>NC_057797.1:339976725-340578204 GCF_018294505.1 Triticum aestivum | reverse complement strand
AACAACAACAACAACAACAACAACAACAACAACAACAACAACAACAACAACAACAACAACAACAACAACAACAACAACAACAACAACAACGACGACGACTACCTCCACATCGCGAAACAGCCCTCCGCCGAGCGAGCCGTCTCCCTCTTGCACCTGGCCAAACTGTTGGTGCTGCTGTTGATACTTCTGTGGCTCCTGCTGCTGATGTGGAGGAGGATGATTTTGTGGGATATTACGAGGATGAGGTTGATCAAAATCAGAACTACGTGCCACCACCAGCACTGCAACCACCAGGTCGTCCACATGCAAATAATGGCAATGGTAGGGCTCACCCTCAGGTACGAGAACATGACCATCTCCCTAAACTAAAATTGAATATTCCGCCATTTGAGGGTAGATATGTTCCTGATATATATCTTACTTGGGAGTTAGAAACTGAACAACGATTTACATGTTTACAATATCCTGAGGAGAGATGTGTTCCTGCTATTGTTTGTGCTTTCACTAGCTTTGCATGTGTTTGGTGGTCTGAACATTGTAGATTATATCCTATTCCAGCTACTTGGGCTGCTTTGAAAACTGCTATGCGTACTCGTTGGGTTCCACCATATTATCAATGTGAATTACTTCAAAAATTGCAGCACTTAAGACAAGGAAAAAATTCTGTAGAAGAATATTATCAGGAATTACAAACTGGCATGATTAGATGTGGTATTGTTGAGGAGAATGAAGCTATGCTTGCACGTTTTATGGGTGGATTAAATAGAGAAATTCATACCATTCTAGAGTATAAGGAGTATACTAATATCACTCGTTTATTCCATCTTGCTTGTAAAGTTGAACGTGAAGTGTAGCCGTGTAGGTCAGCACATGGTATATGCTGGCAAGATCACACTATAGGGCAATGATTAATAATGGCTATCACTACATGCATATTTGGCTGGTGGAGGCTTTAAGTTTAACATTTGCATAAAGCCAATTTTTCCCTACAACAAAGGAATATATTTTATTTACTACCAAGTTTATGCCATTGTCGAGAAAGTATCCCCAACACAATCCCACAATTATCAAGTAACCATAGTAATAATAATATCCCAACAAAATTTATTAAGTAAAGTGATGAGATCAACCAATAACTCAAATACTAGATACTCAAGATGTCCATAACCGGGGACACGTCTAATCATGATTAGTTTGCACACTCTGCAGAGGTTTGCGCACTTTCCCCAGAAGACTTGACCGCATCCATGATCGGATGATCGAGACATATCCTTTATGTAGGTGTCCTTGTAACCGATAGATAGGCTGGTACACCTACAATTCGCCTACATCTGCTAGCCCATCATGGAAAGGTTTCCCACAACTTACTTCACTATGCCAGATCCCATAATGGCTTGTGGCTGCACACGGATGTTTCTGAGCATAAATAATCTTATGATCCCTTTGAGCCTGGGTGGCATTCCTTAGGATGATCAAACAGAACCCCGGGATCTCCTAGGACAACATTGGATTCCCTAGGTGCCCATAACCAATCCACCCAGATGTGTATTAAAGTGGCCACCTGAAGTTTCCCCTGGTTAGTATCTCTCTCAACTTGCATGATTCTCACATACCAATCCCCGTCAACGAGCATGGCTAAGCAATATGAGCACAACGTATATTCCCGGGGTGATCAAAGGTATTAGGTTCCTACCTCATAGAGTACATAGCAATAACCACATGTTCCCAATACTACTCATGCAATATTTGAGGGTGTAACTAATGCATAAGAACGGGTTAATAAAGGGTATGATCAAAGTGTAACTTACCTTGCTGACGATCGGAAAACCCTAGAGATTCATAGTAGCAAGCTTCGCACTCCGGAAAATATATCATAGACAAACAATAGCATACATAAGCACTCAAGCATGAAGATGCAAAGAAAACCGAAGAAAAAGATCTTCACAGAAAGTTTAAGTCGAGAACCTCGATATGCAAAAAGAATCAATCAAATTGGAAGTACAAGACTCAAGTTACGATCAAAAGAAGTTCAAATTCAAATGTGTTTGAAACCAAATGTTAGTCTTTCAAAAACATGTTTAAGTTGGTTTTCTGGACAGAGGGGATCATAATGAAGAATTTGGCATTGGTTGCAATGGATTTGGATAAACGAGCAAAAGGTTACGAGGGTTTAAACATCAGGGGCTAATCTATGAAGAAAAAATATTTATGGATGAGTCCCTGGCCGAAAATAAACAGAAAAAGAAAAATCTATCAGTCGAACGTCCGCTACGAGAGATTGAACGACCGAAACCGACCGTTAACAGATCTAAATGAGCGAATGTTCGCTAGATAGATCGAACCGAAAAAACCCGAAGCGAACTGAAACAAAAACCGAACCCTTAAAGAAAACCGACGAACCGGGGACGGTTCATTACCGGACCAGAAAATCGGTGGGTCGGGTCGGCGGATCGGGCGGCGGGTGGCTCCGGCGGCGGCGTGCTCTGGTGGCGGCGGGCTCAGTGACAGGCGGCGGCGCGACAGCGAGGCGAGCGGCGGTGCGGCTCGGTACGGCGGCGACGGCTGTGAGAGGAGGCGGTGGTGGTGGGGAGAGGAGGCGGCGGGGGCGGCGGTTTATAATGGCAGGGGGCGTCCGCTTGCGGGAGGGGGCGGCCGAGGCTATGTCGGCGCCGGACTCTGGGAGGAGTCCGGGTGGGGCACGAGGACGAAGGCGGCGGCCAGCTGGGCTTCGGCCCAGTTCGGCGGCCGAGAAGTTTTTTTTTCAACATTTTCAGAAAATACAAAAAATAGGAAAATCTAATAAAAATATTTTTAAAAATTCCAGAAAAATTCACACAATTCCCTCATAAATAAATAGGCTAGGTGAACATTTTTCTGGACCTAAATGCCTAAAAATAAAATAAACTTTTTGCACTAATAAAAATAATTAAACACGCAAATAAAATCGAATAAAACATATATTTATTCAAAAATAAATTTCCAACATTTCTTTACTATTTTTAAGAAGTCATATTATCTTTTCTCATTATTTTCTTTATTCGAAATTATTGGAAAAATATTTTGAATAAATAATTTTTGATCCGATTTGCCAATTTTTGAAAATTCAAAAATGGATTTTTGAGAAAACCTCCAACTCTCTCAATTGGTCCTTGAGTTGCTTAAGGTTTCTAGGATCAAAATTCAAATAAAATAGAATTCCAAAATGCTCAAATGATGAATGCATATGAATGATCTAATTAACATCCAAATTGAAAATTGGGATGTTACACCTATGGACTCAATGTGATCTTGGATCACTAAAATGAAAATGAAGAGTCTTGAGCTTTTGCCAATCTTTGTGCTTAGCATTTTGAGGGATCCATATCTCTAGTCCATGCCATGCCAATCATTGAACTTATTGAAATATTTAACTTGAATGGATATTAGTGCAATGAGCTATATGTTGTTATGAATTACCAAACCCACCCGGGGATTAGTTGCACTTTCAGTTGTTGATCAAGTCATGGTGCCACCGAATCGAGCTTCAGTGCAACACCATTTGCCTTTATGGGAAGGCCCTTATTTGGTCTATTTTCATGCCTCTCGCCGTTGCCTCCAATGAGGGAAGGTTATGCGCGCTACCCTGGCTCGGTAGGCAGGCCTAGCCTTGTGTGCCCATTGTTGTTTGGTACCATTGTCCCCGTTTGGGACCATTTTTGTTTTGCCATGACTGCGGCCGTTTGATGTCCAGAGTGGCATCTGGGGCCAATCATGACTTATCCCAAAGGGGAGTTGGTTGGAGTGGCCGGGAGAGTGTCATGTAGTAGATTGGTTTTGTCAGAACGCCGTTGGTCCAACCAAATGGGAGTATGATGCCATGGGCTCTGTAGTTTGGGTACAGTGTACTAACCTGTGCAGAGTGTGTATAATCTATCGATAGTCACATCCTCGGTTATGGATACAATTCCTAGTAGGTCACACCGTGGGTCAACAGAAATAATTAACTTGCACACTAATATTAATTTGATGGCACATGCTTTGGTTGGTAATCTTGTGTGATCATCGAGTTTGTATCCTTTGTGATCCAGGGGTGATCAACGTGGTAAGCTGACGGATGTGGTTACGAGGTAACCCAGATGGTAAGATGGTCCGAGGGACCATGTGTTTTCGTCACATCTACTTCATGAGAAGCATGCAATGTTCTTGTATTTAACCCGCTTAATTTCATGTTATTGTTTGTAATTGTTGATTTGTTTGTCGTGAGCTCGCAAGTACATTCAAAGTACTCACCGGGTGTGTCATGCTAGTTTCAGGAGAAGTTGTACAAGAAGTCAAAGTTGCATCGTTCACCGTAGTCTAGGCCATGTCCCAGCAGTGTCCCTGTGAGATGGAGTCCTTCTACGTCGTTGTCCCACTGCCGAGTAGCTATGTCATTATCGTCGAGGCCCTCATATTGTCCACTAAATAATGTACATATGTGCTGCAGCACAGTTTGTCCCTCTTGGCCTCGCTACCTTATGTATCATCGAACCTATGTTCCCACAAGAAATCAATAAAGTGGTTGTATTTAAGTACCAAGTTGTTGCTAGAAGACATGATCTCTGGGCTGGCAATGCAAGGTAAACCGGTTGCTCTGAGCCGGGGTGCCACAATGCTTGATATTAGAGCCGTGCTAACTGCTGGACACCCTAGGCAGCTAACGCGCGAGTTGAGTGATAGTTAGTAGTCTTGAGTGCCTTTAGTGTGTATTTGCATCTAATGGTTGCATTGCATGCATTTAGATTATTTTTATTACTAACAGACTAATGGTTGTGAGTGTAGATGGCACCAGTTCCGTACCCGTACCAGTCTAAGCTAGCACCCTTCACCTCTCCTCACCTTTTGTGTAACGTGTGGCGTCGACTCTACCCCGACGGTGATAGCCTGGTGTACTAGGTGTACCCGGAGCGACTGGCAGACTTAGTGTACGAGTACCATGCGGAGGTCACCATGCACAACAATTCTCTGACTGGCACCTACACCCATTCTTCTAGGAGTGGTTTCGATTCTACCCCGGATCAGGCGGTTCAGTTCGCTGCATTCGACGCTCTCGTTGAACTACGCTACAACAGGGTCCGGATGTAGACTCACCCAAGTTTCCATTTCTACCCGTCCAAGTTCGATGATGCACGTATTCTTTTCCCCTCCATTGATCCGGTGTGCGATCATTCATCTAGCCACCTTTCTTGATACATAACGTTTGGTTACCTTCTAATTTTCAACCTGGCCCATGAGCTGACTTGTACCCATGCAGTTGTGGCTGCCGCTATATCTGCCTTCTATCCACCCTCACTTGGTTTTACCCCGCTCGTTGCCCCAGCTTCTTGTTGGACTTCTTGTTGGAAATATGCCCTAGAGGCAATAATAAATTGGTTATTATTATATTTCCTTGTTCATGATAATCGTTTATTGTCCATGCTAGAATTGTATTGATAGGAAACTCAGATACATGTGTGGATACATAGACAACACCATGTCCCTAGTAAGCCTCTAGTTGACTAGCTCATTAATCAATAGATGGTTACGGTTTCCTGACCATGGACATTAGATGTCGCTGATAACGGGATCACATCATTAGGAGAATGATGTGATGGACAAGACCCAATCCTAAGCCTAGCACAAGGATCGTGTAGTTCGTATGCTAAAGCTTTTCTAATGTCAAGTATCATTTCCTTAGACCATGAGATTGTGCAACTCCTGGATACCGTAGGAGTGCTTTGGGTGTGCCAAACGTCACAACGTAACTGGGTGGCTATAAAGGTACACTACAAGTATCTCCGAAAGTGTCTGTTGGGTTGGCACGAATCGAGACTAGGATTTGTCACTCCGTGTAAACGGAGAGGTGTGTTTGGGCCCACTCGGTAGGACATCATCATAATGTGCACAATGTGATCAAGGAGTTGATCACGGGATGATGTGTTACAAAACGAGTAAAGAGACTTGCTGGTAACGAGATTGAACAAGGTATCGGGATACCGACGATCGAATCTCGGGCAAGTATCGTACCGCTAGACAAAGGGAATTGTATACGGGATTGATTAAGTCCTTGACATCGTGGTTCATCCGATGAGATCATCGTGGAACATGTGGGAGCCAACATGGGTATCCATATCCCGATGTTGGTTATTGACCGGAGAGTCATCTCGGTCATGTCTGCATGTCTCCCGAACCCGTAGGGTCTACACACTTAAGGTTCGGTGACACTAGGATTATAGAGATATTAGTATGCAGTAACCCGAAAGTTGTTCGGAGTCCCGGATGAGATCCCGGACGTCACGAGGAGTTCCGGAATGGTCCAGAGGTAAAGATTTATATATAGGAAGTGCTATTTCGGCCATCGGGACAAGTTTCGGGGTCACCGGTATTGTACCGGGACCACCGGAAGGGTCCCGAGGGTCCACCGGGTGGGGCCACCTACCCCGGGGGGGCACATGGTTGTAGGGAGTGCGCCTTGGCCTATATGGGCCAAGGGCACCAGCCCCAAGAGGCCCATGCGCCAAGAGATGAGGGAAGGAAGAGTCCTAAAGGGGGAAGGCACCTCCTAGGTTCCTTGGGGAGGTGGGACTCCTCCCTGGCCGCACCCTTCCTTGGAGGAAGGGCCAAGGCTGCGCCCCCTCTCCCTTGGCCCTGTATATAGTGGGGGGAAGGGAGGGCAACGATACCTAAGCCCTGGCGCCTCCCTCTCCCTCCCATGACACATCTCCCTCCTCCCGCAGCGCTTGGCGAAGCCCTGTTGGAATCCCGCTACTTCCACCACCACGCCGTCGTTCTACTGGATCTCCATCAACCTCTCCTCCCCCCTTGCTGGATCAAGAAGGAAGAGACGTCGCTGCTCCGTACGTGTGTCGAACGCGGAGGTGCCGTCCATTCGACGCTAGGATCATCGGTGATTTGGATCACGACGAGTACGACTCCATCAACCCCGTTCTCTTGAACGCTTCCGCGCGCGATCTACAAGGGTATGTAGATCCACTCCTCCCTCGTTGCTAGATGACTCCATAGATTGATCTTGGTGACACGTAGGAATTTTTTTGAATTTCTGCTACGTTCCCTAACAGTGGCATCATGAGCTAGGTCTATTGCGTAGATTCTATGCACGAGTAGAACACAAAGTAGTTGTGGGCGTTGATTTTGTTCAATATGCTTACCGTTACTAGTCCAATCTTGATTTGGCGGCATTGTGGGATGAAGCGGCCCGGACCGGCCTTACACGTACTCTTACGTGAGACTGGTTCCACCAACTGACATGCACTAGTTGCATAAGGTGGCTAGCGGGTGTCTGTCTCTCCCACTTTAGTCGGATCGGATTCGATGAAAAGGGTCCTTATGAAGGGTAAATAGCAATTGGCATATCACGTTGTGGTTTTTTGCGTAGGTAAGAAACGTTCTTGCTAGAAACCCATAGCAGCCACGTAAAACATGCAAACAACAATTAGAGGACGTCTAACTTGTTTTTGCAGGGTATGCTATGTGATGTGATATGGCCAAAAGGATGTGATGAATGATATATGTGATGTATGAGATTGATCATGTTCTCGTAATAGGAATCACGACTTGCATGTCGATGAGTATGACAACCGGCAGGAGCCATAGGAGTTGTCTTAATTTATTTATGACCTGCGTGTCAACATAAACGTCATGTAATTACTTTATTTTATTGCTAACCGTTAGATGTAGTAGTAGAAGTAATAGTTGACGAGACAACTTCATGAAGACACGATGATAGAGATCATGATGATGGAGATCATGGTGTCATGCCGGTGACCATAATGATCATGGAGCCCCGAAGATGGAGATCAAAAGGAGCAATATGATATTGGCCATATCATGTCACTATTTGATTGCATGTGATGTTTATCATGTTTTTGCATCTTGTTTACTTAGAACGACGTTAGTAAATAAGATGATCCCTCATAATAATTTCAAGAAAGTGTTCCCCCTAACTGTGCACCATTGCGACAGTTCGTTGTTTTCGAAGCACCACGTGATGATCGGGTGTGATAGATTCTTACGTTCAATTCAACGGGTGTTGACGAGCCTAGCATGTACAGACATGGCCTCGGAACACACGCGAAACACTTAGGTTGACTTGACGAGCCTAGCATGTACACACATGGCCTCGGAACACAAGAGACCGAAAGGTCGAACATGAGTCATATGGAAGATACGATCAACATGAAGATGTTCACCGATGTTGACTAGTCCATCTCACGTGATGATCGGACACGGCCTAGTTGACTCGGATCATGTAATCACTTAGATGACTAGAGGGATGTCTATCTGAGTGGGAGTTCATAAGATGAACTTGTTTATCCTGAACATAGTCAAAAGGTCTTCCCAAATTATGTCATAGCTCGCGCTTCAGTTCTACTATTTAGTTATGTTCCTCGAGAAAATTTAGTTGAAAGTTGATAGTAGCAATTATGCGGACTAGGTCCGTAAACTAAGGATTGTCCTCATTGCTTCATAGAAGGCTTATGTCCTTAATGTACCGCTCAGTGTGCTAAACCTCGAACGTCGTTTGTGGATGTTGCGAACATCTGACATACACATTTTGATAACTACGTGATAGTTCAGTTAAACGGTTTAGAGTTGAGGCACCGAAGACATTTTGAAACGTCGCAAAACATATGAGATGTTTCGAGGGATGAAATTGGGATTTCAGGCTCGTGCCCACATCAAGAGGTATGAGACCTCTGACAATTTTCTTAGCCTGCAAACTAAGGAGAAAAGCTGAATTGTTGAGCTTGTGCTCAGATTGTCTGAGTACAACAATCATTTGAATCGAGTGGGAGTTGATCTTCCAGATGAAATAGTGATGGTTCTCCGAAGTCATTACCACCAAGCTGCTAGAGCTTCGTGATGAACTATAATATATCAGGGACATATATGATGATCCTTGAGATATTCGCGATGTTTGACACCACAAAAGTAGAAATCAAGTAGGAGCATCAATTGTTGATGGTTGGTGAAACCACTAGTTTCAAGAAGGGCAAGGGCAAGAAGGGATACTTCATGAAACGGCAATTCAGCTGCTGCTCTAGTGAAGAAACCCAAAGTTGAACCCAAGCCCGAGACTAAGTGCTTCTGTAATAAGGGGAACAACCACTGGAGCAGAATTACCCTAGATACTTGGTAGATGAGAAGGCTGTCGATAGAAGTATATTGGATATACATTATGTTAATGTGTACTTTACTAGTACTCCTAGTAGCAACAGGGTATTAGATACCGGTTCGGTTGCTAAGTGTTAGTAACTCGAAATAAAAGCTACGGAATAAACGGAGACTAGCTAAAGGTGAGATGACGATATGTGTTGGAAGTATTTCCAAGGTTGATCAAATATCATACGCTCCCTCTACCATCGAGATTGGTATTAAAACCTAAATAATTGTTATTTGGTGTTTGCGTTGAGCATAGACATGATTGGATTACGTCTATCGCAATACGGTTATTCATTTAAGGAGAATAATGGTTACTCTATTTATTTGAATAATACCTTCAATGGTCTTGCACCTAAAATGAATGGTTCATTGAATCTCGATCGTAGTGATACACATGTTCATGCCAAAAGATATAAGATAGTAATGATAGTACCACCTACTTGTGGCACTGCCACGTAAGTCATATCGGTATAAAATGCATGAAGAAGCTCCATGTTCATGGATCTTTGGGCTCACTCATTTTTGAAAAGTTTGAGACATGCGAACCATGTCTATTGGTGTATATGCATGAAGAAACTCCATGCAAATGGACTGTTTTGACTCACTTGATTTTGAATCACTTGAGACATGCAAATCATACCACATGGGCAAGATGACTGAAAGCCTCATTTTCAGTAAAATGGAACTAGAAAGCAACTTGTTGGAAGTAATACATTTTTGATGTGTACAGTCCAATGAGTGTTGAGGCGTGTAGTGGATATCGTTATGTTCTTACTTCACAGATGATTTGAGTAGATGTTGAGTATATTTACTTGATGAATCACGAGTCTGAATTATTGAAAGGTTCAAGTAATTTCAGGATGAAGTTGAAAGATCGTCGTGACAAGAGGATAAAAGATCTATGATATGATCATAGAGATGAATATCTGAATTACGAGTTTGGCACAAAATTAAGACATTGTGGAAATTGTTTCACAACTAATACAGCCTGGAACACCATAGTGTGATGGTGTGTCCGAACATCATAACTGCACCCTATTGGATATGATGCATACCATGATGTCTCTTATCGAATTACCACGATAGTTTATGGGTTAGGCATTAAAGACAACCACATTCACTTTAAATAAGGCACCACGTAATTCCGATGAGATGACACCATATGAACTATGGTTTAGAGAAACCTAAGCTGTCATTTCTTAGAAGTTTGGGGCTGCGACGCTTATGTGAAAAAGTTTCAGGCTGATAAGCTCGAACCCAAAGCGGATAAATGCATCTTCATAGGACACCCAAAACAGTTGGGTATACCTCCTGTCTCAGATCCGAAAGCAATAAGGGATTGTTTCTAGAATCGGGTCCTTTCTCGAGGAAAAGTTTCTCTCGAAGGAATTGAGTGGGAGGATGGTGGAGACTTGATGAGGTTATTGAACCGTCACTTCAACTAGTGTATAGCAGGGCACAAAGAGTTGTTCCTGTGGCAGCTACACCAATTGAAGTGGAAGCTTATGATAGTGATCATGAAACTTCAGATCAAGTCACTCCCAAACCTCGTGGGATGACAAGGATGCGTACTACTTCAGAGTGGTACGTAATCCTGTCTTGGAAGTCATGTTGCTAGACAACAATGAACCTACGAGCCATGGAGAAGCGATGGTGGGCCCGGATTCCGATAAATGGCTCAAGGCCATAAAATCCGAGAGAGGATCCATGTATGGAAACAAAGTGTAGACTTTGACAGAACAGCTCGATGGTCGTGAGGCTGTTGAGTACAAATGGATTTTAAAAGGAAGACGGACAATGATGGTAAGTATCACCATTAAGAAAGCTCGACTTGTCGTTAAGATTTTTTTTCCGACAAGTTCAAGGAGTTGACTATGATGAGACTTTCTCACTCGTAGCGATGCTAAGAGTTTGTTGGAACTATATTAGCGATTACTGCATTATTTATGAAATCTTGCAGATAGGATGTCAAAACATTGTTTCCTCGACAATTTTCTTGAGGAAAGGTTGTATGTGATACAACCGGAAGGTTTTGTCAATCCTGAAAGATGCTAATAAGTATGC
Source organism: Triticum aestivum (assembly GCF_018294505.1). Lineage (NCBI taxonomy): Eukaryota > Viridiplantae > Streptophyta > Magnoliopsida > Poales > Poaceae > Triticum > Triticum aestivum. The sequence goes on along the minus strand of NC_057797.1, from coordinate 340,566,960 downwards.
AAAGCTCCAGCAATCCTTCTAAGGACTGGAGTAAGCATCTCGGAGTTGGAATGTATGCTTTGATGAGATGATCAAAGATTTTGGGTGTATACAAAGTTTATGAGAAACTTGTATTTCCAAAGAAGTGAGTGGGAGCACTATAGAATTTCTGTTGAATATATGTTGTTGACATATTGTTGATCAGAAATGACGTAGAATTTCTAGAAAGCATATAGGGTTATTTGGAAAGTGTTTTTCAATGGAAAGCCTGGATTAAGCTACTTGAACATTGAGCATCAAGATCTATAAGGATAGATCAAAACGCTTAATGGTATTTTCAAATGAGCACATACCTTGACAGATCTTGAAGGTGTTCAAGATGAATCAGTCAAAGAAGGAGTTCTTGCCTGAGTTGTAAGGTATGAAGTTAAGACTTAAAGCTCAACCACGGCAGAATAGAGAGAAAGGACGAAGGTCGTCCCCTATGCATAAGACGTAGGCTCTACAGTATGCTATGCTATGTAACGCACCTAAAGTGTGCCTTGCCATGAGTCAGTCAAGGGGTACAAGAGTGATCCAAGAATGGATCACAAGACACTGGTCAAAGTTATCCTTAGTAACTAGTGGACTAAGGAATTTTCTCGATTATGGAGGTGGTAAAAGAGTTCGTCGTAAAGGGTTATGCCGATGCAAACTTTGACACTAATCCAGATTATTCTGAGTAGTAAACTGGATTCGTATAGTAGAACAGTTATTTGGAATAGCTCCAAATAGAACGTGGTAGCTGCATCTACGAGATGACATAGAGATTTGTAAAGCACACACGGATCTGAAAGGTTCAGACCCATTGACTATAACATCTCTCACAAGCATAACATGATCAAACCCAGAACTCATCAAGTGTTAATCACATGGTAATGTGAACTAGATTATGGACTCCAGTAAACTCTTTGGGTGTTAGTCACATGGGGATGTGACCTTGAGTGTTAATCACATAGCGATGTGAACTAGATTATTGACTCTAGTGCAAGTGGGAGACTGTTGGAAATATGCCCTAGAGGCAATAATAAATTGGTTATTATTATATTTCCTTGTTCATGATAATCGTTTATTGTCCATGCTAGAATTGTATTGATAGGAAACTCAGATACATGTGTGGATACATAGACAACACCATGTCCCTAGTAAGCCTCTAGTTGACTAGCTCGTTAATCAATAGATGGTTACGGTTTCCTGACCATGGACATTAGATGTCGTTGATAACGGGATCACATCATTTGGAGAATGATGTGATGGACAAGACCCAATCCTATGCCTAGCACAAGGATCGTGTAGTTCGTATGCTAAAGCTTTTCTAATGTCAAGTATCATTTCCTTAGACCATGAGATTGTGCAACTCCCGGATACCGTAGGAGTGCTTTGGGTGTGCCAAACGTCACAACGTAACTGGGTGGCTATAAAGGTACACTACAGGTATCTCCGAAAGTGTCTGTTGGGTTGGCAGGAATCGAGACTGGGATTTGTCACTCCGTGTAAACGGAGAGGTGTCTCTGGGCCCACTCGGTAGGACATCATCATAATGTGCACAATGTGATCAAGGAGTTGATCACGGGATGATGTGTTATGAATTGAGTAAAGAGACTTGCCGGTAACAAGATTGAACAAGGTATCGGGATACCGACGATCGAATCTCGGGCAAGTATCGTACCGCTAGACAAAGGGAATTGTATACGGGATTGATTAAGTCCTTGACATCGTGGTTCATCCGATGAGATCATCGTGGAACATGTGGGAGCCAACATGGGTATCCAGATCCCGCTGTTGGTTATTGACCGGAGAGTCATCTCGGTCATGTCTGCATGTCTCCCGAACCTGTAGGGTCTACACACTTAAGGTTCGGTGACGCTAGGGTTATAGAGATATTAGTATGCGGTAACCCGAAAGTTGTTCGGAGTCCCGGATGAGATCCCGGACGTCACGAGGAGTTCCGGAATGGTCCGGAGGTAAAGATTTATATATAGGAAGTGCTATTTCGGCCATCGGGACAAGTTTCGGGGTCATCGGTATTGTACCGGGACCACCGGAAGGGTCCCGGGGGTCCACCGGGTGGGGCCACCTACCCCGGGGGGCCACATGGGCTGTAGGGGGTGCGCCTTGGCCTATATGGGCCAAGGGCACCAGCCCCAAGAGGCCCATGCGCCAAGAGATGAGGGAAGGAAGAGTCCTAAAGGGGGAAGGCACCTCCTAGGTGCCTTGGGGAGGTGGGACTCCTCCCTGGCCGCACCCTTCCTTGGAGGAAGGGCCAAGGCTGCACCCCCCCTCTCCCTTGGCCCTATATATAGTGGGCGGAAGGGAGGGCAACGATAGCTAAGCCCTGGCGCCTCCCTCTCCCTCCCATGACACATCTCCCTCCTCCCGCAGCGCTTGGCGAAGCCCTGTTGGAATCCCGCTACTTCCACCACCACGCCGTCGTGCTGCTGGATCTCCATCAACCTCTCCTCCCCCCTTGCTGGATCAAGAAGGAAGAGACGTCGCTGCTCCGTACGTGTGTTGAACGCGGAGGTGCCGTCCGTTCGGCGCTAGGATCATCGGTGATTTGGATCACGACGAGTACGACTCCATCAACCCCGTTCTCTTGAACGCTTCCGCGCGCGATCTACAAGGGTATGTAGATCCACTCCTCCCTCGTTGCTAGATGACTCCATAGATTGATCTTGGTGACACGTAGGAAATTTTTTGAATTTCTGCTACGTTCCCTAACACTTCTATCCCTCCATGAACTCCGGTTACCCCTCAGAGTAACTCGGATACTTCGACAGTGACTCCCAGCGATTCTCCTACCGAGTGGACTTTACTTCTCGCTACTCCGCCGCTCCTATGCTTTGGCCTCATCTAGCACCTACCTCTGAGGGAGAGCCCTTGAGGCAGCATCGTCGTGTTTCCTTTTCTCCGGAGGTTGTCATTAACGTGGTCAGTTCAGATCAGAGTCCGAGACCAAGGAGACCCGAACAGGATCTTCAGGGCACAAGTGCGGCCACTTTCTTCAGGAGTAGACGAGATTGAGGTGATGCTTGGTTGTATGAGCGTAGTAGTACTTTCCATGATGTTTCCTTTCATGTATGATGAGTCTATGTATAATTATGTTGGAACTTTTATTCGCCTTGGTTTTCTTATCGCTTTTCTCATATTTGTCGCTTGCTTTCTTCCCTGTTTACGGTGTTGCTCATCTTGATGCTTCGTATTAGGAACAAATATAGGATGACAAGATGTGGTAGCTATCGGGGGTTTGGTGCGACATATGCCAAAGGATGGCTAATCATGACGGGGCTAGTAAGACATCGCCGGTGCCAGGAAGCAGGATGAGGCGAAGACATGCACGCCGGCGAATCTTACCCAGGTTCAGGGCTCTCTGTGGAGATAACACCCCTAGTCCTGCTCTGCGGGGTCTCTGCATGATCACTCAAGCAACAATGGTGGCTATAAGCTTGCTCCTTCAGCTGTTTTTCTAGAGGGGGAAGGAGAGCCAGTCTAGCCCTAGCTTCCTCTCCCTATATGGGTGTGTGGGTGAACAAAAGGCTAAACCCTTAGCATGGGTCCCCTGGGGGGTTTATATAAGCCTACCCCCCAGGGGTACAATGGTAATCCGGTTGGGTGTAGGCCCGAGCCGTTAGTGTCTCTAGTCGCCGACTTCTCTGCTGGCCGGTGGGGCCCGCCACCTAGTGGTTCCCGCCGTCTGTCCAGTACTTGGCCGACAGGCCGTACCCGCCGCTTGCGAGCCCTGCCGGCTGCCCGGTACTGTAGCGATGCGGCTAATGATGCGTGCTTAGTCGGTGGAGGCGTGGCTACAGTGCCGCCGCCTGGCGGGCGTTCATTGTAGCCATTCCCCATCTCATCTGGTTAATGGCGCACCGGTGCCCAGGAGGGGGAGGGCCGCCTGGTCATCTATAGGCTTCTACTGAGCCGACTGGCCAGGAACGGCCGCCTTCCGGTCTTCTCGTTGTGAAGTGGGGCCCACCACCCGCAGGCCGTACCGACAGCCCGTCGTGGGGGCACAGCCCCCTCTAACAGGGGTGACATCAGGGTCAGCATGGCAAAAGTGCTGTGCCGAACGGAGGAGCCCTGCTTGGTACGGCGCACTGTGGCCTTGCTATAGCCATGCCCCGTCTCGTCGTATTTATGAGGGTGCAAACTTTGTGTAACACCCCAGATATAACTTTCCCAATTTGTACTCCACTCTTGCCGTTTCGGCGTTAAGTTATATTTATTTTCTCGGGTTCGGGTCCTTGTCTCCGTGTGTTGTTGTCGTTGTCATGCATCTCATATCATGTCATCGTTGCATTGCATTTGCATATGTGTTCGTCTCATGCATTCGAGCATTTTCCCCGTTGTCCGTTTTGCATTCCGGCGCTTCGTTCTCCTCTGGTGGTCATTTCTAGCTTTCTTTTGTGTGTGGTGATTAAACATTTCTGGATTGGACCGAGACTTGCCAAGCGGCCTTGGTTTACTACCGGTAGACCGCCTGTCAAGTTTCGTACCATTTGGACTTCGTTTGGTACTCCAACGGTTAACCGAGGGACCAAAAAGGCCTCGTGTGTGTTGCAGCCCAACACCCCTCCAATTTGGCCCAAAACCCACCTAAGTCTTCTCCATTATCTAGAGCGTTCGATCACGATCGCGTGGCCGAAAACCGCACCTCATTTGGACTCTCCTAGCTCCCTCTATGCCTATAAATAGACCCCCCCGATTTTCGGATCTCCTTCTCCCCCCGAAACCCTAAATTTCGCCTCCGCGCCGCCGGACACGTCCGTCTCGGGCGGATGGAATCGCGCCGCTGCGCCCAGCCAGTCTCAGGCCGCCACGTGGCCTCCCCACCGCCGCATCCTCCGCCGGCCCGCCGCGGCCCATCGCGGGCCCTCTCCGCCGCCACTCGGGCCCGCGCCCCGCCGCCTCGCCTCCCCTCTTCTCCCCGCCTCCTCGCGCCTCCTCCGCGCAGCTCGCCCGACGCCCGGTCGCCGCCGCGCCTCCTCCCGGCCGCCGTCCATGCCGGCGACCTCGCCGCCGTCCGCGCCTCGCTCCGGCCGGCCCCACTCCGGCCATCTCCTTCTCCCACTCCTGCCGCCGCCTCCGGTGAACAGTGCAGATCCGGCCGCCTCGATTTCCGCACCGGGTCAAACCCTAGATCTCGGGGTGATTTTTTTCTCTAAGTCCCGAAATTCGAGACCCATATGCACATGTTCGTAGCCCCGTAACTTTGCATCCGTAGCTCCAATTCATGCATATAGCATATCAAAATGTTCATCTCAGGGAGTGCATCATTTTATTCCATTGCATCATTTTCATTTGAGTTTATCTTGATGCCCGAAATGCTGTTAGAAGAGGGCTACTTGAGTTAATTGTCAGATCTGCTCCTCCATTTAGCTTTTTGTCATTTTTGCAATGATTAATGTGTGCATGATATGCCCATGAGTTCTAAATATGTTTTGTTAAGGGTTTTGTCATCTTTCCAGAGGTGCAACCCATGTATTTTTGTGAAGTGTGTGGTCACTTGTGCAAGCTTGCGAAGTGGTGCACTTGCTAATTCTGTTTTCAGGGACTTAGTAATTTCTCTAAGTCCCGGAGCTGTTTATCTCTTGATGCCATATGTTCATGTTGTTTCCTAGTGAATCAATCGAGCTCTACTTTTGCTACTTTGTGAATCTGGGCAGATTGTCAACTTGTTTGCGATTTTGCCGATTGTTGTAGTTGATCCGTGCATGCTATGCTATTGTTCTTGCCATGTCTAGCTTGCATTTTGTGCCTTCTTGATGGGTGTATGCTTGTCTTGCCATGACTTGCGCCGTAGTGAGTGCATCGAGCTCGTAAACATGCCTACTTGAGTTCTGTTTTCAGCATGCTCCGGTTTTTCACTAAGTCTGAAAACTGATAATGTTTTTGCTATGTTCACATGCTTGCAATTGTATCTTCTGATCCCTTTTGGCTCAAGGTCACTAAGGGACTTTTGATAAGATCTTTGAGTAGCTCCATGCCATGCTTTACGTTGCCATGTTCAGGTCCTGTAGCATATAGTTTTGTTGCTCCGAAGAGGGCTACCTGATCTGAAATTCCAGACAAGTGTTAATTTCACTAAGTCTGAGATCTGTTTGCCATTTGCATTTTTGCCATGCTTGTTTGAACCTGTTAATGGATGAATTGGCCATAGCTCAGTGCTAGACTTTTGCTAAGCATCTTGAATGCATCCCTGCCATGTATTTTGTTATCATGTTTGGTTGCTGTAGCATGTTTATTCCATTGCATTTAGATGCCTACTTGTTGTAAATCGCAGACCGGTGTCATATTTGAATCGCTTGCCATTTCCAAACCGTAACTCCGATTCCGACGTTCTTTATATCGTTTTCAAGCGATTTCATCTCATCTTTCCAGTGGCACACTTGGTTTTCCAAGTTGAGGCCAGGTTCATGCATTTCCTGTCATATCTTGCATTTTGCATCCCGCATCGCATCCCGCATAGCATATCATCTTTGCATTGTGTTGTTTGAGTTTGCACGTGGTTGATTGTATCCTTGTTGATTGTTTGTCTTGTTTGGGTAGAGCCGGGAGACGAGTTCGCTAATGAGGAGCCCGTTGAGTTTGTTTTCGAGGATCCAGTCAACTCTGACAACTGTGCAGGCAAGATGATCATACCCTCGAAATCACTACTATCTTTGCTATGCTAGTTTGCTCGCTTTGCTATGCCAATGCTACGATGCCTACCATTTGCTTTCAAGCCTCCCAAATTGCCATGTTAAACCTCTAACCCACTATGTCCTAGCAAACCGTTGACTGGCTATGTTACCGCTTTGCTCAGCCCCTCTTATAGCGTTGCTAGTTGCAGGTGAAGATTGGAGGCCGTTCCTTGTTGGAACATTTATTTACTTGTTGGGATATCATTATACTGCTATGTTATCTTAATGCATCTATATACTTCGTAAAGGGTGGAAGGCTCGGCCTCTCGCCTAGTGTTTTGTTCCACTCTTTCCACCCTAGTTTCCGTCATATCGGTGTTATGTTCCCGGAATTTGCGTTCCTTACGCGGTTGGGTTATAATGGGAACCCCTTGATAGTTCGCCTTGATTAAAGCTTTTCCAGCAGTGCCCAACCTTGGTTTTACCATTTGCCACCTAGCCTTTTCTTTCCCTTGGGTTCTGCAGACTCAAGGGTCATCTTTATTTTAACCCCCCCCCCCCGGGCCAGTGCTCCTCCGAGTGTTGGTCCTAACCGTCAGCCGTCGATGGCTACCAGGGGCAACTCTGGGCTGGCCTACCAGAAGTTTGGACAATCTGAGTGTGCCCTAAGAAAGAGATATGTGCAGCTCCTATCGGGATTTGTCGGCACGTTCGGGCGGTGTTGCTGGTCTTGTTTTAACCTATCGAAGTGTCTTGAATTACCGAGATACCGAGTCTGATCGGAACGTCTTGGGAGGAGGTATATTCCTTCGTTGACCGTGAGAGCTTATCATGGGCTAAGTTGGGACTCCCCTGGAGGGATTTGAACTTTCGAAAGCCGTGCCCGCGGTTATGGGAAGATGGAAATTTGTTAATGTCCGGTTGTAGATAACTTGAACCTTAACTTAATTAAAATGAATCAACTGAGTGTGTTACCGTGATGGCCTCTTCTCGGCAGAGTCCGGGAAGTGGACACGGTGTTGGAGTAATGTTTGCGCAGGTGGTTCTCTAGTTTCTCGCTCGTGCTTTGCCTCCTCTTCTCGCTCTCTTTTGCGAATAAGTTAGCCACCATACTTGCTAGTCGCTTGCTGCAGCTCCACATATATTTACCTTGCCTTACCTATAAGCTTAAATAGTCTTGATCGCGAGGGTGCGAGATTGCTTAGTCCCTGTGGCTCACAGATTACTATTACACCAGATGCAGGGCCTGATGATTCCGCTCCAGGAGACGCGTATGAGCTCAAGTGGGAGTTCGATGAGGACTCTCAACGTTACTATGTTTCCTTTCCCGATGATCAGTAGTGGTGCCCAGTTGGGGGTGAACGGGACCGTTGTCGCATGTTGGGTTCTCTTTTATTTTGGCGCCATAGTCGGGCCATGAGTGTTTGGATGATGTAATGTTATTTATGTACATGATTGACGTGGCGAGTGTAAGCCAACTATGTTATCTCCCCTTTATTATTTATATTACATGGGATGTTGTGAAGATTGCCTAACTTGCGACACATGCCTTCAATGCGATTATGTCTCTAAGTCATCCCTCGACACATGGGAGCTATAGTCGCATCAAGGGTGTGACACTTTGAGAGTGCTTGGGGCTGCCTACTGGGAGCCGACCTCTCCAGAGGCCATCTTCCAGGAGTCGGCCCATCTTGAGGCCGCCTTCTGGGCTATGCCACCTTCTAGCAGCCGGCCACCTGGACCAGCCGGCGGCGATAAGGCGGCACTTTGGTCTTGGATTCTTGAGGGGCGTAGCCGGTCCCGATGTCTTGAAATGCCATGGGGAGCCGATGAGGCTACCCATGGCTAATTACTCCGACAGTAGTCCCCGAAGCTGGTGGGGCGCCATGGCTGAAAGTGATGTGGGGACGTAGCAGCTTCCTACCATGAGTATTTGGTTGATCTTGCTTCATCCATCTTCCAGGGAGCTGACTGGTACGAGTCGGGCACGACCAGGTGGCTGCCTAGTGGTTTTCGAAACATCGAGGCGGGAACCAAATGGGGTGCTTGCCCAGCCCTAGGCCAGCCGCTAGCTATTCGCGTGCGAGGTGGAGCCAGCAGGCCAGAGGCCCTGCCTACCCGCGTGTGCGATGGGACGTGGCCGCTGGCCAGGGCCCGCCACTACCGGGCCTCGGCCCGCATGCGGATCCGCCGTGGCCGAGGTGGATGGTTGGGATTCTGGAGCGCATTTACCCCGCGCTTTTTACTGCGCGGTTAGTCCGGGGATGTGGGGTGGTGGGTGCAGTTAATCCCACCAACCCCATGCTCCGCCTCCTCGGCTTCGCAGCCCGAGGCTACAAATAGGAGGAGGAGGAGGGGGCGGCACTAGCATGCGCGCCAATCTCCCCCTTCTCCTTGCTCTTCTTCTTCCTTCTCTCCGCCGCCACTGCACCCCCGCAGTCTCGCTGGAGTGCCGTCGCGGCTTCCCGTGGCCAAGCCTTTCTCCCCTGCGGCGCTGCCGTTCCACCGCGGATCCGCTCTTCCTCCATCGTGCCGCGCCTCCATCGAGCCTTCAATGTCCATGGCGCGCGACAAGGCGAACTCTGGTGCCTGGGACGGCTCCAACGTCCACCAGGACCACCTCGACTTCTTGCGCAACACAAGGCGGCTGCCCGGCATGGGCCAGGTTGTGGCGTGTGTCCCGCCGGCGAAAGAAATCATGCCGGCACCGAAAGACGGAGAACGCGTCGTGTTCCGGACGCATTTCCTCTGTGGCTTCGGCTTGCCGATCAGCGGTTTTCTTCTCTCCTTCCTCAAGTTCTACAACCTGCAGCCGCACCACCTCACGCCCAACACGGTGGTGCTGCTCTCGTCCTTCGTCACGATGTGTGAAGGCTACCTCAGTATTATCCCCACACTCGAGCTATGGGGGGAGTGTTTCTACACCAAGCTCGGCATCGCTGTCAAGGGCGAGTCGGCCGAGTGCGGTGTCTTCATCGCGGTGCGGCGCCCAGGAGCTGGTAACCTCTTTCCCCCCATCACTCTGATCCAGTCTGTCAAGCTGTGGCAGAAATCATACTTCTACGTGAAGAATGCTGACCCAGCGGTGGGCTTCCTCAACTTGCCGCCCTACGAAGCCGGCCCGCCGGCTGAACGTCGCTCTAGCTGGACGTACAAGCCGAAGCACCTGTCGGCCGCTGGCGCTGCCGCAGTCGCCACGCTCGAGGAGATGATGGACCTGGAGGGCCTCCAGGCAGCCGACTTGCTGACGGCTTTTGTGATGCGCCGGGTTCTCCCCCTCCAGGGCCTACCTCACATGATTTGTCAGATGAGTGGTCAAACCCCTGCCGGCTGTCCACCCGCGAGATGTCGGCGCGGAGGTGGCCCACATGGTGAACGAGATCACGAACCTCAAGCTTGCGACGGACCGGCGGTTTGGCAAGCCGCCATACTCCCTGTGCTAATCCGCCTCCTGTTGTAAGTTCCTGATCTTCTCTCTTTTTTGGTCTTGATTTCTTATGTCGAGTTCTGGCTTGCCGACTAAACAGTCGGAGGTGTCACAGCTCCTTCCGCCCGAGCAGTCGGTCGACGCCGTGGTGCAAGGCCAGGCCTTCCTGCCGGACCGGGTGATGAGTGACGCGGATGACCCCGACTTGGGGGCGCCCGCCTTGGAAGACGATGCCACGGGTGGTGGCGATGGGGCAGGCGGCTTCGGAGGAGGAGGCGACATCAAGTTGTGGTCGGACGATGACGCAGAGGAGGCCGGGTGGCGCCACCAGCTGGCTGGCAATAGGGTAAGGGCGAGCTCCTCAGCAGCGCCATCCGTGTCAGGCGGCGCGCCAAAGCGTCGGGCCAGCACGCAGCTGCAGGGCGGTCGGTCGAAGAAGCCCAAGGTCTCGGTTGTGGCAGCCAAACGAGAGGAGGCTGTTGTGAAGGCTGTCCGGTTCCAAAGGGTTACGAAGCAGCCGCCGATGGTGCACGCGTGAGTGCTTGCTCCTCTTCATGTTTTCTCTCATTTTTTGTAAACTTCTACTAAATTTTCTTCAACTCGCGTGAATCAGGGCACCGCTCTCTCTTGAGTGGTCGACCTCCGCCTCCATTGTCGGAGGGCCGGAGGGCTCTAACAACACCCGCCGTGTGACCCGCGCACCAAGCTCCAAGCGGCGACGGAGCGAAACGCGCGGGAAGCGCGCGAGGAGAAGAAGAGAGCGGATCGGCCGAAGGCGGACGCTGCCAGGGCAGTGCAAGAGGAGGCCGACGCCTCAGCAAAGGCCCAGGCGGAGGAGGCGGCCAAGACCTAGGCGGACGCGGTCGTCAGGGAGCAAGTGGGGGCGGCTAGAGATGACCACGCCCCACTGCTGGTCATTCCCGTGCGCTCCATGCCGCCAGCAATAGAGGTCTTGGCACCGACTGGAGGGGCCGGCATTGACAAGCCGGTCATGGAGAGGGAGGGGGAGACACCGTCATCCCAAGGCCGCAGGCGTCCCTGCATATGCCGCCTGCCGAGCCCCAAGATAGTCGGCCCAATGCGCCACCGACGTCTCAAGGCGGTGGCGAGCTGGTGGTGGGGGCGACTTCCATCGTTTGGACCCCGACACACCGGCACGTAGCAAAGGCGACCTCGGCTCCACGGCCCCAAGATATTGGATCCTCAAGCTCGTCGGTTCCTGACGTCGAAGCTACCAGCTCCGCACCGACGGAGTGGTTGTATGGGGACGGGACGGGCACCCTGATCAGGGTGGCGCAGGATGTCCAGGCTGACTTCAGGGCCGAAGCCGCCGCCCTTCAGCAAGTTATGAAGGCTTTCATGAAGACGCGGGCCATCGTTCGGGTATGTAACTTGCATCTTGCTTTGGTTTTTGGGATCTTCGGCGGGGGCACGCCAGCGCACCCGCTGGGTGTAGCCCTCGAGTTCCCGTCTGACTACTAAGCTGTCAGGCAGGAACTTCTCCGTGAGTTCTGAGTTCTGACGCTCCTTTCTTTCTGTTGCTTCGTTGTAGGACTACCACAACGTCTGTGCAGTCACCTTCAATGACCAGACCAAGGAGCTGGACAAGCGGACTGTGGATCTGGTTGAGAGCCGGAGTAAGCACTCCACCCTCTTGCTTCTTCATTGAATTGTTCAACTATCGGGGGGGGGGGCGTCAGCGCACCCGCGGGGCATAGTCCCCGAGATTTGGGTCGACTGCTAAGCTGTCGGGCCAGATCTTTCCGGCATTTGCTTGTCTTTGTTGATCATTGATTTTTTTTCTTTGCCTTCATAGGCGCCATTGCCACCTTGCAGCAGCAACTCGGCGAGACTCAATCCACGCTACGTGCCAAGGAGGCGGCATGCCTCGAGGCGGAGCAGGAGCATGACCGCCTGGCGAAGCAGCTGGCTGACCAGGCGGACACCCATAAGGCGGAGCTGCAGAAGCTCAAGGACGCGGAGGAGGCTCTCCAGGCCGAGTTCGAGAGTCAGCGCTCGAACTAGGTTGACACGCAGAAAGCCCTGGAGGCCGGCTACGTCGAGATCGAGGATCTGCTTGATGGTACTTTACTCTTTCCTTGTTCTGCCTGCCGACTTGTCCTGCATGCTTTCCTTCGCCCTCTCATTTCTTTCTTTTTTTCCTTAGCAGAGTACTTCCCTGGCTACTCCATCGCTGCCAACCAGGCCGTCGGGGCCCACCATGATGAGCGGAGGCAGGCTAGTGTGACGGTTGCGCCCAACACCCCCAAACTCTTGCCGTGGAGATGGTCGCCATCGAGGCTCGTCTCTAGCCGGTGCATTGGGCTCTTCGCCGTCTTCAGCGCGCTGGAGCTCAAGTGGTGTCTGCCCTTTGGCCAGGCGCTCCTATTCTGCGCACCGCCAGTCGGACCTCCGACTGGTTGGAGGCGGCTATCGGCCGCATCAAATCGTGGAAGGGCTCCTCTGCTCGGGCGGGTGCACGCCAAGCTTTGGAGTTTGTCAAGCGGTGGTACCCTCGGCTGAATTTGGACCAGCTCGCCACCCTTCGAGCCAAAGCCGGCGCAGAGCTGGAGGCGGTGGCACCTCAGCTTCGTCATCGTGCTGTGGCGATCGCCGAGTATACGGACACCAGCGTCTTCATCCCTGAGCTGGATGAAGCAGGCGACAAAGTGCCGCCCAACTGGTTCGGGCTGAACCCAGAAAACAGCGAAGACTCGGTGGAGGAGATCGCCTCCAGCGATGAAGGTGAAGAGGAGGAGGATGAGGACGAGGGCGGCGAAGGCGACGCGCCGGGTGGTGAAGATGATGGCCGGCCTCAGCCTGACCAGGTCTCGACCAACGGGCAATATGTCGGTGAAGCGACTACTGCCAGTGCTGACCAGACCGAGACCCACCAGGCGACCGCTCCACCATCCGAAGCCTGTACCTCCGCCGGCCTCTCCGGTCTGGCTGCAGCTCCTACTTTGGCCTAGGTGGCCAAGTTATATTTCTTTCCCCTGTTTTGTAATTCTCGAACAAAATTTGTTAAGTTCACGCAATTCCACCCGCTGGGGGTGTATTCAAACTCTGTTGAATGTTGTCCAAGGGCCTTTTGCTGTAAAAGTAATCTTTTGCCGACTTCTGGCTTGTCTTGCTTTTCTACTTCCCTAGATTTTTCCTTTGCCGCCTTCCCTTGGCTGCCGTCTTGCCAGTCAGACAGCCGCTCTGCGGTCTGTGACTGGGTCAAGTACTTGGCCATTTGGGAAGAACAAGTACTTCAGCCATTCGGTAGAATGTAGCAATTTTAAGTTAGGAATCGGCCGACCGGCTGCTCGGCAGCCGGTCGGCGAGGGACGAGTCGACTCGGCCTATGCAAAATGTTTTAGTCCTTAACCATTTTTCGTGTGGGCACCGTTTCCTGCCTTCATCTCTTGTCGGCCGAACAGCCGCTCTACGAGCTGCGGCTTGTGGCAAGAGAGGGCTTAGGTGCCGACACACTACTTGTCCGACTGTAGGTAACATTGGCATAGTATGAGATGGCAAGCCCCCGGGCCGACTGGTCGAACCCGGTGCAAAGCAGAATAGTGAAATAACACATCCATAGGCGTAGAACTTACCATATAGATAAAGGAGGTAGCCCTTGAGTGCTCCTCAAGGGCTCCGATGTCTTAGTGCTTTAATACAAAAGGCAGTGTGATACATACTGAATCAACTGTAAAATCTTCGGAGGAGGTTTGCATTCCACGGGCGCTCCGATTCCTTGCCCGAGTCGTCTCTCTTGCATGCTCTGGGCTTCTATGCGTCGATGAGGTAGTAGGAGTCGTTTCCCAACGCCTTGCTGATGATAAAGGGGCCTTCCCAAGGTGCCGAGAGCTTGTGCTGGCCGGCTGTTCGCTGGATCAGCCGGAGCAAAAGGTCTCCCTCCTAAACGGATCTTGGCTTGACCTTCCGATTGTGGTAGTGGCGCAGACTCTGCTGGTAGATGGCGGACCGACTGAGTGCTAACAGCCGGCCCTCCTCCAGCAGATCGACGCCGTCTTCTCGCGCTTCCCTTGCTTCCGCCTCAGTGTACATGGTGACGCGAGGTGAGTCAAACTCAATGTTAGTTGGGATGACGGCCTCGGCACCGTACACGAGGAAGAATGGAGTGAAGCCGGTTGACTTGTTCGGAGTGGTGTGGAGGCTCCAAAGGATGGCCAGCAGCTCATCAATCCAGCAGCCGGCCGACCGCTCCGAAGGCTCGACCAGTCAGGGCTTGATGACGGGAAGGATGAGGCCGCTTGCTCGCTTAACTTGGCCGTTTGACTGTGGATGGGCAACGGACGCTAGGTCCAGTTTGATGCCCTGCGTCACGCAAAAATGGGCCAAGGCTCCTTTGGCTAAATTTGTGCCATTATCAGTGATGATGTTGTGTGGTACTCCGTACTGAGTGGTGATGTCTGCAATAAAAGTCACGGCAGTCGTCCCGTTCAACTTCTTGATTGGCTTTGCTTCAATCCACTTGGTGAACTTGTCCACGGCGACAAGCAGATGGGTCATGCCGCCGCATGCTATCTTGAATGGTCCCACCATATCCAAGCCCCAAACGGCAAAGGGCCATGCTAGGAGGATGGTCTTGAGTGCAGAACCTGGTAGGTGATGCTATGAGCTGAAGTTCTGGCACCCTTTTGCAATGCTTGACTAGATCCTTGGCATCCTCCAAGGCAGTCGGCCAGAAGAAACCGTGGCGGAAAGCTTTGGCCAGTAGTGATCTGGAAGCCGCGTGGTGGCATACTCGCCTTGGTGGATATCTTTGAGGATTGCTTGGCCCTTTTCTGCTTCTACGTAGCACTGGAAAACTCCAGTCACGCTGCGCATGACGAGCTCTCTGTTCACTATTATGTAGGCTCCTGCTCGGCACTGCACTTGCCGGGCTGACATCTCATCAGCCGGCAGCTCTCTGTTCACCAGAAACTTGAGGATGAGCTGTGCCCATGATGGTGCTTGAATCTCTTCTATTGCTACTACAACCACTTGTACGAGGGCGGTTGGGCCGGGAGGCGGCGGGTCGGCATTGATTGCCGCTTGCTGCGTGGCTGAAGTCCCCGGGCTGACCGTCGCAGCCCCTGGGCTGGGTGCGACTGCTGCAGTCCTTGAACCGCTTGGTGAAGTCCTCGAGCCTCTTGGTGAAGTCCCCGGGCCGACTGTTGCAGCCCCTGGGCCAAGTGCGACTACTGCAGTCCTTGAGCCGCTTGGTGAAGTCCCCGTGCCGCTTGGTGAAGTCCCTGGGCCGACTATTGCAGTCCCTGGGCCGGGTTGTGAAGTCCCCGGGTCGGGAGCGACTGCCACAGTCCCCGTGCCACCTGCTGAGGTCCGCGAGCCGGCTCCCGCATCCATAGGATCGGATCCGACTGCTTCAGGAGGAGCCGGCACAAAGATGGACTAAGATTCTGGGGAAGGCTTGATCGACGGCTTGAGTAGGTGCTAAAGGGAGACACCGGTTGGTATTGCTTGTCGGGTTGAGCCAATTCGTGCCAAGGCATGTGCTTGCTCATTGTCGGCTCTTAGCACGTGAAGGAACTTGCACCCCTCAAAGTATCCGCTGAGTTGCTGGACGAGGAAGCGTTAGCTTGCCATATTTGCATCCTTGGCGTCCTAGTCGCGAGAAGACTGCTGGACCACCAAGTCGGAGTTGCCGTAACACAGGATCCGGCGGTTGTCGATCTCTTTGGCCAACCGGAGGCCGTGTATTAGTGCTTCGTACTCGGCCACATTGTTGGAGGCGGCAAAGTGGATTTGCAATGTGTATTTGAACTTGTCGCCTTTGGGAGCGGTGAGGACGATGTTGGCTCCCAAACCAGTGCGCATCTTCGAACCATCAAAATGCATCCGCCAATGGGTGGAGTCCGGCGCTGGTGGCAGGTATTGGGTCTTGGCACAGTCGACGAGGAAGTCGGCTAATGCTTGGGACTAGATGGCGGTGCGGGGCTGGTAGAAGATGGTGTAGGGGGGCAACTCGATGGCCCATTTGGCCACTCGGCCAGATGCATCTCTGTTGCCGATGATCTCAGCGAGTGGGGCAGTGTAGGCAACCGTGATCGGGTGCTCTTGAAAGTATGGCTTAAGCTTCTTGGCGGCGAAGTGCACACCGTAGCACATCTTCTGATAGTGAGGCTAGTTCTGCTTTGAAGTTGACATCACCTCGCTCAAATAGTACACCGGCCTCTGGACCGGCTGTGCCCTACCATCCTCCGGGCGCTCCGCCACCATGACTGTGCTGATCACCCGGCTGGTGGCAGCGATGTAGAGGTACATGGCTCTTTAGCATTCGGAGCCGCCAGGACAGGCGGCGTGGTCAACATCTTTTTCAGCTGGAGAAAAGCGTCACCCGCTTTGTCGTTCCACTCGAAATGAGTGGTCTTCTTAATTAGCTGGTACAAGGGAAGAGCCTTCTCACCCAGCCGACTAACGAACTGGCTGATGGATGCCAAGTAGCCGGTGAACTTCTGGACGTCTCGCAGTCGGGTGGGCTTCTCCATCCTCTTGATGGCTTTGATCTTCACAGGGTTGAGATCAATGTCGCGCTCTAAGACCAGGAAGCCAAGGAGCTAGCCGGCTGGTACTCCAAATACGCACTTTTCTAGGTTGAGCTTGATTTGAAATCAGCATAGATTTTCAAAGGTTTCCTTGAGGTCTTCGAGCAGTGTGTTGCGCTTCTCCGTCTTCACCACAATATCGTCTACGTAGACGTGGGCATTTCTTCTAAGTTGCTTCAGGAGGCATTTTTGCATGCAACGCTGAAAAGTGGCACCAGCATTCCTCAGGCAGAATGTCATGGTTAGGTAGCAGAAGGCTCCGAATGGTGTGATGAAGGCGGTCTTAAGGCGGTCTGCCGGGTTCAGCTTGATCTGGTTGTATCCTGAGTAGGCATCCAAAAAACTCAATAGCTCGCATCCGGCTGTGGAGTCTATCACTTGGTCTATCAGTGGCAGAGCAAACAGATCTTTTGGGCAGGCCTTGTTGAGGCTGGTGTAATCAATGCACATGTGCCACTTGTTATTCTTATTTAGTACAAGGATTGGGTTGGTAAGCCATTCTAGGAAGAAAACATCCATGATGAAACCGACTGCCAACAGTCGGGTGATCTCTTCTCCAACGATTCTTCTCTTCTCCCCCGACAGTTGGCGGAGGGGTTGCTTGACTGGCTTGGCATCTTCTCTGACATGTAGCTTGTTCTCGGCCAAATCCATCGGAACACCCGGCATGTCTTTGGGAGACAATGCAAAGATGTCCCGATTCTCATGTTGGAAATCGACGAGATCGCTTTCCTATTTGCTGTTGAGATTTGCACCTATGACATCGTACCTCTCTGGGTGCTATGGGTCCTGCGGTATCTTCTTTGTCTCCTTGGCCGGCTTGAAGGATCCTTCAGCTTTCGACTCCTTAGGATCGTGGGACATGTCCGGCTGCTTGCCGGCCATGGCCACAACCCGGTCAAAGAGCCGCTTCTCGGCAGCGATCACAAGGGACTCAGCCAGCCGGCTGCTAGCGGCCCCACAGTCAGACGACTTCTGATAGTCTTCGGAGATGTTAATGATTCCCTTGGCCCATGGTATCTTCATCTTGAGGTGGGCATAGTGTGGCACCGCCATGAACTTGGCCAAGGCAGTGCATGGTACGGACTTTCCAGGTCAACTACCTCAAACCAGATGGGCTCTTGGCGGAAATGGTCCTTGTCCCCGAAGAGGACGTCTATCTGGATCTTGCCAATTGGTGAGTGAGAGAGGCGAGGAACTATGCCATGGAAGACAGTCCGACTGGGCAGGAGATGCTTGGGTTTGATCTTCAACTTCTCCATGGTATTGCGGTACAGGATGTTGATGCCGCTGCCGCCGTCTATCAGGATTGGGGAGAAACGAGTAGCTCGGCTCTGCATAGCAAAGGTGGCCTCCAACACCAAAGCGGAAGAACTCGGAGAAGGAATTACTTCCGGGTGGTCAGCTCGGCTCCAACTGATTGGCTTGTCTGACTAGTGCAGAACTCTGGGGCTTCAATGGCTACGGCATTCACCTCTCGGGACTGTTGGCGCTGACTGCACCTGTCATCGGCCACACTGGTGAACACAACGTATGCTCCGTGCTCTTCAGGGAATTCATCTTGGATGGCGCCGACTGCTGGGCGGGCCGCCGGCTGCTGAGGAGGCGGGGGAGGCTGGCCAGCAGGTGTCGGAGGTAGTAGCCCTTCGCCCTTGGAGATTCGCGTAAGCTATTGACACTTCCAGGTGATGTGGTTGGATGGCTTCGCGACACTGTGAAACTTGCAATGGCATCGAGGGTCTGCTCATAGGAGAAGGCGGGCAGCCAATTCAGCTTGCCTCCTTTCTGACGCTTTGGCTGGGGCTGCCCTTCTGGCTGCTGATCTTCAACTGTTGCCACTTGCCGGCTGGTGGAAGCTAGCATCGGGGCTTTGCGCTTGTTGTCATTCTGCTGTTGGCGCCGACTGGTATCACCAGCCAGAGTCCGAGGATCCTGAGGAGCCACCTTGCCGGATGCGTCAACTTGAATCTTCATCTTCATGGAGGAGTCGGCCGTGGCGTACTTGTCTACAATGATCAGCAGCTCGTCGAGGGTCGCCGGCACGTCACAGAGGAGCCTGTGCTTGAGCAGAGTGCCTTCTCTGCACACGGCTGTGAAGTACTCAATAGCCTGCACCTCGTGCACGCCTTCGCAAGAGTTGCGCAGCTCCGCCCAACGCGTGAGGTAGTCGCGGGTCGACTCGTTGGGGCCTTGGACGCACAAGGAGAGCTGGCGAGGCTTGGGCGGCCGCTTGTACGTGCTGGTGAAGTTGCGGACGAAGGCTTCAGTGAAATCTACCCAGCTATTGATGCTGCGGGGCTTCAGGTTGTTCAGCCATGTCCGGGCGGTGCCCTGGAGCATGAGTGGAACATACTGCACGGCAACGCATTTGTTGCTATTCGCAATGCTGACGGCTGTGGAGTAGTCGACCAACCAGTCTTCCGGCTTCACGGAGACGGTGTACTTGGGCGTATCTCTTGGGAGTGTGAACCCTTTGGGGAAGGGCACGTCACGAATGCAGGGGCCGAAACAGGGCGGGCCCAGCGCATCCTCTTCTTCGAGTGCCAGGGACCAGTTGAGGCGGTCAATCCTGAAAGTGCTAGTTATCGACTAGAGGGGGGCGAATAGGCGATTTTTATGAAAGTCTTCAAAAAATGGGAGTTTCGAAGACAAATGATAGAAATGAACCTATAAACATGCAGCGAAAGGTAGACTACACTAGGCAAGCCATAGTTAAGTATTCAATGAAGTGAAAGCACGAAGACTAATAGCAGCTAGGAAGTAAGGATTAGGATGGAAGATAGTATGAAACCAATCAGAACAAACAGTCACACAGTGAAGACAAATAGATAATGCAAATAGGCAATGACTTCACAAGGACCAACTGTAAATAAAGAGATGGGAAGGATAGAACCAGTTGCTTGTTGAAGACAGTGATTTGTTGGACTAGTTCCAGTTGCTGTGACAACTGTACGTCTGGTTAGGGAGGCTGAGATTTAACTCAGAAGACCGTGTCTTCACCCTATTCCCCTTGAGCTAAGGACAACTAGTCCTCGCCCAATCACTCAGGTAAGTCTTCAAGGTAGACTTCCAAACCATCACAGACTTCGTTCACCGGCGATCCACAATGACTCTTGGATGCTCAGAACACGATGCCTAACCGGCTGGAGGATTCACAGTCCTCACGTGTAACAAGTCTTCAGATCACACAGACATGAAGACTTCAGTGATGCCTAACACTCTTTGGCTCTGGGTGTTTAGGGCTTAGTGCTCGCAAGGATTTCTTTCTCTCAAAGGCTTCGGAGGTGGGTTGCTCTCAAACGACAAAGCCGTGCACTAACTTTGAGCAGCCACCAATTTATGGTGTAGGGGGTGGGCTATTTATAGTCACTAGGAAACCTGACCTGATTTGTCCGAAATGACCCTAGGTCACTAAGGAACTGACACGTGTTCCAACAGTCAGATTTCAAACACACGCGACAACTTTACTTGGGCTACAAGTAAAGTTGACTTATCCAGCTCTGGATAAGTTTTGCTCTCATTGTCTTCGCTCGAAGACATAGGATTCTGGTTAAGCATCACTTCAGTAACTCTGCCTTTGTTCACTGGGACCCCACTTAACAGTACAGTGGTTCCTAGGACTCAACAAGGAAGAAAAGGAAACAACAAAACAACTAAGTCTTCGCGCTCCATAGTCTTCACGCGATGTCTTCTCTTGTCATAGTCTTCAATGTGAATATCTTCACATACCACCTTTGTCTTCAATGTCTTCATACATTTTTAGGGGTCATCTCCGATAGGTAAACCGAATCAATGAGGGACTACTACCTGCGTTGTCTTGCAATTCTCACAAACACATTAGTCCCTCAACCAGGTTTGTCATCAATACTCCAAAACCAACTAGGGGTGGCACTAGATGCACTTACAATCTCCCCCTTTTTGGTGATTGATGACAAACTGGTTGAAGTTTTCAACGGGGATAAAAGTATGTGAAATTGTAAAGGATTTAGATATTGTCTTCGTAAGTAGCAGAAAGGCTCCCCCTGAAGATGTGCATATAAGTATTTTGCTTTTGAATGTAAATGCACATGGCAGGTTGTACTTGCGGAGCTCCTCTTCTAC
Organism: Triticum aestivum; assembly: GCF_018294505.1. Taxonomy (NCBI): domain Eukaryota; kingdom Viridiplantae; phylum Streptophyta; class Magnoliopsida; order Poales; family Poaceae; genus Triticum; species Triticum aestivum. The sequence continues at coordinate 340,546,237 of NC_057797.1, read as the reverse complement.
TTATGGAGACAATTCATCATGCATGAAAGGATATAACGAAGATAATGACATGCATAATGAAAAATGGACGTCTGCAAAATGACTTCGTGCGGAATTTATCGTCGCACATGCGGAATTTATCATCGCATCACATAGTTGACGAAAAGGTAACAGACGACCATCAAGTTTAAGTGTTACAACTCAAAACGAACCAAATGTTTCAAAAGCGAGAGTTGTAAGCACTTGGCAAATGTAGCAAAAGTATAGCAATCACCCATATGGACCCGCTTGAAGACTATCAACTCATATGCTTCTCCCCCTTTTGTCAGTAAGGACCAAAAAGGTTTGAAGACATAGAGCTTCTACTCGTTCCCATGAGGAGTGGGCGAAGCAGGAGGGTCGTCGTTGAGGTTCAGAGGTGCAGAAGAACTTGGTGCAGTGTCGACACACGCTGAAGTAGGAGGTGGTGAGGTAGCATCATCTTGATCATCTATGACTCTAGCATTCACCATTGTAGCTGAGGAGCAATAGTCAAAGTCTTCAAGTGAGGGAGTCCGACGCAAGTGAGCATTCCTTGGAGGCGTTAAGTCAAACTTGAATCTCTCTGTGAAGCCATCGTCTTGAAGATCAGCTTCAGCACTGAGCAATGTCAAGCTCTTCCATGACCTTCGACAGGTTTCATGTGTAACAAAGGCATTCTTGGTGGCAAGATTGCGAATGCGATTGACGTCCACCAAGAGGCTTTGCATCTGACGCTTAAGCCAGTCATGATGCTTGTCCTGTTTCTGATGTAGAGCAACGAGAAGCTCTCTGTCATTGAGAACGCGAGATCACTTCCGAGGCCTTTGGGCAATGGTGCTTGAAGTGGCTTCAGTTTCGGTGCGAGGGGCACGTGTATTGCCAGCCAAGTGATAAACATGAGAAACGGCCTGAACTCCTTCAATGGGCTGGGTGAAGCTTTGATGATCGACATTGTGAGGATAAATTGGCTCCTTTGCAGGCTCTGGGTAAATGGCTTCGACAGACAGATCAACCTCTGGCAAGAATATAAGATGATTGCGCGCACACGGCTGATAGTTGATAGTAGAGTGAAGCTCCATGAGGCGCATTACCCATGGATCATAGAACTTCAGACCAAGGATATTGGAACCAGATGCAGCCAATTGTCTGATGAAGAAGTTTTGAGCATTGAAGTTGATGCCATTGAAGATATAGAAAACCAATGTCTTCATTGCTCCTTCAAGCTTCGCTGCAGGAGAATGTCCTTTGACCGGCTAGAGAGTTTGACTGATAATATGATAAATAGTGCGGGGCAGATACTCTAGGACTTCAACAAAGAACTCCTTAGGATAGTCAGCGTCTTGTGGCAGTGGCTTCATCATGCTTAGCATTTGGCTCATGTTTGGCTCTAGCTTCTGGAAGATGCTTTCCAACACATTCTGGTGTAGCTGACAACCTGGTTCATAATGTTCGCCAGGAGTGGGCAGGGCAGTAAGCTCAATGATGTCTTGGGCTTTAGCTTCATGGTGTACATCGCCTGTCATCCACTCAAGGATCCAAGTATTCGGATCCATGTTGTAGCCGCGAATGTGATGGGTAGCATAAAATTGTAGCAGAAGCTCTTCATTCCAATGTTCTTTGGCAGTCACAAACTGTAGAAGGCCATCATCTCTGAAGAAGTCAAGGGCTTCTTCTGGGCAAGGCAGGCCATCCATGGCTTCACTATCTAGACGCATATGAGGGAAAATGCGCCCCTGATTGTATAAGATGCAGGAATAGTAACTGCACTGCTGATAACTCCAGAATCAATCTGATGAGATTCTTGGCCTTGTGTAGGGGTTCTTGGCACTATCAAAGAATGTGTTGTGTGCCTTGAAGCCATTCAGATTATATGATCCTGGTGAAGTTGCAGTACGTAGAAACCTTGGCAGCCTTGGCTTTGGCTTCTGGACCTGAGGCCTGTGCTCCACATGATAGTCAAATTGCGGACCGGCAGCAGGTGGAGAAACCAGAATGGCCCAGCGGACGGTGGTAAGTTGGCCTTGATAGAATGCTTGCTCAAGGGTGTGTGGCCATGGAGGCGGTACAAGAGTAGTGGCATTGACTTCTGGCTGTAGATTTGCGTCAGGAGAAGCATTGGCTTCAGGTGCAATCACTTTCGGCACCACATTAGCTTCAGGCGCCACATCAACTTCGGCCATGACTCCGTCATTGGCTTCAGTGTTCGTGTTAGTGGCCGCCTTAGAGTTTTCAACCTCCACTCGAGTAGCTAGAGGGTCGGACACGTTCTCCTTGAGAACGACTTCAAGGTTGGATGGGGGTGTAGCAATACGTTCTTCATCTCTTGGTTCTTCTTGTTCATCGGCTGATGCAGCCGGAATTTCTTCAGCCGCTTTGGCTTCAGACTCTGGGATGTTCGCAGTAGGAGAGGCTTCAGGAAAGACTTGGCGTGAAACGGATTGGTGCTCTTCTCCTTCTGGAACACTTGACAGATTGACATGTGGTCGTGGTCCTTTGTGAAGCATGCGGAATGCTGGCGACGCTTGTGAAGATGGAGTTGGTTGGGCCACAAAGTCATTGTCTTCAAGCACTGAAGTGGTGACTTGAGGTGGGGGAGTACTTGGTGATTCTTTTTGATGGGGGGAGTCTTGTGGGTGATTAGCCCATGAGTCATCCTGAGCAATTGGCGTCAATGGACGACCAATGCTGACGAGTTCGCTGTTCGTGAGAACAGGCGATGATACCATATTGTGTTCGATCTGAGGAAGGACTTCATCATCTTCAACATTGTCTTGATGACCAATGTCTTCAGCTACGGTGAGGTCAATAGCTGGAATGTCTTCAACTTCTGGAACCTCTGTGGAAGCAGGCTCATGAACTATCAACTGGCGCTCCCGGTGTTCAGACGCGGGACGAGCAACTGAGATTGGCTCGATGATAAGGGGCTCTATGGGACCAGCCCGATCTTTCTTCTTGGTTTTTCTCTTCTTGGTCGGTGGAGCATCGTTAGTGGTGGCCTTGGTCTTGCGCTTTCGAGCTTCGGCTTCAGCTGCCCTTATTTTCTTGAGCTCCGAAGCCACTATGGGGACCTTAGGCTTCGAGCCTGTCATACTGGCCGGGAAGACAATGCGGGTTCTTCCTGCCTTGATGCTTCTGGTTGGGCCACAGCAGGCTTCTTCTTCTTCTTCTTGGCAGCCATTCTGGGGTCGATGCCAGGTCGCCCCAGAGCCTTGCGCTTTTTAGCTTCATTGTAGCCTTCAACACATTTGGCAGCCAGGTGTTTCATGCGCTCTCGAGAACCTTTAGCTTCTTCACGTTTCTTGTGGAACGCCTCTTTGAGCTCATGCAGCATGACCTTGAAGTTTTGGACGTCTTCCACGTTGAGCTTGGCCATGTGCTTCTTCAACTAAGCCTTTTCATAATCAATCTTGTGCTTCAGCTCAACAATTCTTTGTGCAAGAGCCAGCTCAGGAGCAATGGCTCCATGGAAGGAGAACAAATCAGCAACATTAACAGCATCATCACTTTTATGACATGGTAGAAAGTGTGCCATTTTCGAGAACCTATCCACGACAACAAATATGCTATCCCTCCCCTTCTTTGTTCGAGGTAAACCTAAAACAAAGTCCATAGATATATCCTCCCAAGGAACACTAGGTACAGGCAAATGCCTATATAAACCATGAGGATTGAGTCGTGACTTAGCTTTTTGACACGTAGTGCAGCGAGCAACAAAACGCTCAACATCCCGTCTCATCTTTGGCCAAAAGAAATGTGTAGCAAGTATATCCTCCGTCTTCTTGACGCCAAAGTGTCCCATTAATCCTCCTCCATGCGCCTCCTGCAACAACAAAAGATGAACAGAGCTAACTGGAATGCATAGCTTGTTAGCACGAAACACAAATCCATCGTTAAGAATGAACTTGTTCCAAGTTCTCCCTTCCTTACAATTCTGCAATACATCTTTAAATTCAGCATCATGCACATATTGATCTTTGATGGTCTCCAAACCAAATATTTTAATGTCAATTTGTGAAAGCATAGTATAACGACGAGACAATGCATCAGCAATAACATTTTCTTTACCCTTCTTGTGTTTAATGACATAAGGAAAACTCTCAATGAATTCAACCCATTTAGCATGTCTACGGTTCAGTTTTGCTTGACTTTTAATGTGTTTCAAAGATTCATGATCAGAATGTATAACAAATTCCTTGGGCCATAAATAATGTTGCCATGTTTCTAAGGTCCGAACAAGAGCATATAATTCTTTGTCATAAGTAGAATAGTTCAGACTAGGCCCACTCAATTTTTCAGAAAAGTATGCAACATGTTTGCCATCTTGTAATAACACACCTCCTAATCCAATTCCACTAGCATCACATTCAAGCTCAAAAGTCTTATTAAAATCAGGAAGTTGGAGTAAAGGAGCATGTGTCAACTTATCTTTCAATACCGTGAATGCTTCTTCCTGTGCGATACCCCAAACAAAAGGCACATCCTTCTTTGTAAGCTCGTTGAGAGGTGCAGCAATGGTGCTGAAATCTCTCACAAAACGCCTATAGAAACCAGCGAGGCCAAGGAAACTCCTCACTTGTGTGACTGTTTTGGGCTGCGGCCAACTCTCAATAGCTTCAATCTTGGCTTTATCAAGTTCAATTCCCTGTGGAGTAACAACATATCCAAGAAAAGATACTCGATCGGTGCAAAAGGTGCACTTTCCAAGGTTACCAAACAAACGTGCATCACGTAGAGCAATAAAAATAGCACCTAAATGTTCCAAATGTTCCTCCAAAGATTTGCTATAAATCAATATGTCATCAAAGTAAACTACCACAAATCGTCCGATGAAAGCACGTAAAACTTCGTTCATTAACCTCATGAAAGTACTAGGTGCATTAGTTAACCCAAAAGGCATGACTAACCACTCATATAATCCAAACTTAGTTTTAAATGTTGTTTTCCATTCATCTCCCAATTTCATATGAATTTGATGGTATCCACTACGCAAATCAACTTTGAAGAATATTATAGAGCCACTCAATTCATCAAGCATATCATCTAGCCTAGGAATAGGATGACGATCACGAATAGTAATATTATTAATGCCTCTACAATCAACGCACATATGTGACGTACCATCCTTTCTCGGCACTAAAATGATAGGAACAACACAAGGACTAAGGGATTCGCGTATATAACGTTTGTCGAGCAGTTCTTGTACTTGACACATAATCTCCTTCGTCTCCTCTGGATTGGTACGGTATGGTGCACGGTTGGGTAATGATGCACCGGGAATTAAGTCAATTTGATGCTCAATCCCTCGAATAGGTGGTAATCCCGCTGGCACGTCTTGTGGAAAGATGTCAGTGAACTCCTGCAAAATGTTAGTGACAACAGGAGGCAAAGAGGAAGGCACGTCCTCGAATGAAAATAATGCCACTTTGCACACAAAAGCATAGCAAACGGATTTGCTAAAATCTAAATCATCAATATCAGATTTGGTATCAATTAAACATGCACTTTTCAATTTAATTTCAGAAGCAACACTAGATGGTTTATTATTAGGCTGCATTTGTTGCTCAAAGTCTTTTGCCACAATCTGATTTTCACTTTTATGTTTCTCCTGTTTTGCTTTATTAGCTCTATTAACATCATCTTTCAAAATGGAATCAGGAGTCATAGGAAGCAAAGTAATATTTTTATCCTTATGAACAAGAGTATACTGATTGTTTCTACCATGGTGGATAGAATTTTTATCAAATTGCCATGGTCTACCAAGTAATAAGGAACATGCTTGCATAGGTACCACATCACAATCAACATAATCAGCATATGTAGAGATACTAAAATGCACATGAACAGTACGTGTTACCTTAACCTTGCCACCGTTGTTGAACCATTGGATGTAGTAAGGATGTGGATGTGGTTTTGTGGTGAGTGATAGCTTCTCCACCATCTTCATGCTAGCCAAGTTATTGCAGCTCCCTCCATCTATCATGACGCGAACAGAACATTCCTTCACAACTCCCTTTGTATGGAACAAATTATGCCTCTAATTTTGCTCAGCTTGTGTGACCTGCACACTCAAGACACGTTGAGCAACTAAACACTCATACCTGTCAGCATCTTTAGGAGCCATGTATTGCGTCTCATGATCAGAATCATCTCCACCGTGTTCTTCACGTGTAATAAGAGCCAAAGTCTCCTCATCATAGTCACTAGCGGACTCATACCCACCATCCTCAGTAGCAATCATCACACGCTGAGATTTGCATTCTCTCTCAAAATGTCCTCTTGCCTTACAACGACGACAAATAATATCACTTGTGTGCCCTGTTGATGCTATGGAAGAAGAAGAACTCTGCGCAGGGCCGGGAGGTGTGCTCTTGGCAGATAGTGGTGGTTGTGCCTGCTTTCTTGTATCACGGCTAGAGGTGGCATCTGATGGAGGTGCTGGTGTAGTGGAAGTAGAGGATGCATGTGGTATCCATGATGAAGATCGACCTGCAGAAAAGTTAGTTTGCGCCAATGCATGTCGATCCTGCACTTCACGTTCAGCTTTACAAGCAAGATGGAATAAACGGGTGATATTATTACCATCCTTATACTCCTGAATGGTCTTAATCTCTCTATTTAATCCACCCATAAAACGTGCAAGCATAGCTTCATTCTCCTCAACAATACCACATCTAATCATGCAAGTTTGTAATTCCTGATAATATTCTTCTACAGAATTTTTTCCTTGTCTTAAACGCTGCAATTTTTTAAGTAATTCACGTTGATAATATGGTGGAACCCAATGAGTACGCATAGAAGTTTTCAAAGCAGCCCAAGTAGCTGGAATAGGATATAATCTACAATGCTCAGACCACCAAACACATGCAAAACTAGTGAATGCACAAACAGCAGCGGGAACACGTCTCTCCTCGGGATATTGTAAACATGTAAATTGTTGTTTAGTTTCTAACTTCCAACTAAGATATATATCAGGAACATATCTACCCTCAAATGGTGGAATATTCAATTTTAGTTTAGGGAGATGGTCATGATCTCGTACCTGAGGGTGAGCCCTACCATTGCCATTATTTGCATGTGGACGACCTGGTGGTAGATGTGCTGGTGCTGGCACATAGTTCTGAGTTTGATCAATCTCATCCTCGTAATCTCTCGCAAAATCATCCTCCACCGCATCAGCAGCAGGAGCCACAGAAGTATCAACAGCAGCACCAACAGTTTGGCCAGGTGCAAGAGGGAGATGGCTCGCTCGGCGGAGGGTTGTTTCGCGATGTGGAGGTAGTCGTTATTGTTGTTGTTGTAGAGGTGCGTTAGGTGCAGCCGGTGGTGGTGGTGGAAGACGCGCGAGAAATTCATTAAACCTGTTATCGAGCTTTGTTTCGAACATCTTCTCCATGCCATCTATGTTCTCCATGGACTCTTCAAACCTGTCCACTCATCATTTGCTGAAATTTATCATGCAAATCCTTATTCGTCATGTTCTCCCAGTCAGTCTCGTCGGCTTGTGATCCTGCCATGGTTAGCAACAATAGAAACACACAAGAATATGATCCTACAGACTACTAACAAGAGGTGGTGGTGGTGGTGTCACAAATCCGTCAAGCAAATCTCAAATTCTTACCAGTTCTTACCTAGCAGCAGGCGGTGATCGGCAACCGTCGTAGTCAAAACTCTCAAATCTTGGATAGAGCGATTACCAGGGAGAGTCAAACGCACGGCGTAGATGTATGTGGAGCTGGGAAGGCTTATAATATGGTAGCAAAAAGGGTCAGCAATAATCAATTCAGAGATGCAAAGTTGAATAAACGCTCAACGACGATACTGTGCTGGTCCTAGGCTAGACTGTGCTAGAGACGCGAGCCTAGAACACTAACAAAATCACGGCACTACACGTAAACAATGGAGGAGCACACTCTGATTTTTTTTTCTTTTTTTCACTTTTTTTCCTCTTTTTTTTTGCTCCGCAACAATTTTTTTCGAAAAAGTCTACAAATGGTCTAAAAACCGCCTAGCCAGAATTTTCGAAAAAGTCTACAAATTCTGGCTAGGAAGTTTTTAGACCATTTGTAGACTTTCGAAAAAATTGTTGCGGAGCAAAAAAAAGAGGAAAAAAAGTGCAAAAAAGTGAAATAAAAATAAAAATTCAGAGCGTGCTCCTCCCTTGTTTACGTGCAGCGCCGTGATTTTGTTAGTGTTCTAGGCTCGCGTCTCTAGCACGGTCTAGCCTAGGACCAGCACAGTACCGTCGTTGAGCGTTTATTCAACTTTGCATACCTGAATTGATTATTGCTGACCCTTTTTGCTACCATATTATAAGGCTTCCTATCTCCACATAGATCTACGTCGTGCGTTTGACTCTCCCTGGTAATCGTTGTATCCAAGCTTTGAGAGTTTTCACTACGACGGTTGCCGATCACCGCCTGCTGCTGGGTAAGAACTCGTAAGAATTTGAGATTTGCTTGACGGATTAGTGACACTCCACCAACGCCATTTTCTAGTAGTCTATAGGATCGTATTCTTGTGTGTTTCTATTGCTGCTAACCATGGCAGGATCACAACCCGATGCAATTGACTAGGAGAACATGACAAACAAAGAGTTACATGATAAGTTTCAACAAATGATGAGTGGACAGGTGGAAGATGTGCTAAACAGATTTGAAGAGGCCATGGAGAAGATAGATGGCATTGAGAAGGCGTTCGAAACAAAGCTCGATAACAAGTTTAATGAATTGCTCGCGCGTCTTCCACCGCCCGCTGCACCTGTCGCACCTCTACAACAACAACAACATCGTCTTCCAAATCAAGTGGGACGAGCACAACGCGTTCCCATTGAGCCTGGTCAAACTTCTGGTGCTGTTGTACCTACTGTTGGTGCTTCTGTCGCTCCTGCTGCTACTGCAGAGGTGGAGGACCATTACGAGGATGAGGTTATTCAAAATCAGAACTACGTGCAACCACCAGCACCACCACCACCAGGTCGTCCTCATGCATATCATCGCAACGGTAGGGCTGCACCACCACCTGAGGTACATGACCATATTCCTAAACTAAAATTGAATATTCCACCATTTGAGGGTAGATATGTTCCTGATATATATCTTACTTGGGAGTTAGAAACTGAACAACGATTTACATGTTTACAATATCCTGAGGAGAGACGTGTTCCTGCTGCTGTTTGTGCTTTCACTAGCTTTGCATGTGTTTGGTGGTTTGAACATTGCAGATTATATCCTATTCCAGCTACTTGGGCTGCTTTGAAAACTGCTATGCGTACTCGTTGGGTTCCACCATATTATTAGCGTGAATTACTTCAAAAATTGCAGCGCTTAGGACAAGGAAAAAATTCTGTAGAAGAATATTATCAGGAATTACAAACTGGCATGATTAGATGTGGTATTGCTGAGGAGAATGAAGCTATGCTTGCATGTTTTATGGGTGGATTAAATAGAGAGATTCAGACCATTCTAGAGTATAAGGAGTATACTAATATCACTCGTTTATTCCATCTTGCTTGTAAAGCTGAACGTGAAGTGCAGGATCAACAGGCATTGGCGCGAACTAACTTTTCTGTAGGTCGATCTTCATCATGGACACCACGTGCATCCTCTACTTCCACTCCACCAGCACCTCCATCAGGTGCCACCTCCAGCCGAGATTCAAGAAAGCAGGGACAACCACCACTATCTTCCAAGAGCACACCTGCTGCGCCTACGCAGAGCTCTTCTTCTTCCATGGCATCAACAGGGCACACAAGTGATATTATTTGTCGTCGTTGTAAGGGAAGAGGACATTTTGCGAAAGAATGCCAATATCAGCGTGTGATGATTGCTACTGAGGATGGTGGGTATGAGTCCGCTAGTGACTATGATGAGGAGACTTTGGCTCTTATTACACGTGAAGAACACGATGGAGATGATTCTGATCATGAGACGCAATACATGGCTCCTGAAGATGCTGACAGGTATGAATGTTTAGTTGCTCAACGTGTTTTGAATGTGCAGGTCACACAAGCTGAGCAAAATTAGAGGCATAATTTGTTCCATACAAAGGGAGTTGTAAAGGAACGTTTTGTTCGCGTCATCATAGATGGAGGGAGCTGCAACAACTTGGCTAGCATGGAGATGGTGGAGAAGCTATCTCTCACCACAAGACCACATCCACATCCTTACTACATCCAATGGTTCGGCAAGGTTAAGGTAACACGTACTGTTCGTGTGCATTTTACTATCTCTACGTATGTTGATTATGTAGATTATGATGTGGTACCTATGCAAGCATGTTCCTTATTACTTGGTAGACCATGGCAATTTGATAAAAATTCTGTACATCATGGTAGAAACAATTAGTATACTCTTGTTCATAAGGATAAAAATATTACTTTGCTTCCTATGACTCCTGATTCCATTTTAAGATGATATTAGTAGAGCTAATAAAGCAAAACAGGAGAAACATAAGAGTGAAAATCAGATTGTGGCAAAAGAATTTGAGCAACAAATGAAGCCTAATAATAAACCATCTAGTGTTGCTTCTGAAATTAAATTGAAAAGTGCATGTTTACTTGCCACCAAATCTGATATTGATGATCTAGATTTTAGCAAATCTGTTTGCTATGCTTTTGTGTGCAAAGAGGCATTATTTTCATTCGAGGGCGTGCCTTCCTCTTTGCCTCCTGCTGTCACTAACATTTTGTAGGAGTTCGCTGACGTCTTTCCACAAGACGTGCCACCGGTATTACCACCCATTCGAGGGATTGAGCATCAAGTTGACTTAATTCCCGGTGCATCATTACCCAACCTTGCGCCATACCGTACCAATCCAGAGGAGACGATTGAGATTATGCGTCAAGTACAGGAGCTGCTCGACAAAGGTTATATACGTGAATCCCTTAGTCCTTGTGCTGTTCCTATCATTTTAGTGCCGAAAAAGGATGGTACGTCACGTATGTGTGTTGATTGTCGAGGCATTAATAATATTACTATTCATTATCGTCATCCTATTTATAGGCTAGCCGACATGCTTGATGAATTGAGTGGCTCTACAATATTCTCCAAAGTTGATTTGCATAGTGGATACCATCAAATTTGTATGAAATTGGGAGATGAATGGAAAACATCATTTAAAACTAAGTTTGGATTATATGAGTGGTTAGTCATGCCTTTTGGGTTAACTAATGCACCTAGTACTTTCATGAGGTTAATGAACGAAGTTTTACGTGCTTTCATTGGATGATTTGTGGTAGTCTATTTTGATGATATACTGATTTATAGTAAATCTTTGGAGGAACATTTGGAACATTTACGTGTTGTTTTTATTGCTCTACGTGATGCACGTTTGTTTGGTAACCTTGGAAAGTGCACCTTTTGCACCGACCGAGTACCTTTTCTGGGCTATCTTGTTACTCCACAGGGAATTGAAGTTGATAAAGCCAAGATTGAAGCTATTGAGAGTTGGCCGCAGCCCAAAACGGTCACACAAGTGAGGAGTTTCCTTGGTGATGTGGAGCATCCTATGGACATCACCATGTCAAGAGTCCATGTGGCAAGTGACACGTGCCACATCTACTTCATACATACAAAGGTGAATCATCTCCTTTACACGTGTCCACTTGTACCTTTCGAGGATGGTATACTACTTGACCCCTCTCTCGTGTGCATACATAGGTGTGAGCGGAGCTACACATTCATTGAGGAGGAGTCGAAGAAGAAGAGAACATCTACACCATCCAAGAGGGAAGCCTGGAAGCGGAGAAGGAAGCGCCAAGAAGAAGGTAGCAGCTCCCAGACGACCCCGTGCGTGCGGGCCCCTCCGACCCCGTGCCCATGGGCCTCCTAGGCTGGCGGTCCTGAAGACCCCGTGCGCACGGGCATGTACCATGCCCACGGGACCCCCGTGCGCATGTGCCCTTGCGTCAGGTCTCTGGATACCCCGTGCGCACGGGCTCCACTTACCCCGTGCACACAGGGCCCCCTGTGTGATGCTGCGGGCTTTGCCCTTGTTTTACCATTTCGCCCCCACTTATCCCTCTCTTTGCCTAGGACTATATATACTGCTTCATCTCCTCCATTTAGACTTAGCTAAGAATAGATCTAAACACTAGAGCTTAGCTCATGTATCTCCCCTTGTGGGATTCCTCTTGAGAGAGAGACACTCCATTGGAGTTCAAGGCCTCCATTGGAGAAGATCCCTAGTGGATGAAGACCCCTCTTGAGGGAAGGATCTATCTAGATCATCAAGCCCTCATCTCCTTCATAGGATTTGGGATGAACTCTACCATGTATCTTATTGCCCTTTGATTGTTCATGCATCTTGTGTGTTTGATTGTCTAGTGGGTGTGTGATTGGACTTGTTCTTGAGTGTTCCTCTTGTTTTCCCTCTTGTGTTCATCTTGTTCTTGGGTATTCCCCCTCCAATTCATGAAATATCTCCACTTAGGGTTCCACCCTACACCATTTTGGTATCATGAGCCATAGTTTCTCATGAAATTGGAGCCCCCCTCTTTGTTTTCTAGCCTAGTTTTGTTGATTTCGTCCTAAATTCGAAAATTCCCCACCAAAAATAGCCCCAAATTTTTTTGTGATTTATTGGTTTTGATGATGTTTTGTTGGATTTGATCCATGGATTTGCTTGGTTTCAATTGGATCTAGCTTTCCTCCACCTTTCCCTACCTTCCATCCTTCGATTTTGACCCCAATTTCGAGATTACCCACGGATCCGGAGCAGTTCATCCGCTCATAGAGCACCCCGTGCACACGGGCCATCGGGACCCCGTCCACACGGGCCAGACAGACCCCGTGTGCACAACCCTTCCAGTGCTTTTCGGCCGCTGTCCCTTCGACCTCCCACCCTCCCATACCACTCCCATACCCCCCAGCTACACCAAAGCAAAGAGATCCATCCATTTGGAGCCCAGATCGGGAAGAAATCCGCCAAACCCGCGTGTCCCAGGTGACCCCGTGCCCTCGATGTGTGTACCATGCGGACGGCACCCTGTGCCCATGGGCCCTAGACCCCGTGCGCATGCCCCCCCCCCTACAGCAGCCGCGAGTACTTCACCATTTCACCCATAACTTCCACATCCGGAGTCCGATTTTCGCGTTCTTTAGCTCGATGAGTAGCTATGGACATCCCCCTTACACCTAGATAGGTTCCATCACCATTTGACTCCATCAAAATTTTCACATTTTGGCATATTTGCATAGGCCTTCCACCATATCATCCGTAAAACCCAACATAGCCTTCCGCAACCTAACCCATTTTGCTCCATTTAGCATTTGTGGTTGTTTGAGTGGTGACTTGAGTCTCCTAAGGTGTTTCGGCTACTTAGGGATGGTTGCTTCTTCATCATCCATCACCACCACTTCCACATTGCCATCTCCGCTACCACCATTTGACTTTTGCCCTTGAGATTTTAAGTTCGTGGTTTTTTTCCGTTTCCTAAGGTGTTTCGGCTACTTAGGGACGAGTCTCCATCATCTTGGTATCTACATCAAGAACACCGCCACTCACCATCTTCAAGGACGGTAACCCCGACGACACCATTGTACAATCACCCTTGCAATTGCATTGATAACCCCTAGTCCTTTTGCGTCACTTGCCTATCGAGACTAGCCATTTGAGTATTGCCGGCAATGTTACTTGTGCACATTAGTGATCTACACCTTCCATTGCATACATACCATATCATATTGGTATCATCATATCATCTCTTGTGTCACAAGATTGTTCCCGCATATACACAATTGCTATCTTGGTTTGTGCATTTCGCATAGTGGCCATATAAAAAAAGAGAATAAGCCTTTAAGCAAAAGAAAAGAGAGCAAATAGCTTCTAAGAAAGTGCCATAGCATCATACCACATTGCGCATAAGATTGTCATATCCGATCATCTTGGATCACCTTGAGAAGAACAACGGGAACATCATACACATAGCATACTTGGGATAGAAGCTCATACATTTTGCATCTTATAGGTTGTGCACAAGTGTTGTATCCGCCTATTGAGCAATCGTGCTAGCGTCTCTCTTGAGTTGTGCAACACGAGCGTTTTCCGTGGATTCCACATTTTGTGCTCATTCCTTGGTTGCACGACCCCATTTATCTATCCGTCTGTGTGTTTTCGTGTGCCACATATTGCTATTGGTCTACTTGTTTCACTTTGCGAATTTGTGAATATTTTCCAACATTATTGACTCTTGCTAACACTTTGCATTAAATTTTTGTGCCACTATCCTCATCGACCTCCACCATAAGCTTTAATTGATAGGTGCGAGTGAATAAGTCCGGTACCAATTCCACTATTCTTTCATCTCACATTGAGTGATACGAGATACATCCTCAACTTTGGGAAAAGGTAGCTTGGTATTGTTTATCTCATTTCCTACTCACCTTTGCTCAAGTTTTGTGATGGATAGGCAAGGCATTTCACCTCCGGTCTACAACCACGACGACGAGTTCGATGCTATGAATAACGTCATCGATGCCAAGATGGACAAGCACATGGAGGAGCTCAAGGTCCTCATCAAGAACGGCAAGCGGTCTTCCTCATCTTCGAAAAGATGCTCAAGTGCAAAGACTTCCGTGCTACCATCTCCGGCAAGTACACACAAGCATCGACATCGACAAGACCATGAAGAGCGACCTACTGGACGAGAGTTGGCTTCTCTGCCACCCCCATGCACACGGGCCCTCGACCCCTGTGCACATGGGACCCCGTGCACACGGCCTCCAGCACCCCCGTGCGCATGGGCCATACAGTACATCAACATCGACTACAAGGCTACGGCTTCTTCAACACATTTGGCATCTTCACCAAGTGACTTCACGGCATCTTCGCCTTCAGACGTACGACATCTTCACCTACTCCACGAGCTCAAGTCCACTACTCCCTCGATCTACTACGACCTCGACACCAACCACGAGATTCCTTTCTATGGGATTAAGATTAACCCAATTTGCACTTATGGCATAGATGACAAGCCCATGGTTATTGGCATTTGTTTTTCTTGTGATGATATTGATATGCTACCTTTGCATCATTTATCTCATATGCCATGCCATGAACACCTAGCTTCGGATATGCATTGTTTTGGATGTTGTCCATTTTCTCCATATGATGTTTCCATTATTGCTCATGAGGAGACCCCCATAGTTTCCTCATACATTTTAGGAGATTTTGATTCATCCCATCCATTGCATGATCCCAATACTTATGTGCACCATATGCTTTCCATGAATTATGTGCCATATACTTGCATTCTCAATTTGTGTCCCCATCGTGTCATACACAATAACGATTCTTTCATGATGGATGACATGTTCTTATACCATGCATCAAATTTCTTTGAGCGGTGCTTATCTTGTGCTAACTCACACATGCACATACACATCATGATGGATGATGTGTACATTTACCACGCGCACAATTTCTTTGGTTTGTGTCTCTTTTGTGTAGGTAACCATGAATACTTGTCAACCTCGCAATCCCACGAGTTGACAAAATGAGCTCTAGAGAGCAATGATGACTTGGGATCCCATGGATTGTCTTTCCCACCGCTATCTTCGCGCAAGGACTTCGCACATTTCTTCTACATGACCCTCACCTGGCTATGGGTTATTGTTCATTACATATTCTATGCCCATCTTGTCAGGTTCACTTTGCATGATATACTCATTCCTATGCTTTTGCCATGCATTTGTGACCCATGCTTTGCATTACACATGATGATTGATTCAAATACTTGTATGTGTATTTGCAAGCTTGGTGGAGATACCACTTGTTATTGCCATATTTGCTCTATGCCCCATGCCTATGATTATACTATGATCTTGCTTTGTGTTCATGCTTGCGATATGTCATGTGCATTGCCTATGCATATTATTTGCTCACATGACATGATTGCCATGATTTCCTCTAGTATGTTGCATCTTCGCACTACTAGCTTGCACGACTTGTTTACTATGATTGCTTGCCTTGTTGCATCACCGATGACTCATACTTGCTCACTTCATGCGGTTGATGACAACCATCTACATGCTTATCACATTATTATTATTGCTTCTTGTCATATATCTCCACATGTTGCCTCTCTCATGCTAGAGATTTTCCATGTATTGAGTGCAACTACGCCTTTAGTCTTGCTAATGAGATTGCCCCCATAGCATTCTCACATATATTTGGAGATTCGGACATATTTCTTGTGAAGCATGCTTGTCTTACCCCTTTGCACCATATACCTAGTGCCATGAATATTGCCATTGTTGCATCATATTATTCATGAACTTATGCTTCTAATGGTTATGTGCAAGAGATGAGAACCATCATGATGGATGATGTGTTTATCTACCATGCGCATACGTTCTTTGCTTTGTTTTGTGCATGTGTAGGATACTTGGACCTTGTGTCGACTTCCGCTTCACATGAGTTGACCATTCGAGCTCTTGAGAGCGAGCTTCATACATTAGACCACGACTCGCTTCTCCAACACCTTTGCTACCTCTTCGGCATTGTGAAGAATGCACAAGGACACGCCTTCAAGGTGACATCTTACTTGAGCATGGCTATTATGGATCATACTACTTGTGTTGCTTGCACCATGAGACTTATTGTTCATCATGATATACCTGCCTTGTGTGTTGCATCCAATTCTTGGATTACTTGCTCCTCTCATATGTTTGGTTGCAACAATGTCATCACTTCACATATGCCATGTCCCATCGATTGCTACATGCTTGCCTTGATTGCCTCACACATGATGAACACTTGCTCTTTCTATTGTGTTGAGTGCCACACTATATTCACTACACCCCATGCACATTATGCTTGGATTGTCTTGCACTTGACCCATGTTTTTAGACATCTCATTCTACTTGGTGTTGTGAATGATTCCTATGCCTACCATAGACCTTTTGTTGAGCAAATTGCGCCTTCTTGCTATGATCTTGAGGTTGATGCTTGTTCACTTGTCACACATATTAGCATCTTTACCTCCCATTTGCATACTTGTTTCCATGATGTCCTTGATTGTGCTCACCTTATATGCTTAAATGCCATACCACACTTCTTTGTCAAACCATATGCTATGCTTGATGACAACACTTGTTGGGTGGATCACCTCTTGAATGCTTGGTTTTGCTCTTACGCCAACCACAATTGTTTTTCCAAGTGCTTATTATCTTTGCTCCTTTTGAAGGAATTACAAGACAATACGACATCGGAGAGTGCCCATTTGGAACTACAAGATGATGAATGCTTGGTGGTTGTCCACTACTACGCGGCAACATCATCTCTTTCCCATGGTGATTTGGATTTCGATCCGAGGTCGGATCTTTCCCAAGGGGAAGGGGATGATGCCGAGCATCCTATGGACATCACCATGTCAAGAGTCCATGTGGCAAGTGACACGTGCCACATCTACTTCATACATACAAAGGTGAATCATCTCCTTTACACGTGTCCACTTGTACCTTTCGAGGATGGTATACTACTTGACCCCTCTCTCGTGTGCATACATAGGTGTGAGCGGAGATACACATTCATCAAGGACGAGTCGAAGAAGAAGAGAACATCTACACCATCCAAGAGGGAAGCCTGGAAGCGGAGAAGGAAGCGCCAAGAAGAAGGTAGCAGCTCCTAGGCGACCCCGTGCGTGCGGGCCCCTCCGACCCCGTGCCCATGGGCCTCCTAGGCTGGCGGTCCTGAAGACCCCGTGCGCACGGGCATGTACCATGCCCACGGGACCCCCGTGCGCATGTGCCCTTGCGTCAGGTTTCTGGATACCCCATGCGCACGGGCTCCACTTACCCCGTGCACACGGGGCCCCCTGTGTGAATCTGCGGGCTTTGCCCTTGTTTTACCATTTCGCCCCCACTTATCCCTCTCTTTGCCTAGGACTATATATACTCCTTCATCTCCTCCATTTAGACTTAGCTAAGAATAGATCTAAACACTAGAGCTTAGCTCATGTATCTCCCCTTGTGGGATTCCTCTTGAGAGAGAG
This sequence comes from Triticum aestivum, assembly GCF_018294505.1. Taxonomy (NCBI): domain Eukaryota; kingdom Viridiplantae; phylum Streptophyta; class Magnoliopsida; order Poales; family Poaceae; genus Triticum; species Triticum aestivum. The sequence continues at coordinate 340,528,245 of NC_057797.1, read as the reverse complement.
AGACACTCCATTGGAGTTCAGGGCCTCCATTGGAGAAGATCCCTAGTGGATGAAGACCCCTCTTGAGGGAAGGATCTATCTAGATCATCAAGCCCTCATCTCCTTCATAGGATTTGGGATGAACTCTACCATGTATCTTATTTCCCTTTGATTGTTCATGTACCTTGTGGATCTTGTGTGTTTGATTGTCTAGTGGGTGTGTGATTGGACTTGTTCTTGAGTGTTCCTCTTGTTTTCCCTCTTGTGCTCATCTTGTTCTTGGGGATTCCCCCTCCAATTCGTGAAAGATCTCCACTTAGGGTTCCACCCTACACCACTTGGTCTCGCTGGTTTCTATAGGCGTTTTGTGAGAGATTTCAGCACCATTGCCGCACCTCTCAACGAGCTTACAAAGAAGGATGTGCCTTTTGTTTGGGGTACCGCATAGGAAGAAACCTTCACGGTATTGAAAGATAAGTTGACACATGCTCCTTTACTCCAACTTCCTGATTTTAATAAGACTTTTGAGCTTGAATGTGATGCTAGTGGAATTGGATTAGGAGGTGTGTTATTACAAGATGGCAAACCTGTTGCATACTTTTTTGAAAAATTGAGTGGGCCTAGTCTGAACTATTCTACATATGATAAAGAATTATATGCTCTTGTTTGGACCTTAGAAACATGGCAACATTATTTATGGCCCAAGGAATTTTTTATACATTCTGATCATGAATCTTTGAAACACATTAAAAGTCAAGCAAAACTGAACAGTAGACATGCTGATGTAGGGTGGAACCCTATACGGCCGATCTTTCATGAAAGGAGCAGATCCCGCGAAGAACACGAGGAACATGAGGGGGAAAACGAGGGAAGTCACGAGGGGAAACACGAGAGAATCACTCAACCAACAAGAAATAGTCACACATGTGCTAGATCCTCGAGTACATAAGAGAAGATACACGATCCACAATCAACAATGGACGATACAAAAGGTAGCCGGTCTTCTCCGTAAGGAGGTCTTGAGGTTCTTCTCCGCAAGGAGGTCTTGAATCCAAAGGGATCTTCTCCTTAGAGGTCGCGGCCTCTCTCGTGGAGTAGATCCGATGTGGATGAGCAATTCTCTATCTCTAAAATGAGCTAAACCAATGCTAACCCTAACTAGGAGGAGGGGGAGTAGTATATATAGTCTAAGCCATGAAGGGGTAAGTGGGAAAGAGGGATACATGGGCCTTTGGCCCGACTCTGCACGCAGGCAGGCGCCGGATGTCCGGGCTGGGGGCCGGATGTCCGGCTGTTCGCGAGACGCCGGATGTCCGAGGCACTGGCCGGATGTCCGGCCTGGCGGTGGCTGAATCTGTTCTTCTCTGGTGATAGAGGCAAAGGTGTCCCGTCTTTCTAGGAGATGGTGGCTATCGTTTTAGAGGAAGTCGACTTTGATGATCCGACTACGAACGTGCGAGGACGTCGCGCCTTAGCAATTGCTAAACCAACTCCGAGGGGTTATTGACCATGCCGGAGCACGATCAACCTGACCACGAGGGCCTGTTTCCTGCGAGCAAACGAAGAACAAGCAAGAAACTGAGATTGCAATCTGGATATTGCGAATATAAGATGAAAGCTTTATTGATCAAGGTGGGGTTCTGTGATGTCTTGGTCTGGTCGTTGGACACAAACGAAGTACGCGAAGTTGTAGCTATGGCGAACTTTTAATCTAAACAAAACCCCAAAGTCTAAACGATGCCCTAAGGGATGTATATATGGAGGAGGGGGAATTCCGTGGCCCTTGGTGGAGGGGTACGAAACCAACCCTAACTCTTGTTTCCCCACACATACGGACTCTAAAAACAGCCTATACTTAAGTACTTCAAAAATACATGGTCCTGGCCCAATAATAAGGTGACGCAGCACCTAGAATATCCTCTGGACGAAATTTATGAAGTGACATCTTGTATATTTTGTCCCATGCTTCATGCACTCATTATGGTGGCTTCAGAGTCCTGGAATCATCACTTGTAACTCCGTTCTTGTTCCCCTTGCGCATGCCATCATCTCCATGCTTGAACTTGTTCCAAGTTTCATCTTTCTTGTCCAAGCTAGGCCCTTCATTTGTAAGCAAAACAAATGTATCCAATTTAGGCAGCATCATATTCTCATGAACATTAGAATCGTTACCAAGAAATGAAAGTACCTAATAATTCAATTGGCGTGCGTGAGGTCTAGTAATTGGTCCAGTATGTATACCGGCAGGGGTTGTGGGTGTGACAATGGTATTGATGTCCTCATCATCTGGATAGGCGTTGCCGGATTTTCGGGGTTGGTCGCCGGATGTCCGGGTGTTGCTGAGGCACCGGATGTTGGTCCGCTGAAGCTCTTGGCCTTCTGTTGGTGCAGATCCTGGGCGGCTGCACAGGCGCCGGATGTCCGGCCCTTGGCCCGGATGTCCGGCCGTTGTAGCATCAGCAGCTCCGTCTTCTTCCGTAGTCGCTTCCTGGCTTCCCTCGCAGATGGTGTAGTTGTACCTTGGCGCTTGCACTCCTCCTCGTTGTCCGTAGTGTTCCGACAATACCTATGCATGCACACGAGTGGAGTGTCAAGTAGTATACCATCCTCGAAGGGGTCAAGTGAGCACGTGTAAAGGAGATGATTCACCTTTGGGTATGTGAAGTAGATGTCGCATGTGTCACTCGCCAAATGGACTCTTGACATGAAGAAGAGGAAGATGGACGAGGAGACGGAGAAGAAGAAGGGCTGCCAGAAAAGTCCCAGCCACCGGACGACCGACCGGAACCGGATGTCCAGCGCCTGAAGCATCAGCCGAGTCCCAGCCAGCGGACGTCCTATCCAGACCGGACGACCGGTGCTCTGACACCCGAACCAAACGAGTGGACGTCCGGTCCGGACCGGACGACCGGCACGACCGCACCAGAGCCAAAGTCAGCGGAAGTCCAGAGCCTCCGGACGTCCGGCACCCCCATCACAGAGCGGAACCAGCGGACGACCGGAGGACACCGGATGTCCGATAGCTCCTGAGACACCGGACGACCGGTCCCCAGCGGACGTCCGGTACCTGTCTGCGCACAGTGTTCAGGCCCGAGGCCCATGTACCCCTTCACTTCGCCCCCATTTGCACTTCGACAATAAATAGACCCCCCATTCATCCTAGCTAGGGTTAGCGTTGGTTTAGCTCATACTCAGAGATAGAGCTTCGCTCATGCTCATCGGATCTACTCTCGTGAGAGACCGCGGCCTCTTCGGAGAAGATCCCTTTGGATTCAAGGCCCCTTTCTAAGGGAAGATCCCCTTGTGTATTCAAGACCTCCTCACGGAGAAGAACCGGTTACCGTGTATCATCCCTAGTTGTCCGTGGCTTCGTGTATCGTTCTATGCACTCGAGGATCTAGCCCATGTGTGACTTATTCGTGTCGGTTTAGTGATTTCCTCTCGTGTTTTCCTTCCGTTCATCCTCGTGTTCTTCGTGTTTTTCCCGGGATCCGCTCCTTTTGTGAAAGATCGGGCGATTAGGGTCTCTACCCTACATCATCTTGGTATCATGAGCAAGGTTGATCACGATTTTGGAGCCCCCTCTTCATTTTTCTAGCTTGATTTTGTTGTTTTTCATCCCAATCTGAAAATCCCCACAAAAATAGCCCCAAATTTTTTTTCTTGTGTTTTGTGAGTTTTGATGATGTTTTGTTGGTTTTGATCCGTTAATTTGTTGTGTTGCAAGTGGATCTCGCCTTCCCCCACCATTTCCTCCTCTAAATCCCTCCCAAAATCCCCAAAATCACCTCCCGGATCTGAAATTTCGCGTTGACCCCGACCATCGGACGACTGTCACTTCACCGGACGTCCGGTGACCCAGGAAGCACTGGACGTCCGACCTTACCGGACGACCGGCGACCGGACATCTGTCCACTTCCGGACGACCGATACTTCCACCACATTATCCGCTACACCACCTCCAACTTCCGCAAACCGTTCCAATATCCCAACCCACACCACCACTTAACCGCTACCTACTCCGACGATTTTGGTCGCCTTTGGTTTTGAGAATTTGAGTTGCGGTACCATATCCTCTTGGGTTTCGGCTATCTAGGTACGGTTCGACATCGACATCACCACCACTCATCTTCGCCACGGACGCGTCATCAACAATGACCACCTTGACTACGACTTTGTATTCGTGCCTCCATTTTGACACCATACCGGAAGCAAGACCGGTAACCTCACCTTGGTATTGGACATATCACTCTTGCCATTACATTGATAGCCATCATCGCCTTACTCCTTTGCGTTTCTTACCCATCGAGACTAGCCATTGAGTATTGCCGGCAATGATACTTGTGCACTTTAGTGATCATACTTCCCATAGCATATATACATACATCATTGTTGCCTATTTTGGTATCATCTCTTGTGTCAAAAACTTGTCATCGCATACTCACTTGCTATCTTGGTTCGTCAAGCATTGCATGAGAAAAGAGCTCAAACATCAAAGAGCCAACCAAGCTTTTAAGCAAAGAGGAAAGATAAGCAAAGATCTTTTAAGAAAGAACCATAGCATCATACAACATTAAGATTGTCATACTCGATCATCTTGGATTATATCATAGCAACACCTTGCATAAAACATATTTGGGATAGAAGTCGTTGCATTTTTGCTAAGTAGGTTGTGCACAAGTTCTTGTATCTGCCTATCGTGCAATCATGCTAGCGTCTCTCCAATGTTGTGCAATAAGAGCATTTTTGTGGATTCCACATTTTGGCTCACCCTTGGTTGCACAACCCCACTTATCTTTTTGCGTGTGTGTTTCCGTGTACCGTATATGCTTGGTCTACTTGTTACATTGCATCTTGCGAATCTTCTCCAACATTATTGAATCTTGCTTACATTCACATTAAAAATTGTGCCACCATCCTAACCAAGCTCCACCATAATCTTTTACTTGTGTAGGTGTGAGAAACCGACGGGAATTTGTACCAATTTGGCTATTTCCTTGTCCTACATTGGAGTGATCATCGATTCACTTTCAACTTCGGTCAAGGTACATTTGGTATTCGTTCTTCTCTTTCTACCACTCACACTTTGTCTTGGAATGATGGATAGGCCAAGTACTTCTACCAACCCACCCTTCATGGAACAAGACGACGACATGAACTCCTTCGTCACCAAGAGTCACCTCTTTGGTGCACAACGTGCTTTGCATCAAGAGCAACAAGCTATGAGTGAACGCATCGAGAACCTTGCCGCCCACTTGCGACTTTCCGAGCAACGTACGAGGGATTACTTCGACCACAAGCTCGATAATCACAAGCAAGAGAATGACGCAAGGATGGACGAGATTCGCGCTTTGTTGCTCAACCACTCTTCTTCCACTTCAAGAAGGAGCCATTCAAGTAGCCATTCCGACTCAACTACACCGACATCGAACACTCTTCGTCGAGCCGCGCGCACCGACCGTCAAGCAAACCTCAATCCGCTTCGGGATACCGACTCTCAAGAGCGTCGACGACGTCATGCCGAAGAAGCCTTCGTGCTAGCTCGAGAATGGCAACAACAACGCCAACATGAAGAGGAAGAACGCATGTGTCTAAACCAAAATGCACAAGATGCCGAGGGTCAACGTCAAGAACAACAACTCCGTGATGCTCAAGCACTTGAGGCGCAACAAGATGATGTAGGGTAGAGACCCTAATCGCCTGATCTTTCATGAAAGGAGCGGATCCCGGGGAAATCAAGAAGAATACGAGGAAGAACGGAAGGGAAACACAAGAGGAAATCACTAAACCGACACGAATAAGTCACACATGGGCTAGATCCTCGAGTACATAGGACAATACACGAATCCACGGACAACTAGGGACGATACACGGTATCCGGTTCTTGTCCGTGAGGAGGTCTTGAATCCACAAGGGGGTCTTCTTGTAAAGGGGGCTTGAATCCGCTTGTGGGATCTTCTCCGGTGGAGGCTCGAATCTCCGAGGAGAAGGTAACCAAGTGGATGAGCAAAGCTCTCTCACAAATCTGAGCTAAACATTTGCTAACCCTAGTACGGAGCTAAGGGACAAGTAGATATAGTCCAAGGGGGGTAAGTTGGGGGATACATGGGGTGAAACCCTTGTTGCTGCGCGTAGGCAGGGCGGTTGTACCGGTCATGGGGGCGGTTGTACTGCTGGGAGTTCAGGTACTCGTTCCTGGAGGCGTTCTCGGATGCGCTCAGCAGTGGTACCGGTGTGCGGGGCGGTTGTACCGGTCTGGGGGCTGTTGCAGGGATAAACCGGTGTTGTACCAGCCTTGCACTGCTTGATGTCAGGAGCATGACCGGTAGTTGACCGGTGGCCGACCGGTTGTACCGCCCAGGCGGAAGTTGGGCGGTGCATGGGCGGTTGTTCCGGGACTTCTGAGCTGGGATGATGTTCTTCATGCTCTTGATGTCCTTCTTGCATCGTGACTTCTCCTTGGTTGCTTACATGGTACCTAAGCACACAAAGCATCTCCGTTTGAGGTAGTAGCCATGTCTCAAGTGGGTAAAAGGGAAGTTCAACAACGAGAGAGTTAACCTGGTTCTCAATGGCTCTCGCACGGGCTCTTGTCATGGGTCCAAGTGGTGTCGTGGGAGATGTAGGTAGGTCCATGGGGATGGCCTTGGGATGCTCCGCGTCATCTCCCCTCCCTTGGGGAAGATCCGTCCTCGAATCAAATTCTTCATCACCATGGAAGGGAGAGAGATCTTTGACGTTGAAGATGTCGCTCATGTTGTACTTGTCGCGCGGGAGGTCGATCTTGTAAGCGTTGTCGTTGTAGCGTGCAAGCACCTTGAAGGGTCCATCGGCACGTGGTCGAAGCTTGGACTTGCGTTCTTGTGGAAAACGGTCCTTGCGAAGGTGTAGCCACACGAGATCACCAATGTTGAAGACCATAGGTTGCTTGTTGAAGTTGAGCTTGGTCGTAAGGCGTTGAACTTGGCGCACGATGGTGTTTCTTGTATCTTCATGCACCTTCTTGAGATGTGTCAGACACGCACTTGCGTCCAAATTGATGCGCTCTTGGAGTGGTAGAGGAAGAATGTCCAATGGTGACAATGGGTTGAATCTGTAAACGACCTCGAATGGAGACATGCCAGTTGTTGAGTGTCTTGCTTGGTTGTATGCGAACTCGGCGATAGGTAGGCACTCCTCCCACTCCTTGATGTTCTTCTTGAGTGTGCGGTTTGTCACCTCCGTTTGGCCATCGGTTTGTGGATGATAGGCCGTGGAGAATAGAAGCTTGATTCCGAGCTTGGCGCATAAGGTCTTCCAAAAGTAACTCAATAACTTGACATCGCGGTCCGAGACGATAGTCTTTGGCACACCATGTAGACGCAATATTTCCCTACAAAAGAGATTAGCAACATGTGAAGCATCGTCTATCTTGTTAAAAGGAATAAAATGTGCCATTTTGGAGAAACAGTCCACACCGACAAATATGGAGTCTTTTCCATTTCGAGTTCTAGGAAAACCAAGTACGAAGTCCATGCTAATCTCTTCCCATGGTTGGTACAGAATCGGTAGAGGTATATAGAGGCCATGAGATTGAGTTGTGGACATAGCTTTGCGGCATGTCGAACAGCAGTTGGTGAAGCAATTGACGTCCCGAAACATCTTTGGCCAAAAGTAGCTCTTCGAGAGCGTGGCGAATGTCTTGTCGCGTCCGAAATGTCCCATTAGGCCCCCTCCATGCGATTCCTGCAAAAGCAACAACCGAAGGGATGACTTGGGGATGCAAAGTTTGTTAGCTCTCATAAGATAGCCGTCTTTGATGTAATACCGTTCACATGATGTATTCGACAAACACTTGGTATATGGAGTGGCAAAAGTTTCATCATGCTCATACAATTCTTTGATATGCTCGAAGCCAATGACATCTTACTCAAGTTATGTGACTAGCATGCATATGCGGGAAAGAGCATCCGCTACGATGTTTTCTTTACCCTTGATGTACTTGATGACATAGGGAAAAGACTCAATGAATTCACTCCATTTAGCATGATGCTTGTTCAACTTAGTTTGACCCTTAAGATACTTGAGAGTCTCATGATCGGCATGAATGATAAACTCATGGGGACGAAGGTAGTGTTCCCATTCATGCAAAATGCGGACTAAAGCATATAGCTCTTTGTCATAGATGGGATAATTGAGTTGCGCTCCGGAAAGTTTCTCACTAAAGTAAGCTATGGGGCGCTTCTCTTGCATTAACACACCTCCTATGCCATTACCACTAGCATCGCAATGAACTTCAAAAGGCTTGTCGAAGTTTGGTAAAGCAAGCACGGGAGCATGAGTAAGAAAATTCTTAAGCTCATTGAATGCGGTATCTTGGGATGGTCCCCAAACAAAAGGCGCATTCTTCTTGCTCAAAGCATGCAAAGGCGAAGCAATGGTGCTAAAATCCTTCACAAAGCGACGATAGAAACCCGCAAGGCCAAGGAAACTACACACTTGAAGCAAGTTGGTTGGTTGCGGCCAAGTCTTAATAGCATTGATCTTGGACTCATCTACATGAACACCCATACAAGAGACAACAAAACCCATGAAAACGAGCTTATCAACACCAAAAAGGCATTTCTCCATATTAGCATAGAGACGCTCTTTCCTAAGAGTTTGCAAAACGGTGCGGACATGGGTGACATGCTCTTTGATAGATTTGCTAAACACAAGAATGTCATCGAAGTAAACCACAACAAATATACCAATGTAAGGGCGAAACACATGATTCATAAGGCGCATAAAAGTGCCCGGTTCTTCCGAGAGACCCATAGGCATGACTAACCACCCATACAAACCAAACTTGATTTTGAAGGCGGTTTTCCATTCATCGCCCTCTTGTATGCGGATTTGATAGTAACCACTCTTAAGATCAATTTTGGAAAATATAGTGGCACCACTAAGCTCATCTAGCATATCATCTAGGCGTGGAATGGGATATCTATAACGAACGGTGATAGCATTGATAGGTCTACAATCGGAGCACATGCGAAAACTACCGTCACGTTTTGGCACAAGAATGACCGCTACGGCACAAGGACTCAAACTTTCACGCACATGACCATGGTCTATGAGATGCTTTACTTGCCTTTGAATTTCTTTGGTTTCGTCGGGGTTGACGCGGTAGGGAGCTTTGTTCGGAAGCGGTGCTCCGGGGATGAGGTCGATGCGGTGCTCAATGCCTCATAGTGGAGGTAGTCCCGGAGGTAGCTCATCGGGAAAAACATCTTGAAATTCCTTTAAAAGAGAAGACAACACTAGAGGAAGAGTGTGAGAAGTGTTAGTTTGTGGTGCATTGTCCTTGCACACGAGGACGTAGTGTAGGACACTAGATGGGTTCTCACACACTTCTCTCATCTCACGTTTGGTGGCAAATAGAACTAGGTTCTTGTTTTCGCTCATCGTGGAGGCACTCAATTTGGGCTTGTGGCGCTCACTCTCTTTTTGGTGGCTCACTCTCTCACCATTCTCTCCACGATGGGTGGCTTGCTTATCGGCGATCACTTGGCTTGGAGACATAGGGCGTAGCACAAACTCCTTTCCTTGCATCTTGAAGCTATAGTGGTTTGTACGCCCATTGTGAACGACTCCTCTATCGAATTGCCATGGCCATCCAAGGAGAAGATGACAAACGGTCATTGGGATGACATCGCACTCCAAGGTGTCTTCGTAGGCGCCGATTTTTAAGGTTACTTGCACTCGGTGCTCGACTTGGATAGTGCCGGAGTCGCTAAGCCATTGCACTTTGTATGGATGTGGATGCTTTGTCTTGGGAAATTGGAGCTTGGAGCAAAGTTCTTCACTTGCGAGATTGTGACAACTCCCTTCATCGATGATGACCTTGATGGATCGTCCATTGATGCCGGCCTTGGTGTGGAATATGTGGCATCATTGGTCTTCTTCTTGTTGATGTTGGAGAGTCAAGACTTTGGAGACAACAAGTGCGGGACTTGAATCTTCATCGCAAAAGACTTGTTCTTCTTCATTGTTCACTTGGCGGTGCATGGCGACTTGCTCAAGGGCTTCCATTTCTCCTTCGCTCATGGAATCATAAGTGCCATCATCGTTGAAGATCATGGTGCGCTTGTTGGTGCACTCATAGGACTTGTGGCCTTGGCCGCCGCAAGTGAAACACTTGAGGGAACTCGTCTTGACGGTCTCATCGGTAGGGTTTGATGATGATGAAGCTCTCGGCTTGAAGTTGCTCATATTAGGATTGGTTGTAACTGGCGAAGCTTTCTTGGAAGTCGACTTTTCAATGTTGGAAATAGAGGGTCTTGTAGTCGGTGTTGGAGTCGTTGAAGCTTGGTTATTGGAGAAACCATAGGACTTGGATGAGAACTTGGCATACTTCAAATCATCTTGCACTTGGCGTTCCGCTTTCGTAGCTTGGTGCACGAGCTCGATTAGATTTGAGTATGGTTGGAATTTGGCGATCTTCTTGATAGGATGATTGAGGCCATTCAAGAAATGTGCCATTGTTTGCTCATCATCTTCCATCACATTGGCTCTTATCATTGCAATCTCCATCTCCTTGTAGTATTCTTCAACGCTCTTTGTTCCTTGCTTGAGTTGTTGGAGTTTCTTAAGAGGTCGCGGTTGTAGTAGGTAGGCACGAAGCATGCTCTCATGACATCCTTCATTTGTGCCCAAGTAGTGATGGGTGGTTCACCTCTTGCCTCGCGGCGCTCTATGATTTGTTCCCACCAAATGAGGACATAGTCTTGGAACTCAAGGGATGCCATCGCGATCTTCTTCTCTTCTTCATAATTGGGCAAACGGAAGATCTTGTCAACTTTCAATGCCCATGAAAGGTATTCTTCGGGATCGTTGCTTTCGTTGAACTTGGGCATGGTGAACTTGAGCTTGCCGTAGTGTTGCTCTTCATTGTGTTGGGGTCGGGGATGATGACGCCCATGTTGTAGATGATTGTTCAACTCGTGGTGCACTTGATGCGGAGGGTTGTCAACCTCGTGTTGATCTTGTCGTGGAGGATTCCCATTATCGTCATGCTCTTGATGAACTTGATGGTCTTGGCGAGCTTGTGGAGGAGCGCGTCGAGCTCGAGGAGGAACTAGACGATGCACGTGAGCTTGAAATCGTCGTTCGCGAATTTCTTCGCGAAGTGATTCCTCTTGTTCACGGGCTTGTCGGCCTCGGTCGGCAACGACTCGACTCGCATCGCGTAGAGATTGTTGTGCCTCAAGTGCTTGAGCGTCGCGGAGTTGTTGTTCTTGACGTTGAGCCTCAGCATCTTGTGCATTTTGGTGTAGACGCGCGCGTTCTTCCTCTTCATGTTGGCGTTGTTGTTGTCGTTCTCGAGCTAGCACAAAGGCTTCTTCGGCTTGACATTGTCAATGTTCTTGCGAGTCGGTGTCTCGAAGTGGATTGAGGTTTGCTTGACGCTCGTTGCGCGCGGCTCGACGAAGAGTGTTCGATGTCGGTGTACTTCAGCCGGAGAGGGTGAAGTCGGAATGGTGACTTGAACGGCTCCTTCTTGAAGTGGAAGAAGAGCGGTTGAGCAACAAAGCGTGAATCTCGTCCATCCTTGCGCCATTCTCTTGCTTGTGATCATCGAGCTTGTGGTCGAAGTAGTCCCTTGTGTGTTGCTCGGAAAGTCGCAAGTCGGCGGCAAGGTTGTCGATGCGTTCACTCATAGCTTGTTGCTCTTGATGCAAAGCACGTTGTGCACCAAAGAGGTGACTCTTGGTGACGAAGGAGTTCATGTCGTCGTCTTGCTCCATGAAGAGCGGGTTGGTAGAAGTACTTGGAAAGGAAATAGCCCAATTGGTACGAATTCTCGTCGGTTTCTCACACCTACACAAGTAAAAGCTTATGGTGGAGCTTGGTTAGGATGGTGGCACAAAAATTTGATGCAATTTGTAAGTGAGCTTCAATAATGTTGGAAAAGATTCGCAAGATGCAATGTAACAAGTAGACCAAGCATATAAGGTACACAGAAACACACACGCAAAAAGATAACTGGGGTTGTGCAACCAAGGGTGAGCCAAAGTGCGGAATCCACAAAAATGCTCTTGTTGCACAACACTAGAGAGACGCTAGCACGATTGCACGATAGGAGGATACAAGAACTTGTGCACAACCTACTTAGCAAAAATGCAACGACTTCTATCCCAAATATTTTGTATGCAATGTGTTGCTATGATATGATCCAAGATGATCGAGTATGACAATCTTAATGTTGTATGATGCTATGGTTCTTGCTTAAAAGATCTTTGCTTATATTTCCTCTATGCTTAAAAGCTTGTTTTGCTCTTTGATGAATGAGCTCTTTTCTCATGCAATGCTTGATGAACCAAGATAGCAAGTGAGTATGCGATGACAATTTGGTGACACAAGAGATGATACCAATATAGGCAACAATGATGTATGTATGCTATGGGAAGTATGATCACCAACGTGCACAAGTCTCGTTGCCGGCAATACTCAATGGCTAGTCTCGATGGGTAAGCAACTCAAATGAGTAAGGCTATGATGGCTATCAATGTAATGGCAAGAGTGATATGTCCAATATCAAGATGAGGTTACCGGTCTTGCTTCTGGTATGGTGTCAAAATGGTGGTACGAATACCACGATGTAGTCGAGGTGGTCGTTTTTGATGACGCGTCCGTGGCGAAAGGTGAGCGGCGGTGGTGTCGATGTCGAACCGTACCTAAATAGCCGAAACACAAAAGGCTACGGTACCGCAACTCAAATTCTCAAACCTCGAAGTGGCAACCTGTGTCGGAGTGCGAAACGGGCACAAAGGGGGTAGTATGCGGAAGTGGTGATGGTGTATAAGTGGTGGGCAAAGATGCCAGTCGGTTTCAACTGAAACTGGGTGGGGCTGTAGTATCGCTTGTGAAGGCGGTAGTACCGATTGGTGCTTTAGCGGTAGTTCCGCTCGTGGGGGAGGCTCCGAAATCAACATACATCTACGTCATGCATTTGACTCTCCTTGGTAATCGCTCTATCCAAGCTTTGAGAGTTTTGACTACGACGGTTGCCGATCACCGCCTGCTGCTGGGTAAGAACTGGTAGGAATTTGAGATTTGCATAACAGATTTGTGACACCCACCACCAGCTCTTGTTAGTAGTCTGTAGTATCATATTCTTGTGTGTTTCTATTGCTGCTAACCATGGCAGGATCACAAGGCGGAAATGGATGATCTCGGGGGCAAAATTTGATGGATTTCGTGGATGGAAGGTAGGGAAACTTGGGGAGATGCTAGATCCACTTGAAACCAAGCAAATCCATGGATCAAAATCAACAAAACATCATCAAACCAACAAATCAGAAGAAAAAAATTTGGGGCTATTTTTGGTGGGGATTTTCGAAATTGGGAAAGAACACAACAAAATTAGGCTAGAAAACAACAAGGGGAGGCTCCGAAATCATGACCAACATGGCTCTAGATACCAAGATGATGTAGGGTAGAACCCTAGTGGCCCGATCTTTCACGATAGGAGCGGAATCCCGTGAAGAACATGAAGAACACGAGGTGGAAAGAGAGGGAAAACACAAGGGGAACACAAGAGACACACTAGACCAACAAGAATAAGTCACACATGTGTTAGATCCTCGAATACATAAGAGAAGATACATGATCCATGTACAACTAAGGACGATAAAAGGGTAGCCGATATGGATGAGCGCAGCTCTATCTCTCAAATGACTAAACCAACGCTAACCCTAGTACGGAGCTAAGGGACAAGTATATATAGTCCAAGGGGTAAGTTGGGGATACATGGGGTGAAACCCCTTTCACTGCACACAGGCAGGGCGGTAGTACCGGTCATGGGGGCGGTTGTACCGCTGGATGCTCAGGTACGGGTTCCTGGAGGTGCTTCTGGATGTGCTCAGTGGTTGTACCGGTGCTTAGGGCGGTTGTACCGGTCAGGTGGCTGTTACGGGGATAAACCGGTGCTGCACCGGCCTTGCACCGCTCGATCACAGAAGCTTGGCCGGTTGTTGGGCGGTGGTCGAGCGGTTGCACCGCTTGTGGGCCTTTAGCAGTAGTACCGCTTGGTGTGGGCGGTAGTACCGCTCGAGCTGTAGCAGCTGGCTATCCCTCCCTTGCTCCCGCGCACACTTGGCCTTGGTCCTTAGGCTCTCCATGGTCTCCTCGGATGGACCTGAGTATGCATAAGGTCCGCGCTTGAGGTAGCATCCATGTCTTACATGCGGAAAGGGAAGATTCGGAAAGGAGCGAGTTCACCTTGTGTCCAATGGTGTATACTTGAGGTCTCAACATGTGGGCACTAGGGGCTTGGGGAGAAGTTGTAGTGTACATGGGGATGATCATAGGATGCTCTGCATCATCTCCCCTCCCTTGGGAAAGATCTGACCTTGGATCGAAAACCTCATCACCATGGGAACGGTTGTCGTGGACGGACATGTAGTTGGATGGAGTGGAAGACGTTACGCAATCCAAGTACTCAAGGTGTCACCGGAGTAGTATACATGCAAAAAGAGCAAACACAAATGACACTCGGAAATACAATGGTTAGAGCACACAAAGTGTCCATCATGTAAGAATGAGTCCGTGCAACAAGATTGAGCATGACAAGGTGCATGAAGCTTATCCACAAGAGATGGAATGGTATGCAAAGCATTCATGGGAGCAAAAGCATTCATTGCACACACAAAGGTGTTGTGAATATGATCAATGCAACCACGGTGCAAAATGATGTCATAGAGGGACGGTTTATCAATAGCATGAATAAGGCAATGGATGCTCAAGATGAGTATGTGATCATGCAATTGATGATGGGCAATATGATCATCATGTATGAATATGCCATCAAGAAAGATCATAACAAATTTGCTAAGGAAATGCACAAGCTCATATATCATGGGTGACATGGGAATACAAGATGCAACAAGGCAATCGTAATATGAGTCAATCCATGCATAAGATGCAAATTTGTCATGTGTATGATATGTCCATCGAGCATGACATGTGTGGGCACAATCAACAAGTATGGAGGTGTTGGTGTACCAATGCTCAGTTTCATAGTATGTAGGCATATGATGCAAGAACAACCAAATACAATAGGCTCAACCAAGCAAGCATGCATCACAAGTAAGGTGTCCAAGTCTCCAAGATCAATAAGCACATATGCAACAATTGGAGGCAAGCGACAATGAACAAGAAGTATCATGTGAGAGGCATGAGCATATATGTCATCAACCCAAGAAAGCGAGCAAGAGTTGAAGATGGGTGATGCGACAAAGCAAGCAATCATGGTGATCAAGTCAAGCAAGCTAGTAGTGCGAGGATGCAACATACTAGAAGGAATCATGGCAAGCATGTCATGGGTGCAAATAGTGTGCATGAATGATTCACATGACATAGCATAAGCATGAAAGGAGGATATGAGCAAAATAGCATCAATAGCATGAGGCACATGATAAACATGGCAATAGCAACAAGGATCTCCAACAAGCATGCAAATACACATAGGAGTAGCATAATGGTGAATCATGGGTAGATGCAAGCAAGGGTCACAAGTGCATGGAAAAGGCATATAAGCAAGCATAGCATGCAAAGTGAACACGGTAAAATGAGCAAGAAGCGAGAAGCGGTATATAGCCCATAGCCGAGTGAGATCCAAGTGAGAGAGATGCGCGTAGTCGTTGCGCGAAGAGAGTGGTGGGAAGGGTAGTTCACGGGATCCCAAGTCATCTACGCTCTCTAGAGCTCATTTCGTCAACTCTTGGGATTGAGAGGTTGACGAGTATACGTGAGTACCTACACAAAACAAAGACAAAGGGAAAATTGTGTGTGCGTGGTAGATGTACACATCATCCATCATGATGTGCACATGCTTGTGTTGGTTAGCACAAAATATCCAAAGCTCAAATAAATGAGATGCGTGATATAAAAACATGTCATCCATAATGATAGGGTTGTTGTTATGTATAGCATAATGGAGACTCAAATTGTTTAATGCATCACAAGAAATATGTATAGCATTGTTATTCATGGAATGCATATGGTACACACAACGGATGTAATCATGCGATACACAATAATTTTTATGGCATGGCATAGTAGATGAATTGTGCAAATCATGTAAAGGAAGCATAGCAATATCATCACATGAAAAACAAAAGCCAATGACCATCATCTCGCCATCTATGCCATAAGTGCAAATGGGATTTATGTGAATGGGGCATGCATAGTCACTATGTTGAGATTGAAATGATGCAATATGGGATATCTCACTCATAGCATATGACAAGGTTAATGGATTGTAAAACATGATGTGTCCAAAAGAATTTTCACATGATATCCTATGGAGCATATCATCACAACTAGGCAAATCAACATGCTCGTCATCATATTTATCATAAATAGGTAAGTCATGACATGAAGAAGTGGCACTAGCATGAAGCATGGGTATAGGTGTGTCAACATCATGCAAGCAATCATTCGAAAAATAGTCCATTAGTGGGACAAGAGAAGCACCATCACCTATGTTACCTTTGGAGCATCGCCCATGTGTTGTAGGTGAGGTGTCGAGGACCAAGTCGTGGTCATCTTCATCATGATGGAACCATGTGGGGGGTGTAGCATCATCCACCATGGCCATCATCCTCTTCATTGGATGTATGGGCTCGTCGAGGATAGGTGTGTCGTCATGTAGGAGACCTAGCACCAAACAAGAAAACACACTAGGAGTAGAGGTTAAGTCGTTAGAAAACAACGAGGGGAGGCTCCGAAATCGTGATCAACGTGGCTCTAGATACCAAGATGATGTAGGGTCGAGACCCTAATCGCCCGATCTTTCATGAAAGGAGCGGATCCCGGAAAATCAAGAAGAATACGAGGAAGAACGGAAGGAAAACACAAGAGGAAATCACTAACCGACATGAATAAGTCACACATGGGCTAGATCCTCGAGTACATAGGACGATACACGAATCCACAGACAACTAGGGACGATACACGGTATCCGGTTCTTCTCCGTGAGGAGGTCTTGAATCCACAAGGGGATCTTCCCTAAAAGGGGGCTTGAATCCGCTTGGGGGATCTTCTTTGGTGGAGGCTCGAATCTCCGAGGAGAAGGTAACTAAGTGGATGAGCAAATCTCTCTCACAAATCTGAGCTAAACATTTGCTAACCCTAGTACGGAGCTAAGGGACAAGTAGATATAGTCCAAGGGGGGTAAGTTGGGGGATACATGGGGTGAAACCCTTGTTGCTGCGCATAGGCAGGGTGGTTGTACCGGTCATGGGGGCGGTTGTACCGCTGGGAGTTCAGGTACTGGTTCCTGGAGGCGTTCCCGGATGCGCTCAGCGGTGGTACTGGTGCGCGGGGCGGTTGTACCGGTCTGGGGGCTGTTGCAGGGATAAACCGGTGTTGTACCAGCCTTGCACCGCTTGATGTCAGGAGCTTGACCGGTAGTTGACCGGTGGCCGACCGGTTGTACCGCCCAGGCGGAAGTTGGGCGGTGCATGGGCGGTTGTTCCGGGACTTCTGAGCTGGGATGATGTTCTTCATGCTCTTGATGTCCTTCTTGCATCATGACATCTCCTTGGTTCCTTACATGGTACATAAGCACACAAAGCATCTCCGTTTGAGGTAGTTGCCAAGTCTCAAGTGGGTAAAAGGGAAGTTCAACAAGGAGAGAGTTAACCTCGTTCTCAATGGCTCTCGCATGGGCTCTTGTCATGGGTCCAAGTGGTGTCATGGGAGATGTAGGTAGGTCCATGGGGATGGCCTTGGGATGCTCCGCATCACAAGCTCTACGCGATGCGAGTCGAGCCATTGCCGACCGAGGCCGTCAAGCCCGTGAAGAAGAGGAAGCACTTCGCGAAGAACTTCATGAACGACGATTTCAAGCTCGCATGCATCGTCTAGTTCCCCCTCGAGCTCGACGCGTTCCTCCACAAGCTCGCCAAGACCATCAAGTTCATCAAGAGCATGACTACAATGGGAATCCTCCGCGACAAGAGCAACACGAGGTTGACAACCCTCCGCATCAAGAGCACCACAAGTTGGACAATCATGTACAGCATGGGCGTCATCATCCCCGACCCCAACACAATGAAGAGCAACGATACGGCAAGCTCAAGTTCACCATGCCCAAGTTCAACGGAAGCAATGATCCCAAAGAATACCTTTCATGGTCATTGAAAGTTGACAATATCTTCCGTTTACACAATTATGACGAAGAGAAGAAGATCGCGATGGCATCCCTTGAGTTCTAAGACTATGTCCTAATTTGGTGGGAACAAGTCATTGAGCGCCGCGAGGCAAGAGGCGAACCACCCATCACTAGTTGGGCACAAGTGAAGGATGTCATGAGAGCACGCTTCGTGCCTACCTACTACAACCGCGACCTCTTCAAGAAACTCCAACAACTCAAGCAAGGAACCAAGAGCGTTGAAGAATACTACAAGGAGATGGAGATTGCAATGATAAGAGCCAATGTGACGGAAGATGATGAGCAAACTATGGCACATTTCTTGAATGGACTCAATCATCCTATCAAGAAGATTGCCGACTTCCAACTATACTCAAATCTCATCGAGCTGGTGCACCAAGCTACCAAAGCGGAACGCCAAGTGCAAGATGATTTCAAGTATGCCAAGTTCTCATCCAAGTCCTACGGCTTCTCCAATAACCAAGCTCCAACTACTCCAACACCAACTACAAGACCGTCTACTTCCAACATCGACAAGTCGACTTCCAAGAAAGCTTCGCCTACTACAAGCAACTTCAAGCCGAGAGCTTCATCATCATCAACCCCTACCGATGAGACCGTCAGGACGAGTTCCCTCAAGTGTTTCACTTGCGGAGGCCGAGGCCACAAGTCCTATGAGTGCACCAACAAGCGCACCATGATCTTCAACGACGATGGCACTTATGATTCCATGAGCGAAGGAGAAATGGAAGCCCTTGAGAAAGTCGCCATGCACTGCCAAGTGAACAATGAAGAAGAACAAGTCCTTTGTGATGAAGACCCAAGTCCCGCACTTGTTGTCTCCAAAGTCTTGACTCTCCAACATCACCAAGAAGAAGACCAAAGATGCACCATATTCCACACCAAGGCCGGCATCAATGGACGATCCATCAAGGTCATCATCAATGGAGGGAGTTGTCACAATCTCGCAAGTGAAGAACTTTGCTCCAAGCTCCAATTGCCCAAGACGAAGCATCCACATCCATACAAAGTGCAATGGCTTAGTGACTCCGGCACTATCCAAGTCGAGCACCGAGTAGAAGTCTCCTTCAAAATTGGCGCCTACGAAGACACCTTGGAGTGCAAAGTCATCCCAATGACCGTTTGCCATCTTCTCCTTGGATGGCCATGGCAATTAGATAGAGGAGTCGTCCACAATGGGCGTACAAACCACTATAGCTTCGAGATGCAAGGAAAGGAGTTTGTGTTACGACCTATGTCTCCAAGCAAAGTGATCGCTGATAACCTAGCCACCCATCGTGGAGAGAATGGTGAGAGAGTGAGCCACCAAAAAGAGAGCGAGCGCCACAAGCCCAAATTGAGTGCCTCCACGATGAGCGAAAACAAGAACCTAGTTCTATTTGCCACCAAACGTGACATGAGAGAAGTGTGTGAGAACCCATCTAGTGTCATACACTACGTCCTCGTGTGCAAGGACAACACAACACAAACTAACACCTCTCACACTCTTCCTCGAGTGTTGTCTTCTCTTTTGCAGGAATTTCAAGATGTTTTCCCCGATGAGCTACCTCCGGGACTACCTCCACTACGAGGCATTAAGCACCGCATCGACCTCATCCCCGGAGAACCGCTTCCGCACAAAGCTCCCTACCGCGTCAACCCCAAAGAAACCAAAGAAATTCAAAGGCAAGTAAAGCATCTCATAGACCATGGTCATGTGCGTGAAAGTTTGAGCCCTTGTGCCGTACCGGTCATTCTTGTGCCAAAATGTGACGGTAGCTTTCACATGTGCTCCGATTGTAGACCTATCAATGCCATCACCGTTTGTTATAGGTATCCCATTCCACGCCTCGATGATATGCTAGATGAGCTTAGTGGTGCCACTATATTTTCCAAAATTGATCTTAAGAGTGGTTACTATCAAATCCGCATACAAGAGGGTGATGAATGGAAAATCGCATTCAAAACCAAGTTTGGTTTGTATTAGTGGTTAGTCATGCCTATGGGTCTCTTGGAAGCACCGAGCACTTTTATGCGCCTTATGAATCATGTCTTTCGCCCTTACATTGGTATATTTGTCGTGGTTTACTTCAATGACATTCTTATGTTTAGCAAATCTATCAAAGAGCATGTCACCCATGTCCGCACCATTTTGCAAACTCTTAGAAAAGAGTGTCTCTATGCTAATATGGAGAAATGCCTTTTTGGTGTTGATAAGCTCGTTTTCTTGGGTTTTGTGGTCTCTTCTAAGGGTGTTCATGTAGATGATTCCAAGATCAATGCTATTAAGACTTGGCCGCAACCAACCAACTTGCATCAAGTGCGTAGTTTTCTTGGTCTTGAGGGTTTCTATCGTCGCTTTGTGAAGGATTTTAGCACCATTGCTTCGCCTTTGCATGCTTTGAGCAAGAAGAATGCGCCGTTTATTTGGGGACCATCCCAAGATACCGCATTCAATGAGCTTAAGAATTTGCTTACTCATGCTCCCGTGCTTGCTTTACCCAACTTTGACAAACCTTTTGAGATTCATTGCAATGCTAGCGGTAATGGCATAGGAGGTGTGTTAACGCAAGAGAAGCGCCCCATAGCTTACTTTAGTGAGAAACTTTCCGGAGCGCAACTCAACTATCCCATCTATGACAAAGAGCTATATGCTTTAGTCCGTGTTTTACATGAATGGGAACATTACCTTCGTCCCCATGAGTTTATCATTCATACCGATCATGAGACTCTCAAGTATCTCAAGGGTCAAACTAAGTTGAACAAGCGTCATGCTAAATGGAGTGAATTCATTGAGTCTTTTCCCTATGTCATCAAGTACATCAAGGGTAAAGAAAACATCGTCGCGGATGCTCTTTCCCGCATATGCATGCTAGTCATGCAACTTGAGTTAGATGTCATTGGCTTCAAGCATATCAAAGAATTGTATGCGCATGATGAAACTTTTGCCACTACTTATGCCAAGTATTTGTCGCATACATCATGGGAATGCTATTACATCAAAGACGGCTATCTTATGAGAGCTAACAAACTTTGCATCCCCAAGTCGTCCCTTCGTTTGTTGCTTTTGCAGGAATCACATGGAGGAGGCTTAATGGGACATTTCGTACGCGACAAGACGTTTGCCACGCTCTCGAAGAGCTACTTTTGGCCAAAGATGTTTCGGGACGTCAATCGATTCACCAACCGATGTTCGACATGTCGCAAAGCTAAGTCCAAAGCTCAATCTCATTGTCTCTATAGGCCTCTACCGATTCCATACCAACCATGGGAAGACATTAGCATGGACTTCGTACTTGGTTTGCCTAGGACTCGCAATGGGAAAGACTCTATAGTTGTCGTTGTGGACCGTTTCTCAAAAATGGCACATTTTATTCCTTGTAACAAGATAGACGATGCTTCACATGTTGCTAATCTCTTTTGTAGGGAAATATTGCGTCTACATGGTGTGCCAAAGACTATCGTCTCGGACCGTGATGTCAAGTTCTTGAGTTACTTTTGGAAGACCTTATGCGCCAAGCTCAGAATCAAGCTACTGTTCTCCACGGCGTACCATCCTCAAACCTACGGCCAAACGGAGGTGACAAACCGCACACTCTCCGCTCTACTTCGAGTACTCATCAAGAAGAACATCAAGGAGTGGGAGGAGGGCCTACCTATCGCCGAGTTCGCCTACAACCGAGCAAGACACTCAACAACCGGCAAGTCGCCTTTCGAGGTCGTTTACGGATTCAACCCATTGTCACCATTGGACATTCTTCCTCTACCACTCCAAGAGCGCGTGTGACACATCTCAAGAAGATGCATGAAGATACAATAAACACCATCGAGCCCCAAGTTCAACGCCTTGCGACCAAGCTCAACTTCAACAAGCAACCTATGGTCTTCAACATTGATGATCGAGTGTGGATACACCTTCGCAAGGACCGCTTCCCACAAGAACGCAAATCCAAGCTTCGACCACGAGCAGATGGACCCTTCAAGGTGCTTGCACGCTACAATGACAACGCTTACAAGATCGACCTCCCGCGCGACAAGTACAACGTGAGCGACATCTTCAACGTCAAAGATCTCTCTCCCTTCCATGGTGATGAAGATTTTGATCCGAGGACGGATCTTCCCCAAGGGAGGGGAGATGATGCGGAGCATCCCATGGTCATCCCGATGGACCTACCATCGTCTCATCAAGTGCCTACCGGACCCATGACTCGATCACGTGCGAGAGCCCTTGAAACCGAGGTGACATCTCTCCTGTCACAATTCCACTTTGATGCACATGAAGCATGGATACTACCTCATATGGATACTTTGTGCATACTCAGGTACAATGGAGAAGCTAAGGAGCAAGGACAAGAAGAAGAGGAAGATGGACGAGGAGACGGAGAAGAAGAAGGGCTGCCGGAAATGTCCCAGCCACCGGACGACCGGCCGGGACCGGACGTCCGGCGCCTGAAGTATCAGCCGAGTCCTAGCCGGTGGATGTCCGGTCCAGACCGGTGCTCCGACACCCGAAGCAAACGAGTGGACGTCCGGTCCGGACCGGACGACCGGCGCGACCGCACCCGAGCCGAAGTCCGCGGAAGTCCAGAGCCTCCGGACGTCCGGCACCCCCATCACAGAGCGGAACCAGCGGATGACCGAAGGACAGCGGACGTCCGGCAGCTCCTGAGACACCGGATGACCGGTCCCCAGCGGACGTCCGGTACCTGTCTGCGCACAGTGTTCGTACCCGAGGCCCATGTACCCCTTCACTTCGCCCCCATTTGCACTTAGACTATAAATAGACCCCCCCATTCATCCTAGCTAGGGTTAGCGTTGGTTTAGCTCATACTCAGAGATAGAGCTTCACTCATCCTCATCGGATCTACTCCTCGTGAGAGATCGGGGCCTCTTCGGAGAAGATCCCTTTGGATTGAAGGCCCCTTTCTAAGGGAAGATCCCCTTGTGGATTCAAGACCTCCTCACGGAGAAGAACCGGTTACCGTGTATCGTCCCTAGTTGTCCGTGGATTCATGTATCGTTCTATGTACTCGAGGATCTAGCCCATGTGTGACTTATTCGTGTCGGTTTAGTAATTTTCTCTTGTGCTTTCCTTCCGTTCATCCTCGTGTTCTTCGTGTTCTTCCCGGGATCCGCTCCTTTCATGAAAGATCGGGTGTTTAGGGTCTCTACACTACATCAATGGAAGTGTCTCCCTCGCGCGTAGTTGGTCGCCTTGTAGTTGAAGATGTCGATGTAGGCGAACTCACGGGAAGTAGGCGAAGATGGCGTACGTCCAAAGGCGAAGATTCCTTGATATCACTTGGCGAAGATGCCGAAGTGGTTGGTGTAGCCGTAGCTCCGTCTTGGTGGTGCTCGTCTCGCGGTCTTTTCTTGTGCTCATGAAGTTTGGACTTGGCGTCAAGTAGGGCTTGTTGGGACTTGTAGGAAGGCGCTTGTGGAGCATCATCATGATGATGGTGTCGTTGTCGTGCTTGAGCTCGTGGTAGATGCCGTTCGTCGTCGTCTTGCACATGTTGCTTGGAGGTGAATTGCCCTTCATGACGAGGTGGATCACGAACGTGATGGTGGTCGCCATGGAGATGTGGACGTGGACGTCTTGTGCTTGTGTCGCTTGGGTGCTCCGAAGAGGATTGATGTGCTTGCCGCCGCCTTGAAGATGACGAAGGGGAAGTAGACTTGATCAAGGCCTGAATCTCCTCCATCCTTGCACCTTACTCGTCCTTTTGCGCGGAAAGCTTGTTGTCGATGTAGTCCCTTTTCCTCGCTTCGGAGTGACGAATGTCGATGGAGATGTTCTCGATGCGCTCTTGCAATCTTGATTGTGCGCCTTGCATTTGTCATTGTAGATCGAAGATTGATGCTTTGGTGATGTAGTTGTTCACGCCGTCGTTGTTGTGGAAGACCGGAGATGAAATGCCTTGCGTATCCATCACAAGATTCGAGCCAATATGAGTGGAGAAAGAGAAGAACGAATACCAAATGTACCTTGACCGAAGATGAAAGTGGATCAATGATCACTCCAATGTGGACAAGGAAATAGCACAATTGGTACCAATTCTTGTCGGTTTCTCACACCTACACAAGTAAGGCTTATGGTGGAGCTCGGTGAGGATAGTGGCACAAAAATTTAATGTAAAATGTTAGCAAGAGTCAATAATGTTGAAAGAGATTCACAAATTCGCAAGTGTAACAAGTAGACCAATAGCAATATGTGGCACACGGAAACACACACACGGATAGATAAATGGGGTCGTGCAACCAAGGATGAGCACAAAATATGGAATCCACGAAAAACGCTCATGTTGCACAACTCAAGAGAGACGCTAGCACGATTGCTCACTAGGCGGATACGACACTTGTGCACAACCTATAAGATGCAAAATGGATAAACTTTCTATCCCAAGTATGCTATGTATGTATGGTTCCCGGTGTTTGATCCAAGATGATCGGATATGGCAATCTTATGCAATGTGGTGGATGCTATGGCTATTGCTTACAAGCTTCTTTGCTCTTTCTCTTTTGCTTAAAAGCTTATTCTCTTTTTTTTGTATGTCCACTTTGCGAAATGCACAAACCAAGATAGTAATTGTGTATATGCGGGAATAAACTTGAGGCACACGAGGTGATATGATACCAATATGATATGGTATGTATGCAATGTATGGTGTAGATCACTAATGTGCACAAGTAACGTTGCCGGCAATACTCAAATGGCTAGTCTCGATAGGCAAGTAATGCAAAATGGGCTAGGGGTTATCAATGCAATGGCAAGGGAATATACAATGGAGGGATACCACGATACCAAGATGATATGGAGGTTACCGTCCGTGTCGATGATGAGTGGTGTTGATCTTGATGGAGATACCAAGATGATGGAGACTCGTCCCTAAGTAGCCGAAACACCTTAGGAAACGGAAAAACCGCGAACTCAAAATCTCAAATGTCAAAATGGTGGTAGCGAGATGCGATGGTGGTTGCGGAAGCTCAATGGGATTGCGGAAAGGCAATGATGGGTTGTGGAGTACACAATGCGGAAATGAAGGGTAAGGTGGTGGACTATACACGGTGTCGGAGTTGAAAGCACGGTCCCTAAGTAGCCGAAACACCTTAGAAGACACAGCACACAACACAAACAAAATTGGGTTAATTTGGGGTAGTGGAAGTGTATGGTGGGCAAGGTGATGCGGAAGTGGTGGTGTTGGTTGATGTAGAAGCAACCGTCCCTAAGTAGCCTAGACACCTTAGGAGACTCGAATCACTCCTTAAGCAACCACTAATGCTACGGGGAACAAAATTGGTTAGGTTTCGGAAGTCGGTGGTGGTGTAGCGGATGATGTGGTGTAAGCCCTAGGCAAAGATGCCAAAGTTCCAAAACTTTGACGGAGTCAAATGATTTTGGTGGTATTTTTGTGGGAAGGAGGATGTCAAGAGCTTTTCGACGAGCTAAAGAACGCGAAAATCGGAGTTCGGATGAATTAGTTATGGCCGAAACGAAAATCAGCCGAAGGTGATATCTACAGGTAGCGGAGGTCCGGAAAAACGGTCGTCCGGTCGCCGGACGTCTGGTCGGGTCGGAAATCCGCTGATTCTGCTCAGGTTAGGGGGTTCCGGTCGTCCGGTAAGGTCGGATGTCCGGTGGTTCCTGCGGCTCCGGACGTCCGGTAAAGTGACGGTCGTCCGGTGTATCGGGGTCAACTCCAGATGCGAGATTCGGGACGCGATTTTGGGCAGAATTTGGGGATTTTGGGGTCAAAATTGATGAGATTTCGTGGATGAAAGATGGGGAAACTTGGGGAGATGCTAGATCCACTCGAAACCAAGCAAATCCATGGATCAAAATCAACAAAACATCATCAAACCAACAAATCACAAAAAAATTAGGGCTATTTTTGGTGGGGATTTTCGAATTTAGGACGAAATCAAGCAAAAGAAGGCTACAAAACGGTGGGGGGAGGCTCCTAAATCGTGATCAACGTGGCTCATGATACCAAGATGATGTAGGGTAGGATCCCTAGGGGCCGATCTTTAACGAAAGGAGCGGATCCCGTCCAAGAACACGAAGAACACGAGGGGAAAACGAGGGAAAACACAGGAGGGAACACGAGAGAATCACTCAACCAACAAGAATAGATCACACATGCGCTAGATCGATGAACACAAAGGTGAGATACAAGATCCAAAGTCAACAACGGACGATACAAAGGTAGCCGGTCTTCTCCGTGAGGAGGTCTTGATGTTCTTCTCCAAAAGGAGGTCTTGAATCCGAAGGGATCTTCTCCGAAGAGGCCGCGGTCTCTCACGAGGAGTAGATCCGATGTGGATGAGCGAAGCTCTATCTCTAAGTATGAGCTAAACCAACTCTAACCCTCAAATGGTGGAGGTGGAGGAGTATATATAGTCTATGGCCACGAAGGGGTAAGTGAGGGTGAAGGGATACATGGGCTCGGCCCGATACACTGTGCACAGACAGGCGTCGGACGTCCGACGGGTACCGGACGTCCGGTGGCTCACGAGGGTCCGGTCGTCTGGTACTTGTCGGGCGTCCGCTCGTTTGGCTCGGGTGCGGGATTGCCGGTCGTTTGGTGCGGGCCGGTCGTCCGGTGGGTCTTCAGGCATTGGATGTCCGGTCTCGACCGGTCATCCGGTGGCTGGAGCTTCTTCCGTAGCTCTTCTTCTCGTTCCTCATGCTTGGTGTCCTCGCCTTCTTGTCCATGGTCTTCCTCTTGGTTCCTGGTCATGCATAGCACACATGTTTGAGGTGTAGGCATGTCTCACGTATGGAAACTGATGGTTTGAAGAGGAGCGAGTTCACCTTGTGTCCAATGGTGTATAGATGAGGTCTCGTCTTATGTTCTCTTAGGGCTTGGAGAGTAGTCGGAGTGTATATGGGGATGAACGTGGGATGCTCCGCATCATATAAACTTGCTGGAGATAAGGGTAGAAAACATGTTGTGTTTGCACCTGCAGATCTTGTTTGGTTACATTTGCGCAAGGATAGATTTCCTAATTTGCGCAAATCAAAGCTAATGCCACGTGCTGATGGTCCTTTTAAGGTGTTAGAGAAAATAAATGATAATGCATATAAACTTGAGCTACCTGCAGATTTTGGGGTTAGTCCCACTTTTAACATTGCAGATTTGAAGCCTTTTTTGGGTGAGGAAGATGAGCTTTCGTCGAGGACGACTTCATTTCAAGAAGGGGAGGATGATGAGGACATCAATACCATTGTTACACCCACAACCCCTGGTGCTATACATACTGGACCAATTACTAGAGCTCGCGCATGCCAATTGAATTATCAGGTACTTTCGTTTCTTTGTAACGATTCTAATGCTCATGAGATATGATGCTGCCTAAATTGGATACATTTATTTTACTTACAAATGAAGGGCCTAGCTTGGACAAGAGAGATGAACCTTGGAGCAAGTTCAAGCATGGAGATGATGGCATGCGCAAGGGGATAAAGAATGGAGTTACAAGTGATGATTTCAGGACTTTGAAGCCACCATAAGGAGTGCCTGAAGCCTTGGACGAAATATACAAGACGTCACTTCATAAATTTTGTCCAGAGGCTATTCTAGGTGTTGCGTCACCTTATTATTGGGCCAGGCCCATGTATTTTCAAAATACTTGAGTATAGGCTGTTTTTAGAGTCCGTATGTGTGGGGAAACAAGAGTTAGGGTTGGTTTCGGACCCCTCCTCCAAGGGCCACGAAATTGCCCCTCTCTCCTCCATATATACAACCCTTAGGGCATCGTTTAGACTTTGGGTTTTGTTTAGACTAAAAGTTCGCCATAGCTGCAACTTCGCGTCCTTCGTTTGTGTCCAACGACCAGACCAAGACGTCACAGAACCCCACCTTCATTAATAAAGCTTTCCTCTTTTATTCGCAATATCCAGATTGCAATCTCAGTTTCTTGCTTGTTCTTCGTTTGCCCGCAGGAAATAGACCCTCGTGGTTAGGTTGATCGTGCTCTGGCGTGGTCAATAGCCCTCGGAAGTTGGTTTAGCAATTGCTAAGGCGCGACGTCTTCGCACATTCGTAGTCGGATCGTCAAAGTCGACTCCCATAGAAAACGATATCTATCTCATCGAAACATCGGGACACCTTTGCCTCTATCAGAAGGATGTTATGATGATTTGCATAGGCTAGCAGTATGCGAATAGCTTCAAACCTAGCCACAGGGGCAAATGTTTCATCGAAGTCAATTCCTTCAACTTGAGTGTATCCTTGAGCAATGAGACGACCCTTGTTTTTGACAACTTGAACTTGCTCATCTTGCTTGTTGCGATATATCCATTTAGTGCCTATGATATTGTGTTTATGAGGATCAGGATGCTTGACCAGTCCCCATACATTATTCAGCTCAAACTGTTGAAGCTCTTCTTGCATAGCTTGAATCCATTCAGGTTCCATGAAGGCTTCATCAACTTTCTTTGGTTCAGATATTGAGACAAATGCAAAGTGCCCATAGAAATTTGCTAGCTGTGTTTCCCTTGAACGAGTGAGTGGACCAATTGCATTGATGCTATCAATTATCTTCTCAATCTGTACTTCATTTGCAACACGAGGATGAACTGGATGAAGATTTTGTTCTTGCTGATCATTGCCATCGTTTGAAGGATTGTCTTCAGGCTGAGCATTGTCTTCAGGTTGATTAGGTGCAGAAATGATAAGTTCCTCTTCAGGCTGTACTTCAGACGGTATGATTTCTCCAGTTCCCATAAGCTTGATGGATTCACTGGGTGGGATTTCATCTAGCACATTTGGCAGGCGCTCTCTTTGCGAGCCGTTAGTCTCATCGAACCGCACATCCACAGTTTCAACCACTTTATAGTGAAAGAGGTTGAAGACTCTGTAGGAGTGCGAATCCTTTTCGTAACCAAGCATAAAACCTTCATGTGCTTTCTGTGCAAATTTTGAAGTGCGATGTGGATCCTTGATCCAGCACCTAGCACCAAATACTCTGAAGTAACTGACATTTGGCTTCTTACCAGTGAGGAGTTCATAGGATGTTTTCTCCAGAAGCTTGTGAAGATAAAAACGGTTGATGACATGGCATGCAGTACCAATAGCTTCAGGCCAGAACTTTCTTGGTGTCTTGTATTCATCGAGCATCATCCAAGCCATCTCAATGAGTATTCTGTTCTTGCGTTCCACGATGCCATTCTGCTGCGGTGTGTATGGGGCTGAGAACTCATGAGTGATGGCCAATGTATCAAGAAATGTGTCGAGGCCGGTGTTCTTGAATTCAGTGCCATTGTCACTTCTGATGTGCTTGATCTTGATCAGGACATCGATACCGTTGTTACACCCACAGCCCCTACTGTTACATATACTGGACCAATTACTAGAGCTCGCGCATGCCAATTAAATTACCAGGTACTTTCGTTTCTTGGTAATGATTCTAATGTTCATGAGATTATGATGCTGCCTAAATTGGATACATTTATTTTGCTTACAAATGAAGGGCCTAGCTTGGAGAAGGATGAACATTGGAGCAAGAACACGCATGGAGTTGATGGCATGCGCAAGGGGATCAAGAACGGAGTTACAAGTCATGATTTCAGGACTTTGAAGCCGCCATAAGGAGTGCATGAAGCCTTGGACGAAATATACAAGATGCCACTTCATAATATTCGTCCATAGGCTATTCTAGGTGATGTGTCACCTTATTAATGGGCCAGGCCCATGTAATTTCGAAATACTTAAGTATAGGCTATTTTTAGAGTTCGTATGTGTGGGGAAACTGATAGAGGCTAAGGTGTCCCGATGTTTCGATGAGATGGCGGCTATCGTTTTCTGTGGGAGTCGACCTTTATGATCCGACTACGAACGTGCGAGACGTCGCGCCTTAGCAATCGCTAAACCAACTTCCGAGGGTTATTGACCACGCCGAAGCATGATCAACCTGACCATGAGGGTCTGTTTCCTGCGAGCAAACGAAGAACAAGCAAGAAACTGATATTGCAATCGGGATATTGCGAATATAAGATGAAAGCTTTATTGATCAAGGTGGGGTTCTGTGACGTCTTGGTCTGGTCGTTGGACACAAACGAAGTACGCGAAGTTGCAGCTATGGCAAACTTTTAATCTAAACAAAACCCAAAGTCTAAACGACGTCCTAAGGGCTGTATATATGGAGGAAGAGGGGGGAATTTCGTGGCCCTTGAGGGTGTGGTCCGAAACCAACCCTAACTCTTGTTCCCCCACACATACGGACTCTAAAAATAGCCTATACTTAAGTATTTCGAAATTACATGGGCCTGGCCCATTAATAAGGTGACGCAGCACCTAGAATAGCCTATGGACGAATATTATGAAGTGAAATCTTGTATATTTCGTCCAAGGCTTCATGCACTCCTTATGGCGGCTTCAAAGTCCTGAAATCATCACTTGTAACTCCGTTCTTGATCCCCTTTCGCATGCCATCAACTCCATGCGTGTTCTTGCTCCAATGTTCATCCTTCTCCAAGCTAGGCCCTTCATTTGTAAGCAAAACAAATGTATCCAATTTAGGCAGCATCATAATCTCATGAACATTAGAATCATTACCAAGAAACGAAAGTACCTGGTAATTTAACTGGCGTGCACGAGCTCTAGTAATTGGTCCAATATATGTAACAGTAGGGGCTGTGGGTGTAACAATGGTATTGATGTCCTCATCATCCTCCCCTTCTTGAAATGAAGTCGTCCTCGACGGAAGCGCATCTTCCTCACCCAAATAAGGCTTCAAATCTGCAATGTTAAAAGTGGGACTAACCCCAAAATCTACAGGTAGCTCAAGTTTATATGCATTATCATTTATTTTCTCTAACACCTTAAAAGGACCATCAGCACGTGGCATTAGCTTTGATTTGCGCAGATTAGGAAATCTATCTTTACGCAAATGTAACCAAACAAGATCTCCAGGCGCAAACACAACATGTTTTCTACCCTTATCTCCAGCAAGTTTATATTTAGCATTCATACGCTCAATGTTTTCCTTAGTTAACTCATGCATTTTTAAAATCAATTCAGAACGTTCTTTAGCATCAAAATTAACCTTCTCTGAAGATGGAAGAGGCAACAAATCAATAGGTGCACGAGGTAGGAAACCATACACAATTTGAAAAGGGCACATCTTAATAGTAGAATGCAATGAACGACTATAAGCAAATTCAATATGAGGCAAGCATTCTTCCCACATTTTCTTGTTATTCTTCAAAACAGCCCTAAGCATAGTAGACAATTTTCTATTGACTACTTCAGTTTGTCCATCAGTTTGGGGGTGACAAGTAGTACTAAAAAGCAGCTTAGTCCCCAACTTACCCCATAAACATCTCTAAAAGTGGCTAAGAAAATTAGTATCACGATCTGAAACAATAGTATTTGGCACACCATGTAAGCGAATAATTTCACGAAAGAACAAATCAGCAACATTAACAGCATCATCGCTTTTATGACATGGTATAAAGTGTGCCATTTTCGAGAACCTATCCACGACAACAAATATGCTATCCCTCCCCTTCTTTGTTCGAGGTAAACCTAAAACAAAGTCCATAGATATATCCTCCCAAGGAACACTAGGTACAGGCAAAGTCATATATAAACCATGAGGATTGAGTCGTGACTTAGCTCTTTGACATGTAGTGCAGCGAGCAACAAAACGCTCAACATCCCGTCTCATCTTTGGCCAGAAGAAATGTGTAGCAAGTATATCCTCCGTCTTCTTGACGCCAAAGTGTCCCATTAATCCTCCTCCATGCGCCTCCTGCAACAACGAAAGACGAACGGAGCTAGCTAGAATGCATAGCTTGTTAGCACGAAACACAAATCCATCGTTAAGAACAAACTTGTTCCAAGTTCTCCCTTCCTTACAATTCTGCAATACATCTTTAAATTCAGCATCATGAACATATTGATCTTTGATGGTCACCAAACCAAATATTTTAAAGTCAAGTTGTGAAAGCATAGTATAACGACGAGACAAGGCATCAGCAATAACATTTTCTTTACCCTTCTTGTGTTTAATGACATAAGGAAAAGTCTCAATGAATTCAACCCATTTAGCATGTCTACGGTTCAGTTTTGCTTGACTTTTAATGTGTTTCAAAGATTCATGATCAGAATGTATAACAAATTCCTTGGGCCATAAATAATGTTGCCATGTTTCTAAGGTCCGAACAAGAGCATATAATTCTTTATCATAAGTAGAATAGTTCAGACTAGGCCCACTCAATTTTTCAGAAAAGTATGCTACAGGTTTTCCATCTTGTAATAACACACCTCCTAATCCAATTCCACTAGCATCACATTCAAGCTCAAAAGTCTTATTGAAATTAGGAAGTTGGAGTAAAGGAGCATGTGTCAACTTATCTTTCAATCCCATGAAGGCTTCTTCCTGTGCGGTACCCCAAACAAAAGGCACATCCTTCTTTATAAGCTCGTTGAGAGGTGTAGCAATGGTGCTGAAATCTGTCACAAAATGCCTATAGAAACCAGCGAGGCCAAGGAAACTCCTCACTTGTGTGACCGTTTTGGGCTGCGGCCAACTCTCAATAGCTTCAATCTTGGCTTTATCAACTTCAATTCCCTGTGGAGTAACAACATAGCCAAGAAAAGATACTCGGTCGGTGCAAAAGGTGCACTTTCCAAGGTTTCCAAACAAACATGCATCACGTAGAGCAATAAAAACAGCACGTAAATGTTCCAAATGTTCCTCCAAAGATTTGCTATAAATCAATATGTCATCAAAGTAAACTGCCACAAATCGTCCAATGAAAGCACGTAAAACTTCGTTCATTAACCTCATGAAAGTACTGGGTGCATTAGTTAACCCAAAAGGCATGACTAACCACTCATATAATCCAAACTTAGTTTTAAATGTTGTTTTCCATTCATCACCATATTTCATATGAATTTGATGGTATCCACTACGCAAATCATCTTTGGAGAATATTGTAGAGCCACTCAATTCATCAAGCATATCATCTAGCCTAGGAATAGGATGACGATAACGAATAGTAATATTATAAATGCCTCTACAATCAAGAAAATCCGTCAAGCAAATCTCAAATTCTTACCAGTTCTTACCCAGCAGCAGGCGTGATCGGCAACCGTTGTAGTCAAAACTTCTCAAAAGCTTAGATAGAGCGATTGCCAGGGAGAGTCAAACGCACGACGTATATGTATGTGGAGCTGGGAAGGCTTATAGTATGGTAGCAAAAAGGGTCAGCAATAATCAATTCAGAGATGCAAAGTTGAATAAACGCTCAACGACGGTACTATGCTGGTCCTAGGCTAGACCGTGCTAGAGACGCGAGCCTAGAACACTAACAAAATCACGACGCTGGACGTAAATAAGGGAAAAGCACACTCTGGAACTCTTTTTTTTCGCTCTTTTTTCGCTCTTTGAGGATATACTTGCTCATCGAACCGCACATCCACAGTTTCAACCACTTTATAGTGAAAGAGGTTGAAGACTCTGTAGGAGTGCGAATCCTTTTCGTAACCAAGCATAAAACCTTCATGTGCTTTCTGTGCAAATTTTGAAGTGCGATGTGGATCCTTGATCCAGCACCTAGCACCAAATACTCTGAAGTAACTGACATTTGGCTTCTTACCAGTGAGGAGTTCATAGGATGTTTTCTCCAGAAGCTTGTGAAGATAAAAACGGTTGATGACATGGCATGCAGTATCAATAGCTTCAGGCCAGAACTTTCTTGGTGTCTTGTATTCATCCAGCATCATCCAAGCCATCTCAATGAGTGTTCTGTTCTTGCGTTCCATGATGCCATTCTGCTGCGGCGTGTATGGGGCTGAGAACTCATGAGTGATGCCCAATGTATCAAGAAATGTGTCAAGGCCGGTGTTCTTGAATTCAGTGCCATTGTCACTTCTGATGTGCTTGATCTTGATGAGGACATCAATACCATTGTTACACCCATAGCCCCTACTGTTACATATACTGGACCAATTACTAGAGCTCGCGCACGCCAATTAAATTACCAGGTACTTTTGTTTCTTGGTAATGATTCTAATGTTCATGAGATTATGATGCTGCCTAAATTGGATACATTTGTTTTGCTTACAAATGAAGGGCCTAGCTTGGAGAAGGATGAACATTGGAGCAAGAACACGCATGGAGTTGATGGCATGCGCAAGGGGATCAAGAACGGAGTTACAAGTGATGATTTCAGGACTTTGAAGCCGCCATAAGGAGTGCATGAAGCCTTGGACGAAATATACAAGATGCCACTTCATAATATTCGTCCATAGGCTATTCTAGGTGCTGCGTCACCTTATTAATGGGCCAGGCCCATGTAATTTCGAAATACTAAAGTATAGGCTATTTTTAGAGTCCGTATGTGTGGGGAAACAAGAGTTAGGGTTGGTTTCGGACCCCACCCTCAAGGGCCACGAAATTCCCCCCTCTTCCTCCATATATACAGCCCTTAGGGCGTCGTTTAGACTTTGGGTTTTGTTTAGATTAAAAGTTCGCCATAGCTGCAACTTCGCGTACTTCGTTTGTGTCCAACGACCAGACCAAGACGTCACAGAACCCCACCTTGATCAATAAAGCTTTCATCTTATATTCGCAATATCCCGATTGCAATATCAGTTTCTTGGTTGTTCTTCATTTGCTCGCAGGAAATAGACCCTCGTGGTCAGGTTGATCGTGCTCCGGCATGGTCAATAACCCTCGGAAGTTGGTTTAGTGATTGCTAAGGCGCGACGTCTCGCATGTTCGTAGTCGGATCGTCAAGGTCGACTCCCACAGAAAACGATAGCCACCATCTCATCGAAACATCGGGACACCTTAGCCTCTATCAGATCTTGACGCCATAGTTGTTCATGGCTCGATTAGCGAATCGTCTAAAGACATCCTGCACTTCAGTCTTGTAGAGGATTATATGTACCCATGTATATCTTGAATAATCATCAACAATGACGAAGCCATAGAGACAAGCAGTAGTAGTAAGAGTAGAGTAGTGAGTAGGGCCGAAGAGGTCCATGTGTAGCAATTCGAAGGGTTGAGTCGTTGTCATGATTGTCTTCGAGGGATGCTTGGCCCTCGTCATCTTTCCAGCTTCACAGGCACCGCATAAGTGGTCCTTCTTGAACTTGACGCCCTTGATGCCTATGACGTGCTTCTTCTTTGCGAGAGTATGCAAGTTCCTCATGCCATCATGCCCTAGCCTCCGATGCCAGAGCCAGCACTCTGAAGCTTTTGCAAGAAGACATACAGCAAGCTATGGTCCTGCTGAGAAATCTACCATGTACAAATCATTGCGATACCCTTCAAAGACTAGAGACTTGTCAGATTCCATTAGAACAAGGCAACAATATTTTCCAAATATCACAATCATGTTCAAGACAGACATTAAGTTGAAACCAAGGGATTCAACAAGCATCACTTTATCCATGTGTTGATCCTTTGAGATTGCAACTCTACCTAGACCATATACCTTGCTTTTACCAGTGTCAGCAAATGTGATGTGACTCTTCTCAGATGGACGTAAGGTTGAGTCCATGAGAAGACTTTGATCACCAGTCATATGATTAGTGCATCCACTATCGATGATCCATTCTGAAGCAGTTGGTGTCATACCCTATAGAACAGTTAGGTGTATAGGCTTCACGAAGAGTATTGTGAAGCATAAGCATTTGACGAGCAAGTGAATTATGAAAGCTCAGACCCAGGTTAGAACTGATAGGATGCATGTTAAGCGACAAAAAAATGAAATACATAATAAGATCATTTGGGCAATTTATCTTGTGCCCCACAAGATGTTTTACGTCCCCAGCAATAGCTTTAGACGCCTTTGATTTCCAGCTGGAGACCATTCCCTGCAAAAGAGAGTTAGGTTTTCTTAGCCACGCACATCTTCAGGGGTGGCTTCGAAGCAATGAGTCTAAGTGCAGCATCTGAGAATTTTGGCTTTGAAGCCCTAGCAAATAGTCTTGCAGGTGGTGAATAATACTCATAAGAGTAAGCAGAGTAGTTCTGGGTCTTATGAACATGGCGGTTTGATGAAACACGCTCATATTCATAGGCTTGAGTATGGTTTCCCTGCAAAACATTTGTGTTAGTGTGACTCAGGTGAGTCCTCTGTCTGTATGAAGCCTCTGGACCATATGAAGCCTGTGGTCTGGGGTTTGTTTTCTTCCCTTGTGGTGTCATGACAACATTCACAGGAAGATTCTCCAAACACCTTTTGGGCACCCAGACTTTCTTCATGGGTGGCCCATTCCTGTAGTTAGTACCAATATACCTGGAAAACACTTCACCATTCTGATTCTTAAACAATTTATAGTTTGCATCGAAGGATTCATCAATGAAAATAGGGTTAGCAAAAGTGAAGCCAGATAGGGTGGATGGATCGACTGAAGGTTCCTTTGCGGCAACCCATGTGGTTTTGGGGTACTACACAGGCTTCCAGTAAGAGCCATCAGCATTCATTTTCCTTTCGAACCCAACACCCTCTTTCCTAGGGTTTCGGTTCAGAATCTGCCTTTTGAGGACATCACATAGTGTTTGATGCCCTTTGAGACTTTTGTACATCCCTGTTTCAAGCAATGTCTTCAACCTAGCATTTTCATCAGCAATAGTAGTGGCATCCTCAATAGAGGGGTTAGTTACCACATCAACAGTTGAAGATATTGCAACAGTAGCAGCAGTAGAACATTCAGCAACAGAAGTAGTGTTATCACGCTCAAGGCATTTTAGACATGGTGGTTCAAATCCTTCCTGAGGGGACTGATCTGTTGAGCGCGAAGTGACTCATTTTCCTTTTGAAAATCTTCATGAACTGCTCTCAATTTCTCATGTTCTTGATTCCTTTGAAGATAATCATAGGAAAGCTTTTCATGAGTTGTTGAGAGCGTTTCATGACGACTTTCAAGTTCCTCATAGTTAACATGAAGATTTTTTATGTCTTCAGTTAAGGACTGAGATTGAGTCATTTCCGCGTCCAACAGGTCATCGCTTTTGTCTAACAGTTTTTGAATATGTTCCATACCTTTCTGTTGTTCAGTTGCAATTTTAGCAAGTTTTTTGTAGCTGGGTTTGGAATCACAATCAGAGTCATCTTCATTGGATGTTTTATAGTGAGTATTGCGTGAGTTTACCTTGGCACCACATGCCATGAAGCAATAGGTGGGAGCAGAGTCGTCCTTGTCATTAGCATGGGTGATGGAACCATTGTCTTCAGTGTTGAAGATGGACTTGGCAACGTAGGTTGTAGCCAGACTTGCGATGCCAGAGTCGGACTCCTCCTCAGACTCCTCCTCCGCCTCCTCAGAAGCAGACTCCTCCTCTGAATCCATTTCCTTGCCAACAAACGCATGAGCCTTGCCAGATGAGCTCTTCTTATGTGATGAAGACTTTGAGGAAGACTTGTAAGAAG
This sequence comes from Triticum aestivum, assembly GCF_018294505.1. Classification (NCBI taxonomy): domain Eukaryota; kingdom Viridiplantae; phylum Streptophyta; class Magnoliopsida; order Poales; family Poaceae; genus Triticum; species Triticum aestivum. Next base: position 340,490,689 of record NC_057797.1, on the reverse strand, counting down.
ACTTTGAGTATTTCTGATTCTTCTTGTCGTCAGAATCATATTCCTTGCTCTTCTTCTTCTTCTTCTTATTCTCATTGTCCCACTACGGACACTCAAAGATGTAGTGACCAGGTTTCTTGCACTTGTGGCATGTTCTCTTCTTGGAGTCATGAGTAGAAGCTTCATCATTCCTTGAGCTGGATCGTGAAGACTTTCTGAAGCCTGTCGTCCTAGTGAACTTCTGGAACTTCTTCACTAGCATCGCAAGCTCCTTTCCAATGTCTTCAGGATCATCAGAACTGCAGTCTGATTCTTCCTCAGATGAGGAAACCGCTTTTGCCTTCAAGGAGCGAGTTCGACCATAGTTGGGACCATAGATATCTGTTTTCTCAGAAAGCTGAAACTCGTGTGTGTTGAGCCTTTCAAGTATGTCCGACGGATCGAGTGTCTTGAAGTCAGGATGTTCTTGAATCATCAGGGCTAGGGTGTCAAACGAGCTGTCAAGTGATCTCAGGAGCGTCTTGACGATTTCATGCTTGGTGATCTCAGTAGCACCGAGAGCTTGAAGCTCATTTGTGATGTCAGTGAGGCGATCAAACATGAGCTGAACATTCTCATTGTCGTTTCTCTTGAAGCGGTTGAAGAGGTTGTGAAGGACACTGATCCTTTGATCTCTCTGGGCTGGGACGCCTTCGTTGACCTTGGAGAGCCAGTCCCAGACTAGCTTCGATGTTTCCAGAGAACTCACACGGCCATACTGTCCTTTGGTCAGATGACCACAGATGACGTTCTTGGCAGCAGAATCCAGTTGAACGAACTTCTTGACATCAGCAGGGGTGACACCTTCACCAGTCTTGGGAACGCCATTCTTGATGACAAATCAGAGGTCGACATCAATGGCTTCGAGATGCATACGCATCTTATTCTTCCTGTAGGGATATTAAGTTCCATCGAAGACGGGGCATGCAGCGGAGACTTTGATTATCCCTGCAGTCGACATAGCTAAAACTCCAGGTGGTTAAACCGAATCACATAGAACAAGGGAGTACCTTGCTCTGATACCAATTGAAAGTGCTAGTTATCGACTAGAGGGGGGTGTATAGGCAATTTTTATGAAAGTATTCAAAACATGGGAGTTTGGAAGACAAACGATAGAAATGAACCTATAAACATGTAGCGGAAGGTAGACTACACTAGGCAAGCCATAGTCAAGTATTCAATGAAGTGAAAGCACGAAGACTAATAGCAGCTAGGAAGTACGGAACAGGATGGAAGATAGTATGAAACCAATCAGAACAAACAGTCACACAGTGAAGAAAAATAGATAATGCAAACAGGCAATGACTTCACAAGGACCAACTATAAATAAAGAGATGGGAATGATAGAACCAGTTGCTTGTTGAAGACGGTGATTTCTTGGACCAGTTCCAGTTGCTGTGACAACTGTACGTCTGGTTAGGGAGGCTGAGATTTAACTCAGAAGACCGTGTCTTCACCCTATTCCCCTTGAGCTAAGGACACCTAGTCCTCGCCCAATCACTCAGGTAAGTCTTCAAGGTAGACTTCCAAACCTTCACAAACTTCGTTCACCGGCGATCCACAATGACTATTGGATGCTCAGAACGCGACGCCTAACCGGCTGGAGGATTCTCAGTCCTCATGTGTAACAAGTCTTCAGATCACATAGACAGGAAGACTTCAGTGATGCCTAACACTCTTTGGCTCTGGTGTTTAGGGCTTAGTCCTCGCAAGGATTTCTTTCTCTCAAAGGCTTCGGAGGTGGGTTGCTCTCAAATGACAAAAGCTGTGCACTAACTCTAAGCAGCCACCAATTTATGGTGTAGGGGGTGGGCTATTTATAGCCACTAGGCAAGCCGACCTGATTTGTCCGAAATGACCTTGGGTCACTAAGGAACTGGCACGTGTTCCAACAGTCAGATTTCAAACACACGCGTCAACTTTACTTGGGCTACAAGTAAAGCTGACTTATCCAGCTCTGGATAAGTGTTGCTCTCATTGTCTTCGCTCGAAGACATAGGATTCTGGTTAAGCATCACTTCAGTCACTCTGCCTTTTTCACTCGGACCCCACTTAATAGTACGATGGTTCCTATGACTCAACAAGGAAGAAAAGGAAACAACGAAACAACTATGTCTTCGCGCTCCATAGTCTTCACGCGATGTCTTCTCTTGTCATAGTCTTCAATGTCAATATCTTCACATACCACCTTTGTCTTCAATGTCTTCATACATTTTTAGGGGTGATCTCCGGTAGGTAAACCAAATCAATGAGGGACTACTACCTGTGTTGTCCTGCAATTCTCACAAACACATTAGTCCCTCAACCAGGTTTGCCGTCAATACTCCAAAACCAACTAGGGGTGGCACTAGATGCACTTACAGATCCGGTGGCGGGCATCATTCTCTCCGATTCCTTCTCGGGGGCCTAGCCGGCCGCCGAGACTTGGGTGATCAACAGGCGGCGGGGAGACGCGTCTTTCTCTGCACAGGGGGGGAGGCGGTAGTCGCCTGGTCGCTCCACCGCTCGTGGGCAGCCGTCTTGGTCGCGCTCGATGGTGATGTGCGTCCAGCTGCGGCTGGCAGCCGGCTCCTTGTCTCGTCGTCCGCGGGTGCCATCAGTCAGTGTTTGAGACGTCATGTCGTGCTCTTAGTGGGGAGGTGGGTCGTCGTTCCACCGGTTGAGCTCCTCGGCGCGACAGCCGGCTTCTTGCTGCTCGGCAGCCGCGTCAATGAGTTGCTAGACGCGCTCTGTGACATGTAGACGGTCGTTGCCCTCGAGGTTGTCCAGCTCGTCTGCTGCCGCTTGGGCGGCTCGTATGCTCTCCCTGGGCGTGGCGTAGACGGGGCGATCAGCCCCGAACATGCTGGCAATGGCCACACCGCTCTACCGAACCGTGCCGACGCAGCTGGGCCCACCAAGAGCCAGCGTGCCGCCAACGGCGCGGTCCATCTCGCGCTGGTAAGCCTCCTAAAGGCGTCTCATGCTGGCTAGCTTCTTGGCGCTCTTGACGAGATGGACGTGGTGGGCTTCCAGCGTCTCGGCGTCGCTGTCTTCTGCGATGGGAGCAGACAGGTCTTGTAGTGCTGCCTTGAGCGGGTCTTGAGCACCGTCACAGGAAACTCCATCATCGCTGATGACGAGCACCTTAGTGACGGTGCTGCCGCCGCTATCGGCACGGGGGGGAGGGGGAGGATCATCGACGATCACCACATTGGTGGGGAATGCATCGAGCGACGCCGTGTCAGAGTCGACGAGCATCGGGTCGGTGGAGCCAACCGACTCCAAGTCGATGGCCGGCTCGTTGGTGAAGTGGAGCTGGTCAAGAAAGCTGATGAGGCGGCTCTCGGGGCCGTTAGTGCCCGCGTTAGATGCAGGCTCGTCGGACAGGCGGATCTCGTCAACAAGGTCAGCAAGGAAGCTTGCCGCGCAGGCGACCTCCGCGCCACGCAGCGCATCAGCACAAGCGACATCCGGCGTGCCTGGCTGGCTGCTCTCATGAGGGAGGAAGAGGGTTCCCGTACAGAACAGATCTCCGGACGACGGTGCACCTAGCCCCATGGTGGGTGCCAAATGTCGGGGGTTTGGTGCGACATATGCCAAAGGATGGCTAATCATGATGGGGGCTAGTAAGACGTCGCTGGTGCCAGGAAACGGGATGAGGCGAAGACATGCATGTCGGCGAATCTTACCCAGGTTCAGGGCTCTCCGTGGAGATAACACCCCAAGTCCTGCTCTACGGCGTCTCCGCATGATCACTCAAGCAACAATGGTGGCTACAAGCTTGCTCCTTGAGCTGTTTTTCTAGAGGGGGAAGGAGAGCAAGTCTAGCCCTAGCTTCCTATCTCTATATGGGTGTGTGGGTGAACAAAAGGCTGAACCCTTTGCATGGGTGCCCTGGGGCGTTTATATAAGCCTACCCCCAGTGGTACAATGTTAATCCGTCCGGGTGTAGGCCCGAGCTGTCAGTGTCTCTGGTCGCCGACATCTCCGCTGGCCGGTGGGGACCGCCGCCTGGTGGGTCCCGCCGTCTGTCCCGTACTTGGCTGACAGGCCGTACCTGCCGCTTGCGGGCCCTGCCGGCTGTCCGGTACTGTAGCGATGCGGCTAATGATGCGTGATTTGTCGGTGGAGGCGTGGCTACAGTGCCGCCGCCTAGCGGGCGTTCACTGTAGCCATTCCCCGTCTCATCTAGTTAATGGCACATCAGTCCCCAAGAGGGGGAGGGCCGCTGATGAGGACATCAATACCATTTTTACACCCACAGCCCCTACTATTACATATACTGGACCAATTACTAGAGCTCGCTCACGCCAATTGAATTATCAGGTACTTTCGTTTCTTGGTAACGATTCTAATGTTCATGAGAATATGATGCTGCCTAAATTGGATACATTTGTTTTGCTTACAAATGAAGGGCCTAGCTTGGACAAGAAAGATGAACCTTGGAGCAAGTTCAAGCATGGAGATGATGGCATGCGCAAGGGGAACAAGAACGGAGTTACAAGTGATGATTCCAGGACTCTGAAGCCACCATAATAAGTGCATGAAGCATGGGACGAAATATACAAGATGCCACTTCATAAATTTCGTCCAGAGGCTATTTTAGGTGTTGCATCACCTTATTATTGGGCCAGGCCCATGTATTTTCGAAGTACTTAAGTATAGGCTGTTTTTAGAGTCCGTATGTGTTGGGTTGGTTTCGGACCCCTCCACCAAGGGCCACGAAATTCCCCCTCTGTCCTCCATATATACAGCCCTCAGGGCATCGTTTAGGCTTTGGGTTTTGTTTAGAGTAAAAGTTTGCCATAGCTGCAACTTCTCGTACTTCGTTTGTGTCCAACGACCAGACCAAGACGTCACGGAACCCCACCTTGATCAATAAAGCTTTCATCTTATATTCGCAATATCCAGATTGCAATCTCAATTTCTTGCTTGTTCTTCATTTGCTTGCAGGAAACAGACCCTCGTGGTCAGGTTGATCGTGCTCCGGCATGGTCAATAACCCCTCGGAAGTTGGTTTAGCGATTGCTAAGGCGCGACGTCTCGCACGTTCGTAGTCGGATCGTCAAGGTCGACTCCCCCAGAAACGATAGCCACCATGTCATCGAAACATCGGGACACCTTTGCCTCTATCAAGTGGTATCAGATTTCCAGGTTGCTCGGTGAGATTTTATAGTTTTTTGTAGATTAGATGGAGTCTGTTCTTCATACCTACAGTCCACGAAAAAGCCACAAAAAAATTAGGGTTAGTTCATCATATCCGAACCAATCTGAGCCTTTGCATAATCTTTTTAGGGTTTTTGCTTTGTTGAATTTGCGGTTGCATCGTCGTGTCAAGTTGCTGGTCTTAGAGTCTAGTCTTTTAGAGTTTCGAGTTCTGGTCATAAGTTGTCACGCCGCCGCCGCACCATCATCATTGCCCATCTACCACCTTTGCTTATCCGCCACCGCTCTGAATCCATATCCATATACCACCACCAATCCGTATCCATATACCACCACCAATCTGTATCCATATACCACCACCGCTAGCATATACCACCACCGCTGCCATATACCACAACCATATATCCACCACCAATCCGAGTTCTTCTCATATTAGGTTTGTTCTTGAGATCAATCTAAATTCCGATTCGTGTTTCCTTGCCTGAGTAGGTCTCAAAAAAAAAGTCTGGAGACCCCCGGGCAGTTTTTAGGCCAAAATTTTCACGGGCAAAAATATTTTTCCCTATCCTATTTTTAGGCTTTTCTGAGTCTTTTGAGCCACGTGCCATCATCGTGATTTTTTGTCGCACTTTCTCGTCGTCGCTGCCCTAATTTCCGAAAAAAGTGAAAAAAAATGCCGTGCCCATCCTATCAGTTTGACGAGGGAAGTGTTTTGAGACACTCGCCATTATAGTGATTTTTCGCAAAAAAAAGAGGAGTGCAAAAAAAAGGAGCGCAAAAAAAGCGAAAAATAAGAGTTCCAGAGTGTGCTTTTTCCTTATTTACGTGCAACGCCGTGATTTTGTTAGTGTTCTAGGCTCGCGTCTCTAGCACGGTCTAGCCTAGGACCAGCACAGTACCGTCGTTGAGCGTTTATTCAACTTTGCATCTCTGAATTGATTATTGCTGACCCTTTTTGCTACAATACTATAAGCCTTCCCAGCTCCACATACATCTTCGTCGTGCGTTTGACTCTCCCTGGCAATCGCTCTGTCCAAGCTTTTGAGAGTTTTGACTACAACGGTTGCCGATCACCGCCTGCTGCTGGGTAAGAACTGGTAAGAACTTGAGATTTGCTTGACGGATTTGTGACACCCGCCACCACCACCACTTGTTAGTAGTCTGTAGGATCATATTCTTGTGTGTTTCTATTGCTGCTAACCATGCCAGGATCACAAGCCGACGAGACTGACTAGGAGAACTTGACAAACAAGGAGCTTCATGATAAGTTTCAGCAAATGATGAGTGGACAGATGCAAGATGTGCTAAATAGATTTGAAGAGGCCATGGAGAAGATAGATGGCATGGAGAAGACGTTTGAAACAAAGCTCGATAACAAGTTTGCTGAATTGCTTTCGCGTTTTCCACCACCACCACCGGCTGCTCCTACCGCACCTCTGCAACAACAGCAACAACACCGACTACCTCCACGTCAGGAAACAACCCTCCGCCGAGCGAGCCGTGTCCCTCTTCAGCCGGGCCAAACTGCTGGTGCTGCTGTTGATACTTCTGTGGCTCCTACTGCTGATGTGGAGGAGGATGATTATGTGGGAGATTATGAGAATGAGGTTGATCAAAATCAGAACTACGTGCCACCACCAGCACAGCAACCACCAGGTCGTCCACATGCAAATAATGGCAATGGTAGGGCTCACCCTCAGGTACGAGATCATGACCATCTCCCTAAACTAAAATTGAATATTCCACCATTTGAGGGTAGATATGTTCCTGATATATATCTTACTTGGGAGTTAGAAACTGAACAGTGATTTACATGTTTACAATATCCCGAGGAGAGACATGTTCCTGCTGCTGTTTGTGCATTCACTAGTTTTGCATGTGTTTGGTGGTCTGAGCATTGTAGATTATATCCTATTCCGGCTACTTGGGCTGCTTTGAAAACTGCTATGCGTACTCGTTGGGTTCCACCATATTATCAACGTGAATTACTTCAAAAATTGCAGCGCTTAAGACAGGGAAACAATTCTGTAGAAGAATATTATCAGGAATTACAAACTGGCATGATTAGATGTGGTATTGTTGAGGAGAATGAAGCTATGCTTGCACGTTTTATGGGTGGATTAAATAGAGAGATTCAGACGATTCTAGAGTATAAGGAGTATACTAATATCACTCGTTTATTCCATCTTGCTTGTAAAGCTGAACGTGAAGTGCAGGATCGACAGGCATTGGCGCGGACTAACTTTTCTGCAGGTCGACCTTCATCATGGACACCACGTGCATCATCTACTTCCACACGTTCTGCTACACCGGCGCCTCCGTCAGCTGCCACCTCCAACTGTGATACAATAAAGCAGGCACAATCACCACTATCTGCCAAGAGCAAACCTTCTGGGCCCGCAAAGAGCTCTTCTTCATCCATGGCATCAACAGGGCAAACACATGATATTATTTGTCGACATTGCAATGGTGGAGGTCACTATGCGAGAGAATGCCCATCTAAGCGTGTGATGATTGTTACGGAGGATGGTGGGTATGAGTCCGCTAGTGACTATGATGAGGAGACTTTGGCTCTTATTACACGTGACGAACACGATGGAGACGATTCTGATCATGAGACGCAATACATGGCTCCTGAAGATGCTGACAGGTATGAATGTTTAGTTGCTCAACGTGTTTTGAGTGTGCGGGTTACACAAACTGAGCAAAATCAGAGGCATAATTTGTTCCATACAAAGGGAGTTGTGAAGGAACGTTCTGTTCGCGTGATCATAGATGGAGGGAGTTGCAACAACTTGGCTAGCATGGAGATGGTGGAGAAGCTATCTCTCACCACAAGACCACATCTACATCCTTACTACATCCAATGGTTCAACAACAGTGGCAAGGTTAAGGTAACATGTACTGTTCATGTGCATTTTAGTATCTCTACATATGCTGATTATGTTGATTGTGATGTGGTACCTATGCAAGCATGTTCCTTATTACTTGGTAGACCATGGCAATTTGATAAAAATTATGTACAGCATGGTAGAAACAATCAGTATACTCTTGTTCATAACGATAAAAATATTACTTTGCTTCCTATGACTCCTGATTCCATTTTGAAAGATGATATTAATAGAGCTAATAAAGCAAAACAGGAGACAAATAAGAGTGAAAATCAGATTGTGGCAAAAGAATTTGAGCACCAAATGAAGCCTAATAATAAACCATCTACTGTTGTTTCTGAAATTAAATTGAAAAGTGCATGTTTACTTGCCACCAAATCTGATATTGATGAGCTAGATTTTAGCAAATCTGTTTGCTATGCTTTTGTGTGTAAAGAGACATTATTTTCATTCGAGGACGTGCCTTCCTCTTTGCCCCCTGCTGTCACTAAAATTTTGCAGGAGTTCGCTGACGTCTTTCCACAAGACGTGCCACCGGGATTACCACCTATTCGAGGGATTGAGCATAAAATTGACTTAATTCCCAGTGCTTCGCTACCCAACCGTGCACCATACCGTACCAATCCAGAGGAGACGAAGGAGATTATGCATCAAGTACAGGAGCTGCTCGACAAAGGTTATGTACGTGAATCTCTTAGTCCTTGTGCTGTTCCTATTATACTAGTGCCTAAAAAGGATGGTACGTCGCGTATGTGTGTTGATTGTAGAGGCATTAATAATATTACTATTCGTTATCGTCATCCTATTCCTAGGCTTGATGATATGCTTGTTGAATTGAGTGGCTCTACAATATTCTCCAAAGTTGATTTGCATAGTGGATACCATCAAATTCTTATGAAATTGGGAGATGAATGGAAAACAGCATTTAAAACTAGGTTTGGTTTATATGAGTGGTTAGTCATGCCTTTTGGGTTAACTAATGCGCCTAGTACTTTTATGAGATTAATGAACGAAGTTTTACGTGCTTTCATTGGACGATTTGTGGTAGTCTATTTTGATGATATACTAATTTATAGCAAATCTTTGGAAGCACATTTGGAACATTTACGTGCTCTTTTTATTGCTCTATGTGATGCACGTTTGTTTGGTAACCTTGGGAAGTGCACCTTTTGCACCGACCAAGTATCTTTTCTTGGCTATGTTGTTACTCCACAGGGAATTGAAGTTGATAAAGCCAAGATTGAAGCTATTGAGAGTTGGCCGCAGCCCAAAACGGTCACACAAGTGAGGAGTTTCCTTGTCCTCGCTGGTTTCTATGGGCGTTTTGTGAGAGATTTCAGCACCATTGCTGCACCTCTCAACGAGCATACAAAGAAGGATGTGCCTTTTGTTTGGGGTACCGCACAGGAAGAAGCCTTCACGGTATTGAAAGATAAGTTGACACATGCTCCTTTACTCCAACTTCCTGATTTTAATAAGACTTTTGAGCTTGAATGTGATGCTAGTGGAATTGGATTAGGAGGTGTGTTATTAGAAGATGGCAAACCTGTTGCATACTTTTCTGAAAAATTGAGTGGGCCTAGTCTGAACTATTCTACTTATGATAAAGAATTATATGCTCTTGTTCGGACTTTAGAAACATGGCAACATTATTTGTGGCCCAAATAATTTGTTATACATTCTGATCATGAATCTTTGAAACACATTAATAGTCAAGCAAAACTGAACCGTAGACATGCTAAATGGGTTGAATTCATTGAGACTTTCCCTTATGTCATTAAACACAAGAAGGGTAAAGAAAATGTTATTGCTGATGCATTGTCTCATCGTTATACTATGCTTTCACAACTTGACTTTAAAATATTTGGTTTGGAGACCATCAAAGATCAATATGTGCGTGATGCTGAATTTAAAGATATATTGCAGAATTGTAAAGAAGGTAGAACATGGAACAAGTTCGTCGTTAATGATGGATTTGTGTTTCGTTCTAACAAGCTATGCATTCCAGCTAGCTCCGTTCGTCTTTTGTTGTTGCAGGAGGCGCATCGAGGAGGACTAATGGGACACTTTGGCGTGAAGAAGACGGAGGATATACTTGCTACACATTTCTTTTGGCCAAAGATGAGACGGGATATTGAGCGTTTTGTTGCTCGCTGCACTACATGTCAAAAAGCTAAGTCACGACTCAATCGTCATGGTTTATATATGCCTTTGCCTGTACCTAGTGTTCCTTGGGAGGATATATCTATGGACTTTGTTTTAGGTTTACCTCGGACAAAGAAGGGGAGGGATAGCATATTTGTTGTCGTGGATAGATTCTCGAAAATGGCACACTTTATACCATGTCATAAAAGCGATGATGCTGTTAATGTTGATGATTTGTTCTTTTGTGAAATTATTCGCTTGCTTGGTGTGCCAAATACTATTGTTTCAGATCGTGATACTAAATTTCTTAGCCACTTTTGGAGATGTTTATGGGCTAAGTTGGGGACTAAACTGCTTTTTAGTACTACTTGTCACCCCCAAACTGATGGACAAACTGAAGTAGTCAACAGAACATTGTCTACTTAGCTTAGGGCTGTTTTGAAGAATAAGAAGAAAATGTGGGAAGAATGCTTGCCTCATATTGAATTTTCTTATAATCGTTCATTGCATTCTACTACTAAGATGTGCCCTTTTGAAATTGTGTATGGTTTCCTACCTCGTGCACCTATTGATTTGTTGCCTCTTTCATCTTCGGAGAAGGTTAATTTTGATGCTAAAGAACATTCTGAATTGATTTTAAAAATGCATGAGTTAACTAAGGAAAACATTGAGCGTATGAATGCTAAATATAAACTTGCTGGAGATAAGGGTAGAAAACATGTTGTGTTTGCACCTGGAGATCTTGTTTGGTTACATTTGCGTAAAGATAGATTTCCAAATTTACGCAAATCAAAGCTAATGCCACGTGCTGATGGTCCTTTTAAGGTGTTAGAGAAAATAAATGATAATGCATATAAACTTGAGCTACCTGCAGATTTTGGGGTTAGTCCCACTTTTAACATTGCAGATTTGAAGCCTTATTTGGGTAAGGAAGATGAGCTTCCGTCGAGGACGACTTCATTTCAAGAAGGGGAGGATGATGAGGATATCAATACCATTGTTACACCCACAGCCCCTACTGTTACATATACTAGACCAATTACTAGAGCTCGCGCACGCCAATTGAATTATCAGGTACTTTCGTTTCTTGGTAACGATTCTAATGTTCATGAGAATATGATGCTGCCTAAATTGGATACATTTGTTTTGCTTACAAATGAAGGGCCTAGCTTGGACAAGAAAGATGAACCTTGGAGCAAGTTCAAGCATGGAGATGATGGCATGCGCAAGGGGAACAAGAATGGAGTTACAAGTGATGATTCCAGGACTCTGAAGCCACCATAATGAGTGCATGAAGCATGGGACGAAATATACAAGATGCCACTTCATAAATTTCGTCCAGAGGCTATTTTAGGTGCTGCGTCACCTTATTATTGGGCCAGGCCCATGTATTTTCGAAGTACGTAAGTATAGGCTGTTTTTAGAGTCCCTATGTGTGGGGAAACAAGAGTTAGGGTTGGTTTCGGACCCCTCCACCAAGGGCCACGAAATTCCCCCTCTCTCCTCCATATATACAGCCCTTAGGGCATCGTTTAGGCTTTGGGTTTTGTTTAGATTAAAAGTTCACCATAGCTGCAACTTCTCGTACTTCGTTTGTGTCCAACGACCTGACCAAGACGTCACAGAACCCCACCTTGATCAATAAAGCTTTCATCTTATATTCGCAATATCCAGATTGCAATCTCAGTTTCTTGCTTGTTCTTCATTTGCTTGCAGGAAACAGACCCTCGTGGTCAGGTTGATCGTGCTTCGGCATGGTAAATAATGCCTCGGAAGTTGGTTTAGCGATTGCGAAGGCGCGACGTCTCGCACGTTCGTAGTCGGATCGTCAAGGTCGACTCCCCCAGAAACGATAGCCACCATCTCATCGAAACATCGGGACACCTTTGCCTCTATCAGCCGCCTGGTCATCTGTCGGCTTCTACTGAGCCCACTGGCCAGGAACGTCCGCCTTCCGGTCTTCTCGTTGTCGAGTGGGGCCCACCGCCCGCGGGCCGTACCGACAGCCCGTCATGGGGGCACAACCCCCTCTGACAGGGGTGACATCAGGGTCGACGTGGCAACAGTACCGCGCCGAACGGAGGAGCCGCGCTTGGTACGACACACTGTGGCCTTGCTATGCCCTAGACTAGGGGCGGCGAGGCATGCGGTAACCACGCCCTGTCTCGTTGTATTTATAAGGGTGCAAACTTTGAGAGCGCTTGGGGCCACCTGCTGGGAGCCAGCCTCTCCAGAGGCCGCCTTCCAAGAGTCGGCCCATCTTGAGGCCGCCTTCTAGCAGCAGGACGCCTGGACCAGCCAGCAGTGAGAAGGCGACGCTTTGGTCTTGGATTCTTGAGGGGCGCAACCGGCCTTGATGTCTTGAAACGCCATGGGGAGCCGATGAGGCTACCCGTGGCTAATTACTCCGACAGTAGCAGCAGCTATGGTGGTGACCATGTCCCTGTTCGTCGTTGCGCCAGACAAGCAGGACATTCCCCATAACCGTATCAACCAACACCACCTCCTCCACCGCATCCGCCCACAACAAAGCAGATTATGCGCCTGTTCAAAGAAAAGAGGAACCAAGATTTGCTTGAACTTTTGAGAAGTATGCATGCTATGGTTGGTCATAATAACAATCATAATCGTAATCACTCTAAGCTATCAGATTTCTAGAGGACCAAGCCTCCCAACTTCTGTCAAGTTGTTGAACCAATGGAGGCCGACGATTAGCTGAGGACCATTGAGAAGAAATTAGAAATTGCTTGCGTCAAAGAAGTCGACAAGGTTCCATTTGCTACACACTATCTGGTAGGACCCGCTGCTATCTGGTGGGATAACACCAAAGCCATGTGGCTTGCAGACAACAAGATCACTTGGGATAAATCCAAGCACAAATTTCGCAAGTACCACATTCCCGCTGGAATTATGAAGGTCAAGCAGTGAGAATTCCTTGCTCTCGCACAAGGGAACATGTCGGTAACTGAGTATTTAAACAAGTTAAATCACTTGGCCCGTTATTCCCTTCATGATGTGGCCATCCAAGAAAGGAAGATAGATCGATTCCTTGGAGGACTACACCAGACCCTCTGATGTATGCTCCACATGTTGAACTTTCCAGATCTCCAGACTTTGGTGACAAGGCTCTTATCGTAGAAAGGGAGCACAAGCTCATCCTTGATAACTAGTCAGTTTATGAACACCGCAGATGCAAGTCTGGTCCTAAGAAAGACAGGCAAATTGTTCAGAAGGCCCGCACCTGGCAGCAACCTTAGTTTGAGTTCAAGCCAACATGGTAGTAGAATACCAAGAAGAATGAAAATCAAGTCAAGAACATTGTGACCAACCCTTTCAGGGAAGACTGTCAGCGTAACAATGCGTGTTTCGCTTGTGGCTAGACCGGGCACTATGTTAGATAGTGTCCTAAGAACAGCAAGCCGACCCCAAAACTCAAGCCACAAGTCAACAACATGGGATCCTTCCTAGCTCAGAAGCTCATCCAAGGGCAAGTGCATCACCTCTCCGCCGAAGAAGCCCAATAAAACCCCGAAGTGGTCATTGGTATGTTTCATGTTAATAACATACCTGCAATAGTCTTATTTGACTCTGGGCTTCCCATTCTTTTATTTTGTGGAGTTTTGTTGCCCAAAACAAGCTTTCTTACTCTCTTTTTGAGAAATTCATGGTGATACAATCCCCAGGATACATGCTCAAAAAAATGTGGTAGCCCTGACCTGGAGATAAACCTCCGTGGAGTAATTTTCCCTGCCACCTTGCCATTAATTGAATTAGTGAGGCTGATGTTATTTTGGGAATGGACTGTCTAACAAGACACCAAGTCTGTATCAATTGTCAACCCGTAAAGTCACATTAATAAATATAACATGGCAAGCATCGTAGTTTGTGGCTCGTAGAATGATGCCCAGAAGGGATATGATTTACACAGATGTGACCAGGCATGGAATTAATGCCAGTGGTCAGTGAGTTTCTAGATGTATTTCCTGAAGAACTGCCACCAGATCGTGAGCTCGAGTTCGCTATAGATCTTGTACCAGGGACAACACCTATATACAAGAAATATTACAGAATGCCTTCATCCAAGCTAGTTGAACTGAAGAAGAAATTGGATGAGATGCTCAAAAAGGGGTACATTCGCCCTAGCTCTTCACCATGGGGATCACCAGCTATATTCATGGACAAGAAGGATGGTAGTCTTCGTATGTGTGTGGACTACCGCCACCTGAATAATGTCACTATCAAGAACAAGTACTCGCTTCCCAGAGTTGATGATTTGTTTGATCAACTAAGTGGAGCCCAAATATTCTCCAAGATTAATTGGAGGACTGGGTACCATCAACTCCAAATCAAGAAGGAAGATATTTCGAAGACCGCATTTACCACTCACTATTGGTTGTATGAGTATGCGGTCATGTCTTTTGGTCTGACAAATGCCCCCGCATTCTTCATGCACATAATGAACAAAATGGTCATGGACTTCTTGGACAAGTTCGTGGTGGTCTTCATTGACAAAATTCTCATATATTCCAAGGGAGAAGAAGAGCATAAACAACATCTCCAAGAAGTATTGCAACGGCTCCGTGATAATTAGTTATGCAAAATTCAGCAAGTGTGAGTTTTGGCTTAAGCATGTAGGATTCTTGGGGCATATCCTATCAGCTGAAGGCATAGCTGTTGACCCAAATAAGGTCACGGGTGTGCTAAAATGGCAAGCACCTACTACTGTGTCTGAGATCCGAAGTTCTGTAGGGCTTGCTGGTTACCATCATAGATTCATTGAGGCTTTTCCAAGATTACGAAGCCAATGACAACTCAAGAAGGATCAGAAATTTGTACAGTTTGAAGATTGCAAAAAGAGCTTCAACAAATTGAAGACTCGATTGACCACCACACCGTTTTGACGCTTCCGAATATTTATCCAAGCTTCGACATGTATTGTGATGCATCTAGAAGAGGTATAGGATGCGTACTTATGCAAGATGGCAAGGTCATGTCTTATGCATCTAGAAAAGTATGACCACATGATGGAAACTATCCTACTCATGACTTGGAGTTGGCGGTAGTTGTGCATGCCTTAAAATTTTGGAGGCATTATCTCATCGGCAAGCGGTGCGAAATCTTCACTAATCACAAGAGCCTCAAGTACATATTCACCCAACCAGACCTAAATCTCCGACAAAGAAGATGGCTTGAATTGGTCAAATATTATGATCTCAAAATGAACTTCCACCCGGGTAAAGCTAATGTGGTTGTCGATGCTCTCAGCCACAAACCCGCTATATTAAACACATTAATGGAATCGTTGCCCCCCGAGTTACAAGAAGAGATGGCTCAGCTCAACCTGACCATTGTTGAGTCCACATCTGGACCGCTATTATAGAAGTCACCACAGTCTGGAAGAAGAAATAAGCAAGGCCCAAGCGGAGGACCCATTATTGCAATGACATGTCGCTCGAGTACAAGATGGCAAGACTCAAGACTTCCAGGTGGATATTCAAGGTACTCTGAGATTTAGAGGACGAATTTGTATACCAGACACCAGAGATCTGAGGTAACAGATATTAAAAGAAGCCGATAAGCAAGTAAAGGAAATTCAAGACCGACTTGAAACAGCCAAGTCCAGACAAAAGAACTACTATGATTCCAAACATCGGCAGATCAGTTTTGAACTAGGAGAATTTGCCTATCTTCGAGTCACGCCCATGAAGGGAGTAAAAAGGTTCCAGACTCAAGGAAAGCTTGCCCCAAGTTACATTGGCCCGTTCCCAGTCATGTCCAAGGTTGCTACAGTGGCATATCAACTAGAACTTTCACCCGAGTTATCCGAAGTGAACGATCACTTTCACGTGTCAAAGTTACACACAAGTGTATCTCACCACCAAAGAAGCAACCTAATATGACAGAAATAGTGATGCAGAGCATCCTTCCATCATCCCCATGGACTCTACACCGACACAATCAAGGCCCCTTTGGGAAGAATCCTAGTGGATTTCAAGACCTCCTCTAGGAGAAGACTATCTTCAAGACCTCATCTCCTAGGAGTGGGAAGAACTTTGCCATTGTATCTTTCCTTTGACTGTGTTTGTGACTTGTGGATCTTGTATTGCTATTCTAGTGGATCTGTAATTGGGGAATTGTTTGAGTGATTTCCTCTTTGTGTTCTTGAGAGTTTGCCCTTTTCCCCCTCCAAGTGTGAAAAGATCCCCCTCTAGGATTTCATCCTATATCATTTGGTATCAAAGCCAGGTTGATGCACATCTTGGAGTCCCATCCGTCTATTTGCTAGCTTGATTTTGTTGTTTTTCGTCCAAATTCGAAAATCCCCACAAAAATAGCCCAAAACAATTTCTTGCAATTTGTTGGATCTTGTGAGATTTAGTTGTTTTGATCCACGAATTTGGAGTTTGGCAAGTGGATCTACCCATCTTCCTGCTTCCCCACCTTCCAAACAGACGAAAATTGCCTTACCTTGGAAAGTCACCATGGATCCAGAGCTTTTCTTCCGCTCCCAGCACACCCCATGCACACGGGCCCTCGAGACCCCGTGCACACGGGCCTCACTTACTCCGTGCGCACGGACCATCCAGTAACTTTTGGCCATCTTTTGTTTTGCACCATTTTGCTTCCAAAGTAACACTCGTGTTCTTCCACACTATTTCTCGTGGTTGTTTGAGTTTCGGACCGCTGTTTCTCTTGTGTCCTAAGGTGTTTCGGCTACTTAGGCGCATTTGCACATCATCATCGCCGCCACTCGATCATCAACTCGGACACCACACCGGCTTCAACAACTTCATTCTTACCGTAAGATCGGACAGTAACCTCGATGACATTTCGTTTTGCTTTTCAATTGATAACCCGAGCCATTTCGCGTGGCTAGCCCATCGAGACTAGCAAGTTGAGAATTGTCGGGCCACGCTATTGTGCACCATAGTCATATTGTTACCATCTTAGTGCCATAAGTCTCTCCCGTGCATATCTTACATACTTGTCTCATATCATACTTGGCTCTAGCTTCAAAAAAACAAGAAAAGCTTTTAAGCAAAAGAGGAGCAACAAAGAGCTCGTAAACAATAGCATCGAGCCATTTTGCATATCATCTTTGACACCTCATACGTAGCATAGTTGGGATTGAAGATGACACATTTCTCTTATAGGTTGGTGCACACGCGTATCTAGCCCATTTGAGCAATCGAGCTAGCGTCTCTCTAGTATTCACAAAACAAGAGCATTTTCCGTGGTTGCACATTTTGAGCTCACCCCTTGGTTGTGCGGATCCCATCTATCTTCTGTGTGTGTGTTCCTAGTGATATCATTGCGTTTGATCTATTTGTTTTTACTTGCATTTTTTTGAATCTTCTCAACCTTATCGATATCTTGACTAACATTTGCTTGAAATTTTTGCCACCATCCTAACCGAGCTCCTCCATAAGCCTTTTACTTGTAGGTGTGAGAAACAATTCCCGGTACCAATTCCCCTATTATAGCATCGTGAGATCATACTTGTTACATCCACAATCTTCGGAGAAGGTAACTTTGGTTTTGTTCTCTCATTTTTCCTACTCACCACCACTTTCTCATGATGGATAGGCCGAGTTCTTCTACCAACCCATTCTTCCTCGAGCAAGATGGCGACATGACAAACTTCGTCACCAAGTCGCAAGTCTTTGGAGCACATCGAGCTTTGCATCAAGAACAACTTGTTTTGGGCGACCGCATCGACAATTTTGCCACCGACCTACGACAATCCGAGCAATGTACAAGGGACTACTTCGACAGATCATTGTGTTCCCTCAAAGACGATATCCGAACCATGATAGTCAATCGCTCTTCTTCAACTTCGTCCTCTTCAAGACGGAGCCACGCAAGTCGACACTCCGACCACATCATCTCCGGTTCAAGTACACCGTCTTCGAACACTTTTCGACGTGCCGCGTGCAACGAGCATCAAGCAAGCCTCAATCATCTACGTGACACCGACTCGCAAGAGCATCGATGACGTCAAACCCAAGAAGCCTTTGCGCTAACATGAGAATGGCAACAACAACGTGAACATGAAGAGGAAGAACGTGCGCGTCTACACCAACATGCACAAGATGCCGAGACACAACGTCAAGAACAACAACTCCGTGATGAGCAAGCACTTGCGGCACAACAAGCTCTGCGCGATTCGAGTCGAGCCATTGCCGACCGAGGCCATCAAGCCCGTGAACAAGAGGAAGCACTTCGCGAAGAAATTCAAGAACAAAGATTTCAAGCTCATGTGCATCGTCAAGTTCCTCCTCGAGCTCGCAAATCTCCCCCACAAGCTCGCCAACACCATAAAGTTCATCAAGAGCATGAAGACAATGGAAATCCTCCATGACAAGAGCAACATGAGGTTGACAACCCTCCAAGTCAAGAGCACCACGAGTTGAACAATTATCTACAAGATGAGCGTCATCATCCCCGACCCCAACACAATGAAGAGCAACGCTATGGAAAGCTCAAGTTCACCATGCCCAAGTTCAACGGAAGCAACCATCCCGAAGAGTACCTTTCATGGGCATTGAAAGTTGACAAGATCTTCCGTTTGCACAGTTATGAAGAAGAGAAGAAGATCGTGATGGCATCCCTTGAGTTCCAAGACTATGTCCTTATTTGGTGGGAACAAGTCATTGAGCACCGAGAGGCAAGAGGTGATCCACCCATCACTACTTGGGCACAAATGAAGGATGTTAATGTAGGGTAGAGACCCTAATCGCCCAATCTTTCACGAAAGAAGCGGATCCCAGGAAAATCACGAAGAACACTAGGAAGAACGGGGAGAAAAAACAACAAGAAATACAAGAGGAAATCACTAAACCGACACGAATAAGTCACACATGGGCTAGATCCTCGAGTACATAGAACGATACACGAATCCACGGACAACTAGGGACGATACACGGTAACTGGTTCTTCTCCGTGAGGAGGTCTTGAATCCGCAGGGAGTCTTCCCTTAGAAATGGGGCTTGAATCCAAAGGGATCTTCTCTGAAGAGGCCGCGGTCTCTCGCAAGGAGGAGATCCGATATGGATGAGCGTAGCTCTATCTCTCAAATGACCTATCACAACGCTAACCTTAGAAAGGAGGTGGAGGTGGTCTATATATAGTATTAACCACGAAGGGAGAGGGGTACAAGGCCAAAGGCCCGCGGCTGCACACAGGCAGGTACCGGACGACCGATGGGGGTCGAACGTCTGCTAGCTCAGGACGGTCTGGACGTCCGGTGCACGTCGGACGTCCGCTGATCCTTCTCGGGACAGGTGGCGTCGGACGTCCGGTCGGCATCGGTCGTCCCATGTTTTGCTTCGGGATCGGTGGCACCGGATTTCCGGTAAGCGTCGGACGTCCGGTGCCTGGGACTTGTCGGACGTCCGGTGTTCATCGGTCGTCCAGCGGCTGTAGCGGGTCGGACGTCCAGTGGCTTCCGGTTGTCCGGTCGCTGAAGACTCTGTAGTTCCTTCTTCTTCCGTCTTCTCTTCCAGGCTTCCCTCGCGGATGGTGTAGTTTTACACTTGCGCTCGCACTCCCCCTCCTCGTATGTACCGTTCCGACAATACCTATGCATGCACACGAGTGGAGTGTCAAGTAGTATACCATCATCGAAGGGGTCAAGTGAGCACGTGTAAAGGAGATGATTCACCTTTATGTATGTGAAGTAGATGTCGCACGTGTCACTTGACAAACGGACTCTTGACATGGTGATGTCCATAGGATGCTCCGCATTATCTCCCCTCCCTTGGAAAAGATCCGACCTCGGATCGAAATCCAAATCACCATGGTTAAGAGACGGCGTTGCCGTGTAGGACTGGTCGATCACCAAGTTATCGTCATCTTGAAGCTCGAAATGGGCACCCTCCAACGTCACACCGTCTAGTGATTCCTTCAAAATGAGAAAGGACAACAAACACTTGGAAAAACAAATGTCATTGGCGTTAGTGCAAAACCAAGCATTCAAGAGGTGATTCAGCAAACCAGTTTCGTCATCATGCGAAGCATATGGTTTGACAAAGGATAGTGACATGGCATGTAAGAACATAAATTCAGCACAATCAAAGATATCATGGGGACAAGCATGTAAATGTGAGGTAGTGATGCAAATATGTGTAACAAGAGAATAAGCATCTAACTCAAGATCATAGCAAGCATGGGCAAATTGCTCAATGAAAGGTCTATGGTAGGCATAGGAATCATTCACAACACCAAATAAAATGAAGTCTCTAAACACATGGGTCAAGTGCAAGACAATCCAAGCATAATGTGCATTGGGTGTAGTGAATATGATGTGGCACTCAACACAATGGAAAGAGCAAATGTTCATCATGTGTGAGGCAATCAAGGCAAGCATGTAGCAGTCAATGGGACATGGCATATGTGAAGTGATGACATTGTTGCAACCAAACATGTGATAGGAGCAAGTAATCCAAGAATTGGATGCAACACACAAGGCTTATATATCATGATGCATGGAATTGTGAAAATGACAAGTGGAAGCAAGATCTCTAACATGTGCGCAAGCAAGGGGTCCAAGATGACAAATAAGTCGCATGGTGCAAGCAACACAAGTAGTATGATCCACAATATGCATGCTCATGATTTGGAGGTTCTCAAAAGAGAAGGATATCACCCTGAAAGCATGTTCTTGTGCGTCCTTCAAAATGCCAAAGTACAAGAAAGTGTGATGTAGAATCGTCATGGTAGAAGGTGGTTCGCTCTCAAGAGCTCGGATTGTCAACTCACGTGACGTGGAAGTTGACACGAGTCCAAGTATCCTACCCATGCACACAACAAAAGAAAGAACATATGCGCATGGTAGATAAACACATCATCCATCATGATGGTTCTCTTCTCTTGCACATAACCATTAGAAGCACAAGTGCGTGAAGAATATGATGCAACAATGGCAATATTCATGGCACTAGGTATATGGTGCAAATAGGTAAGACAAGCATGCTTCATAAGTAGTATGTCAAAATCTCCAAATATATTTGAGAATGCTATGGGGGCAAACTCATTATCAAGACTAAAGGCATAATTGCACTCAATACATGGCAAATCATCTAGCATGAGAGAGGCAACATATGGAGAGATATGACAAGAAGCAATAACAATCATGTCGTGCAAACTAGTGGAGCGAAGATGCAACACACTAGAGGAAATCATGGCACTGATGTCATGTGAGTAAATAATAGGCATAGGCAATGCACATGACATATCGCAAGCACGAACACAAAGCAAGATCATAGTATAATCATAGGCATGGGGCACAAAGCAAACATGGCAATAATAAGTGATATCTCCACCAAGCTTGCAAATACACATAGAAGTACTAGAATCAATCATCATGTGTAATGCAAAGCATGGGTCACAAATGCATGGCCAAGGCATAGGAATGAGCATATCATGCAAAGTGAACATGGCAAGATGGGCATATAATATGTAATGGACAATAATCCATAGCCAAGTGAGGTTCATGTAGAAGAAATGCACGAAGTCTTTGCGTGAAGAGAGCGGTGGGAAGGACACTCCATGGGACCCCAAGTAATCGTTGCTCTCTAGAGCTCATTTTGTCAACTCGTGGGATTGCGAGGTTGACAAGAATTCATGGGTACCTACACAAAAGAGACACAAACGAAAGAGATTGTGTGTGTGGTAAATGTACACATCATCCATCATGATGTGTATGTGCACGTGAGAGTTAGCACAAGATAAGCATCACTCAAAGAAATTTGATGCATGGTATAAGAACATGTCATCCATCATGAAAGAATAGTTATTGTGTATGACATGATGGGACACAAATTGAGCATGCAAGTATAAGGCACATTAATAGCATGTTTATTCATGGGGAGCATATTGTGCACACAAGTATTGGGATCATGCAATGAATGGGATGAATCAAAATCTCCTAAAATGTATGAGGAAACTATGGGGGTCGCCTCATGAGAAATATTGGAAACATCATATGGAGAAAATGGACAACATCCAAAACAATGCATATCCGAAGCTAGGTGGTCATGGCATGGCATATGAGATAAATGATGCAAAGGGAGCATATCAATATCATCACAAGAAAAACAAATGCCAATAACCATGGGCTTGTCATCTATGCCATAAGTGCAAATTGGGTTAATCTTAATGGCATAAGCATAGTCACTATGAAGAGATTGCAAATATGACATATGATTGATCTCATGCATAGCATATGACAAGTCAAGCGGATTGGCAAACATGATGTGACCGAGAGAATTAGCACAAGAAATCCTATGTAACATGGCATAATAACTAATAGACTCCACATGACAATCATCATACTCATCATAAATGGGTAAATCATCGCATGGGGAAGTCACACTAGCATGAAGCATGGAAATAGGTTGATCAACATCATGCAAGCAATCAATGTCATGGTAGTCCACTAGTGGGACAAGAGCATCACCTTCACCTATGTTACCTTTGTCATTCCACTCATGTGGTGTAGGTGAGGTGGGTAAGACCGAATGGTGGTCAAGATCATCATTGTGATGGAACCATGTGGGGGGTGCATCATACTCCACCATGGCCATCGTCTTGTCCAAAGGTAGGACGTAGTCGTCACGAATCGGCGCATCATCATATATGGGACCTAGCACCAAATGATAAGACACAATAGAGGTAGAGGTCAAGTCGTTAGTGTTGAAAGTGGCCTCACATGACCTATCAACTATCTCACTCTCTCTATGTGGTGGTTCACTCACTCCCTCAAAGTAGGTGCACTCAATCTCACATATGGTGGAGTCACTCATCTCACTCAAGTGGTGGGGGTTGTGGCTCTCCTCGCATGGGAATTGGGGTAACACATCATATATGGGGCTAGTGGTGAAGTCACTCTCACTCTCAATATGGTGGCAAAAGTCACTCAAGTCATCATATGTCGCCGTGGTCGAAGGGAAAATCCCATGCTCAACCATCTCATCGCCGTTGCCATGGATGAAGGCCGAAGATGGCACATCATCACTCTCGCCTCCTAAGATGGAAGCATCATCCTTGCTCGTCACCATGTCGCTCGCCTCCAAAGCTTGGTCCTTGATGGTGTCCGTAGTCGTAGTCGTCGCCGCACCATCTTGAAAAAGAGTTGAAGTAGACTCGGCATTGTCAATGCCACAAAGAGGGATGGCGGTGAAGTCGAACTTGGGAGCATCGTCTTGGAGCTCTCAGGCTTGGACATCATGGTGGTACTAGCCTCATGCTCGTTCTCATGGAGCTTGGTCGTCGCGAAGTGAGCTTGGGGTGGAGAAGCTTTGGCCTTCATGAGTTCTTGTTCCACCTTGAGAGCACCAATGTAGTTGTCATCGAGGGACTTGTAGTTCTCGAGGAAGATCGTCTTGGAGATGTCGTTGTGCAATCCCATCATGAAGTGGAACTTCATCGAAATGGGGTCGTCCACGCCGGCTCGTCGCAAGGCAATCTTCATCTCCTTGAAGCACGCATCGATGGACTTGGATCCTTGGGTGGTGTTCTCCAATTGGCGTAGAAGTTGTTCTGTGTAGTTTGGAGGCACAAACTCTCACCGCAAAGCTCTCTTCGTCTTGGGCCAACTGATGTAGGGTAGAGACCCTAATAGCCCGATCTTTCACAAAAGGAGCGGATCCCGGGGAAATCACGAAGAACACGAGGAAGAACGGAAGGAAAACACAAGAGGAAATCACTAAACCAATACGAATAAGTCACACATGGGCTAGATCCTTGAGTACATAGGACGATACACGAATCCACGAACAACTAGGGACGATACACGATAACCGGTTCTTCTCCGTGAGGAGGTCTTGATGGGGCCGCCCAAGAGGGGGTCTTGATGATCTTCTCCGCAAGGAGGTCTTGAATCCGCTTGGGGGATCTTCTCCGGTGGAGGCTCAAATCTCCGAGGAGAAGGTAACCAAGTGGGTGAGCAAAGCACTCTCACAAATCTGAGCTAAACCTTTGCTAACCCTAGCTAGGATGAATGGGGGGGTCTATTTATAGTCTAAGTGCAAATGGGGGCGAAGTGAAGGGGTACATGAGCCTCGGGCCCGAATACTATGCGCAGACAGGTACCGGACGTCCGCTGGGGACCGGTCGTTCGGTGGCTCAGGAGCTGCCGGATGTCTGGTGTCCTCCGGTCGTCCGCTGGTTCCGTTCTGTGATGGGGATGTCGGACGTCTGGTAGCTCCGGACTTCCGCTGATGTTGGCTCGGGTGTTGGTGCGCCGGTCGTCCGGTCCGGACCGGATGTCCACTCGTTTGCTTCGGGTGCAGGGGCACCGGTCGTCCGGTCTGGGCCGGACGTCCGCTCGCTGGGGCTCGGCTGATGCTTCAGGCGCCGGACGTCCGGTCCCGGCCGGTCTCCGATGGCTAGGACTTTTCCTTCAGCCCTCCTTCTTCTCTGTCTTCTCATCCATTTTCCTCTTCTTCTTGTCCTTCCTCCTTAGCTTCTCCATGGTGCCTGAGTATGCACAAAGTGTCAATATGAGGTAGTAGCCATGCTTCATGTTCATCGAAGTGGAATTGTGAGAGGAGAGATGTCACCTCGGTTTCAAGTGCTCTTGCACGTGATCGAGTCATGGGTCCAGTAGGCACTTGATGAGACGATGGTAGGTCCATGGGGATGACCTTGGGATGCTCCGCATCATCTCCCCTCCCTTGGGGAAGATCCGTCCTCAGATCAAATTCTTCATCACCATGGAAGGGAGAGAGATCTTTGACGTAGAAGATGTCGCTCACGTTGTACTTGTCACGCGGGAGGTCGATCTTGTAAGTGTTGTCGTTGTAGCGTGCAAGCACCTTGAGGGGTCCATCCGCTCATGGTCGAAGCTTGGATTCGTGTTCTTGTGGGAAGCGGTTCTTGCGAAGGTGTAGCCACACTCGATCACCAATGATGAAGACCATAGGTTGCTTGTTGAAGTTGAGCTTGGTCGCAAGGCGTTGAACTTGGCGCTCGATGGTGTTTCTTGTATATTCATGCACCGTCTTGAGATGTGTCACACGTGCACTTGCGTCCAAATTGATGCGCTCTTGGAGTGGTAGAGGAAGAATGTCCAATGGTGACAATGGGTTGAATCTATAAACGACGTCGAAAGGAGATTTGCCGGTTGTTGAGTGTCTTGCGCGGTTGTAGGTGTACTCGGCGATGGGTAAGCACTCCTCCCACTCCTTGATGTTCTTCTTGATTAAGATTTGTAGTAGAGTGGAGAGTGTATGGTTCGTTACCTCCATTTGGTCGTCGGTTTGAGGGTGGTAAGCCGTGGAGAAGAGTAGCTTGATTCCGAGCTTGGCGCATAAGGTCTTCCAAAAGTAACTCAAGAACTTGACGCGGTAGGGAGCGTTGTTCGGAAGCGGTGCTCCGGGGATGATGTCGATGCGTTGCTCAATGCCTCGTAGTGGAGGTAGTCCCGGAGGTAGCTCGTCCGGGAAAACATCTTGGAATTCCTGCAAAAGAGAAGACAACACTAGAGGAAGAGTGTAAGAAGTGTTAGTTTGTGGTGCATTGTCCTTGCACACGAGGATGTACTGTAAGACACTAGATGGGTTCTCACACACTTCTCTCATCTCACGTTTGGTGGCAAAATAGAACTAGGTTCTTGTTTTCGCTCATCGTGGAGGCACACGATTTTGTCTTGTGGCGCTCACTCTCTTTTTGGTGTCTCGCTCTCTCACTATGATCTCCACGATGGGTGGCGTGCTTGTCGGCGATCCCTTGACTTGGCGACATTGGACGGAGGACGTACTCCTTGCCCTTCATCTTGAATGATGAGGACATCAATACCATTGTTACACCCACAGCCCCTACCGTTACATATACTGGACCAATTACTAGAGCTCGCGCACGCCAATTAAATTACCAGGTACTTTCGTTTCTTGGTAATGATTCTAATGTTCATGAGATTTTGATGCTGCCTAAATTGGATACATTTGTTTTGCTTACAAATGAAGGGCCTAGCTTGGAGAAGGATGAACATTGGAGCAAGAACACGCATGGAGTTGATGGCATGCACAAGGGGATCAAGAACGGAGTTACAAGTGATGATTTCAGGACTTTGAAGCCGCCATAAGGAGTGCATGAAGCCTTGGACGAAATATACAAGATGCCACTTCATAATATTCGTCCATAGGCTATTCTAGGTGCTGCGTCACCTTATTAATGGGCCAGGCCCATGTAATTTCGAAATACTTAAGTATAGGCTATTTTTAGAGTCCGTATGTGTGGGGAAACAAGAGTTAGGGTTGGTTTCGGACCCCACCCTCAAGGGCCATGAAATTCCCCCCTCTTCCTCCATATATACAGCCCTTAGGGCGACGTTTAGACTTTGGGTTTTGTTTAGATTAAAAGTTCACCATAGCTGCAACTTTGCGTACTTCGTTTGTGTCCAACGACCAGACCAAGACGTCACAGAACCCCACCTTGATCAATAAAGCTTTCATCTTATATTCGCAATATCCCGATTGCAATCTCAGTTTCTTGCTTGTTCTTCGTTTGTTCGCAGGAAACAGACCCTCGTGGTCAGGTTGATCGTGCTCCGGCATGGTCAATAACCCTCGGAAGTTGGTTTATCGATTGCTAAGGCGCGACGTCTCGCACGTTCGTAGTCGGATCATCAAGGTCGACTCCACAGAAAACGATAGCCACCATCTCATCAAAACATCGGGACACCTTAGCCTCTATCAAGCGGTATCAGATTTCCAGGTTGCTCTGTGAGATTTTACAGTTTTTCATAGATTAGATCGAGTCTGTTCTTCATACCTACAGTACACGAAAAAGCCAGAAAAAAAAATTAGAGTTAGTTCATCATATCCGAACCAATCTGAGCCTTTGCATAATCTCTTTAGGAATTTTGCTTTGTTGAATTTGCGGTTGCATCGTCGTGTCAAGTTGCTGGTCTTAGAGTCTAGTCTTTTAGAGTTTCGAGTTTTGGTCATAAGTTGTCACGCCGCCGCCGCACCATCATCATTGCCCATCTACCACCTTTGCTTATCCGCCACCGCTCTGAATCCATATCCATATACCACCACCAATCCGTATCCATATACCACCACCAATCTGTATCCATATACCACCACCGCTAGCATATACCACCACCGCTGCCATATACCACAACCATATATCCACCACCAATCCGAGTTCTTCTCATATTAGGTTTGTTCTTGAGATCAATCTAAATTCTGATTCGTGTTTCCTTGCCTGAGTAGGTCTCGAAAAAAACAGTCTGGAGACCCCCGGGCAGTTTTTAGGCCAAAATTTTCACGGGTAAAAATATTTTTTCCCTATCCTATTTTTAGGCTTTTCTGAGTCTTTTGAGCCACGTGCCATCATAGTGCTTTTTTGTCGCACTTTTTCGTTGTCGTTGCCCTGATTTCCGAAAAAAAGTGAAAAAAAAAATTCATGCCCATCCTATCAGTTTGACGAGGGAAGAGTTTTGAGACACTCGCCATTATAGTGATTTTTCGCAAAAAAAAAGAGGAGCGCAAAAAAAGAGCGAAAAAAAAGAGTTCCAGAGTGTGCTTTTCCCTTATTTACGTGCAGCGTCGTGATTTTGTTAGTGTTCTAGGCTCGCGTCTCTAGCACGGTCTAGCCTAGGACCAGCACAGTACCGTCATTGAGCGTTTATTCAACTTTGCATCTCTGAATTGATTATTGCTGACCCTTTTTGCTACCATACTATAAGCCTTCCCAGCTCCACATACATCTATGTCGTGCATTTGACTCTCCCTGGCAATCGCTCTATCCAAGCTTTTGAGAGTTTTGACTACAACGGTTGCCGATCACCGCTTGCTGCTGGGTAAGAACTGGTAAGAATTTGAGATTTGCTTGACGGATTTGTGACACCCGCCACCACCACCACTTGTTAGTAGTCTGTAGGATCATATTATTGTGTGTTTCTATTGCTGCTAACCATGCCAGGATCACAAGCCGACGAGACTGACTGGGAGAACTTGACGAACAAGGAGCTTCATGATACGTTTCAGCAAATGATGAGTGGACAGGTGCACGATGTGATAAACAGATTTGAAGAGGCCATGGAGAAGATAGATGGCATGGAGAAGACGTTTGAAACAAAGCTCGATAACAAGTTTGCTGAATTGCTTTCGCGTTTTCCACCACCACCACTGGCTGCTCCTGCCGCACCTCTGCAACAACAACAACAACAACATCGACTACCTCCACGTCGGGAAACAGTCCTCCGCCGAGCGAGCCGTGTCCCTCTTCAGTCGGGCCAAACTGCTGGTGCTGCTATTGATACTTCTGTGGCTCCTACTGCTGATGTGGAGGAGGATGATTATGTGGGAGATTATGAGGATGAGGTTGATCACAATCAGAACTACGTGCCACCACTAGCACAACAACCACCAGGTCGTCCACATGCAAATAATGGCAATGGTAGGGCTCACCCTCAGGTACGAGATCATGACCATCTCCCTAAACTAAAATTGAATATTCCACCATTTGAGGGTAGATATGTTCCTGATATATATGTTTACGATATCCCGAGGAGAGACGTGTTCCTGCTGCTGTTTGTGCATTCACTAGTTTTGCATGTGTTTGGTGGTCTGGCATTGTAGATTATATCCTATTCCGGCTACTTGGGCTGCTTTGAAAACTGCTATGCGTACTCGTTGGGTTCCACCATATTATCAATGTGAATTACTTCAAAAATTGCAGCGCTTAAGACAGGGGGAAAATTCTGTAGAAGAATATTATCAGGAATTACAAACTGGCATGATTAGATGTGGTATTGTTGAGGAGAATGAAGCTATGCTTGCACGTTTTATGGGTGGATTAAATAGAGAGATTCAGACGATTCTAGAGTATAAGGAGTATACTAATATCACTCGTTTATTCCATCTTGCTTGTAAAGCTGAACGTGAAGTGCAGGATCGACAGGCATTGGCGCGGACTAACTTTTCTACAGGTCGACCTTCATCATGGACACCACGTGCATCATCTACTTCCACACGTTCTGCTACACCGGCGCCTCCGTCGGCTGCCACCTGCAACCGTGATACAATAAAGCAGGCACAATCACCACTATCTGCCAAGAGCACACCTTCTGGGCCTGCAAAGAGGTCTTCTTCATCCATGGCATCAACAGGGCAAACACATGATATTATTTGTCGACGTTGCAAGGGTGGAGGTCATTATGCGAGAGAATGCCCATCTAAGCGTGTGATGATTGTTACTGAGGATGGTGGGTATGAGTCCGCTAGTGACTATGATGAGGAGACCTTGGCTCTTATTACACGTGAAGAACATGGTGGAGACGATTCTGATCATGAGACGCAATACATGGCTCTTGAAGATGCTGACAGGTATGAATGTTTAGTCGCTCAACGTGTTTTGAGTGTGCAGGTTACACAAGCTGAGCAAAATCAGAGGCATAATTTGTTCCATACAAGGGGAGTTGTGAAGGAACGTTCTATTCGCGTGATCATAGATGGAGGGAGCTGCAATAACTTGGCTAGCATGGAGATGGTGGAGAAGCTATCTCTCACCACAAGACCACATCCACATCCTTACTACATCCAATGGTTCAACAACAGCGGCAAGGTTAAGGTAACACGTACTGTTCGTGTGCATTTTAGTATCTCTACATATGCTGATTATGTTGATTGTGATGTGGTACCTATGCAAGCATGTTCCTTATTACTTGGTAGACCATGGCAATTTGATAAAAATTCTGTACACCATGGTAGAAACAATCAGTATACTCTTGTTCATAACGATAAGAATATTACTTTGCTTCCTGTGACTCCTGATTCCATTTTGAAAGATGATATTAATAGAGCTAATAAAGCAAAACAGGAGACAAATAAGAGTGAAAATCAGACCGTGGCAAAAGAATTTGAGCACCAAATGAAGCCTAATAATAAACCATCTACTGTTGTTTCTGAAATTAAATTGAAAAGTGCATGTTTACTTGCCACCAAATCGGATATTGATGAGCTAGATTTTAGCAAATACGTTTGCTATGCTTTTGTGTGCAAAGAGGCATTATTTTCATTCGAGGACGTGCCTTCCTCTTTGCCCCCTGCTGTCACTAACATTTTGCAGGAGTTCGCTGACGTCTTTCCACAAGACGTGCCACCGGGATTACCACCTATTCAAGGGATTGAGCATCAAATTGACTTAATTCCCGGTGCTTCGCTACCCAACCGTGCACCATACTGTACCAATCCAGAGGAGACGAAGGAGATTATGCGTCAAGTACAAGAACTGCTCGACAAAGGTTATATACGCGAATCCCTTAGCCTTGTGTTGTTCCTATCATTTTAGTGCCGAAAAAGGATGGCACGTCACGTATGTGCGTTGATTGTAGAGGCATTAATAATATTACTATTAGTTATCGTCATCCTATTCCTAGGCTAGATGATATGCTTGATGAATTGAGTGGCTCTACAATATTCTCCAAAGTTGATTTGCATAGTAGATACCATCAAATTCGTATGAAATTGGGTGATGAATGGAAAACAACATTTAAAACTAAGTTTGGATTATATGAGTGGTTAGTCATGCCTTTTGGGTTAACTAATGCACCTAGTACTTTCATGAGGTTAATGAACGAAGTTTTACGTGCTTTCATTGGACGATTTGTGGTAGTTTACTTTGATGACATATTGATTTATAGCAAATCTTTGGAGGAACATTTGGAACATTTACATGCTGTTTTTATTGCTCTACGTGATGCACGTTTGTTTGGAAACCTTGGAAAGTGCACCTTTTGCACCGACCGAGTATCTTTTGTTGGCTATGTTGTTACTCCACAGGGAATTGAAGTTGATAAAGCCAAGATTGAAGCTATTGAGAGTTGGCCGCAGCCCAAAACGGTCACACAAGTGAGGAGTTTCCTTGGCCTCGCTGGTTTCTATAGGCGTTTTGTGAGAGATTTCGGCACCATTGCTGCACCTCTCAACGAGCTTACAAAGAAGGATGTGCCTTTTGTTTGGGGTACCGCACAGGAAGAAGCTTTCACGGTATTGAAAGATAAGTTGACACATGCTCCTTTACTCCAACTTCCTAATTTCAATAAGACTTTTGAGCTTGAATGTGATGCTAGTGGAATTGGATTAGGAGGTGTGTTATTACAAGATGGAAAACCTGTTGCATACTTTTCTGAAAAATTGAGTGGGCCTAGTCTAAACTATTCTACTTATGATAAAGAATTATATGCTCTTGTTCGGACCTTAGAAATATGGCAACATTATTTATGGCCCAAGGAATTTGTTATACATTCTGATCATGAATCTTTGAAACACATTAAAAGTCAAGCAAAACTGAACCGTAGACATGCTAAATGGGTTGAATTCATTGAGACTTTCCCTTATGTCATTAAACACAAGAAGGGTAAATAAAATGTTATTGCTGATGCCTTGTCTCGTCGTTATACTATGCTTTCACAACTTGACTTTAAAATATTTGGTTTGGAGACCATCAAAGATCAATATGTTCATGATGCTGACTTTAAAGATATATTGCAGAATTGTAAGGAAGGGAGAACTTGGAACAAGTTCGTTCTTAACGATGGATTTGTGTTTCGTGCTAACAAGCTATGCATTCCAGCTAGCTCCGTTCGTCTTTTTTTGTTGCAGGAGGCGCATGGAGGAGGATTAATGGGACACTTTGGCGTCAAGAAGACGGAGGATATACTTGCTACACATTTCTTTTGGCCAAAGATGAGACGGGATGTTGAGCGTTTTGTTGCTCGCTGCACTACAATGCAAAGAGCTAAGTCACGACTCAATCCTCATGGTTTATATATGCCTTTGCCTGTACCTAGTGTTCCTTGGGAGGATATATCTATGGACTTTGTTTTAGGTTTACCTCGAACAAAGAAGGGGAGGGATAGCATATTTGTTGTCGTGGATAGGTTCTCGAAAATGGCACACTTTATACCATGTCATAAAATTGATGATGCTGTTAATGTTGCTGATTGGTTCTTTCGTGAAATTATTCGCTTACATGGTGTGCCAAATACTATTGTTTCAGATCGTGATACTAAATTTCTTAGCCACTTTTGGAGATGTTTATGGGCTAAGTTGGGGACTAAGCTGCTTTTTAGTACTACTTGTCACCCCCAAACTGATGGACAAACTGAAGTAGTCAATGGAACATTGTCTACTATGCTTAGGGCTGTTTTGAAGAATAACAAGAAAATGTGGGAAGAATGCTTGCCTCATATTGAATTTGCTTATAATCGTTCATTGCATTCTACTACTAAGATGTGCCCTTTTGAAATTGTGTATGGTTTCCTACCTCGTGCACCTATTGATTTGTTGCCTCTTCCATCTTCAGAGAAGGTTAATTTTGATGCTAAAGAACGTTCTGAATTGATTTTAAAAATGCATGTGTTAACTAAGGAAAACATTGAGCGTATGAATGCTAAATATAAACTTGTTGGAGATAAGGGTAGAAAACATGTTGTGTTTGCGCCTGAAGATCTTGTTTGGTTACATTTGCGTAAAGATAGATTTCCTAATCTGCGCAAATAAAAGCTAATGCCACGTGCTGATGGTCCTTTTAAGGTGTTAGAGAAAATAAATGATAATGCATATAAACTTGAGCTACCTATAGATTTTGGGGTTAGTCCCACTTTTAACATTGCAGATTTGAAGCCTTATTTGGGTGAGGAAGATGCGCTTCCGTCGAGGACGACTTCATTTCAAGAAGGGGAGGATGATGAGGACATCAATACCATTGTTACACCCACAGCCCCTACCCACAGCCCCTACTGTTACATATACTGGACCAATTACTAGAGCTCGCGCACGCCAATTAAATTACCAGGTACTTTCGTTTCTTGGTAATGATTCTAATGTTCATGAGATTATGATGCTGCCTAAATTGGATACATTTGTTTTGCTTACAAATGAAGGGCCTAGCTTGGAGAAGGATGAATATTGGAGCAAGAACACGCATGGAGTTGATGGCATGCGCAAGGGGATCAAGAACGGAGTTACAAGTGATGATTTCAGGACTTTGAAGCCGCCATAAGGAGTGCATGAAGCCTTGGACGAAATATACAAGATGCCACTTCATAATATTCGTCCATAGGCTATTCTAGGTGTTGTTTCACCTTATTAATGGGCCAAGCCCATGTAATTTCGAAATACTTAAGTATAGGCTATTTTTAGAGTCCGTATGTGTGGGGAAACAAGAGTTATGGTTGGTTTCGGACCCCACCCTCAAGGGCCACGAAATTCCCCCCTCTTCCTCCATATATACAGCCCTTAGGGCGTCGTTTAGACTTTGGGTTTTGTTTAGATTAAAAGTTCGCCATAGCTGCAACTTCGCGTACTTCGTTTGTGTCCAACGACCAGACCAAGACGTCACAGAACCCCACCTTGATCAATAAAGCTTTCATCTTATATTCGCAATATCTCGATTGCAATCTCAGTTTCTTGCTTGTTCTTCGTTTGCTCGCAGGAAACAGACCCTCGTGGTCAGGTTGATCATGCTCCGGCGTGGTCAATAACCCTCGGAAGTTGGTTTAGCGATTGCTAAGGCGCGACGTCTCGCACGTTCATAGTCGGATCGTCAAGGTTGACTCCCACAGAAAACGATAGCCACCATCTCATCGAAACATCGGGACACCTTAGCCTCTATCATTGAAGATGTAGTGGTTCGGTAGGCCATTGTGTACGACTCCTCCATCGAATTGCCATGGCTGTCCAAGGAGAAGATGACAAACAGTCATTGGAACGACGTCGCACTCCAAGGTGTCTTCGTAGGCACCGATCTTGAAGGACACTTGTACTCGGTGCTCGACTTGGATAGTGCCGGAGTCGCTAAGCCATTGCACATTGTATGCATGTGGATGTTTCGTCTTTGGCAATTGGATCTTGGAGCAAAGTTCTTCACTTGCGAGATTATGACAACTTCCTCCATCGATGATGACCTTGACAGATCATCCATTGATGCCGGCCTTGGTGTGGAATATGTTGCATCTTTGGTCTTCTTCTTGGTGATGTTGGAGGGTCAAGACTTTGGAGACAACAAGTGCGGGACTTGAGTCTTCATCACAAAAGACTTGTTCTTCTTTATTGATCACTTGGCGGTGCATGGCGACTTGCTCAAGGGCTTCCATTTCTCCTTCGCTCATGGAATCATAAGTGTCATCGTCGTTGAAGATCATGGTGCGCTTGTTGGTGCACTCATAGGACTTGTGGCCTCGGCCGCCGCAAGTGAAGCACTTGAGGGAACTCGTCTTCACGATCTCATCGGTAGGGGTTGATGATGATGAAGCTCTTGGCTTGAAGTTGCTCGTATTAGGATTGCTTGTAGTTGATGAAGCCTTCTTGGAACTTGACTTGTCGCGGTACTTGGTGATTCTCTAGTTGAGGTAGGAGTTGCCGAAGTCGCGGGAGCTTGATAATAGGAGCCGTTGGTCTTGGACGAGAACTTGGCATACTTGAAATCATCTTGCACTTGGTGTTCCGCTTTGGTGGCTTGGTGCACTAGCTCGATGAGGTTTGAGTATGGTTGGAAGTCGGCGATCTTCTTGATGGGATGGTTGAGGCCATTCAAGAAGTGTGCCATTGTTTGTTCATCCTCTTCCGTGACATTGACTCTTATCATTGCAATCTCCATCTCCTTGTAGTATTCTTCAACGGTCTTGGTTCCTTGCTTGAGTTGTTGGAGTTTCTTGAAGAGGTCGCGGTTGTAGTAGGTAGGCACGAAGCGAGCTCTCATGACATCCTTCATTTGTTCCCACGTAGTGATGGGTGGTTCACCTCTTGCCTCGCGGCGCTCTATGATTTGTTCCCACCAAATGAGGACATAGTCTTGCAACTCAAGGGATGCCATTGCGATCTTCTTCTCTTCTTCATAATTGTGCAAACGGAAGATCTTGTCAACTTTCAATGCCCATGAAAGGTATTCTTCAGGATCGTTGCTTCCGTTGAACTTGGGCATGGTGAACTTGAGCTTGTCGTAGCATTGTTCTTCATTGTGTTGGGGTCGGGGATGATGACGCCCATGTTGTAGATGATTGTTCAACTCGTGGTGTTCTTGACGCGGCGGGTTGTCAACCTCATGTTTCTCTTGTCGTGGCGGATTCCCATTCTCTTCATGCTCTTGATGAACTTGATGGTCTTGGCGAGCTTGTGGATGAGCGCGTCGAGCTCTAGGAGGAACTATACGATGCATGCGAGCTTGAAATCGTCGTTCGTGAATTTCTTCGTGATGTGCTTCCGCTTCTTCACGGGCTTGTCGGCCTCGGTCGGCAATGGCTCGACTCGCATCGTGTAGAGCTTGTTGCGCCTCAAGTGCTTGAGCATCACGGAGTTGTTGTTCTTGACGTTGAGCCTCAGCATCTTGTGCATTTTGGTGTAGATGCGCGCGCTCTTCCTCTTCATGTTGGCATTGTTGTTGTCGTTCTCGAGCTAGCGCAAAGGCTTCTTCGGCTTGACGTCGTCGGCGCTCTTGAGAGTCGGCGTCTCGAAGTGGATTAAGGTTTTCTTGACGGTCGGTGCGCGCGGCTCGACGAAGAGTGTTTGATGTCAGTGTACTTGAGCCGGAAAAGGTAAAGTCGGAATGGCGACATGAACGGCTCCTTCTTGAAGTGGAAGAAGAGCTGTTGAGCAACAAAGCGCGAATCTCGTCCATCCTTGCATCATTCTCTTGCTTGTGATCGTCGAGCTTGTGGTCGAAGTAGTCCCTTGTAAGTTCACTCATAGCTTGTTGCTCTTGATGCAAAGCACGTTGTGCACCAAAGAGGTGACTCTTGGTGACGAAGGAGTTCATATTGTCGTCTTGCTCCATGAAGAGTGGGTCGGTAGAAGTACTTGTCCTATCCATCATTCCAAGGCGAATGTGAGTGGTAGAAAAAGAAGAACGAATACCAAATGTACCTTGACCGAAGTTGAAAGTGAATCAATGATCACTCCAATGTAGGACAAGGAAATAGCCCAATTGGTACGAATTCTCGTTGGATTCTCACACCTACAGAAGTAAAAGCTTATGGTGGAGATTGGTTAGGATGGTGGCACAATTTTTAATGTGAATGTAAGTAAGATTCAATAATGTTGGAGGAGATTCGCAAGATGCAATGTAACAAGTAGACCAAGCATATACGGTACACGGAAACACACGCGCAAATAGATAAGTGGGGTTGGGCAACCAAGGGTGAGCCAAAATGTGGAATCCACAAAAATGCTCTTGTTGCACAACACTAGAGAGACTCTAGCATGATTGCACGATAGGCGGATACAAGAACTTGTGCACGACCTACTTAGCAAAAATGCAATGACTTCTATCCCAAATATGTTTTATGCAATGTGTTGCTATGATATGATCCAAGATGATCGAGTATGACAATCTTAATGTTGTATGATGCTGGTTCTTGCTTAAAAGCTCTTTGCTTGTCTTTCCTCTTTGCTTAAAAGCTTGGTTGGCTCTTTGATGTTTGAGCTCTTTTCTCATGCAATGCTTGACGAACCAAGATAGCAAGTGAGTATGCGATGACAACTTTGTGACACAAGAGATGATACCAATATAGGCAACAAAGATGTATTTATGCTAAGGGAAGTATGATCACTAATATTCACAAGTCTCGTTGCCAACAATACTCAATGGCTAGTCTCGATGGGTAAGCAACACAAAGGAGTAAGGCTATGATGGCTATCAATGTAATGGCAAGAGTGATATGTCCAATACCAAGATGAGGTTACCGGTCTTGCTTCCGGTATGGTGTCAAATGGTGGCACGAATACCAAGTCGTAGTCGAGGTGGTCGTTGTTGATGACGTGTCTGTGGCGAAGATGAGCGGCAGTGATGTCGATGTTGAACCGTACCTACATAGCCGAAACACAAAAGGATACAGTACCGCAACTGAAATTCTCAAAACCAAGTGCGAGCCAAATCGTCGGAGTGGGTAGCGGGTAAGTGGTGGTGTGGGTTGGGATATTGGCAAAGTTTTTGCGGAAGTCGGTGGTGGTGTAGCGGATGATGTGGTGGAAGCCGAAACAAAATTTGAGCGAAATCAGTTTCAGAGTAGCGGTCGTCCGGAAATGGACGGATGTCCGGTCCCCGGACGTCCGGTAGGGTCAGAAATCCGCTAATTTCAGCTCGGTGTAGAGGTTCCTGTCATCCGGTAATGGTCGGACGTCCGGTGGTTCCTGGGTCGCCAGACGTCCGGTAAGTTGCGGTCGTCCGGTGGGTCGGGGTCAACACGAAATTGATAGGATTTCGTGGATTTTGGATGGATTTCGAGGTGGAGATGGTGGGGGGAAGGCTAGTGATAGAGGCGAGGGTGTCCCGATCTTTCGATGAGATGATAACTATCGATTTGGTGGAGATGACTTTGACGATCCGACTACAAACGTGCACGACGTTGCGCCTTAACAATCACTAAACCAATCTCCTGAGGTTACTGACGATGCCGGAAGCACGGTCAGCCTGACCACGAAGGTCTATTCCTGCAAGCAATCGAAGAACAAGCAAGAATATGATAAAGCAATATGAATATTGTGAATATATATGAATATTGATAATGGTGGGGATCCATAAGCGGTCTTGGTCTGGTCGATGGACATAAACGAAGTATACGAAGTTGCAATGGCTAACTTTTAACTAAACAAATCCCGAGCAAAAAGCTACTAGATGGATCTACTTATATAGGAGCAAGGGGTGGCGGCCAAGGAGGTGGGAGGACGTCCCAAGGCAACCTAAAACTAATCCTAGGTCGTACAAGGCTCATGGGCCCAAGTGGAGGTGATGCAACACCTTTGGGCTTGTAGTTTGACTCGGATTCTCCTGCAATGTTAGATTGTTTCGTCTATAACTCAACTCTCCGGACGAATTTGAAGGTGAATCCAATTGGATTGGAAATAGCACGAAATCTAGTTTCCAACAAAAAAAGAATCACCCACTTCGGAGTCTGTATGAAAAAGTTGTTTGCGTTTTGAGTCAGGTATGTCTGTGCAGTCCGAATCTGAATCCAGAACGTGAGAGACTTGGACTCTATCTTCTCTTGGCCCAAAAGTGATGTGAGAGGACTTTCTGAACAGAACCTAAACTTCTCCTTTTCCCATATCTTCATATGTGGATTGTAGAAATGTCCCATACACCTGCAATTACACAAAACACAAAAGTGTGTGAAGTATTTTTGTTCTGGATAACATAAATAGATTATTGAATAGTTTGCATTAGAAATCACCTGACGAATATGCATGTATGCAATATTTTTGGTCGTATCCAAGGTAGTCATGTCCTCATCATCCTCCCCTTTTTGAGAACAAAGCCGTCCTCGGCGTTGCTTAATCTGAAATGTGGCTAACAAAAGAGACAAGGTGTACATGTTGTATTTGTATATGTATATGTCATCCATTTTAACTTCCCTTGATTTTTGCACATATGACACATGTATACATGAGTAACTTTGATAGTTCATAAAATCCAAAGCCAAAAAATTATCACAAGAAGTAGAAGGCATGAAAATATTGCAACTCAGTTTGCACATATAAGTGAAGCTCTTATTCATTTCAAAAGATTGGCAATGTTCATCATTAAACCATCCCAACTTTGGTGAATAAACCTTACTTGCATCAAATTTACATGCTACAACATGCTTAAATAAGCAAACATGCAATAAGTCATTGGACACAGAATCATTACCAAGATTGGAGGTCATATCAAAATGATTAAACATTGGTTCTTTTGCATCAACAGTTAATTCAATGGGTGCACTCAAAATTGTTGATATTTCAGTTGTTTGATCACATGACGCATTCATGACAGTAACAAGATTCTCTAAAATAGGTGGTGTGCTCAAATCAATAGGTAACTCAATACATGACGCATTCAAGTTAACTAGGCATGCATCATTCTCATGTGAAGTTATATCATCCATACCTTATTGTTACCTTGTCGCAAAGATGTAGCTGATGTAGGTACGAACGTTAACAATGTACCATACCCTTGAGATGATGCCGCGGTCATAATCCGAGGTGCAACGGTGGAGGAACCAACCAGCGGTGGTCAGCATGAACTGGAATAGTAGTTGTTGTAGTGACCTAATGCATCCTCCTGTATCTGTCTCTCAAAGGTACAAACACGGACATCCATACCAGTAATGCAACGAGGAATATACTAAAATCTTGCCTGAATATCATGGTTCAAACCACCAAAGAATCTATTCATTGTATCATTCTCAGATTCTTCTATGTCACAATGATGCATATAAGATTTGAACTCTTGGTAGTAAGCATGAACAGTGTTGTTGCCTTGTTTAAATTGTTCAAATTTGCGAAGCAATTCATGACGATAGTAAGGAGGGAAAAATTGTTGTCTCATTATAGCTTTCAAAACTTTCAAGTTGTGGGTTGGTTATCAATGTTTTTCTTACAATGTACACTCCACCAAACAGAAGCAAAACCAGTAAATGCTCTAGTGGCTGCTCGCACTCGCTCAAGTTCAGAAAAGTCATGGTGACTAAAAACTGGTTCTACTTCAAGCTCCCAAGCTAGATAAGTAGTAGGATTAAATCTACCCTCAAATGACGGTAAAAAGATAACCTGACCATTTGCTTGTGTGTGTTGTCCCAACTCTCGTGATGGTGAAGATGTGTCCGTCGTCCAAGAACTTCTATCTTCGGAACCTGTCATTACTAGTAGAAACAAGAAACAAAATTCAAGAATAATGTTCCTATGAACTACTAGGGTGTGGTGGTAAAGCGCTCACAGTAAAGCAAATATCAATATATTACAAGTTCTTACCAAGCAGCAGGTGGTGACAGGCAACCAGCGGTGTCAAATAACTATGAAGATTGTGTAAAGCGATTCCTAGGGGGACGTACGTATACACGATGTAGAAATATGTGGAGCTGGGTTGGCTATATATGGTAGCAAAAGATTAGCAATAATCAATTCAGAGATGCAATGTTGAATAAACGCTCAACGACAGTACTGTGCTGGTCCTAGGCTAGACCGTACTAGAGACGCGTGCCTAGAACACTAACAAAATCATGGCGTAGCACTACTAGCATCAATAAAGGATATGAAGTAGCTCTCGACA
This sequence comes from Triticum aestivum, assembly GCF_018294505.1. Taxonomy (NCBI): domain Eukaryota; kingdom Viridiplantae; phylum Streptophyta; class Magnoliopsida; order Poales; family Poaceae; genus Triticum; species Triticum aestivum. Next base: position 340,450,448 of record NC_057797.1, on the reverse strand, counting down.
GCAAGATATAAGTGAAGATCACAATAGCAGTAAAGATAATGATATGAAACAACAGCCAAGAAGGATATATCAACAACTTTCTCTCCAACTTTCCTCTGGAAATGTTTGTGCCAATTTTTTTGATAATTTTTCAAGAGTGGTATTGACTCAAGATTTCAAACGCAAAAGGAATCACTCAATTCCGAGTCGATATGAGGAGTCAAAAAAAAATTCTAAAGCTGGCCTGAAAACTGGAATAAGTTGTGTTCGTGAACTTCGGAGGGCAAAATGACCTATTTAGAAGCCGATTTTGAGGTGCCAAATATTGAACAAGCTTCTGCAACTATTTAGAAGCATCTCGTCGCTAGCTTTGCGGAGCCAAAATGGACTTCGTATGAGGAAGTTATTTCTGTTTTACTAAACAGTGCACAAAGCAGATTTTTTCTTTGTTTTTTTTCTCTCCCCTCTTTCCAAAACAAACTAGATAAGATGAAGATTGGATCTAGCGAAGATGTGAACGACCTCAACTATGATTGTGACAATGAACGATGAGTAGCACGTGGTGGAAATTGATGGATGGGTGGTGGACAGCGGAAGGGATAATGATGCAGCGGCGGCGTGACTAATGTGAACAGAACTCGAAACTCTAAATGAACTAGACACTAAGACCTGCAACTCGACACGATGATGCAACCGATAATTCAACTATGCAAGCAATGAAAAGAAAATTGCAAAGGCTCAGACCGGATTGGATAAAGTATGTATAGATCTAACTTATTTTTGTGGCCTTTTCTTGGACAATAGGTAAGAAAATAAATCTAATCTAGGAAAAACTGGAAATTCTCACCGAGGAACCTGAAAACTGATACAACTTGAGGCGAGGGTGTCCCGATCTTTCGATGAGATGATAACTATCGATTTGGTGGAGACGACTTTGACGATCTGACTACAAATGTGCATGATGTTGCGCCTTAACAATCGCTAAACCAATCTCCTGAGGTTACTGACGATGTCGGAAGCACGGTCAGCCTGACCACGAAGGTCTATTCCTGCAAGCAATCGAAGAACAAGCAAGAATATGATAAAGCAATCTGAATATTGCAAATATATATGACGTATTGATAATGGTGGGGATCAGTAAGCGGTCTTGGTCTGGTCGTTGGACACAAACGAAGTACACGAAGTTGCAATGGCTAACTTTTAACTAAACAAATCCCAAGCAAAAAGCTACTAGATGGATCTACTTATATAGGAGAAAGGGGTGGCGGCCAAGGAGGTGGGAGGACGTCCCAAGGCAGCCTAAAACTAACCCTAGGTCGTACAAGGCTCATGGGCCCATGTGGAGGTGATGCAACACCTTTGGGCTTGTAGTTTGACTCGGATTCTGCTGCAACGTCAGATTGTTTCGTCTAAAACTCAACGCTCCGGACGAATTTGAAGGTGAATTCAATTGGGTTCGAAAGAGCACGGAATCTAATTTCCAACAAAAAACGAATCACCCAATTCGGAGTTTGTATGAAAAAGTTGTTGGCGTTTTGAGTCAGGTATGTTTGTTCAGTCCGAATCTGAATCCAGAACATGAGAGACTTGGATTCTATCTTCTCTTGGCCCAAAAGTGACGTGAGAGGACTTTTTGAACAGAACATAAACTTCTCCTTTTCCCTTATCTTCATATGTGGATTGTACAAATGTCCCATACACCTGCAATTACACAAAACACAAAAGTGTATGAAGTATTTTTGTTCTGGATAACATAAATAGATTATTGAATAGTTTGCATTAGAAATCACTTGACAAATATGCATGTATGCAATATTTTTGTCGTATCCAAGGTAGTCATGTCCTCATCATCTAGATCCACTTGCAACACAACAAATTAACGAATCAAAACCAACAAAACATCATCAAAAGTCACAAAACACAAGAAAAATTTTTGGGGCTATTTTTGTGGGGATTTTCAGATTAGGACGAAAAACAACAAAATCAAGTTAGAAAAATGAAGAGGGGGGCTCCGAAATCGTGATCAACCTTGCTCTGTTACCAAGATGATTTAGGGTAGAGACCTTAATCGCCCGATCTTTCATGAAAGGAGCAGATCCCGGGGAAATCACGAAGAACACGAGGAAGAATGGAAGGAAAACACAAGAGGAAATCACTAAACCGACACGAATAAGTCAAGCATGGGCTAGATCCTCGAGTACATAGGACGATACACGAATCCACGGACAACTAGGGACGATACACGGTAACCGGTTCTTCTCCGTGAGGAGGTCTTGATGGTGCCGCCCAAGAGGGGGTCTTGATGATCTTCTCCGCAAGGAGGTCTTGAATCTGCTTGGGGGATCTTCTCTGGTGGAGGCTCGAATCTCCGAGGAGAAGGTAACCAAGTGGATGAGCAAAGCTCTCTCACAAATCTGAGCTAAACCTTTGCTAACCCTAGCTAGGATGAATGGGGGGTCTATTTGTAGTCTAAGTGCAAATGGGGGCGAAGTGAAGGGGTACATGGCCTCGGGCCCGAACACTATGCGTAGCCAGGTACCGGACATCCGCTGGGGACCGGTGGTCCGGTGGCTCAGGAGTTGATGGACGTCCGGTGTCCTCCGGTTGTCCGCTAGTTCCGTTCTGTGATGGGGGTGCCGGACGTCCGGTAGCTCCGGACTTCCGCTGATGCTCACTCGGGTGCTGGTGCACCGGTCGTCCGGTCCGGACCGAACGTCCGCTCGTTTGCTTCGGGTACAGGGGCACCGGTTGTCCGGTCTGGGCCAGACGTCCGCTCGCTGGGGCTCGGCTGATGCTTCAGGCGCCGGACGTCCGGTCCCGGTCGGTCGTCCGGTGGCTGGGACTTTTCCTTCAGCCCTCCTTCTTCTCTGTCTTCTCGTCCATTTTCCTCTTCTTCTTTTCCTTGCCCCTTAGCTTCTCCATGGTGCCTGAGTATGCACAAAGTGTCCATATGAGGTAGTATCCATGCTTCATGTTCATTGAAGTGGAATTCTGAGAGGAGAGATGTCACCTCGGTTTCAAGAGCTCTTGCACGTGATCGAGTCATGGGTCCACTAGGCACTTGATGAGACGATGGTAGGTCCATGGGGATGACCTTGGGATGCTCCGTATCACCAACTCATGTCGTAGGTCACCGAAGTTGCGTGAAGCCACCATGTGGATGCGAAGTGGTGGAAGTTCCATGTGGCACACTTCACTTGATCTTCGGGATGATCTTGATGTAGCTTAAGGTAGTTGTCCATTAAACGCTCCCACTCGAGATACTCCTCGAGTTCTAGAGTCCCATAGAAAGGAATCTCGTGGTCGATGTCGAGGTCGTAGTAGCTCATGGAAGTCGTGGACTTGAGCTTGGGAGCTTCTCCTGAGGTGCTTGTGGGCGAAGATGCCGTATGTCCGTAGGCGAAGATGCCTTGAAGTCGCTTGGCGAAGATGCCAAGGGGGATGGTGAAGTCGTTGAGCGGTTGTTGGTGTTGAGCTCTTGACCTTCATGTCCTTATTGGTGATGGTGTCGATGCCGATGTGATCTTGCCGGAGATGGTAGCTCGGAGGCATGTGCTCTTGAGCGTCTTCTCGAAGATGAGGAAGACCGCTTGTAGGAGTTGATGAGGGCCTTGATCTCCTCCATTTGAGCTTGCATCTTGGCGTCGGTGGAGTTGTTCGCGACATCGAACTTGTCGTTGTTGTTGTAGACCGAAGATGAATTGCCTTGCCTATCCATCACTCCAAGAGAGAAATGTGAGTGGTAGAAGGAGAAGAACGAATACCAATTGTACCATGACCGAAGTTGAAAGTGGATCAATGATCACTCCAATGTGGACAAGGAAATAGCACAATTGGTACCAATTCTTGTCGGTTTCTCACACCTACACAAGTAAGGCTTATGGTGGAGCTTGGTGAGGATAGTGGCACAAAAATTTGATGTAAAATGTTAGCAAGAGTTAATAATGTTGAAAGAGATTCACAGATTCGCAAGTGTAACAAGTAGACCAATAGCAATATGTGGCACACGGAAACACACACACGGATAGATAAATGGGGTCGTGCAACCAAGGATGAGCACAAAATGTGGAATCCACGGAAAACACTTGTGTTGCACAACTCAAGAGAGACGCTAGCACGATTGCTCACTAGGCGGATACGACACTTGTGCACAACCTATAAGATGCTAAATGGATAAACTTTCTATCCCAAGTATGCTATGTATGTATGGTTCCCGGTGTTTGATCCAAGATGATCGGATATGGCAATCTTACGCAATGTGGTGGATGCTATGGCTATTGCTTACAAGCTTCTTTGCTCTTTCTCTTTTGCTTAAAAGCTTATTCTCTTTTTTTTGTATGTCCACTTTGCGAAATGCACAAACCAAGATAGTAATTATGTATATGCGGGAATAAACTTGAGGCACACGAGGTGATATGATACCAATATGATATGGTATGTATGCAATGTATGGTGTAGATCACTAATGTGCACAAGTAACGTTGCCGGCAATACTCAAATGGCTAGTCTTGATAGGCAAGTAACACAAAATGGGCTAGGGGTTATCAATGCAATGGCAAGGGAATATACAATGGAGGGATACCACGATACCAAGATGATATGGAGGTTACCGTCCGTGTCGATGATGAGTGGCTTGATCTTGATGGAGATACCAAGATGATGGAGACTCGTCCCTAAGTAGCCGAAACACCTTAGGAAACGGAAAAACCGCAAACTCAAAATCTCAAATGTCAAAATGGTGGTAGCGGGATGCGATGGTGGTTGCGGAAGCTCAATGGGATTGCGGAAAGGCAATGATGGGTTGTGGAGTACGCAATGCGGAAATGGAGGGTAAGGTGGTGGACTATACACGGTGTCGGAGTTGGAAGCGCGGTCCCTAAGTAGCCGAAACACCTTAGGAGACACAACTCACAACACAAACAAAATCGGGTTAAGTTGAGGTGGTGGAAATGTATGGTGGGCTATGCCTATGCGGAAGTGGTGGTGGTAGTTGATGTAGAAGCAACCATCCCTAAGTAGACTAGACACCTTAGGAGACTCGAATCACTCCTCAAGCAACCACTAATGCTACGGGGAACAAAATTGGTTTGGTTGCGGAAGTCGGTGGTGGTGTAGCGGATGATGTGGTGTAAGCCCTAGGCGTAGATGCCAAAGTTCCAAAACTTTGATGGAGTCAAATGATTTTGGTGGTATTTTTGTGGGAATGAGTATGTAAAGACCTTTTCAACGAGCTAAAGAACGCGAAAACCGGACTCCCGATGAATTAGTTATGGACGAAACAAAAATCAGCCGAAGTTGATATCTACAGGTAGCGGATGTCCGGAAAAAACGGTCGTCCGGTCGCCGAACGTCCGGTCGGGTCAGAAATCCGCTGATTCTGCTCGGGTTAGGGGGCTCCGGTCGTCCGGTAAGGTCGGACGTCCGGTGGTTCCTGCGGCTCCGGACGTCCGGTAATGTGATGGTCGTCCGGTGTATCGGGGTCAACTCCAGATGCGAGATTCGGGACGCGATTTTGGGCAGAATTTGGGGATTTTGGGGTCAAAATTGATGAGCTTTCGTGGATGAAAGATGGGGAAACTTGGGGAGATGCTAGATCCACTCGAAACCAAGCAAATCCATGGATCAAAATCAACGAAACATCATCAAACCAACCAATCACAAAAAAAAATTGGGGCTATTTTTGTGGGGATTTTCGAATTTAGGATGAAATCAAGCAAAAGAAGGCTAGAAAACGGTGGGGGAGGCTCCGAAATCATGATCAACGTGGCTCATGATACCAAGAGGATGTAGGGTAGAGACCCTAATCGCCCGATCTTTCACGAAAGGAGAAGATCCTGGGAAAATCACGAAGAACACGGGGAAGAACGGGGAGAAAACACAACAAGAAACACAAGAGGAAATCACTAAACTGACACGAATAAGTCACACTTGGGCTAGATCCTCGAGTACATAGAACGATACACGAATCCACGGACAACTAGGGACGATACACGGTAGCCGGTTCTTCTCCGTGAGGAGGTCTTGAATCCACGGGGGGGATCTTCCTTTAGAAAGGGGGCTTGAATCCAAAGGGATCTTCTCCGAAGAGGCCGCGGTCTCTCGCAAGGAGGAGATCCGATATGGATGAGTGTAGCTCTATCTCTCAAATGAGCTATCACAACGCTAACCTTAGAAAGGAGGTGGAGGTGGTCTATTTATAGTCTTAACCACGAAGGGGTAAGTGGGAGAGGGGTACAAGGCCAAAGGCCCGCGGCTGCACACAGGCAGGTACCGGACGACCGGTGGGGGTCGGACGTCCGGTGGCTCAGGACGGTCCGGACGTCCGGCGCGTGCCGGACGTCCGCTGATTCTTCTCGGGACAGGTGGCGTCAGACGTCCGGTCGGCGTCGGTCGTCTGACGTTTTGCTTCGGGATTGGTGGCACCGGATTTCCGGTAAGCGTGGACGTCCGGTGCCTGGGACTTGTCGAACGTCCGGTGTTCGTCGGTCGTCCGGCGGCTGTAGAGGGTCGGACATTCGATGGCTTTCGGTCGTCCGGTCGCTGAAGACTCTGCAGTTCCTTCTTCTTCTGTCTTCTCTTCCAGGCTTTTCCCTCGCGGATGGTGTAGTTGTACACTTGTGCTCTCACTCCTCCTCCTTGTCCGTACCGTTCCGACAATACCTATGCATGCACACGAGTGAAGTGTCAAGTAGTATACCATCCTCGAAGGGGTCAAGTGAGCACGTGTAAAGGAGACGATTCACCTTTATGTATGTGAAGTAGATGTCGCACGTGTCACTTGCCAAATGGACTCTTGACATGGTGATGTCCATAGGATGCTCCGCATCAGATGTCATGAGAGCACACTTCGTACCTACCTACTACAACCGCGACCACTTCAAGAAACTCCAACAACTCAAGCAAGGAAACAAGAGCATTGAAGAATACTACAAGGAGATTGCAATGATAAGAGCCAATGTCACAGTAGATGATGAGCAAACAATGACACGCTTCCTAAATGGCCTCAACGATCCCATCAAGAAGATCGCCGACTTCCAACCATACTCAAATCTCATCGAGCTAGTGCACCAAGCCACTAAAGCGGAACACCAAGTGCAAGATGATTTCAAGTATGCCAAGTTCTCATCCAAGTCCTACGGCTTCTCCAATAACCAAGCTTCAACGACTCCAACACCAACTACAAGACCTTCTACTTCCAACATTGACAAGTCGACTTCCAACAAAGCTTCGTCAACTACAAGCCATCCTCCTACGAGCAACTTCAAGCCGAGAGCTTCATCATCATCAACCGCAACCGATGAGACCATCAAGACGAGTTCCTTCAAGTGTTTCACTTGCGGAGGCCGAGGCCACAAGTCCTACGAGTGCACCAACAAGCGAACCATGGTCTTCAACGACGATGGCACTTATGACTCCATGAGTGAAGGAGAAATGGAAGCCCTTGAGCAAGTCACCATGCACCGCCAAGTGAACAATGAAGAAGAACAAGTCTTTCGTGATGAAGACTCAAGTCCCGCACTTGTTGTCTCCAAAGTCTTGACCCTCCAACATCACCAAGAAGAAGACCAAAGATGCAACATATTCCACACCAAGGCCGGCATCAATGGACGATCCGTCAAGGTCATCATCGATGGAGGAAGTTGTCATAATCTCTCAAGTGAAGAACTTTGCTCAAAGCTCCAATTGCCCAAGATGAAGCATCCACATCCATACAAAGTGCAATGGCTTAGTGACTCCGCCACCATCCAAGTCGAGCACCGAGTACAAGTCTCCTTCAAAATCGGCGCCTACGAAGACACCTTGGAATGCGACGTCATCCCAATGACCGTTTGTCATCTTCTCCTTGGACAGCCATGGCAATTCGATAGAGGAGTCGTCCACAACGGGCGTACAAACCACTATAACTTCAAGATGCAAGGAAAGGAGTTTGTGCTACGACCTATGTCTCCAAGCCAAGTGATCGCCGATAAGCAAGCCACCCATCATGGAGAGAATGGTGAGAGAGTGAGCCAGCAAAAAGAGAGTGAGCGCCACAAGCCCAAATTGAGTGCCTCCACAATGAGCGAAAAGAAAAACTTAGTTCTATTTGCCACCAAACACGAGATGAGGGAAGTGTGTGAGAACCCATCGAGTGTCCTACACTATGTCCTATTGTGCAAGGACAAGGAACGACAAACTAACACCTCTCACATTCTACCCTTGGTGTTGTCTTCTTTATTGCAGGAATTCAAAAATGTTCTCCCCGATGAGCTACCTCCGGGACTACCTCCACTACGAGGCATTGAGCACCGCATCGACCTCATCCCCGGAGCATCGCTTCCAAACAAAGCGCCCTACCGCGTCAACCCCAAGGAGTGGGAGGAGTGTCTCCCAATCGCTGAGTTTGCCTACAACCGTGCAAGACATTCGACTACCGGCAAGTCCCCCTTCGAGGTCGTCTATGGATTCAACCCATTGTCCCCAATGGACATTCTTCCTCTACCACTACAAGAGAGCATCAACATGGACGCGAGCGACCGAGTGCACCACCTCAAGAAGATACATGAGGATACAAGGCACACCATAGAGCACCAAGTACAACGACTCGCAACCAAGCGCAACACCAACACGTCCCCAATGGTGTTCCAACTGGGTGACCTAGTTTGGGTACATCTCCGCAAGGATATTTTTCCCAAGGAGCGCAAGTCCAAGCTACTTCCAAGAGCCGATGGCCCATTCAAGGTACTCGCATGCTACAACGACAATGCAGACAAGGTCGACATCCCACGAGACAAGTACAATGTGAGCAACACATTCAACGTCAAAGACTTGGCCAAGTACCATGGTGATGAAGATCACGATCCGTCGACGGATCTCTCCCAAGGGGGGGAGAGGATGTGGAGCATCCTTCCATCATCCTCATGGACTCTACACCGACACAATCAAGGCCCCTTTGGGAAGAATCCTAGTGGATTTCAAGACCTCCTCTAGGAGAAGACTATCTTCAAGACCTCATCTCCTAGGAGTGGGAAGAACTTTGCCGTTGTATCTTTCCTTTGATTGTGTTTGTGCTTGTGGATCTTGTATTTCTATTCTAGTGGATGTGTAATTGGGGAATTGTTTGAGTGATTTCCTCTTTGTGTTCTTGAGAGTTTGCCTTTTTTTCCCCTCCAAGTGTGAAAAGATCCCCCTCTAGGATTTCATCCTATATCAAATAGAGCTTCCTAAGGATTTGGCATATGAAGAGAAACTCTTCCAGATATTGGATGAAATGGAAAGACTAGCCCGCAGCAAGTCAGTCAAGTTTTACAAATTACACATGGAACATCATACTAAGGATGAAGCTACCTGGGAAAGATAGGATTTCCTAAGGACCTGCATACCTTGAATTGTTTCCCGAGCAACCGAACCTCAAGGACGAGATTCATCTTAAGGGGGGAGGTTTGTGACACCCTAGATTTTTGCCATTTTTCTAGAGTTTATTGAATATTTGGTTTGGATTTCAATTTTTAATCAACTCATTTGGAATTATCACTCGGGAATTATTTTTGGTTTCCTCCCAAGTGCCTCCTAGGACCCTCAAAACATCTCTTGACTTAATCCCTACCAAAATAATGCCATGGAAATATTTTATTCAATGCCATAATATTCATTTTCCTCCTCAAAATGAATAATTTTCACTTCTACTCCAAAGCAACCCCTATTTTATTGTTACTAAAATACTAAATAAATTCCCTAATATTCTTTAGGTCATGCCTCACCTTCCTATGCAAAAATATCCCATGGTCATGTGTAGGGTGTTGGCTCAAGAAAACATTTTCTTTTCTAGACAGCAAGGGCACTTTGGGAAGGAAGTGTATTTTTTCTTGCTCCATTTGAGCTTAAATTTTTATGGCATGACTACCTTCCAACCCAAAGCATAGCCACCAAGTCTCAGCGATTATCTCCTTGTGGATTTTTCACAAGTTGTTGTAACAGTTTCTGTCCAGAAACTTGCAAACTCTCTCAAGTCTTGTTTGATCGACCTGGTGATGAACCAAGAGCATGCACAGATGCAGGGTAGAAGGGACAAGAGCCTGGACACGGTCTACTCACCTTGGCACACCGTGCTGCACCAGTGCACGCGGTGAACACACGAAAACAAGGTGTTCGACAGACGCTCGGCGCGCTCTGCGCGTTGGGAACCTCTCTGCCTCATCCATGCACCCACCCCACACCACCCTCGTGTGTCCTCACCCTCCTACTAGCTTAGCCTCTTCCTCCTAGCCACCCTCTACCGCACCCTGATGCCGGTAGCTTGCTCGGCAGACGCGGACACGATGGAGCAGAGAGCGCAGTGCTCCCGCATGACCGTCCTGTCCCTCTCCATGCCCCTGTGCTTGGCTCCTCCTGTCCACTGTGCTTGGATGATCCTTAGTGAGTTATCCCGTCGAGCCAGAGCTCGCTCGCCACCTCTCGCCGCTCCAGAAGCCTCGCCGGTGGTCGCTAGCTCTGCCTCGTCTTCCTATATGAATAGATCCCATCCCGAGTAGCTCAAACCACTCCACTCACCTCCTCTGGCCACAAATCCACTAGCTCAACACCGTGGCAATGCCGGGCGGGACTCTAGTTGTCGTTCTTCACTTGAGTTGGTCGCGGATCCCCACGACATTCCTCTCACTCCGGCGATCTTGGACCTCTCCCACCCCTCTAGGCGTGTTCGTGATCTTCCTCTCAGCGCGATGGTGCTGCTCGATTGATGAAACCTCATAGGAGACCTCAACTCCGGCGAGCTCCGCCGCCCGCCATCTTTGGAGAATTCCGTCTCGACACCATCCGTCCACCTCAGGCTACATTTCTGGTACGTATGTGCTCCTCTCCGTGAGCCGCATCCATCCCCCCTCCTTGCCGGCGGTCACCGTGGCCTCCTTGCTGGAGAACCACCACGACCGAGCTGTCGTCCCCTGTTCTCTCTCTCTCTCTCTCTCTCTCTCTCTCTCTCTCTCTTATAAACCTAACAAGGGGACCCCACCTCTCAGCCTCTCACTCTCTCTCCCGAAGTGGTATAAGTGGAGGCGCATTCTGAGTATACGCCTTCACCATGGCCCTCTCTGGGTTTTTCTATTTTCAGTTAAATTCAAATATTTTGACTGAACTTTGACAATCTATAACTCTTAAACCACAAGTCCAAATGAGATGATTCTTTTCGCAGTAGTTTTTTCTTGAGCTCCTCTTGCTCTATGCAAAAATTGAGATTTTTCCTTGCTGTAAATGTTTTCTGGTGCATTAAAATGATTTATGTGACATCTTCTTTTTGGTATTTGAATTATTTTCATAAGGTTCAACTTGTCTTGAAGAGGACCAGGAGTTTTGTGACCCTCCTCTCAACTAACGCAAGCCACCACAAACATTTGCAAGGGTGCCATTGCAATGACTATGATTTCACTTGAATTTAAAGTCATATATTGCATTTAGTTAATTAAAATAATTTAACTTGTGCTAGTATCATTTCCATGCTATGCTTATTATGCTTTACGGAAGAATATTGGTTACTTGGTCATGTTATGCATCGTCATGATCATGCTTATGATAGTACCGTCATTATATTGATTCTGTGCATGTGCATTTCATGGCATACTATGACCCGAGTAATTTTCATTTCAAGTTAAAAATGATGATAACCCAACTTGAATATGTTGTTGATCACGTAATGCTGCCACCGAATCGAGCTTCCTAGTTGAACCACATTTGCCTTTATGGGAAGGCCCTTATTTGGTCTATTATCATGCCTCTCGCCGGTACCTCCAAAGAGGGAAGGTTATGCTCTTGGGATACCCTAGCCCAGTAGGCAGGCATAGCCTTGTGTGGACATAGTTGTTTGCTACCATTGTCCCTATCTGCGACTGTTTTTGCGAGCATGGTGGCCGTTTGATGTCCGGGGTGGCATCCGGGGCCACCCATGACTTAGCGCAAAGGGGAGTTGGCCGGAGTGGCTGTGAGAGTGTCATGCAATAGATTGGTTTTGTCAGAATGTCGTTGGTCCACCCGAATGGGAGGATGAGGCCATGGGTTCTGTGGTGTGGGTACAATGCACTAACCTCTGTAGAGTGTTTATAATCTATCGATAGCCACGTCCTCTGTTATGGACATAATTCGTAGTAGGTCACACTGTGCGTCAACAGAAATAATTAACTTGCACACTAATATTACTTTGATGGCACATGTCGGATTTCGTGTTCCGCAGACCCTTGAGAGGTTCGAACTCTGGGGTGCATGCGAAGAACTCATCCTCCCTTGTCTGGCCACTCTCTAATCTCACGGCCTAGCTCGACGAACCGAATTGGAAAGAGACACGGATGTTGACCCAGGTTCGGGCCACCTTGCGGTGTAAAACCCTACTCCTGCTTTGTGGTGGATTGGCCTCAAGGGGCTGAGGATGAACTAGTACAGTCTAGAACGACCTCAGGAGGAGAGGTGTTCTTGTGCTCGATGAGCTGGTGGGTGTCAGGATGATCTGAATGATCCATCCCGCTCTTTGGTGGTGTCTAGGTCCTATTTATAGTGGCCTTGGTCCTCTTCCCAAACGAAGGTGGGCTGGGATCCCACAACTGCCAAATTTGAAGGAAGACAACTAGTGCATGCTATCCTAACAAAAGTAGTCTTCACCTCCAAAAGCCTCTGGTAGTGATGTTGTGGTGGGCTCGGTGATGACCTCCGTCCTACCGTCCTGGCGGTCTTGGTCTTGTTGCACCAGAATGGAAACCTTTGCTTGGTTCCTTGGGACTCCACGCCTGCGCTTGCCTCCTTAGCACCAAAGAGGAAACTAGTACACTGCGCTCACTTGCGCCCGCCTGACCTTTCTCATCATGGCTCACATCATCTGAACCTCGCGAGGTGCACCTTGCATAGATATTTCCGCTCCTCGGGAGCCAGCCTGGGGAGGCCGCCCCACGTGGAGGTCTCGGTGTCATCCGCCTCGCGAGGCTTGGCCGCTCGTGAGGGTCTCGAGTTGTTAATGTTGAGGCTGGGCCGTACCAGGTTGTTGTTGGAGCCACGCCGTGGGCCGCACGCAGGCAAGTTTGGGTACCCCGTTCCCAGAATGCTGACAGTAGCCCCTGGGCCCAAGGCGCGCTCGAACTTGGCTTCAAGGCGAAGCCAAAGGGCAAGCGAGGAGCGCCAAGGGACCCAATCGCCTACGGCCTCGATAGATGCATGGTGCAAGACGGCACGTGGGCGCCCGCACTTCCCCACACAGCCTTGATATTCGCCAGGCTCGGCGGCCATCCGTTGCCAACGTAGCCCCGCCTTTGTTGCTTGCCGTGCTCACTGTTGGCTCCTTCAGCTTTCGGAGAAGCAGCGGTTCTTTCCCCGCATTTGACGCCAGTGCCGGTCCTTCCATGCCGCTATGGTGCCGCGGTCGAAGAAGAAGGGGAAAACCTGCGCTTCGGTCAAGGCCTAGCCAGCCTTCGAGCTTGCCCTCGAGCGGTCAGTGGTGGTCAACCAAGAGGGGCTAGACAAGGTCCATCCAGCCCTCGCCACCGATTCCAATGATTGGACAGCGACGGTGGCTTGTCCTGCTTCCCGGGCCATGGTCGACATGGAAGCCACCGAGATCCCCATCCACCTTCATGCCCTCTTGGCTGGCCTGATCCTCCCTTTCTCCGATTTCTTTAATGCCATACTCTCGCATTACCAAGTCCATGCGCTGCATCTGGATCCTCAATCCATCATTCTCCTTGCCGTCTTCGCCTTCTTCTGCGAGGCCATGGTGGGCATTTCCCCTTCCATGGCCTTGTTTCGCAATTTCTTCTCACTTCACCTAGTCGATGCCCACCAGCGCTTGGGGTGCGTGGCTTTTCAAGCGGTAGCGGCGACAGCCGGCTCGGGCATCGACTTCGAGCTCTCGCCAGTTGTAAGTGGATTCTGGAAGCAGTGGGTGTTCATGAATGCTTGCGTGCTCAACTCCTTGCTCCTGCTTCCACGGGTGCCAGCCGTACCCAGCTCCGGCTGGGGGCACGCGAAGCTCGTCGACCATTGGCTTGCTCACGTCAGGCGCCGGCTGTCCAGGTTGAAGAAGCTCGGGGTGACGGCGCTAATGGTGGTGAAGGACTTCATTCTGTGTCGCATCACTCCGCTTCAACGTCATTATTGATAAATGTGTGCCTTTACCGGCATCAGGGATCCCATGAGGCTCCAGGTGCCTGCGCTTCCTCCCGAGACGTTGTGCACGGTGCTCGAGCTTCTGACGGGCGAGCCGGTGCCTGGCATGCTTCTAGAAGAGGGTTGCCTCTAGTACTATTGCTCGAACAGGGAGGACTTTGTGAGGCAGATGCCCCTATTTGATGAGTGTGGGTTGCGCCCGGCCGGCCTTGAAGGACCCCGCGAGAACCCCATCCTCGTGGCTCCTTTGCCCGCCGACCCTGCGGCGTGCGGCCCAGATGTGGACACAGGGGGGCGAGCGCTGCCGAGCGCCGCTGGGGTTGCTGCTGGAGAGCTGACACATCCCGTTTTGCTCCTAAGGCGGCAGCCCCTGAAGCTCAGGCAAGCTATGCTGAGGTAGCGGCTAGAGGGTTGGCGCAGTCTGATGCCCTGAGGTCGCCACTCGAGGGGCCCCGCCGAATGCCCCAGATGCTGAGGTCGTGCTCCGGACTTCCGCCGACTTCACCTGAACCTCGAAGAACTCCGCAAGAGGAGAGAGTCTCCGAGCTGCAGTGGTCACACCTACCAGCCGCTGAAGCAGAGGGAGTACATAGCCATAGACGAGTAAGTAGCTTATCTTCGTGTTTTCCGGCATGTCGAGTTCTTCCCTAACAATGGCTCCTCAGGATACATTCGGCTGCAGCGGTGAAATCTCCTAAGAAGCGACCCCCGCAGGTCCTGGGCTCACCCTTGATTTTGGGCCCCTCGCACCAGACCCTCGCACGAGGCGCGGGGCCGGTTCTAGAGGCAGAGGTGCCAGCAGGGGGCCATGAGCATGTGTTTCCAGTGTCCTTCCTTCGCGGTCCAGCATGGGGTGCAGAAGGAGTGCCGAGGGCTCCTCCATTGGTCATCGCCGGTGGCTGGGTGATCCTAGCCTCGGCTTCATCTTCAAGCAGCGAGATCGTGCCACCCAGCACCTCCGCCGAGGCCCGAAAGGTGGCGGGGAAGGCGTCGGCCTCCAGCCCCCTACCGGGGGCAGGTGAGCAACTCCAAGCCCCTCCGACAATCCCTGACGTGAAGGATGGGCTTGGCTACGCACTGGAGCTCGTGCGCGAGCGCGGCACCGTCCGCCACGAGCTTTTTCGGGAGGTGATGGGTGCGTTGAGCCAGCTCGGAGAAGAGCTTGCTGACGTCGACGCTCGCCTAGCGCACGGAGGAGCTTCGCCTAGCGCACGAATGGCACTAGTTGAAGGTCGCCTAGCGCAAGTGTCGCGGTGTCCCTTGCGACCTCTCGCGAGGCTTGTGCTCGGGCCCTGGAGGAGGCCAGTGCGGCCAACCGTCGCCGTGAGGTTGCCGAGGAGGGCGAGCAGGAACTCCGAGCCTCAAACGATGCCCTTGAGCAGCGAATCGAAGCGTGCACGGCCATCTTGGCAGCATGATTGAGCGGGGAACCTTCAAAAGAGAAGGATATCCAGAAACGTGATGAGATACTAGCACTGGAGGCCCTGGAGCGCAGTCTAGAGCTCGAGCGGCTGGAGGTAAGGGAGCGCCAGGTACCCGTGGCTGAGGATGCCGTTGTCGCATGGGAAGCCAAGATCTAGGAGGAGGTCGATCGAAGGGTGGCGAAGGCACGCGTGGCTCTCGTCGACGAGCGCCGCCTGAAGCTAGAGCTCTTGGAAGCCGAGGTTAAGGGTGGGACCGCCGCCCTCAGAACAAAGCTGGACGAGGGGGAGCAGCGCGAGAGGGCCGCCAAGGCAGCTCAGCCTCTGCCCAGGCTGACTTGGCCTCCACACGCGCCGACTTGCTCTCACTCCAGCAGCGGATCGAGGGTGTCGCATCCCTTGCGAAGAAGAATGCAGACGGAACATGCCGCCACCAGACGCTGCAGAGCGAGCATGCTTCAATGCTCCAGGCCCTCAGGGTGAAGGCCAACCAAGCCTTGAGCACCATCTACGAGGAGAGTGCCCCTCACCTGCTCGAGGGTAACTACGCCATCCACCTCTGCTTCTTCACCGATGTCATGACCCGCCTGGAGGACCGGGCCATGAGAGCTCGCAAGCTCATTGAGGAGAGAAGTCGGGGCCTTCCTGGGCGCACATTATCATTGTCTTCAGTCACCTCCTGAACCTCGATCCCCATTTTGATTTGGACGTCGCCAGAGTCCCCATGCCCAGGGTCATCTAGGACAACCTGGCGACCTGGGTGGACGACAACGTGGACGCGCTGGTCATAGAGTTCTCTCCTGAGGACGACGCAGTCGCGATTGCGGTCGGAGAAGATGATGCAGACGACGCTGATGAAGACAATGCTAGAGATATCTCGGGTGGCGTGAATGAAGACGGTGAGCACGGCGCGGAAGGCAACGCCTCCGGCTATACTTGCATTTCCTTTTGCCTTAACATGTATGAAAGAAAAACCTTCGGGCGCGGCCCTGCAGGGCGTGAAAGCATTTTTTGACGGGGGGGGGGGGGGCTTATAATGTATGTAATGGTGATATGCCTTTTAAGGATAGAGTTTGGGATGAGCCGTCATGGGCCCGCGGGCTCCTGAACGGGGTAGTTGTTGCAACTTATCTTGGTTCTGTATGTCTTGAGTGAGCCCTGGCGTCTTGGTCGAACCTTCCTCCCGAGGTGAGCCCTTTGGGGCCGCGAGGTTCTAAGTCTCTTGAGAAGTCGTCTAGCCCGTCCAAGATAGCCTCACGAGGAAACAGCAAGGTATGCGCGCGGTGATCCTGCGGCAATTGCATCCTTGACCACCGGGGGGGCCTTGTTGTCACCCGGGCTGACCCGAACGTGCTTGGCGCGCACATACCACGCCTAGCCCCCGCTCGCGAGGCGCTCGCATGGGTGGGGGTAGCAGGCTTGAGCCCCACAGTAAAACACGCAACCACGAAGCAAGAAACCAGTACAAATCAAGAGAAAATTCCCCTATTTTTGACAAACACAAGGAACTTCAGATCTCATTCCAAAAAGGCGGTGAATCGAGTTACAGAAAAAAGAAGTGAATGCAAACGGCCATGTCCGGGACCTAGATAGTCTTCTTGTCTTCTCACCAGTGCGGAGCTAAGTGCTTTCACTAGGCGTGAGCATAGTCATTGGGGGACAGTGTCGACGGCCAGCACGGAGCATGGTGCTTCCACTTGGACGTGGGTGGGAGCCCCCGTGAGGCCCGAGGGCAGCACTCAGGAGACTCCGGGGCGTGTACAGCCCCACTCATTATTACGTGAGAGTGTCACGAGCGAAGACCTTCACAGGCGTGGGCCTTGCTTCATGTCGCCTGACACGGGCCCCACCCTGCGCCTCCCACGACCACCGTTGGGGCGTCCGGAAACTAGGACGAGACCAGGCAAGGGGGACGCTGGCGGCGCCCTCGTCGACCGCAGGCCCTCTGCCGGGGTGGGGGGACTAGCCGGCGCCATCTCCGGCAGAGGACCTACCTCCGTGCAACACCTTACTCCCTGCGGCGCGGGGGAGGCCCTGGCTCTGGGCTCCTCCTGCGCAGCCCCTAGTGCGCTTCTCCCACCGGGAGCGGAGCCATCGCCCTGGAGTCTCTTGCCACTGTTGTGGCCTGGTTCACCTGTGGTCCATGGTTAGCGTAAGCATGCTCCTGAGATATCGGTTGTACCCAGCGGCTGTTGTCGTTGAAGGGGTTGGCGAAGCTTCCGGGTGGCTCATGAAAAACCTCAGCCTCCTGCGTCCCCGCTACCCAGCCTGGCTCAGGGAACGAGCTGGGGCCTCTCCCCGCGGGGTACGTCAGGTCCATCATGGGGGGCACGTAGGCGTCTAAAGTTGTCGCGCCAGGGCCATCGCCTGGGTGCCCTGCATCGTGGGCCATCAGGCCCCACGCCAGACCCTGATGACCGCAGGGCGGCGTCCCGGTGCGGCCCCAGGAGGGGCCGCCCGAGCTTGCCTCGCCTGGGTGCGGCACATTCATGGTAGGACGGCCGATGTTGCGGGTCCCGTTGACGATGTCGATTCCAGGGGGTGCTCCAGGGGGTGCGCAGGCACAGCGGGGTCTGGCGGGCGCCCCCTCCGTAGTCTGCGGCATGGGCAGGGAGCAGAAGGGCGTCGCGCCCTATAGGCGGCATCAAGAAGCTCGGCGACCCTCTCCAGTTGGGTGTCACGGCCGCCCTCCGCCAACCTGCAACGCAGCAGCTCTCGCGCCACGATAAGCATGGCTCGCCAGGTCGCCTGCTCCAGGCCAGGTTGTGACGCCATTGCCACGGCATAACACGAAGATCGTGTGGCGGTGCGTGCACGTCATGGCACGAGGGTGGATGGCGCAGGCACACGCCACCCGCGTCCGATGGTGTTGGGCGGTGTGCGGGCCTCCAGGAGCGTGGAGTGGAGATCTTCTTGGGTGGACGGCACTGCTTGGGCAGGCCAAGCAGCCCAGTGCTTGATATGAGCCCTTAGATTGCTAGCCATGGGGACGACGGGACGGCGGCGGATCGGTTGGAAGAGGAGAGGCTCTGACGCACCACTACCTGGCGCGCCAAATGTCAGATTTCGGGTTCCACAGACCCTTGACATGTTCGAACTCTGGGGTGCATACGAAGAACTCATCCTCCCTAGTCTGCCCGCTCTCTAATCTCACGGCCTAGCTCGATGTACCGACTCGGAATGACAGACAGCTATTTACCCAGGTTCGGGCCACCTTGCGGTGTAAAACCCTACTCCTGCTCAATGGTGGATTGGCCTCGAGTGGCTGAGGATGAACTAGTACAGTCCAGAGCAACCTCAGGAGGAGAGGTGGTCTTGTGCTCGATGAGCTGGTGGGTGTCAGGATGATCTAAATGATCCGTCCTGCTCTATGGTGGTGGCTAGGTCCTATTTATAGTGGCCTTGGTCCTGTTCCCAAACGAAGGTGGGAAGGGATCCCACAGCGGCAAAATTTGAAGGGAGACAACTAGTACATGCTATCCTAACAAAAGTAGTCTTCACCTGCAAAAGCCTCTGGTGGTGACGCTACGGTGGGCTCGGCGATGACCTCTGTCCTGCCGTTCTGGCATTCTTGGTCTTGTTGCGCCGCAATGGAAACCTTTGCTTGATTCCTCGGGACTCCGTGCCTGCACTTGCCTCCTTAGCACCAAAGAGGAAACTAGTACACTACACTCGCTGGTGCCCGCCTGGCCTTGGTCGTCATGGCTCACGTCATCTGAACCTCGCGAGGTACACCTTGCATAGATATCTCCGCTCCTCAGGAGCCAGCCTGGGGAGGCTGCTCCACATGGAGGTCTCGGTGTCGTCCGCCTCACGAGGCTTGGCCCCTCGTGAGGGTCTTGAATTGTTGATGTTGAGGCTGGGCCGTACGAGGACATCGTTGGACCCACGCCATGGGCCGCAGGTAGGGATGTCTGGGTACCCCCGTTCCCAGAATGCCCACAACACATGCTATGGTTGGTGATCTTGTGTGATAATCGAGCTTGTATCCTTCATGATCCAGAAGTGATCACCGTGGTAAGCTAACAGATGTGGTTACGAGGTAACCCAGATGGTAAGATGGTCCGAGGGACCATGTGTTTTCATCATATCCACTTCATAAGAATCATCCATGTTCTTGTGTTTAATCGGCTTAAATATCATGTTATTGTTTGTCATTGTTGTATTGCTTGTCGTCAGCTTGCGAGTACATTCAAAGTACTCACCTAGCGTGTCATGCTAGTTTCAGGAGAAGTTGTACCAAAAGTCAGAGTTGCATCATTCTCCGCAGTCTACGCCATGTCCCAGCAGTGTCCCTGTGAGATGGAGTCCTTCTATGTCGTTGTTCCACTGCCGAGTAGCTTTGTCATTATCGCCAAGGCCCTCATTCACTAAATAATGTACATATGTGTAGTAACACCGTGTGTGCCGCTTGGCCTCGCTACCTTATGTATCATCGAACCTATGTTCGCTACATAAAGCGGTTGTATTTCTATAGCAAGTTGTTGTGTATTGCCAGAAGACATGATCTCTGGGCTGGCAATGCAAGGTAAACTGGTTTCTCTGAGCTGGGGTGCCATAGAGATCCAATCTAGAGGCCTTTTCCGGCACTCTGCCGGAGGAGGAAACTATCACGGAGGGGTTCTTCATCATCATTGTTGCCCCTCCGATGATGCGTGAGTAGTTCACCATAGACCTACGGGTCCATAGTTAGTATCTAGATGGCTTCTTCTCTCTCGATGTTCTTCAATACAATGTTCTCCTTAATGTTCTTGGAGTTCTATCCGATGTAATTCTTTTCGGCGGTGTGTTTGTTGAGATTGGATGAATTGTGAGTTTATGATCAGACCTATCCATGAATATTGTTGGTGCAACAAACCCCAGGCGTGTGTTGCCCGGACTATACACAGGCTCAAGAGAAAGGTTGCAGCATCCAAGACAAGACCAAGCTGGAGAGATAACTCTTTTAGAAATCAAAGGGCGGATCAAGAAGACCAAGTCAACCCGAATGAACAAGATATCACTCAGGAAAAACCTCCCTTGCCGGGCAGGCGAGCCTGGCGAGGTCGAGGATGCCCCGAAGACAAATCTCAAGACTACACCGGCAAGCCGAGGGTAGATTACCCCACCAAGGCTCCACCGCTCCACCTCACAGCAACACAAGTCAACTATCGGTGCGGTGTCGATCCCCAAAGTGATTAAGTGGCTGTTATTTGGCACGTGGCAGCCATTTCCGAAGGAAATCACCTCCAAATGACACCCATCTAGGGACGTGTCATGCAGGCAGGCGAGAAGGTGGCTGAATGGCACGGCAAGGCTTGCCGGGCTACGCCACGATGTGACACTAAGCGGTGCATTTTAATGCACCTTGTCTTGTCTGTAGAGTTAGGTATGGTAGCACTATTTGCCATCTAATCAGTACATAATGACTGATTTGCCATTATGGTGACCCCTTGACCTATAAAAGGAGGGCCATGGCAACCTTAGAAAGGATTCAGACCCTTGTACACTAGTACGCGTGTAGCTACTCTTGTCCCGAGGCAACCTTGCTGGGCTAGAAGGTTGCGTCTCTAGCATGGTCCTCTCATCAATCCCCCAAAGCAGTAGTAGGGTTTTACGCCTCAGGGTGGCCCGAACTTGGGTAAAAACAGCCCATGTGATCAATGTCGTGCTGCTCTATGCCCTCCACTCTTTGTGCAATGTGCTCTTCCCCATGCCGAACTACAAGGGGCTGATGGCCCCATAGGTGGCCTTGTTATTCCATGACAGCTTTGGCGCGCCAGGTAGGGAAAAGCGCTTGCACGAACCCGAGAGTGTAAGCAGCGCGCCATCTTCATCATCATTTTCTTCATCGACGTCTTTATCATCCATGGCGCGCAAGAAAAAGTCTGATGTTGCATCTCACCTGTCCACCTCGAAGGCCCCTTCGCACGCGGCTGCCGATGCCGTGGGGCTATGGGGACGCACGGGGATGTGGACACTGCGGCGGACTTGACCGATGCAGGCGGCGTCATCACCACTCCCCCTGCGGCCGAAATGGGAGTAGGAGGTATGAGAGAAGAACAGAGCCAATAGCTTCCCAGCGGCCATGCTCCACAAGATGTCGGTGGAGAGATTATTCCATCTCCGCCTCTCTACCCCCACCGAAGGATGCAGCCGCAACGATGGCACTCGCTCTGGGGCAAATCGCAATCCTTTGTGTGCCCCCGCTGCAGGTGTGGCTACAGGACACGCTCCACCCCCAGGACGAGCTAGCCGAGCCCATGCGCCGAATGGGGTCGCCGATCCCCAAGCACATCCACCTCGTCACCATGCCACCCTGGCGACTGGCTCACGGCAATGAGAGTACGGCACCATCAGAAGCCAGGCGACGTCCCTGTTGGGGAACACAATATTTCAAAAAAAATCCTACGATCATGCAAGATCTATCTAGGAGATGCATAGCAACGAGAGGGGAGAGTGTGTCTATGAACCCTTGTAGACCGAAAGCGGAAGCGTTTAGTAACGCGGTTGATGTAGTCGAACGTCTTCATGATCAAACCAATCCAAGTACTGAATGTACGGCACCTCCGTGTTCGGCACAAGTTTAGCATGATGACGTCCCTTGAGCTCGTGATCCAGTTGAGGATGAGGGAGAGTTTCCTCAGCACGACGGTGTGGTGACGGAGATGATGAAGTTACCGGCCCAGGGCTTTGCCTAAGCACTATGATGATATGACTGAGGTGTGTAACTATGGAGGGGGGCACCGCACACGACTGAGAGAAGACTTGGTGTCCTTTGGGGTGCCCCCTGCCCCCGTATATAAAGGAGGGAGGAGGAGGTCGGCAGCCAGGGAGGGGGAATCCTACTAGGACTCTAAACCTAGTAGGAACCCCCCTTTCCTAATCCAAGAGGGGGAAGGAGGGAAGGAGAGGGAGAGGGGAAGGAAGGGGGGCCGCACCCCTTCCCCCTAGTCCAATTCGGACTACCCTTGGGGGGCACCTTGTGGCCTTCCCTCTCCTTCTCCCTTATGGCCCATTAAGGCCCATAACTTCCCCGGGGGGTTCCAGTAACCCCTCGGTTCCCCGATAAATATCCGAAACGTCCCAAAACCATTCCGGTGTTCGGATACCTTCGTCGAATATATCAACCTTTACCTCTCGACCATTTCAAGACTCCTCGTCATGTCCGTGATCTCATCCGGGACTCCGAACAATCTTCGGCCATCAAATCACATAACTCATAATACAAATCGTCATTGAATGTTAAGCGTGAGGACCCTATGGGTTCGAGAACTATGTAGACATGACCGAGACACATCTCCGGTCAATAACCAATAGCGGAACCTGGATGCGCATATTGGCTCCTACATATTCTACGAAGATCTTTATTGGTCAAACCGCATAACATCATATGTTATTCCCTTTGTCATAGGTATGTTACTTACCCGAGATTCGATCGTCGGTATCTTCATACCTAGTTCAATCTCGTTACCGGCAAGTCTCTTTACTCGTTCGGTAATGCATCATCCCGTAACTAACTCATTAGTCACATTGCTTGCAAGGCTCATGGTGATGTGCATTACCGAGAGGGCCCAGAGATACCTCTCCAATAGACGGAGTGACAAATACTAATATCAATCTATACCAACTCAACAAACACCATCGGAGACACCTGTAGAGCATCTTTATAATCACTCAGTTACGTTGTGACATTTGATAGCACACAAGGTGTTCCTCTGGTATTCGGGACTTGCATAATCTCATAGTTAGAGGAACCTGTACAAGTCATGAAGAAAGCAATATCAATAAAACTAAATGATCATTATGCTAAGCTAACGGATGGGTCTTGTCCATCACATCATTCTCTAATGATGTGATCCCGTTCATCAAATGACAACACATGTCTATGGTTAGGAAACTTAACCATCTTTGATTAATGAGCTAGTCAAGTAGAGGCATACTAGGGACACTCTGTTTGTCTATTTATTCACACATGTACTAAGTTTCCGGTTAATACAATTCTAGTACGAATAATAAACATTTATCATGATATAAGGAAATATAAATAACAACTTCATTATTGCCTCTAGGGCATATTTCCTTCATTCTCCCACTTGCACTAGAGTCAATAATCTAGATTGCATAGTAATGATTCTAACACCCATGGTGTGTTGGTGCTGATCATGTTTTGCTCGTGAGAGAGGCTTAGTCAACGGGTCTGCAACATTCGGATCTGTATGTATCTTGCAAATCTCTATGTCTCCCTCCTTGACTTGATCGCGGATGGAATTGAAGCGTCTATTGATGTGTTTGGTTCTCTTGTGAAATCTGGATTCCTTCGCCAAGGCAATTGCTCCAGTATTGTCACAAAAGATTTTCATTGGACCCGATGCACTAGGTATTACACCTAGATCGGATATGAACAACTTCATCTAGACTCCATCATCTGGTGCTTCCGAAGCAGCTATGTACTCCACTTCACACGTAGATCCCGCCATGACGCTCTACTTGGAACTGCACCAACTGACAGCTCCACCATTCAATGTAAACACGTATCCGGTTTGTGACTTAGAGTCATTCGGATCAGTGTCAAAGCTTGCATCGACGTGACCAATTACGACGAGATCTTTGTCACCTCCATAAGTGAGAAACATGTCCTTAGTACTTTTCATGTATTTCAGGATGTTCTTGACCGTTGTCCAGTGATCCACTCTTGTATTACTTTGGTACCTCCCTTCTAAACTTATAGGAAGGCACACATCATTGCATACATGATAGAACCTATGGCTGAGGCATAGGTAATGACTTTCATTTTCTCTCTATCTTCTGCAGTGGTCAGGCATTGAGTCTGACTCAACTTCACACCTTGTAACATAGGCAAGAACCCATTCTTTGACTGATCCATTTTGAATTTCTTCAAAACTTTATCAAGGTATGTGCTTTGTGAAAGTCCAATTAAGCGTCCTGATCTATCTCTATAGATCTTGATGCCCAATATATAAGCAGCTTCAGCGAGGTCTTTCATTGAAAAATTGTTATTCAAGTATCCTTTTATTTTATCCGGAAATTCTATGTTATTTCCAATCAACAATATGTTATCCACGTATAATATTAGAAATGCTACAGAGCTCCCACTCAATTTCTTGTAAATACATGTTTCTCCAAAAGTCTGTATAAAACCATATGCTTTGATCAAACTATCAAAGCGTATATTCCAACTCCGAGAGGCTTGCGCCAGTCCATAAATGTATCGATGGAGCTTGCACACTTTGTTAGCACCTTTTGGATCGACAAAACCTTATGGTTGCATCATATACAACTCTTCTTTCAGATATCCATTAAGGAATGCAGTTTTGACATCCATTTGCCAAATTTCATAATCATAAAATGCGACAATTGCTGACATGATTCTGAAAGACTTAAGCATCGCTACGGGTGAGAAGGTCTCATCATAGTCAACTCCTTGAACTTGTCAAAAACCTTCCGCAACAAGTCGAGCTTTGAAGACAGTAACATTACCGTTAGTGTTAGTCTTCTTCTTGAAGATCCATTTATTCTCTATGGCATGCCGATCATCGGGCATGTCAACCAAAGTCCACACTATGTTCTCATACATGGATCCCACGACCAGACCAAGACGTCACAGAACCCCACCTTGATCAATAAAGCTTTCATCTTATATTCGCAATATCCAGATTGCAATCTCATTTTCTTACTTGTTCTTCGTTTGCTCATAGGAAATAGACCCTCGTGGTCAGGTTGATCGTGCTCCGGCGTGTTCAATAACCCCTCGGAAGTTGGTTTAGCGATTGCTAAGGCGCGACGTCTCGCACGTTCGTAGTCGGACCGTCAAGGTCGACTCCCACAGAAACGATAGCCACCATCTCATCGAAACATCGGGACACCTTAGCCTCTATCAAGTGGTATCAGATTTCCAGGTTGCTCTGTGAGATTTTACAGTTTTTCGTAGTTTAGATCAAGTCTTTTCTTCGTACCTATAGTCCACGAAAAAGCCAAAAAAATTAGGGTTAGTTCATCCCATCTGAACAAATCTGAGCCTTTGCATAATCTTTTCTGTATTTGCTTTGTTGAATTTGCGGTTGCATCGTCGTGTCAAGTTGCTGGTCTTAGCGTCTAGTCCTTTAGAGTTTCGAGTTCTGTTCACAGGTTGTCATGTCGCCGCTGCCATATATCACCACCGCATCATCATCATCGTTGCTGCCATATACCACCACCACACCAACTTCATCGTCGCTGCCATATTCACCACCAATCCGAGTCCATATACACCACCACATATCCGCCGCCATCACGCCAATCTGAGTCCACCTGCAACATATATCCGCCACCAGTCCGATTTCCACCAGATTCATCGCCGCCACTAGTCCGAGATTCCACCAGATTCATCTCCGCCACCAGTCCTAGTCCGAGTCCAGTAATTGTTGCTTTGTTTTCGATTTCCAGATCATGCGATACTTCGAGTCGTGACAGAGTAGGACTCCTGAGATTCTCTGCTACCCGCAGAAGAAAAATAGTTCCAAACTCAAAAAAAAACTAAGTATGGAAAATTCTGGCTAGGCAGTTTTTAGACCATTTGTAGACTTTTTTGAAAAAAATTGTTGCGAAGCAAAAAAAAAGAGGAAAAAAGTGCAAAAAAGAGACAAAAAAAGAAAAAAAATTCAGAGCGTGCTCCTTCCTTGTTTACGTGCAGCGCCATGATTTTGTTAGTGTTCTAGGCTCGCGTCTCTAGTACGGTCTAGCCGAGGACCAGCACAGTACCGTCATTGAGCGTTTATTCAACTTTGCATCTCTGAATTGATTATTGCTGACCCTTTTTGCTACCATATTATAAGCCTTCCCAGCTCCACATACATCTACGTCGTGCATTTCACTCTCCCTGGTAATCGCTCTATCCAAGCTTTGAGAATTTTGACTACGATAGTTGCCGATCACCGCCTACTACTGGGTAAGAACTGGTAAGAATTTGAGATTTGCTTGACGGATTTGTGACACTCCACCACCGCCATTTTCTAGTAGTCTGTAGAATCATATTCTTGTGTGTTTCTATTGCTGCTAACCATGGCAGGATCACAACCCGACGCGATTGACTAGGAGAACATGACGAACAAAGAGTTACATGATAAGTTTCAGCAAATGATGAGTGGACAGGTGGAAGATGTGCTAAACAGATTTGAAGAGGTGATGCGGAGCATCCTTCCATCATCCCCATGGACTCTACACCGACACATCAAGCCCCACATGGACCTATGACAAGAGCGAGAACACGTGCTTTGGAAACCAAGGTGAACTCCTTCCTACTTAGCTTGCATATGGATACGCATGGAACATTGTTACTACCTCACCAAGATATGCTATGTCTCATTAGGTACGAAGAGGAACACCACCAAGAGGCTCAGGAGCACTCCCAAGGAGAAGAGGAACCACCCCAAGGCCACGCGAACCAAGACAGAGTGCAACACCAGCAAAACTGGAAGTCCCAGGTGACCCCGTGCACACGGGCCCCCGAGACCCCGTGCCCACGGGCTGTCCAGGAAGTTGGTGCTGGAGCACCCCGTGCGCATGGGCCTGTACCGTGCCCACGGGACCCCCGTGCGCACGGGCCCAACTTACCCCGTGCGCACGGGCCTCCCAAGATGGACGGCTGAGATCCCCAAACCGAGCCCCTCTTCATCTCTTTCGACCCCAAGACTATATAAACCGTACCTAGGGCTATGTTTAGGGTTAGCAAAGTATGAGATGAGATATTTGTGAGCTTTGCTCCTTCTACCTTCCCATTTGTGGAATCAAGACCCCTTTGGGAAGAATCCTAGTGGATTTCAAGACCTCCTCTAGGAGAAGACTATCTTCAAGACCTCATCTCCTAGGAGTGGGAAGAACTTTGCCATTGTATCTTTCCTTTGATTGTGCTTGTGACTTGTGGATCTTATTTTGCTATTCTAGTGGATCTGTGATTGGGGAATTGTTTGAGTGATTTCCTCTTTGTGTTACTGTGAGTTTGCCCTTTTCCCCCTCCAAGTGTGAAAAGATCCCCCTCTAGGATTTCATCCTATATCATTTTGGTATCATGAGCAAGGTTGGTTCACATCTTGGAGTCCCATCCCCCCATTTTTAGCTTGATTTTGTTGTTTTTCGTCCTAATTCGAAAATCCCCACAAAATAGCCCCAATTTTTTTTGCAATTTGTTGGATCTAGTGAGATTTGGTCGTTTTGATCCACGAATTTAGAGTTTGGCAAGTGGATCTACCCATCTTCCTGCTTCCCCACCTTCCAAATCCTCGGAATTGCCCTTATATTGGAAAATACCCACGGATCCGGAGCTGTTCTTCCGCTCGTCGCACACCCCGTGCACACGGGCCCTCGAGACCCCGTGCACACAGGCCTCAATTACCCCGTGCGCACGGACCTTCCAGAAACTTTCGGCCATCCTTGTTTTGCATCCATACCAACACTCATGTTCTTCCAATCTATTTCTCGTGGTTGTTTGTGTTTCGGACCGCGATTTCTCTTGTGTCCTAAGGTGTTTAGGCTACTTAGGCGCATTTGGACATCATTATCGCCGCTACTCGTTCAACAACTCGACTACCACACCGGCTTCAACAACTACATTCTTACCGTATGATCGGACGGTAACCTCGACGATATCTCACCCTTGCTTTTGCATTGATAACCCGAGCCATTTCGCGTCGCTTACCCATCGAGACTAGCAAGTTGAGAATTGTCGGGCCATGCTATTGTGCACCATAGTGATCTTGTTACCATCTTAGTGCCATAAGTCTCTCCCGTGCATTTCTTACATACTTGTCTCATATCATACTTGGCTCTAGCTTCAAAAAAAGACAAGAAAAGCTTTTAAGCAAAAGATGAGCAAAAAGAGCTTGTGAGCAATAGCATCAAGCCATTTTGCATATCATCTTTGACAACTCATACATAACGTAGTTGGGATTGAAGATGGCACGTTTCTCTTATAGGTTGGTGCACATGCGTATCTAGCCCATTTGAGCAATCGAGCTAGCGTCTCTCTAGTATTCGCACAACAAGAGCATTTCCCATGGTTGCACATTTTGAGCTCACCCCTTGGTTGTGCGGATCCCATCTTTCTTCCGTGTGTGTGTTCCTAGTGATATCATTGGGTTTGATCTATTTGTTTTTACTTGCATTTTTGTGAATCTTATCAACCTTATCGATATCTTGACTAACATTTGCTTGAAATTTTTGCCACCATCCTAACCGAGCTCCTCCATAAGACTTTTACTTGTAGGTGTGAGAAACAATTCCTGGTACCAATTCCCCTATTATAGCATCGTGAGATCGTACTTGTTACATCCACAATCTTCGGAAAAGGTAACTTTGGTTTTGTTCTCTCAATTTTCCTACTCACCACCACTATCTCATGATGGATAGGCCAAGTACTTCTACCAACCCACTCTTCATGGAGCAAGACGACGACATGACCTCCTTCATCACCAAGAGTCACCTCTTTGGTGCACAACATGCTTTGCATCAAGAGCAACAAGCTATGAGTGACCGTATCGACAACCTTGCCGCTGACCTGTGACTTTCCAAGCAACGTAAAGGGACTACTTCGACCACAAGCTCGACGATCACAAGCAAGAGAATGACGCAAGGATGGAAGAAATTCGTGCTTTGTTGCTCAACCGCTCGTCTTCCACTTCAAGAAGGAGCCGTTCAAGCCGCCACTCCGACTTCACCCTCTCTGGCTCAAGTACAACAACATCGAACACTCTTCGTTGAGCCGCGCGCATCAACCATCAAGCAAGCCTCAATCCACTTCGAGACACCGACTCTCAAGACCGCCGACAACGTCAAACTCAAGAGGCCTTTGCGCTAGCATGAGAATGGAAACAACAACGCCAACATGAAGAGTAAGAACGTGCGCGTCTCCACCAACTTGCACAAGATGCCGAGACACAACGTCAAGAACAACAACTCCGTGACGCTCAAGCACTTGCGGCGCAACAAGCTCTACGCGATTCGAGTCGAGCCGTTGCCGACCGAAGCCGGCAAGCCCGTGAACAAGATGAAGCACTTCGCGAAGAAATTCAAGAACAAAGATTTCAAGCTCACTTGCATCGTAAAGTTCCTCCTCGAGCTCGCGAAGCTCCCACTCACGCTCGCCAACACCATCAAGTTCATCAAGAGCATGAAGACAATGGAAATCCTACACGACAAGAGCGACATGAGGTTGACAACCTTCCGCGTCAAGAGCACCACGAGTTGAACAATCATCTACAACATGGGCGTCATCATCCACGACCCCAATATAATGAAGAGCAACGCTACGACAAGCTCAAGTTCACCATGCCCAAGTTCAACGGAAGCAACGATCCCGAAGAGTGCCTTTCATGGGCATTGAAAGTTGACAAGATCTTCCGCTTGCACAATTATGAATAAGAGAAGAAGATCGCGATGGCATCCCTTGAGTTCCAAGACTATGTCCTTACTTGGTGGGAACAAGTCATTGAGCGCCGAGAGGCAAGAGGTGATCCACCCATCACTACTTGGGCGCAAATGAAAGATGTCATGAGAGCACGCTTCGTTCCTACCTACTATAACCGCGATCTCTTCAAGAAACTCCAACAACTCAAGCAAGGAACCAAGAGCGTTGAAGAATACTACAAGGAGATGGAGATTGCAATAATAAGAGCCAATGTCATGGAAGACGATGAACAAACAATGGCACGCTTCTTGAATGGCCTCAACCATCCCATCAAGAAGATCGCCGACTTCCAACCATACTCAAATCTCATCGAGCTAGTGCACCAAGCCACCAAAGCGGAACGCCAAGTGCAAGATGACTTCAAATATGCCAAGTACTCGTCCAAGACCTATGTCTCCTCTTATCAAGCTCCCGTGACTTCGGCAACTCCTACCTCAACCAGAGAATCACCCAGTACCGGCGACAAGTCAAGTTACAAGAAGACTTCGACAAGTGCAAGTCGTCCTCCTACTACAAGCAACTTCAAGTCGAAAGCTTCCTCATCATCTACTCCGACCGATGAGACCATCAAGACAAGTTCAATCAAATGTTTCACATGCAGAGGCTGAGGCCACAAGTCCTACGAGTGCACCAAGAAGCGAACCATGGTCTTCAACGACGATGGCACTTATGACTCCATGAGCGAAGGCGAAATGGAAGCCCTCGAGCAAGTCGCCATGCACCGCCAAGTGAACAATGAAGAAGAACAAGTCTTTTGTGATGAAGACTCAAGTCCCGCACTTGTTGTCTCCAAAGTCTTGACTCTCCAACATCACCAAGAAGAAGACCAACTATGCCACAAATTCCACACCAAGGCCGGCATCAATGGCCGATCCGTCAAGGTCATCATCGGTGGAGGGAGTCGTCATAATCTCGCAAGTGAAGAAATTTGCTCCAAGATCCAATTGCCCAAGACGAAGCATCCACATCCATACAAAGTGCAATGGCTTAGTGACTCCGGCACTATCCAAGTCGAGCACCGAGTACAAGTCTCCTTCAAGATCAGCGCCTACGAAGACACCTTGGAGTGCGACATCGTTCCAATGACCGTTTGTCATCTTCTCCTTGGACGGCTATGGCAATTCGATAGAGGAGTCGTACACAGTGGCCAAACGAACCAATAAATCTTCAAGATGAAGGGCAAGGAGTACGTTCTCCATCCAATGATGCCAAGTCAAGTGATCGCCGAGCAAGCCACCCATCGTGGAGACCATCGTGAGAGCGAGCCACCAAAAAGAGAGTGAGCGCAACAAGCCAAAATCGAGTGCCTCCACAATGAGCGAAAACAAGAACCTAATTCTATTTGCCAGCAAACGTGAGATGAGAGAAGTGTCTGAGAACCCATCTAGTGTCCTACACTACGTCCTCGTGTGCAAGGACAATGCATCACAAACTAACACTTGACACAGTCTTCCTCTAGTGTTGTCTACTCTTTTGCAGGAATTTCAAGATGTTTTCCCCGATGATCTACCTCCGGGACTACCTCCACTACGAGGTATTAAGCACCGCATCGACATCATCCCCGGAGCACCTCTCCTGAACAAAGCTCCCTACCACGTCAAGTTCTTGAGTTACTTTTGGAAGACCTTATGCGCCAAGCTCGGAATCAAGTTACTTTTCGGATGTAGGGTAGGAACCCTGATGCGGAGCATCCCAAGGTCATCCCCATAGACCTACCATAGTCTCATCAAGTGCCTAGTGGACCCATGACTCGATCACGTGCATGAGCTCTTGAAACCGAGGTGACATCTCTCCTCTAACAATTCCACTTCGATGCACATGAAGCATGGCTACTACCTCATATGGATACTTTGTGCATACTCAGGTACAATGGATAAGCTAAGGAGCAAGGACAAGAAGAAGAGGAAGATGGACGAGAAGACGGAGAAGAAGGAGGGCTGAAGGAAAAGTCCCAGCCACTGGACGACCGGCTGGGACCGGACGTCCGGCGCCTGAAGCGCCAGCCGCGCCCCAGCGAGCGGACGTCCGGTCCAGACCGGACGACCGGTGCCCCTGCACCCGAGGCCAATGAGAGGATGTCCGGCCCCGACCGGACGACCAGTGCGGCCGGACCGGAGCCAATATCAGCAGAAGTCCGGAGCCTCCGGACGTCCGGCACCCCCATCACAGAACGGAACCAGCGGACGACCGGAGGACACCGGACGTCCGACAGCTCCTGAGACTCTGGACATCCGACAGCTCCTGAGACTCCGGACGACCGGTCCCCAGCGGACGTCCGGTACCTGTCTGCGCACAGTGTTCGGGCCCGAGGCCCATGTACCCCTTCACTTCGCCCCCATTTGCACTTAGACTATAAATAGACCCTCCATTCATCCTAGCTAGGGTTAGCAAATGTTTAGCTCAGATTTGTGAGAGGGCTTTGCTCATCCACTTGGTTACCTTCTCCTCGGAGATTGGATCCTCCACCGGAGAAGATCCCCCAAGCGGATTCAAGACCTCCTTTCGGAGAAGATCATCAAGACCCCCTCTTGGGCGGCCCCATCAAGACCTCCTCACGGAGAAGAACCGGTTACCATGTATCGTCCTTACTTGCCTGTGGATTCGTGTATCTCTACCTATGTACTCGAGGATCTAGCCGAGAAGATCATCAAGACCCCCTCTTGGGCGGCCCCATCAAGACCTCCTCACGGAGAAGAACCGGTTACCGTGTATCGTCCTTACTTGCCTGTGGATTCGTGTATCTCTACCTATGTACTCGAGGATCTAGCCCATGTGTGAGTTATTCGTGTCGGTTTAGTGATTTCCTCTTGTGTTTTCCTTCCATTCTTCCTCGTGTTCTTCGTGATTTCCCCGGGATCCGCTCCTTTCGCGAAAGATCGGGCGATTAGGGTCTCTACCCTACATCATGTTGGTATCTAGAGCAAGGTTGATCACGATTTTGGAGCCCCCCTCTTCTTTTTCTAGCTTGATTTTGTTGTTTTTCGTCCTAATCTGAAAATCCCCACAAAAATAGCCCCAAAAAATTTTCTTGTGTTTTGTGAGTTTCGATGATGTTTTGTTGGTTTTGATCTGTGAATTTGTTGTGTTGCAAGTGGATCTAGCCTTCCCCCACCATATCCACCTCGTAATCCATCCAAAATCCACGAAATCCTATCAATTTCGCGTTGACCCCGACCCACCGGATGACCGCAACTTACCGGACGTCCGGCGACCAAGGAACCACCGGACGTCCGACCATTACCGGATGACCGGAACCTCTACCCGAGCTGAAATTAGCGGATTTCTGACCCTACCGGACGTCCGGCGATAGGACATCCGTCCACTTCCGGACGATCGCTACTTCCACCACATCATCCGCTACACCACCACCGACTTTCCGCAAACATTGCCAATATCCCAACCCACACCACCACTTACCCGCTACCTACTCCGACGATTTTGCTCGCACTTGGTTTTGAGAATTTGAGTTGTGGTACCGTATCCTTTTGTGTTTCGGCTATCTAGGTACGGTTCTACATCGACATCACCGCCGCTCATCTTCGCCACGGACGCGTCATCAACAACGACCACCTCGACTATGACTTGGTATTCATGCCACCATTTTGACACCATACCGGAAGCAAGACCGGTAACCTCATCTTGGTATTGGACATATCACTCTTGCCATTACATTGATAGCCACCTTAGCCTTACTCCTTTGCGTTGCTTACCCATCGAGACTAGCCATTGAGTATTGCCGGCAACGAGACTCGTGCACATTAGTGATCATACTTCCCATAGCATACATACATACATCATTGTTGCCTATATTCGTATCATCTCTTGTGTCACAAAGTTGTCATCGCATACTCACTTGCTATCTTAGTTCGTCAAGCATTGCATGAGAAAAGAGCTCAAACATCAAAGAGCCAACCAAGCTTTTAAGCAAAGAGGAAAGATAAGCAAAGAGCTTTTAAGCAAGAACCATAGCATCATACAACATTAAGATTGTCATACTCGATCATCTTGGATCATATCATAGCAACACCTTGCATAGAACATATTTGGGATAAAAGTCGTTGAAATTTTGCTAGGTAGGTCGTGCACAAGTTCTTGTATCCGCCTATCGTGCAATCGTGCTAGCATCTCTCTAGTGTTGTGCAACAAGAGCATTTTTGTGGATTCCACATTTTGGCTCACCCTTGGTTGCACAACCCCACTTATCTATTTGCGCGTGTGTTTCCGTGTACCGTATATGCTTGGTCTACTTGTTACATTGCATCTTGAGAATCTTCTCCAACATTATTGAACCTTGCTTACATTCGCATTAAAAATTGTGCCACCATCCTAACCAAGCTCCACCATAAGCTTTTACTTGTGTAGGTGTGAGAAACCGATGAGAATTCGTACCAATTGGGCTATTTCCTTGTCCTACATTGGAGTGATCATCGATTCACTTTCAACTTCGGTCAAGGTACATTTGGTATTCGTTCTTCTCTTTCTACCACTCAAATTTGTCTTGGAATGATGCATAGGCCAAGTACTTATACCAACCCACTCTTCATGGAGCAAGACGACGACATGAACTCCTTCGTCACCAAGAGTCACCTCTTTGGTGCGCAACGTGCTTTGCATCAAGAGCAACAAGCTATGAGTGAACGCATCGACAACCTTGCTGCCGATTTGCGACTATCCGAGCAACGTACAAGGGAATACTTCGACCACAAGCAAGAGAATGACGCAAGGATGGATGAGATTCGCGCTTTGTTGCTCAACCTCTCTTCTTCCACTTCAAGAAGGAGCCATTCAAGTCGCCATTCCGACTTTACCCTCTCCGGCTCAAGTACACCGACATCAAACACTCTTCATCGAGCCGCGCGCACCGGCCGTCAAGCAAACCTCAATCCACTTC
Source organism: Triticum aestivum (assembly GCF_018294505.1). Taxonomy (NCBI): domain Eukaryota; kingdom Viridiplantae; phylum Streptophyta; class Magnoliopsida; order Poales; family Poaceae; genus Triticum; species Triticum aestivum. Next base: position 340,415,599 of record NC_057797.1, on the reverse strand, counting down.
GAGACACCCACTCTCAAGAGGACCGACGATGTCAAGCCAAAGAAGCCTTTGAGCTAGCTCGAGAACGGCAACAACAACGCCAACATGAAGAGGAAGCACGCGTGCGTCTACACCAAAATGCACAAGATGCCGAGGCTCAAGGTCAAGCACAACAACTCCGTGACGCTCAAGCACTTGAGGGGCAACAAGCTCTACGCGATGCGAGTCGAGCCATTGCCGACCAAGGCCGACAAGCCTGTGAAGAAGAGGAAGCACTCCACGAAGAAATTCACGAACGACGATTTCAAGCTCGCATGCATCGTCTAGTTCCTCCTCGAGCTCGACGCGCTCCTCCACAAGCTCGCCAAGACCATCAAGTTCATCAAGAGCATGAAGACAATGGGAATCCTTTGCGACCAGAGCAACATGAGGTTGACAACCCTCCGCGTCAAGAACACCACGAGTTGAACAATCATCTACAACATGGGCGTCATCATCCCCGACCCCAACACAATGAAGAACAACGCTACGGCAAGCTCAAGTTCACCATGCCCAAGTTCAACGGAAGCAATAATCCCGAAGAATACCTTTCATGGGCATTGAAAGTTGACAAGATCTTCCGTTTGCACAATTATGAAGAAGAGAAGAAGATCGCGATGGCATCCCTTGAGTTCCAAGACTATGTCCTCATTTGGTGGGAACAAATCATAGAGCGCCGCGAGGCAAGAGCTGAACCACCCATCACTACTTGGGCACAAATGAAGGATGTCATGAGAGCACGCTTCGTACCTACCTACTACAACAGCGACCTCTTCAAGAAACTCCAACAACTCAAGCAAGGAACCAAGAGCGTTGAAGAATACTACAAGGAGATGGAGATTGCAATGATAAGAGCCAATGTGACGGAAGATGACGAGCAAACAATGGCACGTTTCTTGAATGGACTCAATTATCCTATCAAGAAGATCACCGACTTCCAACCATACTCAAATCTCATCGAGCTCGTGCACCAAGCTACCCAAGCGGAACACCAAATGCAAGATGATTTCAAGTATGCCAAGTTCTCATCCAAGTCCTACGGTTTCTCCAATAACCAAGCTTCAACGACTCCAACACCGACTACTAGACCCTCTACTTCCAACATCGACAAGTCGACTTCCAAGAAAGCTTCGCCAACTACAAGCAATCCTAATACAAGCAACTTCAAGCTGAGAGCTTCATCATCATCAACCCCTACCGATGAGACCGTCAAGACGAGTTCCCTCAAGTGTTTCACTTGCGGAGGCCGAGGCCACAAGTCCTATGAGTGCACCAACAAGCGCACCATAATCTTCAACGACGATGGCACTTATGATTCCATGAGCGAAGGAGAAATGGAAGCCCTTGAGCAAGTCGCCATGCACCGCCAAGTGAACAATGAAGAAGAACAAGGCTTTTGTGATGAAGACTCAAGTCCCGCACTTGTTGTCTCCAAAGTCTTGACTCTACAACATCACCAACAAGAAGACCAACGATGCCACATATTCCACACCAAGGCCGGCATCAATGGACGTTCCGTCAAGGTCATCATCGATGGAGGGAGTTGTCACAATCTCGCAAGTGAAGAACTTTGCTCCAAGCTCCAATTGCCCAAGACGAAGCATCCACATCCATACAAAGTGCAATGGCTTAGGTACTCCGGTACCATCCAAGTCGAGTACCGAGTGCAAGTCTCCTTCAAGATCGGCGCCTACGAAGACACCTTGGAGTGCTACGTCATCCCAATGACCGTTTGTCATCTTCTCCTTGGATGGCCATGGCAATTTGATAGAGGAGTCGTCCACAATGGGCGTACAAACCACTATAGCTTCAAGATGCAAGGAAAGGAGTTTGTGTTACGACCTATGTCTCGAAGCCAAGTGATCTGCAATAAGCAAGCCACCCATCGTGGAGAGAATGGTGAGAGAGTGAGCCACCAAAAAGAGAGTGAGCGCCACAAGCCCAAATTGAGTGCCTCCACGATGAGCGAAAACAAGAACCTAGTTCTATTTGCCACCAAACGTGAGATGAGAGAAGTGTGTGAGAACCCATCTAGTGTCCTACACTACGTCCTCGTGTGCAAGGACAATGCACCACAGACTAACACTTCTCACACTCTTCCTCTAGTGTTGTCTTCTCTTTTGCAGGAATTTCAAGATGTTTTCCCCGATGAGCTACCTCTGGGACTACCTCCACTACGAGGCATTGAGCACCGCATCGACCTCATCCCCGGAGCACCGCTTCCGAACAAAGCTCCATACCGCATCAACCCCATAGAAACCAAAGAAATTCAAAGGCAAGTAAAGCATCTCATAGACCATGGTCATGTGCGTGAAAGTTTGAGCCTTGTGCCGTACCGGTCATTCTTGTGCCAAAACGTGACGGTAGCTTTCGCATGTGCTCCGATTGTAGACCTATCAATGCTATCACCGTTTGCTATAGGTACCTCATTCCATGCCTAGATGATATGCTAGATGAGCTTAGTGGTGCCACTATATTTTCCAAAATTGATCTTAAGAGTGGTTACTATCAAATCCGCATACAAGAGGGCGATGAATGGAAAACCGCCTTCAAAACCAAGTTTGGTTTGTATGAGTGGTTAGTCATGCCTATGGGTCTCTCGGAAGCACCGGGCACTTTTATGCGCCTTATGAATCATGTCTTTCGCCCTTACATTGGTATATTTGTTATGGTTTACTTTGATGACATTCTTGTGTTTAGCAAATCTATCAAAGAGCATGTCACCCATGTCCACACCGTTTTGCAAACTCTTCGAAAAGAGCATCTCTATGATAATATGGAGAAATTCCTTTTTGGTGTTGATAAGCTCGTTTTCTTGGGTTTTGTGGTTTCTTCTAAGGGTGTTCATGTAGATGTGTCCAAGATCAATGCTATTAAGACTTGGCAGCAACCAACCAACTTGCATCAAGTGCGTAGTTTCCTTGGTCTTGCGGGTTTCTATCATCGCTTTGTGAAGGATTTTAGCACCATTGCTTCGCCTTTGCATGCTTTGAGCAAGAAGAATGCGCTGTTTATTTGGGGACCATCCCAAGATACCGCATTCAATGAGCTTAAGAATTTGCTTACTCATGCTCCCGTGCTTGCTTTACCCAACTTTGACAAGCCTTTTGATATTCATTGCGATGCTAGCGGTAATGGCATAGGAGGTGTGTTAACGCAAGAGAGGCGCCCCATAGCTTACTTTAGTGAGAAACTTTCCGGAGCGCAACTCAACTATCCCATCTATGACAAAGAGTTATATGCTTTAGTCTGCGTTTTACATGAATGGGAACATTACCTTCGTCCCAATGAATTTATCATTCATACCGATCATGAGACTCTCATGTATCTTAAGGGTCAAACTAAGTTGAACAAGCATCATGCTAAATGGAGTGAATTCATTGAGTCTTTTCCCTATGCCATCAAGTACATCAAGGGTAAAGAAAACATCGTAGTGGATGCTCTTTCCCGCATATGCATGCTAGTCACGCAACTTGAGTTAGATGTCATTGTCTTCGAGCATATCAAAGAATTGTATGAGCATGATGAAACTTTTGCCACTCCTTATGCCAAGTGTTTGTCGAATACATCTTGGGAACTCTATTACATTAAAGACGGCTATCTTATGAGAGCTAACAAACTTTGCATCCCAAAGTCGTCCCTTTGTTTGTTGCTTTTACAGGAATCACATGGAGGAGGCTTAATGGGACATTTCGGACGAGACAAGACGTTCGCCACGCTCTCGAAGAACTACTTTTGGGCAAAGATGTTTCGGGACGTCAATCGCTTCACCAACCGATGTTCGACATGCCGCAAAGCTAAGTCCAAATCTCAATCTCATGGTCTCTATATGCCTCTACCGATTCCATACCAACCATGGGAAGACATTAGCATGGACTTCGTACTTGGTTTGCCTAGGACTCGCAATGGCAAAGATTCTATATTTGTTGTTGTGGACCGTTTCTCAAAAATGGCACATTTTATTCCTTGTAACAAGATAGACGATGCTTCACATGTTGCTAATCTCTTTTGTAGGGAAATATTGCGTCTACATGGTGTGCCAAAGACTATCGTCTCGGACCGTGACGTCAAGTTTATGAGTTACTTTTGGAAGACCTTATGCGCCAAGCTCGGAATCAAGCTTCTATTCTCCACGGCCTATCATCCACAAACCGATGGCCAAACGGAGGTGACAAACCGGACGCTCTCCACCCTTCTTTGCGTCCTAATCAAGAAGAACATCAAGGAATGGGAGGAGTGCTTACCCATCGCCGAGTACGCCTACAACCGCGCAAGACATTCGACTACCGGCAAGTCCCCCTTCGAGGTTGTCTACGGTTTCAACCCTTTGTCCCCATTGGACATCCTTCCCCTACCACTCCACGAGTGCACAAACATGGAAGCGAGTGACCGAGTCAACCACCTCAAGAAGATGCATGAAGATACAAGGCACACCATTGAGCTCCAAGTACAACGACTCGCGACCAAGCTCAACGTCAACAAGAATCACATGATATTCAACATTGGAGATCTTGTGTGGCTACACCTTCGCAAGGAACGCTTCCCCAACGAACGCAAGTCCAAGCTACTACCACGAGCCGATGGACCATTCAAGGTGCTTGCCCGCTACAACAAAAACGCATACAAGATCGACATCCCATGTGACAAGTACTCCCTGAGCGACATCTTCAACGTCAAAGATCTCTCCTCATACCATGGTGATGAGGATTTTGATCCGAGGCCGGATCTTCCCCAAGGGAGGGGAGATGATGTGGAGTATCCCAAGGTCATCCCCATGGACCTACCATCGTCTCATCAAGTGCCTAGTGGACCCATGACTCGATCACGTGCAAGAGCTCTTGAAACCGAGGTGACATCTCTCCTCTCACAATTCCACTTTGATGCACATGAAGCATGGCTACTACCTCATATGGACACTTTGTGCATACTCAGTTACCATGGAGAAGCTAAGGAGCAAGGACAAGAAGAAGAGGAAGATGGACGAGAAGACATAGGAGAAGGAGGGCTGAAGGAAAAGTCCCTGCCACCGGACGACCGGCCGGGACCGGACGTCCGGCGCCTGAAGCATCAGCCGAGCCCCAGCGAGCAGACGTCCGGTCCGAACTGGACGACCGGTGCCCCTGTACCCGAGGCCAATGAGCGGACGTCCGGCCCCGACCAGACAACCGGTGCGACCGCACCTGAGCCAACATCAGCGGAAGTCCGGAGCCTTCGGACGTCCGGCACCCCCATCACAGAATGGAACTAGTGGACGACCGGAGGACACCGGACGTTCGGCAGCTCCTGAGACTCCGGACGACCGGTCCCCAGCGGACGTCCGGTACCTGTCTGCACACAGTGTTCGGGCCCGAGGCCCATGTACCCCTTCACTTCGCCCCCATTTGCACTTAGACTATAAATAGACCCTCCATTCATCCTAGTAGGGTTAGCAAATGTTTAGCTCAGATTTGTGAGAGAGCTTTGCTCATCCACTTGGTTACCTTCTCCTCGGAGATTCGAGCCTCCACCGGAGAAGATCCCCCAAGCGGATTCAAGACCTCCTTTCGGACAAGATCATCAAGACCACCTCTTGGGCGGCCCCATCAAGACCTCCTCACGGAGAAGAACCGGTTACCGTGTATCGTCCTTAGTTGTTCGTGGATTCGTGTATCTCTACCTATGTACTCGAGGATATAGCCCATGTGTGACTTATTCATGTCGGTTTAGTGATTTCCTCTTGTGTTTTCCTTCTGTTCTTCCTCGTGTTCTTCGTGATTTCCCCGAGATCCGCTCCTTTCATGAAAGATCGAGCGATTAGGGTCTCTACCCTACATCAAACCCTATAGGCCAATCTTCCACGAAAGGAGCGGAATCTCGCGAAGAACACGAAGAACACAAAGGGAAAAACGAGAGAAAACACTCAAACCAACATGAATAGATCACACATGTGCTAGATCCTCGAATACATAAAGTAAGTTACACGATCCACGATCAACTAGGGACGATACAAAGGGTAGCCGGTTCTTCTTCGTGAGGAGGTCTTGAATCCACAAGGGGATCTTCCCGTAAAGGGGTCTTGAATCCAAGGTGGATCTTCTCCGAAGAGGGGCCGCGGTCTCTCTCAAGGAGTAGATCTGATATGGATGAGCGTAGCTCTATCTCTCAAATGAGCTATCACAATACTAACCTTAGCAAGGAGGTGGAGGTGGTCTATTTATAGTCTTAGCCACGAAGGGGTAAGTAGGAGAGGGGTACAAGGCCAAAGGCCCGCGGCTGCACACAGGCAGGTACCGGATGACCGGTGGGGGTCGGACATCCGGTGGCTCAGGACGGACCGGACGTCCGGCGCGCGTCAGACGTCCGCCGATTCTTCTTAGGACAGGTGGCACCGGATTTCCGGTAAGCGTCCGACGTCCGGTGCCTAGGACTTGTCGGACGTCCGGTGTCGTCGGTTGTCCGGTGGCTGTAGAGGGTCGGACGTCCGGTGGCTTCCAGTCGTCCGGTCGCTGAAGACTCTGCAGCTCCTTCTTCTTCCGTCTTCTCTTCCGGGCTTCCCTCGCGGATGGTGTAGGTGTTCCTTGGCGCTTGCACTCCTCCTCGTCATCCGTGAAGTTCCAACAATACCTATGCATGCACACGAGAGGGGTGTCAAGTAGTATACCTGATAGAGGCAAAGGTGTCTCGTCTTTCGATGAGATAGTGGCTATCGTTTTAGAGGAAGTCGACTTTGACGATTTGACTACGAACGGGCAAGGACATCGTGCCTTAGCAATCGCTAAACCAACTCTGAGGGGTTATTGACCACGCCGGAGCATGATCAACCTGACCACGAGGGCCTGTTTCCTGCGAGCAAACAAAGAACAAGCAAAAACTGAGATTGCAATCTGGATATTGCGAATATAAGATGAAAGCTTCATTGATCAAGGTGGGGTTCTATGACGTCTTGGTCTGGTCGTTGGACACAAACGAAGTACGCGAAGTTGCAGCTACGGCGAACTTTTAATCTAAACAAAACCCAAAGTCTAAACAACGCCCTAAGGGCTGTATATATGGAGGAAGAGGGGGGAATTTCGTGGCCCTTGGAGGAGGGGTCCGAAACCAACCCTAACTCTTGTTTCCTCACACATACGGACTCTAAAAACAGCCTATACTTAAGTATTTCAAAAATACATGGGCCTGGCCCAATAATAAGGTGACGCAGCACCTAAAATAGCCGCTGGACGAAATTTATGAAGTGGCATCTTGTATATTTCGTCCAAGGCTTCATGCACTCATTAGGGTGGCTTCAAAGTCCTGAAATCATCACTTTTAACTCCATTCTGGATCCCCTTGCGCATGCCATCATCTCCACGCTTGAACTTGTTCCACTGTTCATCTTTCTTGTCCAAGCTAGGCCCTTCATTTGTAAGCAAGACAAATGTATCCAAATTAGGCAGCATCATATTCTCATGAACATTACAATCGTTACCAAGAAACCAAAGTACCTGATAATTCAATTGGCGTGCGCGAGCTCTAGTAATTGGTCCAGTATGTATAGCAGCAGGGGCTGTGGGTGTAGCAATGGTATTGATGTCCTCATCATCCTCCCCTTGTTAAAATGAAGTCGTCCTCGACGAAAGTTCATCGTCCTCACCCAAATAAGGCTTCAAATCTGCAATGTTAAAAGTGGGACTAACCCCAAAATTTGTAGGCAGCTCAAGTTTATATGCATTATCATTTATTTTCTCTAACACCATAAAAGGACCATTAGCACGTGGCATTAGCTTTGATTTGCGCAAATTAGGAAATCTATCCTTATGCAAATGTAACCAAACAAGATCTCCAGGTGCAAACACAACATGTTTTCTACCCTTATCTCCAGCAAGTTTATATTTAGCATTCATACGCTCAATGTTTTCCTTAGTTAACTCATGCATTTTTAAAATCAATTCAGCATGTTCTTTAGCATCAAAATAAACCTTCTCCGAAGATGGAAGAGGCAACAAATCAATAGGTGCACGAGGTAGAAAACCATACACAATTTCAAAAGGGCACATCTTAGTAGTAGAATGCAATGAACGATTATAAGCAAATTCAATATGAGGCAAGCATTCTTCCCACACTTTCTTGTTATTCTTCAAAACAGCCCTAAGCATAGTAGACAATGTTCTATTGACTACTTCAGTTTGTCCATCGGTTTGGGGTGACAAGTAGTACTAAAAAGCAGCTTAGTCCCCAACTTAGCCCATAAACATCTCCAAAAGTGGCTAAGAAATTTAGTATCACGATCTGAAACAATAGTATTTGGCACACCATGCAAGCGAATAATTTCATGAAAGAACAAATCAGCAACATTAACAGCATCATCGCTTTTATGACATGGTATAAAGTGTGCCATTTTCGAGAACCTATCCACGACAACAAATATGCTATGCCTCCCCTTCTTTGTTCGAGGTAAACCTAAAACAATGTCCATAGATATATCCTCCCAAGGAACACTAGGTACAGGCAAAGGCATATATAAACCATAAGGATTGAGTCGTGACTTAGCTTTTTGACATGTAGTGCAGCGAGCAACAAAATGCTCAACATCCCGTCTCATCTTTGGCCAAAAAAATGTGTAGCAAGTATATCCTCCGTCTTCTTGACACCAAAGTGTCCCATTAATCCTCCTCCATACGCCTCCTGCAACAAGAAAAGACGAACGGAGCTAGCTGGAATGCATAGCTTGTTAGCACGAAACACAAATCCATCGTTAAGAACGAACTTGTTCCAAGTTCTCCCTTCCTTACAATTCTGCAATACATCTTTAAACTCAGCATCATGCACATATTGATCTTTGATGGTCTCCAAACCAAATATTTTAAAGTCAAGTTGTGAAAGCATAGTATAACGACGAGACAATGCATCAGCAATAACATTTTCTTTACCCCTCTTGTGTTTCATGACATAAGGGAAAGTCTCAATGAATTCAACCCATTTAGCATGTCTACGGTTCAGTTTTGCTTGACTTTTAATGTGTTTCAATGATTCATGATCAGAATGTATAACAAATTCCTTGGGCTATAAATAATGTTGCCATGTTTCTAAGGTCCGAACAAGAACATATAATTCTTTATCATAAGTAGAATAGTTCAGACTTGGCCCACTCAATTTTTCAGAAAAGTATGCAACAGGTTTGCCATCTTGTAATAACACACCTCCTAATCCAATTCCACTAGCATCACATTCAAGCACAAAAGTCTTATTAAAATCAGGAAGTTGGAGTAAAGGAGCATGTGTCAACTTATCTTTCAATACCGTGAAGGCTTCTTCCTGTGCGGTACCCCAAACAAAAGGCACATCCTTCTTTGTAAGCTCGTTGAGAGGTGCAGCAATGGTGCTGAAATCTCTCACAAAACGCCCATAGAAACCAGCGAGGACAAGGAAACTCCTAACTTGTGTGACCGTTTTGGGCTGCGGCCAACTCTCAATAGCTTCAATCTTGGCTTTATCAACTTCAATTCCCTGTGGAGTAACAACATAGCCAAGAAATGATACTCGGTCTATGCAAAAGGTGCACTTTCCAAGGTTACCAAACAAACGTGCATCACGTAGAGCAATAAAAACAGCACGTAAATGTTCCAGATGTTCCTCCAAAGATATGCTATAAATCAATATGTCATCAAAGTAAACTACCACAAATCGTCCAACGAAAGCACGTAAAACTTCGTTCATTAACCTCATGAAAGTACTAGGTGCATTAGTTAACCCAAAAGGCATGACTAACCACTCATATAATCCAAACATAGTTTTAAATGTTGTTTTTCATTCATCTCCCAATTTCATACGAATTTGATGGTATCCACTACGCAAATCAACTTCGGAGAATATTGTAGAGCCACTCAATTCATCAAGCATATCATCTAGCCTAGGAATAGGATGATGATAACGAATAGTAATATTATTAATGCCTCTACAATCAACGCACATACGCGACGTACCATCCTCTTTTGGCACTAAAATGATAGGAACAGCACAAGGACTAAGGGATTCACGTATATAACCTTTGTCGAGCAGTTCTTGTACTTGACGCATAATCTCCTTCGTCTCCTCCGGATTGGTACGGTATGGTGCACGGTTGGGTAATGATGCATCGGGAATTAAGTCAATTTGATGCTCAATCCCTCGAATAGGTGGTAATCCTGGTGGAACATCTTCTGGAAAGACGTCGGCGAACTCCTGCAAAATGTTAGTGACAGCAGGAGGCAAAAAGGAAGAGAATCCTCGAATGAAAATAATGCCTCTTTGCACACAAAAGCATATCAAATAGATTTGCTGAAATCTAGATCATCAATATCATATTTTGTGGCAAGTAAACATGCACTTTTCAATTTAATTTCAGAAGCAACACTAGATGGTTTATTATTAGGTTTCATTTGTTGCTCAAATTCTTTTGCCACAATCTGATTTTCACTCTTATTTTTCTCCTGTTTTGCTTTATTAGCTCTATTAATATCATCTTTCAAAATGGATTCAGGAGTCATAGGAAGCAAAGTAATATTTTTATCCTTATGAACAAGAGTATACTGATTGTTTCTACCATGGTGTATAGAATTTTTATCAAATTGCCATGGTCTACCAAGTAATAAGGAACATGCTTGCATAGGTACCACATCACAATCAACATATGTAGAGATACTAAAATGCACACGAACAGTACATGTTACCTTAACCTTGCCACTGTTGTTGAACCATTAGATGTAGTAAGGATGTGGATGTGGTCTTGTGGTGAGTGATAGCTTCTCCACCATCTCCATGCTAGCCAAGTTATTGCAGATCGCTCCATCTATGATGACGCGAACAGAACGTTCCTTCACAACTCCCTTTGTATGGAACAAATTATGCCTCTGGTTTTGCTCAGCTTGTGTGACCTGCACACTCAAAACACGTTGAGCAACTAAACATTCATACATGTCATCATCTTCAGGAGCCATGTATCGCGTCTCATGATCGAAATCATTTCCACCGTGTTCTTCACGTATAATAAGAGCCAAAGTCTCCTCATCATAGTCACTAGCGGACTCATACCCACCATCCTCAGTAGCAATCATCACACGCTGAGATTTGCATTCTCTCGCAAAATGTCCTCTTCCCTTACAACGACGACAAATAATATCACTTGTGTGCCCTGTTGATGCAATGGAAGAAGAAGAACTTTGCGCAGGCCTGGGAGGTGTGCTCTTGGCAGATAGTGGTGGTTGTGCCTGCTTTCTTGTATCACGGCTGGAGGTGGCACCTGATGGAGGTGCTGGTGTAGTGGAAGTAGAGGATGCACGTGGTATCCATGATGAAGATCGACCTGCAGAAAAGTTAGTTCGCGCCAATGCCTGTCGATCCTGCACTTCACGTTCAGCTTTACACGCAAGATGGAATAAATGAGTGATATTAGTATACTCCTTATACTCTAGAATGGTCTGAATCTCTCTATTTAATCCACCCATAAAACGTGCAAGCATAGCTTCATTCTCCTCAACAATACCACATCTAATCATGCCAGTTTTGTAATTCCTGATAATATTCTTCTACAGAATTTTTTCCTTGTCTTAAACGGTGCAATTTTTGAAGTAATTCACGTTGATAATATGGTGGAACCCAACGAGTACGCATAGAAGTTTTCAAAGCAGCCCAAGTAGCTAGAATAGGATATAATCTACAATGCTCAGACCACCAAACACATGCAAAACTAGTAAATGCACAAACAGCAGCAGGAACACGTCTCTCCTCGGGATATTGTAAACATGTAAATCGTTGTTCAGTTTCTAACTCCCAAGTAAGATATATATCAGGAACATATCTACCCTCAAATGGTGGAATATTCAATTTTAGTTTAGGGAGATGGTCATGATCTCGTACCTGAGGGTGAGCCCTACCATTGCCATTATTTGCATGTGGACGACCGGGTGGTTGCTGTCCTGGTGGTGGCACGTAGTTCTGATTTTGATCAACCTCATCCTCGTAATCTCCCGCAAAATCATCCTCCTCCGCATCAGCAGCAGGAGCCACAGAAGTATCAACAGCAGCACCAACAGTTTGGCCAGGTACAAGAGGGAGACGGCTCGCTCGCGGAGGGTTGTTTCGCGATGTGGAGGTAGTCGTTGTTGTTGTTGTTGTAGAGGTGTGTTAGGTGCAGCCGGTGGTGGTGGTGGCAGACGCGCGAGCAATTCATTAAACCTGTTATCGAGCTTTGTTTCGAATGTCTTCTCCATGCCATCTATCTTCTCCATGGCCTCTTCAAATCTGTTTAGCACATCTTGCACCTGTCCACTCATCATTTGCTGAAATTTATCATGCAACTCCTTATTCGTCATGTTCTCCCAGTCAGTCTTGTCGGCTTGTGATCCTGCCATGGTTAGCAACAATAGAAACACACAAGAATATGATCCTATAGACTACTAACAAGAGGTGGTGGTGGTGTCACAAATCCGTCAAGAAAATCTCAAATTCTTACCAGTTCTTACCCAACAGCAGGCGGTGATCGGCAACCGTCATAGTCAAAACTCTCAAAGCTTGGATAGAGCGATTACCAGGGAGAGTCAAACGCACGACGTAGATGTATGTGGAGCTGGGAAGGCTTATAATATGGTAGCAAAAAGGGTTAGCAATAATCAATTCAGAGATGCAAAGTTGAATAAACACTCAACGCCGGTACTGTGCTGGTCCTAGGCTAGACCGTGCTAGAGACGCGAGCCTAGAACACTAACAAAAGCACAGCCCTACACGTAAACAATGGAGGAGCACACTTTGATTTTTTTTCTTTTTTTCACTTTTTGCACTTTTTTTCTCTTTTATTTTTGCTCCGGAACAATTTTTTTTTCGAAAAAGTCTACAAATGGTCTAAAAACTGCCTAGCCAGAATTTTCCAGACTTAGTTTTTTTTGTGTTTGGAACTATTTTTCTTCTGCGGGTAGCACGTAATCTCGGGAGTCCTACTCTGTCACGACTCGGAGTATGGCGTGATCTGGAACTCGAAAACAAAGCAACAAATACTGGACTCGGACTAGGACTAGTGGCGGAGATGAATCTAGTGGAACTTGGACTGTGGTGGTATATCTGGACTCGGATTGGTGGTGGTATATGGCGATGGTATATGTGGACTCGGATTGGTGGTTGTATATGGCAGCGGCGATGTATATGGTGGGGTGGTGGTATATGGTAATGATGATGACGATGGTGCGGCGGTGGCGTGACAACCTGTGAACAGAACTCGAAACTCTAAGGGACTAGACGCTAAGACCAACAACTCGACACGACGATGCAACCGCAAATTCAACAAAACAAAACTCTAAAAAGACTATGCAAAGGCTCGGATTGGTTCGGATATGATGACCTAACCCTAAATTTTATTTTTGGCTTTTCCGTGGACTATAGGTATGAAGAACAGACTCGACCTAAACTACGAAAAACTGTAAAATCTCACCGAGCAACCTAGAAATCTGATACCACTTGATAGAGGCAAAGGTGTCTCGTCTTTCGATGAGATAGTGGCTTTCGTTTTAGAGGAAGTCGACTTTGATGATCCGACTACGAACGTGCGAGGACGTCCCGCCTTAGCAATCGCTAAACCAACTCCGAGGGGTTATTGACCACGCCGGAGCACGATCAACTTGACCACGAGGGCCTGTTTCCTGCGAGCAAACAAAGAACAAGCAAGATACTGAGATTGCAATCTGGATATTGTGAATATAAGATGAAAGATTTATTGATCAAGGTGGGGTTCTGTGACGTCTTGGTCTGGTTGTTGGACACAAAAAAAGTACGCGAAGTTGCAGCTACGGCGAACTTTTAATCTAAACAAAACCCAAACCCTAAGGGTTGTATATATGGAGGAAGAGGGGGGAATTTCGTGGCCCTTGGAGGAGGGGTCCGAAACCAACCCTAACTCTTCTTTCCCCACACATACTGACTCTAAAAACAGCCTACACTTAAGTACTTCGAAAATACATGGGCCTGGCCCAATAATAAGGTGATGCAGCACCTAAAATAGCCTCTGGACGAAATTTATGAAGTGGCATCTTGTATATTTCATCCCATGCTTCATGCACTCATTATGGTGGCTTCAGAGTCCTGGAATCATCACTTGTAACTCCGTTCTTGTTCCCCTTGCGCATGCCATCATCTCCATGCTTGAACTTGCTCCAAGGTTCATCTTTCTTGTCCAAGCTAGGCCCTTCATTTGTAAGCAAAACAAATGTATCCAATTTAGGCAGCATCATATTCTCATGAACATTAGAATCGTTACCAAGAAACGAAAATACCTGATCATTCAACTAGCGTGCGCGAGCTCTAGTAATTGGTCCAGTATGTATAGCAGCAGGGGCTATGGGTGTAACAATGGTATTGATGTCCTCATCAATACCATCCTCAAAGGGGTCAAGTGAACACGTGTAAAGGTGAAGATTCACCTTTAGGTATGAGAAGTAGATGTCGCACGTGTCACTTGCCAAATGGACTCTTGACATGGTGATGCCCGTAGGATGCTCCGCATCATCTCCCCTCCCTTGGGAAAGATCCGACCTCGGATCGAAATCCAAATCACCATGGGAAAGAGATGGCGTCGCCGTGTAGGAGTGGTCGATCACCAAGTTCTCGTCATCTTGAAGCTCGAAATGGGCACTCTCCAATGTCACACCATCTCGTGATTCCTTCAAAAGGAGCAAGGAGAACAAACACTTGGAAAAACAAATGCAGTTAGCGTTAGTGCAAAACCAGCCATTCAAGAGGTGATTCACCCAACAAGTGTTGTCATCAAGCATAGCATATGGTGTGATAAAGGATTGTGACATGGCATGTAAGCACATAAATAGAGCATAATCAAGGATATCATGGGGACAAGCATGTAAATGTGAGGTATTGATGCAAATATGTTGGACAAGTGAAGAAGCATCTACCTCAAGTTCATAGCAAGCATTCACAAATTGCTCAATGAAAGGTCTATGGTAGGCATAGGAATCATTCACAACACCAAATAAAATGAAGTGTCTAAACACATGTGTCAAGTGCAAGACAATCCAAGCATAATGTGAATTGGGTGTAGTGAATATCGTGTGGCACTCAACACAATAGAAAGAGCAATTGTTCATCATGTGTGAGGCAATCAAGTCAAGCATAGTAATCGAGTCGTGCAAGCTAGTAGTGCGAAGATGCAACATACTAGAGGAAATCATGGCAATCATGTCATGTGAGCAAATAATAGACATAGACAATGCACATTACATATCGCAAGCATGAACACAAAAGCAAAATGAAAGTATCATCATATGCATGGGGCACAAAGCAAACATGGCAATAACAAGCAATATCTCCACCAAGCTTGCAAATACACATACAAGTATGAGAATCAATCATCATGTGTAATGCAAAGCATGGGTCACGAATGCATGGAAAAAGCATAGTAATAGCATAACATGCAAAGTGAACATGGCAAGATGGGCATAGAATATGTAGTGGACAATAACCCATAGCCAAGTGAGGGTCATGTAGAAGAAATGTGCGAAGACTTCGCGTGAAGAGAGCGGTGGGAAATGCAATCCATGGGATCCCAAGTCATCATTGCTCTCTAGAGCTCGTTTTGTCAACTCGTGGGATTGCGAGGTTGACAAGAATTCATGGGTACCTACACAAAAGAGACACAAACCAAAGAAATTGTGCGCGTGGTAAATGTACACATCATCCATCATGATGTGTATGTGTACGTGTGAGTTAGCACAAGATAAGCATCCGTCAAAGAAATTTGATGCATGGTATAAGAACATGTCATCCATCATGAAAGAATAGTTATTGTGTATAACGTGATGAGGATGCAAATTGAGCATACAAGTATATGGCACATCAATTGCATGTTTATTCATGGGAAGCATATTGTGCACATAAGTATGAGGATCATGCAATGGATGGGAGTGATCAAAATCTCCTAAAATGGATGACGAAACTATGGGGGTCTCCTCATGAGCAATGTTGGAAACATCATATGGAGAAAATGAAAAACATCCAAAACAATGCATATCCGAAGCTAGGTGGTTATGGCATGGCATATGAGATAAATGATGCAAACGTAGCATGTCAATATCATCACAAGAGAAACAAATGCCAATAACCATAGGCTTGTCATCTATGCCATATGTGCAAATTGGGTTCATTTTAATAGCATATGCATAGTCACTATGAAGAGATTGCAAATATGACATATGATTGATCTCATGCATAGCATATAAAAAGTCAAGTGGATTGGCAAACATGATGTGACCGAGAGAATTAGCACAAGAAATCCTATGTAACATGGCATCACAACTAAAAGACTCCACATGGCAATCATCATACTCATCATAAATGGGTAAATCATCGCATGGGGAAATCATACTAGCATGAAGCATGTCAATAGGGGGATCAACATCATGCAAGCAATCAATGTCAAGAATGTCCACTAGTGGGACTAGAGCATCACCGTCACCTATGTTACCTTTGTCATTCCACTCACGTGGCGTAGGTGAGGTGGGAAAGACCGAATGGTGGTCATCTTCATCTTGATGGAACCATGTGGGGGTGCATCATATTCCACCATGGCCATCGTCTTGTCCAAAGGTAGGACGAAGTCGTCGAGAATCGGCGCGTCATCATATAAGGGACCTAGCACCAAATGAGAAGACACAATAGAGGTAGAGGTCAAGTCGTTAGTGTTGAAAGTGGCCTCGCACGACCTATCAACTATCTCACTCTCTCTATGTGGTGGTCCACTCACTCCCTCCAAATAGGTGCACTCCTCACATATGGTCGAGTCACTCATCTCACTCAAGTGGTGGGGGTTGTGGCTCTCCTCACATGGGAATTGTGGCAACACATATATGGGGCTAGTGGTAAAGTCACTCTCACTCTCAATATGGTGGAACATGTCACTCAAGTCATCATACGTCACCGTGGTCGAAGGGAAAATCCCATGCTCAACCATCTCGTTGTCGTCACCGTGTATGAAGGCCGAAGATAGCACATCATCACTCTCGCCTCCTAAGATGGAAGCATCATGCTTGCTCGCCACCTTGTTGCTCTCCTCCAAATCTTGGTCCTTGAGGGTCTCCCTAGTCATACTCGTCGCCGCACCATCTTGAAAAAGAGTCATGGAGGACTCGGCATCATCGATGCCACAAAGAGGGATGGCTGTGAAGTCGGACTTGGGAGCATCGTCTTGGAGCTCGTCGGGCTTGGACATCTTGATGGTCCTATCCTCATGCTCATTCTCATGGAGCTTGGTCATTGCGTAGTGAGCTTGGGGTGGAGAAGCTTTGGCCTTCCTGAGTTCTTGTTCCGCCTTGAGAGCACCAATGTAGTTGTCGTTGAGGGACTTGTAGTTCTCGAGGAAGATTGTCTTGGAGATGTCGTTGTGTAATCCCATCATGAAGTGGAACTTCATCGAAATGGGATCGTCCATGCCGGCTCGTCACAAGGCTTTCTTCATCTCCTTGAAGTACTCGTTGATGGACTTGGATCCTTGGATGGTGTTCTCCAATTGTGTTGAAGTTGTTCCGTGTAGGTTGGGGGCACAAACTCTCGCCGCAAAGCTCTCTTCGTCTTGGGACAACTCATGTCGTAGCTCTCCGAAGGTGTGTGAAGCCACCATGTGGACACGTAGTCGTGCAAGTTCCTTGTGGCGCACTTCACTTGATCTTCGGGAGGGACTTGATGTAGCTTGAGGTAGTCATCCATCAAACGCTCCCACTCGAGATACTCCTCTGGTTCTTGAGTCCCATAGAAAGGAATCGTGTGGTTGATGTCAAGGTCGTAGTAGCTCGTGGAAGTCGCTTACTTGCGCTTGGGGAGCTTCTCTTGGGCATAGTCTTGAGGTGCTTGTTGGCGAAGATGCCTTGAAGTCGCTTGGCGAAGATGCCAAAGTGGTTGGTGTAGCCGTAGCTCCGTCTTGGTGGTGCTTGTCTCGCAGTCTTCTCTTGTGGTCATGAAGTTTGGACTTGGCGTGAAGTAGGGCTTGTTGCGACTTGTAGGTAGGCGCATCTCGAGCATCTTCATGATGATGTTGTCGTTGTCGTGCTTGAGCTCGATGTAGATGTCGTTCGTCGTC
This sequence comes from Triticum aestivum, assembly GCF_018294505.1. Classification (NCBI taxonomy): domain Eukaryota; kingdom Viridiplantae; phylum Streptophyta; class Magnoliopsida; order Poales; family Poaceae; genus Triticum; species Triticum aestivum. Next base: position 340,397,517 of record NC_057797.1, on the reverse strand, counting down.
GTCGTGCACATGTTGCTTGGAGGTGACTTGCCCTTCATGACGAGGTGGATCACAAACGTGATGGTGGTCGCCATGGAGATGTGGACGAGGACGACTTGCGCTTGCATCATTTTTGCGCTCCGAAGACTTGTGACTTGAATGTCGCCGCCTTGAGGATGATGAAGGGTAAGAACGGTTGATCAACAAGGTCCGAATCTCCTCCATCCTTGCATCTTGCTCCTCCTTTTGTGTGGAAAGCTTGTTGTTGATGTAGTTGTACACGCCGTCATTGTTGTGGAAGACCGGAGATGAAATGCCTTGCCTATCCATCACAAGATTTGAGCCAATATGAGTGGAGAAAGAGAAAAACGAATACCAAATGTACCTTGACCGAAGTTGAAAGTGGAAATGATCACTCCAATGTGGACAAGGAAATAGCACAATTGGTACCAATTCTTGTCGGTTTCTCACACCTACACAAGGAAGGCTTATGGTGGAGCTCGGTGAGGATAGTGGCACAAAAATTTAATGCAAAATGTTAGCAAGAGTCAATAATGTTGAAAGAGATTCACAAATTCGCAAGTGTAACAAGTAGACCAATAGCAATAAGTGGCACACGGAAACACACACACGGATAGATAAATGGGGTCGTGCAACCAAGGATGAGCACAAAATGTGGAATCCACGGAAAATGCTCGTGTTGCACAACTCAAGAGAGACGCTAGCACGATTGCTCTATAGGCGGATACGACACTTGTGCACAACCTATAAGATGCAAAATGGATAAACTTTCTATCCCAAGTATGTTATGTATGTATGGTTCCCAGTGTTTGATCCAAGATGATCGGATATGACAATCTTATGCGATGTGGTGGATGCTATGGCTATTGCTTACAAGCTTCTTTGCTCTTTCTCTTTTGCTTAAAAGCTTTTTTTTATATATCCACTTTGCGAAATGCACAAACCAAGATAGTAATTGTGTATATGCAGGAACAAACTTGAGGCACACGAGATGATATGATACCAATATGATATGGTATGTATGCAATGTATGGTGTAGATCACTAATGTGCACAAGTAACATTGCCGGCAATACTCAAATGGCTAGTCTCGATAGGCAAGTAACACAAAATGGGCTAGTGGTTATCAATGCAATGTCAAGGGAATATACAATGGACGGATACCACGATACCAAGATGATATGGAGGTTACCCTCCGTGTCGATGATGAGTTGCAGTGATCTTGATGGAGATACCAAGATGATGGAGACTCGTCCCTAAGTTGCCGAAACACCTTAGGAAACGGAAAAACCGCGAACTCAAAATCTCAAATGTCAAATGGTGGTAGCGGGATGCGGTGGTGGTTGCGGAAGTGCAATGATGGGTTTTGCGAGTAGGCAATGTGGAAATGGAGGGTAAGGTGGTGGACTATACACGGTGCCGGAGTTGGAAGCACGGTCCCTAAGTAGCTGAAACACCTTAGGAGACACAACTCACAACACAAACAAAATTGGGTTAAGTCGGGGTGGCGGAAGTGTATAGTGGTCAAGCCTATGCGGAAGTGGTGGTGGTGGTTGATTAAGAAGTAACCGTCCCTAAGTAGCCTAGACACCTTAGGAGACTCAAATCACTCCTCAAGCAACCACATATGCGTTGGGGGTCAATATGGGTTAGGTTGCGGAAGTCAGTGGTGGTGTAACGGATGATGTGGTGGAAGCCCTAGGCAAAGATGCCAAAATTGTCAAAATTTGATGGAGTCAAAAGATGTTGGTGGTATTTTTGTGGGAAGGGGGATGTCAAGAGCTTTCCAACGAGCTAAAGAACGTCAAAATTGGAGTTCAGATGAATTAGTTATGGCCGAAACAAAAATCAGCCGAAGGTGATATCTATAGGTAGCGGACGTCCGGAAAAAACGGTCGTCCAGTCGCCGGACGTCCGGTCGGGTCGGAAATCAGCTGATTCTGCTCGGGTTAGGGGGTTCCGATTGTCCGGTAAGGTCGGACGTCCGGTGGTTCCTGCGGCTCCGGACGTCCGGTAAGGTGACGGTCGTCCAGTGTATCGGGGTCAACTCCAGATCCGAGATTCGGGACGCAATTTTGGCGGAAAATGAGAATTTTGGGGTCAAAATTGATGAGATTTGGGGAGATGCTAGATCCACTCGAAACCAAGCAAATCCATGGATCAAAATCAACAAAACATCATCAAACCAACAAATCACAAAAAAGATTTGGGGCTATTTTTGGTGGGGATTTTCGAATTTAGGACGAAATCAAGCAAAAGAAGGCTAGAAAACGATGGGGGAGGCTCCGAAGTCGTGATCAACGTGGCTCGTGATACTAAGATGATGTAAGGTAGGAACCCTATAGGCCGATCTTTCACGAAAGGAGCGGAATCCCGTGAAAAACACGAAGAACACAAAGGGGAAAACGAGAGAAAACACTCAAACCAACATGAATAGATCACACATGTGCTAGATCCTGATGAAGACATGACTACCTTGGATATGACCAAAAATATTGCATACATGCATATTTTTCAGGTGATTTCTAATGTAAACTATTCAATAATCTATTTATGTTATCCAGAACAAAAATACTTCACACACTTTTGTGTTTTGTCTAATTGCAGGTGTATGGGACATTTGTACAATCCACATATGAATATAAGGGAAAAGGAGAAGTTTAGGTTCTGTTCAAAAAGTCCTCTCACGTCACTTTTGGGCCAAGAGAAGATAGAGTCCAAGTCTCTCACGTTCTGGATTCAGATTCGGACTGCACAGATATACCTGACTCAAAACGCCAACAACTTTTTCATACGGACTCTGAATTGGGAGATACTTTTTTTGTTGGAAACTAGATTTCGTGCTCTTTCCAACCCAATTGGATTCACCTTCAAATTCGTCCGGAGCGTTGAGTTATGGACGAAACAATCTGATGTTGCAGCAGAATCCGAGTCAAACTACAAGCCCAAAGGTGTTGCATCACCTCCACTTGGGCCCATGAGCCTTGTATGACCTAGGATTAGTTTTAGGTTGCCTTGGGACGTTCTCCCACCTCCTTGGCCGCCTCCCCTTGCTCCTATATAAGTAGATCCATCTAGTAGCTTTTCCCTTGGGATTTGTTTAGTTAAAAGTTAGCCATTGCAACTTCGTGTACTTCGTTTGTGTCCAACGACCAGACCAAGACCGCTTACGGATCCCCACCATTGTCAATACTTCATATGTATTCGCAATATTCAGATTGCATTATCATATTCTTGCTTGTTCTTCGATTGCGTGCAGGAACAGACCTTCGTGGTCAGGCTGATCGTGCTTCCAGCATCGTCAGTAACCTCGGGAGATTGGTTTAGCGATTGCTAAGGCGCAACGTCGTGCACGTTTGTAGTCGGATCGTCAAAGTCGTCTCCACCAAATCGATAGTTATCATCTCATTGAAAGATCGGGACAGCCAAGCCTCTATCAAGTGGTATCAGTTTTCAGGTTGCTAGGTGAGAATTTCCAGGTTTTGCTAGATTAGATTTATTTTCTTACCTATTGTCCAAGAAAAAGCCACAAAAAAGTTAGATCTGTCCATCCTTTGTCCAAGCCAGTCTGAGCCTTTGCAATTTTCTTTTCATTGCTTGCACAGTTGAATTATCGGTTGCATCGTCGTGTCGAGTTGTTGGTCTTAGTGTCTAGTTCGTTTAGAGTTTCGAGTTCTGTTCACATTAGTCACGCCGCCGATGCATCATTATCCCTTCCGCTGTCCACCACCCATCCATCAATTTCCACCACGTGCTACCCATCGTTCATTGTCACAATCATAGTTGAGGTCGTTCACATCTTCGCTAGATCCAATTTGCATCTTATCTAGTTTGTTTTGGAAAAAGGGAGAGAGAAAAAAAACAAAGAAAAAAGAGAAAAAAAAGTTAGAGAAAAAAAAGAGAGAAAGAAAAAAAAGTGTGAGGAAAAAAAGAGAAAAAAAGAGAAAAGAAAAAAAACAAAATTCGGATCTTTCAAGACTCAATCTCGTAGTTGAATTCGGATTGGAATCTGTTTTGTGCACTGTTCAGTAAAACAGGCATAACTTCGTTATACGAAGTCCGTTTTGGCTCCGCGAGTACTCAAATGAAAGCTAGTGACGAGCCGCATCTAAATAGTTGCAGAAGCTAGTTCAATAGTTGGCACCTCAAAATCGGCTTCTAAATAGGTCTTTTTTCTCTCCGAAGTGCATGAACACAGCTTATTCCAGTTTTTCACGCCAGTCTTTTCCAGAGGAAAGTTGGAGAGAAAGTTGTTGATATATCCTTCTTGGCTGTTGTTTCATATCATTATCTTTACTGCTATTGTGATCTTCACTTATATATTGATGTCGAGAGCTACTTCATATCCTTTATTGATGCTAGTTGTGCTACGCCGTGACCTCATTAGTGTTCTGGGCTCGCGTCTCTAGTCCGGTCTAGTCTAGGACCAGCACAGTACCGTCATTGAACGTTTATTCAACATTGCATATTTGAATTGATTATTGCTAATCTTTTTCTACCATATAAAGCCAACCCAGCTCCACATATTTCTACACCGTGTATACATACGTTCCCCTGGCAATCGCTTTACTCAATCTTCAGAGTTATTTGACACCGCTGGTTGCCGATCACCACCTGCTGCATGGTAAGAGCTTGTAAGATATTGAGATTTGCTATACTGTGAGGGTTTTACCACCACTTCCAAGTAGTTCATAGTAACATTTTTTGGATTATGTTTCTTGTTTCTACTAATCATGACAGGATCCAGAGTCAATTCATGGGCTTTGTCGATCGTGGGAGACGTGCCACCACCTTTGCAAATACCACAACCTTCACAAGCGGTGCACAAACATCCAAATGCACATGACCAGGTTAATGTATCTATACCACCATTTAATGGCCGTTTTAGACCTGCTTTATATATTGAATGGGAGTTCAACATAAAAAATATATTTGCTTCTCATAATTTTGATGAACATAAAAAGGTAAAGGTTGCAGTTGGTTCTTTCACTAGTTATGCTTTGGTTTGGTGGAGTGAATATTGTCGGTTACACCCTGATTATATACCTACTAATTGGGATGATTTGAAACTTGCCATGCGACATACTTCCGTTCCCGCTTATTATAGTCGCGACATGATTAAGAAGTTGCAACATTTAAAACAAGGTAGTGACACTATAACAAAATATTATGATGATTTACAAATTACCTTGTTGCATTCCTCTTTAGAAGAAAGTGAAGATGATTTTATGGATAGATTTTGGGGAGGATTAAACCGTGATATTCAAGAGATATTAATTCATGAAGAGTGTTATCCTATGGACCATTTGTTTCGTCTTGCTTGCAAAGCTGAACAGGAAATAAAACTACGTGTTGCCCACGAGAAGAACAAGTGCACGGTGCACATTCCAAGAGTTTATATGATTGTTCCTTCAACTGCAACCTTTACCTTTTTATGTTAATTCCAAGAGTTTATATGATTGTTCATTTCAAGAGTTCTGGGTCGAGAGGCGATCATGGATGTGGAAGCATGAGAGATGTCCCTCCTTGCCGCGAAAGCAGCCGACATGTCCCACCGTGTGGCCATAGTAGCACAGAGGTCTCACCGCGCTGTCGAAGCGGCATGGAGGTCCCGCCGCACCGTCGATGCAGCAGACTCGTGCTGCTGTGCTGCGAAAGCAGCAGAGATGTCCGGTCGCACCGCAAACGCAGCAGAGATGTCCTCCTGCGCCGTGGTAGTCTGGGAAAATGTCTAGCGGGCAGGCGAGGACTCTTACAAGCGCATGCATGAGATCGTCCATAGACAGATGGATCAGATCTTCTGCTGGGCGAGGTTACATGACAACATGAAAGCCTCGTTTGAGCAGGCTACCGGCATCATCCGGCAACTAAGGGAGAGCAATGCGAAGCTCCAGGCCTAGCATGACCCGCTGAGGGCGAAGATCGTCAGAAGTGCGGAGCAGCAGGAGGAGACCACTGCCTTGTTGAAGAGTGATGAGGACATCAATACCATTGTTACACCCACAGCCCCTACTGTTACATATACTGGACCAATTACTAGAGCTCGCGCACGCCAATTAAATTACCAGGTACTTTCGTTTCTTGGTAATGATTCTAATGTTCATGAGATTATGATGCTGCCTAAATTGGATACATTTGTTTTGCTTACAAATGAAGGTCCTAGCTTGGAGAAGGATGGACATTGGAGCAAGAACACGCATGGAGTTGATGGCATGCGCAAGGGGATCAAGAACGGAGTTACAAGTGATGATTTCAGGACTTTGAAGCCGCCATAAGGAGTGCATGAAGCCTTGGACGAAATATACAAGATTCCACTTCATAATATTCGTCCATAGGCTATTCTAGGTGCTGCGTCACCTTATTAATGTCCCTGGCCCATGTAGTTTCGAAATACTTAAGTATAGGCTATTTTTAGAGTCCGTATGTGTGGGGAAACAAGAGTTAGGGTTGGTTTCGGACCCCACCCTCAAGGGCCACGAAATTCCCCCCTCTTCCTCCATATATACAGCGCTTAGGGCATCGTTTAGACTTTGGGTTTTGTTTAGATTAAAAGTTCGCCATAGCTGCAACTTCGCGTACTTCGTTTGTGTCCAATGACCAGACCAAGACGTCACAGAACCCCACCTTGATCAATAAAGCTTTCATCTTATATTCACAATATCCCGATTGCAATCTCAGTTTCTTGCTTGTTCTTTGTTTGCTCGCAGGAAACAGACCCTCGTGGTCAGGTTGATCGTGCTCCGGCGTGGTCAATAACCCTCGGAAGTTGGTTTAGCGATTGCTAAGGCCTGACGTCTCGCACGTTCGTAGTAGGATCGTCAAGGTCGACTCCCATAGAAAACGATAGCCACCATCTCATCGAAACATCAGGACACCTTAGCCTCTATCAAGTGGTATCAGATTTCCAGGTTGCTCGGTGAGATTTTACAGTTTTTCGTAGATTAGATCGAGTCTGTTCTTCATACCTACAGTCCACGAAAAAGCCAGAAAAAAAATATTAGGGTTAGTTCATCATATCCGAACCAATCTGAGCCTTTGCATAATCTTTTTAGGGTTTTTGCTTTGTTGAATTTGCGCTTGCATCGTCGTATCAAGTTGCTGGTCTTAGAGTCTAGTCTTTTAGAGTTTCGAGTTCTGGTCATAAGTTGTCACGCCGCCGCCGCACCATCATCATCGCCTTGCCATCTACCACCATTGCTTCTCCGCCACTGCTCTGAATCCGTATCCATATACCACCACCAATCCGTATCCATATATCACCACCAATCTGTATCCATATACCACCACCGCTACCATATACCACCACCGCTGCCATATACCACAACCATATATCCACCACCAATCCGAGTTCATCTCATATTAGGTTTGTTTTTGAGATCAATCTAAATTCTGATTCGCGTTTCCTTGCCTGCGTAGGTCTCGAAAAAAAAGAGTCTGGAGACCCCCGGGCAGTTTTTAGGCCAAAATTTTCACGGGCAAATTTTTTTTCCCTATCCTATTTTTAGGCTTTTCTAAGTCTTTTGAGCCACGTGTCATCATAGTGATTTTTTGTCGCACTTTTTCGTCGTCGCTGCCCTGATTTCCGAAAAAAATAAAAAAAAAGATTTTGTGCCCATCCTATCAGTTTGACGAGGGAAGAGTTTTGAGACACTCGCCATTATAGTGATTTTTCGCAAAAAAAAGAGGAGCGCAAAAAAAGGAGCGCAAAAAAAAGAGCGAAAAAAGAGAGTTCCAGAGTGTGCTTTTCCCTTATTTACGTGCAGCGCCGTGATTTTGTTAGTGTTCTAGGCTCGCGTCTCTAGCACGGTCTAGCCTAGGACCAGCACAGTACCGTCGTTGAGTGTTTATTCAACTTTGCATCTCTGAATTGATTATTGCTGACCCTTTTTGCTACCATACTATAAGCCTTCCCAGCTCCACATACATCTACGTCGTGCGTTTGACTCTCCCTGGCAATCGCTCTATCCAAGCTTTTGAGAAGTTTTGACTACAACGGTTGCCGATCACCGCCTGCTGCTGGGTAAGAACTGGTAAGAATTTGAGATTTGCTTGACGGATTTGTGACACCCGCCACCACCACCACTTGTTAGTAGTCTGTAGGATCATATTCTTGTGTGTTTCTATTGCTGCTAACCATGCCAGGATCACAAGCCGACGAGACTGACTGGGAGAACTTGACGAACAAGGAGCTTCATGATACGTTTCAGCAAATGATGAGTGGACAGGTGCAAGATGTGATAAACAGATTTGAAGAGGCCATGGAGAAGATAGATGGCATGGAGAAGACGTTTGAAACAAAGCTCGATAACAAGTTTGCTGAATTGCTTTCGCGTTTTCCACCACCACCACCGGCTGCTCCTGCCGCACCTCTTCAACAACAGCAACAACATTGACTACCTCCACGTCGGGAAACAGCCCTCCGCCGAGCGAGCCGTGTCCCTCTTCAGTCGGGCCAAACTGCTGGTGCTGCTGTTGGTACTTCTGTGGCTCCTACTGCTGATACAGGCAAAGGTGTCCCGTCTTTCGATGAGATGATGGATATCGCTCTGGTGGAAGTCGACTTTGACGATCCGACTACGAACGTGCGAGGACGTCGCGCCTTAGCAATCGCTAAACCAACTCCGAGAGGTTATTGACCACGCCGGAGCACGATCAACCTGACCACGAGGGTCTGTTTCCTGCGAGCAAACGAAGAACAAGCAAGAAACTGAGATTGCAATCTGGATATTGCGAATATAAGATGAAAGCTTTATTGATCAAGGTGGGGTTCTGTGACGCCTTTGTCTGGTCGTTGAACACAAACGAAGTACGCGAAGTTGCGGCTATGGCGAACTTTTAATCTAAACAAAACCCAAAGTCTAAACGATGCCCTAAGGGCTGTATATATGGAGGAAGAGGGGGGAATTTCGTGGCCCTTGGTGGAGGGGTCCGAAATCAACCCCATCTCTTGTTTCCCCACACATACGGACTCTAAAAATAGCCTATACTTATGTATTTCGAAATTACATGGGCCTGGCCCAATAATAAGGTGACGCAGCACCTAAAATAGCCTCGGGACGAAATTTATGAAGTGGCATCTTGTATATTTCGTCCAAGGCTTCATGCACCCATTATGGTGGCTTCAAAGTCCTGAAATCATCACTTGTAACTCCGTTCTTGTTCCCCTTGCGCATGCCATCATCTCCATGCTTGTTCTTGCTCCAATGTTCATCCTTCTCCAAGCTAGGCCCTTCATTTGTAAGCAAAACAAATGTATCCAATTTAGGCAGCATCATATTCTCATGAACATTAGAATCATTACCAAGAAACGAAAGTACCTGGTAATTTAGTTGGCGTGCACGAGCTCTAGTAATTGGTCCAGTATGTATAGCAGCAGGGGCTGTGGGTGTAACAATTGTATTGATGTCCTCATCATCCTCCCCTTCTTGAAATGAAGTCGTCCTCGACGGAAGTTCATCTTCCTCACCCAAATAAGGCTTCAAATCTGCAATGTTAAAAGTGGGACTAACCCCAAAATCTGCAGGCAGCTCAAGTTTATATGCATTATCATTTATTTTCTCTAACACCTTAAAGGGACCATCAGCACGTGGCATTAACTTTGATTTGCGCAAATCAGGAAATCTATCCTTACGCAAATGTAACCAAACAAGATCTCCAGGTGCAAACACAACATGTTTTCTACCCTTATCTCCAGCAAGTTTATATTTAGCATTCATGCGCTCAATGTTTTCCTTAGTTAACTCATGCATTTTTAAAATCAATTCAGCACGTTGTTTAGCATCAAAATTAACCTTCTCCGAAGATGGAAGAGGCAACAAATCAATAGGTGCACGAGGTAGGAAACCATACACAACTTCAAAAGGGCACATCTTAGTAGTAGAATGCAATGAACGATTATAAGAAAATTCAATATGAGGCAAGCATTCCTCCCACATTTTCTTATTATTCTTCAAAACAGCCCTAAGCATAGTAGACAACGTTCTATTGACTACTTCAGTTTGTCCATCAGTTTGGGGGTGACAAGTAGTACTAAAAAGCAGTTTAGTCCCCAACTTAGCCCATAAACATCTCCAAAAGTGGCTAAGAAATTTAGTATCACGATCTGAAACAATAGTATTTGGCACACCATGCAAGCGAATAATTTCACGAAAGAACAAATCAGCAACATTAACAGCATCATCGCTTTTATGACATGGTATAAAGTGTGCCATTTTCAAGAATCTATCCACGACAACAAATATGCTATCCCTCCCCTTCTTTGTTCGAGGTAAACCTAAAACAAAGTCCATAGATATATCCTCCCAAGGAACACTAGGTACAGGCAAAGGCATATATAAACCATGAGGATTGGGTCGTGACTTAGCTTTTTGACATGTAGTGCAGCGAGCAATAAAACGCTCAACATCCCGTCTCATCTTTGGCCAAAAGAAATGTGTAGCAAGTACGTCCTCCGTCTTCTTCACGCCAAAGTGTCCCATTAATCCTCCTCCATGCGCCTCCTGCAACAACAAAAGACGAACGGAGCTAGCTGGAATGCATAGCTTGTTAGCATGAAACACAAATCCATCGTTAACAACAAACTTGTTCCACATTCTTCCTTCTTTACAATTCTGCATTACATCTTTAAAATCAGCATCATGCACATATTGATCTTTGATGGTCTCCAAACCAAATATTTTGAAGTCAAGTTGTGAAAGCATAGTATAGCGACGAGACAATGCATCAGCAATAACATTTTCTTTTCCCTTCTTGTGTTTAATGACATAAGGGAAAGTCTCAATGAATTCAACCCATTTAGCATGTCTACGATTCAGTTTAGCTTGACTTTTAATATGTTTCAAAGATTCATGATCAGAATGTATAACAAATTCTTTGGGCCATAAATAATGTTGCCATGTTTCTAAAGTCCGAACAAGAGCATATAATTCTTTATCATAAGTAGAATAATTCAGACTAGGCCCACTCAATTTTTCAGAAAATTATGCAACAGGTTTGCCATCTTGTAATAACACACCTCCTAATCCAATTCCACTAGCATCACATTCAAGCTCAAAAGTCTTATTAAAATCAGGAAGTTGGAGTAAAGGAGCATGTGTCAACTTATCTTTCAATACCGTGAAGGCTTCTTCCTGTGCGGTACCCCAAACAAAAGGCACATCTTTCTTTGTAAGCTCATTGAGAGGTGCAGCAATGGTGCTGAAATCTCTCACAAAACGCCTATAGAATCCAGCGAGGCCAAGAAAACTCCTCACTTGTGTGACCGTTTTGGGCTGCGGCCAACTCTCAATAGCTTCAATCTTGGCTTTATCAACTTCAATTCACTATGGAGTAACAACATAGCCAAGAAAAGATACTCGGTCGGTGCAAAAGGTGCACTTCCCAAGGTTACCAAACAAACGTGCATCACGTAGAGCAATAAAAACAGCACGTAAATGTTCCAAATGTTCTTCCAAAGATCTGCTATAAATCAATATGTCATCAAAGTAAACTACCACAAATCGTCCAATGAAAGCACGTAAAACTTCGTTCATTAATCTCATGAAAGTACTAGGTGCATTAGTTAACCCAAAAGGCATGACTAACCACTCATATAATCCAAACTTAGTTTTAAATGCTGTTTTCCATTCATCTCCCAATTTCATACGAATTTGATGGTAGCCACTACGCAAATCAACTTTGGAGAATATTGTAGAGCCACTCAATTCATCAAGCATATCATCTAGCCTAGGAATAGGATGACGATAACGAATAGTAATATTATTAATGCCTCTACAATCAACACACATACGTGATGTACCATCCTTTTTCGGCACTAGAATAATAGGAACAGCACAAGGACTAAGGGATTCGCGTATATAACCTTTGTCGAGAAGTTCTTGTACTTGACGCATAATCTCCTTCGTCTCCTCTGGATTGGTACGGTATGGTGCACGGTTTGGCAGTGAAGCACCGGGAATTAAGTCAATCTGATGCTCAATCCCTCGAATAGGCGGTAATCCCGGTGGCACGTCTTGTGGAAAAACGTCAGCGAACTCCTGCAAAATGTTAGTGACAGCAGGAGGCAAAGAGGAAGGCACGTCCTCGAATGAAAATAATGCCTCTTTGCACACAAAAGCATAGCAAACAGATTTGCTGAAATCTAGCTCATCAATATCAGATTTGGTGGCAAATAAACATGCACTTTTCAATTTAATTTCAGAAGCAACACTAGATGGTTTATTATTAGGCTTCATTTGTTGCTCAAATTCTTTTGCCACAATCTGATTTTCACTCTTATTCTTCTCCTGTTGTGCTTTATTAGCTCTATTAATATCATCTTTCAAAATGGAATCAGGAGTCATAGGAAGCAAAGTAATATTTTTATCCTTATGAACAAGAGTATAGTGATTGTTTCTACCATGGTGTACATAATTTTTATCAAATTGCCATGGTCTACCAAGTAATAAGGAACATGCTTGCATAGGTACCACATCACAATCAACATAATCAGCATATGTAGAGATACTAAAATGCACACGAACAGTACGTGTTACCTTAACCTTGCCGCTGTTGTTGAACCATTGGATGTAGTAAGGATGTGGATGCGGTCTTGTGGTGAGAGAAAGCTTCTCCACCATCTCCATGCTAGCCAAGTTGTTGCAGCTCCCTCCATCTATTATGACGCGCACAGAACGTTCCTTCACAACTCCCTTGGTATGGAACAAATTGTGCCTCTGATTTTGCTCAGCTTGTGTGACCTGCACACTCAAAACACGTTGAGCAACTAAACATTCATACCTGTCAGCGTCTTCAGGAGCCATGTATTGCGTCTCATGATCAGAATCATCTCCACCATGTTCTTCACGTGTAATAAGAGCCAATGTCTCCTCATCATAGTCACTAGCAGACTCATATCCACCATCCGCGGTAGCAATCATCACACGCGGAGATTTGCATTCCCTCGCATAATGACCTCCTCCCTTACAACGACGACAAATAATATCACTTGTGTGCCCTGTTGATGCCATGGAAGAAGAAGAACGCTGTGCAGGCCCCGCAGGTGCGCTCTTGGCAGATAATGGTGGTTGTGCCTGTTTTCTTGTATCACGGCTGGAGGTGGCACCGGATGGAGGTGCTGGTGCAGTTGAAGTAGAAGATGCACGTGGTGTCCATGATGAAGGTCGGCCTGCAGAAAAGTTAGTTCGCCCCAATGCTTGTCGATCCTGCACTTCACGTTCAGCTTTACAAGCAAGATGGAATAAACGAGTGATATTAGTATACTCCTTATAGTCTAGAATGGTCTGAATCTCTCTATTTAATCCACCCAAAAAACGTGCAAGCATAGCTTCATTCTCCTCAACAATACCACATCTAATCATGCCAGTTTGTAATTCCTGATAATATTCTTCTACAGAATTTTTCCCTTGTCTTAAACGCTGCAATTTTTGAAGCGATTCACGTTGATAATATGGTGGAACCCAACGCGTACGCATAGCAGTTTTCAAAGCAGCCCAAGTAGTTGGAATAGGATATAATCTACAATGTTCAGACCACCATACACATGCAAAACTAGTGAAAGCACAAACAGCAGCAGCAACTCGTCTCTCCTCAGGATATTATAAACATGTAAATCGTTGTTCAGTTTCTAACTCCCAAGTAAGATATATATCAGGAACATATCTACCCTCAAATGGTGGAATATTCAATTTCAGTTTAGGAATATGGACATCATCTCGTACCTGAGGTGGTGGTGCAGGCCTACCATTACGAATATATACCTGAGGTCGACCTGGTGGTGGTGGTGCTGGTGGCTGCACGTAGTTCGGATTTTGATCAACCTCATCCTCATAATCTCCCACATAATCATCATCCTCCTGGGTACCAGCAGCAGCAGTAGCAGGAGCCAAAGAAGCACCAACAGCAGTAGCAGTGGCACCAGAATTTTGTCCTGGCTCAATAGGAACACGATGTGCTCGTCCATACTGATTCGGAAGGGGGCGTAGTTGTTGTTGTTGCAGAGGTGCGACAGGTGCAGCCGGTGGTGGAAGACGCGCAAGCAGTTCATTAAATCTGTTATCGAGCTTTGTTTCGAACGTCTTCTCAAGGCCAGTGATCTTCTCCATGGCCTCTTCAAAATTGTTCAGCACATCTTGTACCTATTCAGTCATCATTTGCTGAAACTTATCATGAAGCTCCTTGTTCCATAAGTTCTCCCAGTCAATCTCGTCGGCTTATGATCCTGGCATGGTTAGCAGCAATAGAAACACACAAGAATATGATCCTACAGACTACTAAGAAGTGGTGGTGGTGTATCACAAATCCGTGAAGCAAATCTCAAATTCTTACCAGTTCTTACCCAGCAGCAGGCGGTGATCGGCAACCGTTGTAGTCAAAAACTCTCAAAGCTTGGATAGAGCGATTACCAGGGAGAGTCAAACACACGACGTAGATGTATGTGGAGCTGGGAAGGCTTATAGTATGGTAGCAAAAAAGGTCAGCAATAATCAATTCAGAGATGCAAAGTTGAATAAATGCTCAACGACGGTACTGTGCTGGTCCTAGGCTAGAATGTGCTAGAGACGCGAGCCTAGAACACCAACAAAATCACGACGCGGCACGTAAACAAGGGAAAAGCACACTCTGTTTTTTTCGCTCTTTTTTTTGCGCTCCTTTTTTTTGCGAAAAATCACTATAATGGCGAGTGTCTCAAAACTCTTCCTAGGTCAAACTGACAGGATGGGCACGAAATTTTTTTTCGACCAAATTTTTTTTTCGACTGCCCGGACCCAAAAACTGGAAACGGGTCAAAAAAAACTTCCTATAATGGCACCTGTCTCAAAACACTCAGAAACACCTAAAAATAGGATAGCCAGAAAAAATTTCGAAAAATGCGTTTTCGAAAAATTTTGGGCCTAAACGGAGCGTGGTTTCCGACTCCGGCAAGGAAACACGAATCGGAAACCTACTCCGGCAAGGAAACACGAATCGGAAACTAGATGGATCTCGAAAACAAACCTAATATGCAAGGAACTCGGATTGGTGGTGGATATATGGTGGTGGTATATAGCAGCGGTGGTGGTAGCGGTGGTAGTATATGGATATGGATCGGTGGTGGTATATGGACACGGATTGGTGGTGGTATATGGATACGGATTCGGAGCGGTGGTGGTAGATGGCAGGGGCGATGATGATGGTGCGGCGGCGGCGTGACAACTTATGACCAGAACTCGAAACTCTAAAAGACTAGACTCTAAGACCAGCAACTAGATACGACAATGCAACCGCAAATTCAACAAAGCAAAACCATAAAAAGATTATGCAAAGGCTCAGATTGGTTCGGATATGATGAACTAACCCTAATTTTTTTGTGGCTTTTTCGTGGACCGTAGGTATGAAGAACAGACTCGATCTAAACTACGAAAAACTGTAAAATCTCACCGAGCAACCTGGAAATCTGATACCACTTGATAGAGGCAAAGGTGTCCCGTCTTTCGATGAGATGATGGATATCGCTCTGGTGGAAGTCGACTTTGACGATCCGACTACGAACGTGCGAGGACGTCGCGCCTTAGCAATCGCTAAACCAACTCCGAGAGGTTATTGACCACGCCGGAGCACGATCAACCTGACCACGAGGGTATGTTTCCTGCGAGCAAACGAAGAACAAGCAAGAAACTGAGATTGCAATCTGGATATTGCGAATATAAGATGAAAGCTTTATTGATCAAGGTGGGGTTCTGTGACGCCTTTGTCTGGTCGTTGAACACAAACAAAGTACGCGAAGTTGCAGCTATGGCGAACTTTTAATCTAAACAAAACGCAAAGTCTAAACGATGCCCTAAGGGCTGTATATATGGAGGAAGAGGGGGGAATTTCGTGGCCCTTGGTGGAGGGGTCCGAAATCAACCCTATCTCTTGTTTCCCCACACATACGGACTCTAAAAATAGCCTATACTTATGTATTTCGAAATTACATGGGCCTGGCCCAATAATAAGGTGACGCAGCACCTAAAATAGCCTCGGGACGAAATTTATGAAGTGGCATCTTGTATATTTCGTCCAAGGCTTCATGCACCCATTATGGTGGCTTCAAAGTCCTGAAATCATCACTTGTAACTCCGTTCTTGTTCCCCTTGCGCATGCCATCATCTCCATGCTTGTTCTTGCTCCAATGTTCATCCTTCTCCAAGCTAGGCCCTTCATTTGTAAGCAAAACAAATGTATCCAATTTAGGCAGCATCATATTCTCATGAACATTAGAATCATTACCAAGAAACGAAAGTACCTGGTAATTTAGTTGGCGTGCACGAGCTCTAGTAATTGGTCCGGTATGTATAGCAGCAGGGGCTGTGGGTGTAACAATTGTATTGATGTCCTCATCAACTGCTAATGTGGAGGAGGATGATTATGTGGGAGATTATGAGGATGAGGTTGATCAAAATCAGAACTACGTGCCACCACCAGCACAGCAACCACCAGGTCATCCACATGCAAATAATGGCAATGGTAGGGCTCACCCTCAGGTACGAGATCATGACCATCTCCGTAAACTAAAATTGAATATTCCACCATTTGAGGGTAGATATGTTACTGATATATATCTTACTTGGGAGTTAGAAACTGAACAATGATTTACATGTTTACAATATCCCGAGGAGAGACGTGTTCCTGCTGCTGTTTGTGCATTCACTAGTTTTGCATGTGTTTGGTGGTCTGAGCATTGTAGATTATATCCTATTCCGGCTACTTGGGCTGCTTTGAAAACTGCTATGCGTACTCGTTGGGTTCCACCATATTATCAACGTGAATTACTTCAAAAATTGCAGCGCTTAAGACAGGGAAAAAATTCTGTAGAAGAATATTATCAGGAATTACAAACTGGCATGATTAGATGTGGTATTGTTGAGGAGAATGAAGCTATGCTTGCACGTTTTATGGGTGGATTAAATAGAGAGATTCAGACGATTCTAGAGTATAAGGAGTATACTAATATCACTCGTTTATTCCATCTTGCTTGTAAAGCTGAACGTGAAGTGCAGGATCGACAGGCATTGGCACGGACTAACTTTTCTGCAGCTCGACCTTCATCATGGACACCACGTGCATCATCTACTTCCACACGTTCTGCTACACCGGCGCCTCCATCGGCTGCCACCTCCAACCGTGATACAATAAAGCAGGCACAATCACCACTATCTGCCAAGAGCACACCTTCTGGGCCTGCGAAGAGCTCTTCTTCATCCATGGCATCAACAGGGCAAACACATGATATTATTTGTCGACGTTGCAAGGGTGGAGGTCATTATGCGAGAGAATGCCCATCTAAGCGTGTGATGATTGTTACTGAGGATGGTGGGTATGAGTCCGCTAGTGACTATGATGAGGAGACTTTGGCTCTTATTACACGTGAAGAACACGGTGGAGACGATTTTGATCATGAGACGCAATACATGGCTCCTGAAGATGCTGACAGGTATGAATGTTTAGTTGCTCAACGTGTTTTAAGTGTGCAGGTTACACAAGCTGAGCAAAATCAGAGGCATAATTTGTTCCATACAAAGGGAGTTGTGAAGGAACATTCTGTTCGCGTGATCATAGATGGAGGGAGCTGCAATAACTTGGCTAGCATGGAGGTGGTGGAGAAGCTATCTCTCACCACAAGACCACATCCACATCCTTACTACATCCAATGGTTCAACAATAGCGGCAAGGTTAAGGTAACACGTACTGTTCGTGTGCATTTTAGTATCTCTACATATGCTGATTATGTTGATTGTGATGTGGTACCTATGCAAGCATGTTCCTTATTACTTGGTAGACCATGGCAATTTGATAAAAATTCTGTACACCATGGTAGAAACAATCAGTATACTCTTGTTCATAACGATAAAAATATTACTTTGCTTCCTATGACTCCTGATTCCATTTTGAAAGATGATATTAATAGAGCTAATAAAGCAAAACAGGAGACAAATAAGAGTGAAAATCAGATTGTGGCAAAAGAATTTGAGCACCAAATGAAGCCTAATAATAAACCATCTACTGTTGTTTCTGAAATTAAATTGAAAAGTGCATGTTTACTTGCCACCAAATCTGATATTGATGAGCTAGATTTTAGCAAATCTGTTTGCTATGCTTTTGTGTGCAAAGTGGCATTATTTTCATTCGAGGACGTGCCTTCCTCTTTGCCCCCCGTTGTCACTAACATTTTGCAGGAGTTCACTGACGTTTTTCCACAAGACGTGCCACCGGGATTACCACCTATTCGAGGGATTGAGCATCAAATTGACTTAATTCCCGGTGCTTTGCTACCCAACCGTGCACCATACCGTACCAATCCAGAGGAGACGAAGGAGATTATGCGTCAAGTACAAGAACTTTTTGACAAAGGTTATATACGCGAATCCCTTAGTCCTTGTGCTGTTCCTATCATTTTAGTGCCGAAAAAGGATGGTACATCGCGTATGTGCGTTGATTGTAGAGGCATTAATAATATTACTATTCGTTATCGTCATCCTATTCCTAGGCTAGATGATATGCTTGATGAATTGAGTGGCTCTACAATATTCTCCAAAGTTGATTTGCGTAGTGGATACCATTAAATTCGTATGAAATTGGGCGATGAATTGAAAACAACATTTAAAACTAAGTTTGGATTATATGAGTGGTTAGTCATGCCTTTTGGGTTAACTAATGCACCTAGTACTTTCATGAGGTTAATGAACGAAGTTTTACGTGCTTTCATTGGACGATTTGTGGTAGTTTACTTTGATGACATATTGATTTATAGCAAATCTTTGGAGGAACATTTGGAACATTTACGTGCTGTTTTTATTGCTCTACGTGATGCACGTTTGTTTGGAAACCTTGGAAAGTGCACCTTTTGCACCGACCGAGTATCTTTTCTTGGCTATGTTGTTACTCCACAGGGAATTGAAGTTGATAAAGCCAAGATTGAAGCTATTGAGAGTTGGCCGCAGCCCAAAACGGTCACACAAGTGAGGAGTTTCCTTGACCTCGCTGGTTTCTATAGGCGTTTTGTGAGAGATTTCAGCACCATTGCTGCACCTCTCATCGAGCTTACAAAGAAGGATGTGCCTTTTGTTTGGGGTACCGCACAGGAAGAAGCCTTTACGGTATTGAAAGATAAGTTGACACATGCTCCTTTACTCCAACTTCCTAATTTCAATAAGACTTTTGAGCTTGAATGTGATGCTAGTGGAATTGGATTAGGAGGTGTGTTATTACAAGATGGAAAACCTGTTGCATACTTTTCAGAAAAATTGAGTTGGCCTAGTCTGAACTATTCTACTTATGATAAAGAATTATATGCTCTTGTTCGGACCTTAGAAACATCGCAACATTATTTATGGCCCAAGGAACTTGTTATACATTCTGATCATGAATCTTTGAAACACATTAAAAGTCAAGCAAAACTTAACCGTAGACATGCTAAATGGGTTGAATTCATTGAGACTTTCCCTTATGTCATTAAACACAAGAGGGGTAAAGAAAATGTTATTGCTGATGCCTTGTCTCGTTGTTATACTATGCTTTCACAACTTGACTTTAAAATACTTGGTTTGGAGACCATCAAAGATCAATATGTTCATGATGCTGAATTTAAAGATGTATTGCAGAATTGTAAGGAAGGGAGAACTTGGAACAAGTTCGTTCTTAACGATGGATTTGTGTTTCGTGCTAACAAGCTATGGATTCCAGCTAGCTCAGTTCGTCTTTTGTTGTTGCAGGAGGCGCATGGAGGAGGATTAATGGGACACTTTGGCGTCAAGAAGACGGAGGATATACTTGCTACACATTTCTTTTGGCCAAAGATGAGACGGGATGTTGAGCGTTTTGTTGCTCGCTGCACTACATGTCAAAGAGCTAAGTCATGACTCAATCCTCATGGTTTATATATGCCTTTGCCTGTACCTAGTGTTCCTTGGGAGGATATATCTATGGACTTTGTTTTAGGTTTTCCTCGAACAAAGAAGGGGAGGGATAGCATATTTGTTGTCGTGGATAGGTTCTCGAAAATGGCACACTTTATACCATGTCATAAAAGCGATGATGCTGTTAATGTTGCTGATTTGTTCTTTCGTGAAATTATTCGCTTACATGGTGTGCCAAATACTATTGTTTCAGATCGTGATACTAAATTTCTTAGCCAGTTTTGGAGATGTTTATGAGCTAAGTTGGGGACTAAGCTGCTTTTTAGTACTACTTGTCACCCCCAAACTGATGGACAAACTGAAGTAGTCAATAGAACATTGTC
Source organism: Triticum aestivum (assembly GCF_018294505.1). NCBI lineage: Eukaryota > Viridiplantae > Streptophyta > Magnoliopsida > Poales > Poaceae > Triticum > Triticum aestivum. Next base: position 340,377,261 of record NC_057797.1, on the reverse strand, counting down.
TACTATGCTTAGGGCTGTTTTGAAGAGTAACAAGAAAATGTGGGAAGAATGCTTGCCTCATATTGAATTTGCTTATAATCGTTCATTGCATTCTACTACTAAGATGTGCCCTTTTGAAATTGTGTATGGTTTCCTACCTCGTGCACCTATTGATTTGTTGCCTCTTCCATCTTCAGAGAAGGTTAATTTTGATGCTAAAGAATGTTCTGAATTGATTTTAAAAATGCATGAGTTAACTAAGGAAAACATTGAGCGTATGAATGCTAAATATAAACTTGCTGGAGATAAGGGTAGAAAACATGTTGTGTTTGCGCATGGAGATCTTGTTTGGTTACATTTGCGTAAAGATAGATTTCCTAATCTGCGCAAATCAAAGCTAATGCCACGTGTTGATGGTCCTTTTAAGGTGTTAGAGAAAATAAATGATAATGCATATAAACTTGAGCTACCTGTAGATTTTGGGGTTAGTCCCACTTTTAATATTGCAGATTTGAAGCCTTATTTGGGTGAGGAAGATCCGCTTCTGTCGAGGACGGCTTCATTTCAAGAAGGGGAGGATGATGAGGACATCAATACCATTGTTACACCCACAGCCCCTACTGTTACATATACTGGACCAATTACTAGAGCTCGCGCACGCCAATTAAATTACCAGGTACTTTCGTTTCTTGGTAATGATTCTAATGTTCATGAGATTATGATGCTGCCTAAATTGGATACATTTGTTTTGCTTACAAATGAAGGGCCTAGCTTGGAGAAGGATGGACATTGGAGCAAGAACACGCATGGAGTTGATGGCATGCGCAAGGGGATCAAGAACGGAGTTGCAAGTGATGATTTCAGGACTTTGAAGCCGCCATAAGGAGTGAATGAAGCCTTGGACGAAATATACAAGATGCCACTTCATAATATTCGTCCATAGGCTATTCTAGGTGCTGCGTCACCTTATTAATGGCCCAGGCCCATGTAGTTTCGAAATACTTAAGTATAGGCTATTTTTAGAGTCCGTATGTGTGGGGAAACAAGAGTTAGGGTTGGTTTCGGACCCCACCCTCAAGGGCCACGAAATTCCCTCCTCTTCCTCCATATATACAGCCCTTAGGGCGTCATTTAGACTTTGGGTTTTGTTTAGATTAAAAGTTCGCCATAGCTGCAACTTCGCGTACTTCGTTTGTATCCAACGACCAGACCAAGACGTCACAGAACCCCACCTTGATCAATAAAGCTTTCATCTTATATTCGCAATATCCCGATTGCAATCTCAGTTTCTTGCTTGTTCTTCGTTTGCTCGCAGGAAACAGACCCTCGTGGTCAGGTTGTTCGTGCTCCGGCGTGGTCAATAACCCTCGGAAGTTGGTTTAGCGATTGCTAAGGCACGACGCTCGCACGTTCGTAGTCGGATCGTCAAGGTCGACTCCCACAGAAAACGATAGCCACCATCTCATCGAAACATCGGGACACCTTAGCCTCTATCAAAGAGGACCAGCGTCATCATTGAGAAACTTATGGACGAGAATGCCGTGCTGCACATGAAGCACAAAAGGCTGGTGGAGGAATCAGTGGATGCTCTCAAGCAGCATATTGAGGACAGGAAAGAGCTCATCGCCGATCGTTGCGGAGACTAGTTCCCGCGGCCTGCAGCAACACATCAAGAAAGTAGAGATCAGCGAGCCAGATCATTGTCTTCCTTCTTCTTTTGCCCTTGTGTATTTCGAGTGTTGCCGCATGTGGCTTTTTTTAATTATGTTCCTAAATATGTAAGACAATTATTATCCACTGTCGTCCTTATATTCATCATGCTTGCTAGAAGTCGCAGTCCATGCTATACAGGTCCGTCGGATCTTACATCAAGATCCATGCAAAACTATCTTCTCAGATTTTCATTTTTCTCTCTTGAATCTTAGTCCAGTGAGACATAGCCATGCCGTGAAACATGGGCTTGGGTGCCATTAATGGAGACATTGGGAGGGAGGTGCACGGCGGATAGAGGTCAAAGGGCTCTCCTCCCGATGAGCACACGCAGGGGTCCGATCGCACGCCTCCCGCACTCAAATAGCTACCCCACATGGCACCTCCTAGCCAATAAAAAATGGAACGCGTGGCGGCACGTAATTGGTAAGTAGAACGCCCACGGTTTTCAATAATAGTTATGTTTCTGATTTGTAACGTGACAACTCTTGTTCCAAAATGACTTTGTTGATTGTTAATGTGTGCCCCTTCACAAATAGGACAAAAAAATTACCACACCATGTTGGTGCCATGTCATGACACCATGCCAAGTTTCATGATTTTCAAGCGTGTTTTGGATTTACAGGAATTAAAAAACCAAGTTTCTCAATCTTTCCGGCCGAGCCACGACGCCTATACGTTTGGATTTCATTCCCATTTCTTGCATGGGATAGAAATTCACCCAAGGACACACATGTGATTTTTGAACCAACTTTGGTGCAATGGAGCATGTGCTTGTAGTTGAAATTTGAATTATGCACATTAAATGCCCAGAAATTCAATTAATGTATAAGAAAGGCCAAATAAACCCAGAATAATTCCAAAATTTACCATGATTCTTCTATTTGGTCTAATCTGCCTGTGTAAAAAATTATGGTGGGAGAAGGCAGTGTACGTATGTCGTTTCGCACACGGAGGTGACATGTTCTCTCTCGGAACCACGAGCTTTCTGGAGAGAAGCTCCAGTTTGCAAGCAGCTTATAACAAAGCTTGTCCCAATTCGGCCAAAAAATTTACCACAGCATGTTGGTACCATGTCATGACACCATGCCAAGTTTCATGATTTTCATGCGTGTTTTGGATTTACATGAATTAAAAAACCAAGTTTCTCAATCTTTCCGGCCAAGCCACGACGCATAGATGTTTGAATTTCATTCCCATTTCTTGCATGGGACCTAGAAATTCACCCAAGGACACACATGTGATTTTTCAACCATCTTTGGTGCACCGGAGCATGTGCTTGTAGTTCAAATTTGAATTATGCACATTAAATTCCCAAAAATTCAATTAATGTATAAAAAAGGCCAAACGAACCCGCAATAATTCCCAAATTTAGCAAGATACTTCTATTTGGTATAATCTACCTGTGACAAAAAAAAATTACCACGGCATGTTGATGCCGCTCCATGATAGCATGCCAAGTTTCATGAATTTCAGACACATTTTGGATTTACTAGAAGTACAAAAGCAAGTACGTCGACGTTTGCTGGAGAGCCACGGTGCCGTGGTGTTTGTAATTCATCCCCATTTCTTGCATGGGACATAAGCATAAACCCATGGACACATATATGATTTTACCACCCATGTTGGTGCACAGGAGCATGTACATGTAGTTTAATTTTGAATTGTGCACCTAAAATGGCTAGAAACCAATTTAATGTATAGAATGTCCAAACAAACCCTGAATAATTCCAATTCTTTTACGACACACATATAGTTGCATGTTCACTGCAGATAAAAGGTCTAGCAATTCAAACACCGTCTATTGCCTCTATGACCCCATTATGTAATTCAAATCAAGATGAAAAATCAAGTAGATCCCACACAGTTTATTATCACCAACCGTGTGAGATGCAGTACAAAATATCCTGGAGCACTCTCGGTGTATAGTATGCCTATGGCTTACGCGAGAAAGTGCGTCGGCTACAGTCCACAGCCGGTGTGTCAAGCACACTACCTCGCTCCCCAAATATTCCTGCCTTTGCATCCCTCACAATCTCGAAATTATTGCTGCCTCGTAATCTCGAAAATATCTACCGCCTGGAAGGTTTTAATGTTTGATAGCCCACAATTAGTATGTGCGGACCGTGTGCGATGTGTGTTACTCCGGCTCTGCTTCAGTCCCTTGATTCAAATTTTTAGTAGCCCCGGCATTTTACTCCCGCCTCTGCATCCCTCGCAATCTCAAAAATACCTGCTCGCCCTTGATCCAAATTTTCAGTAGCCCACCTTGTTACTCCCGCCTAGGAATTTTTTCAATTGCCGCAGTATTTCCTCAAACACCACCTTGCCCCCTCCTCCACACACACCACACACTCCCCAAAACCACCGCTCACACAGACACACACCACCCCCGAAACTGTTGCTATACTTGGCGGCAACCAATCAAGTGGTTAGCGCAGCCTTGGTGGCACAGTGGGAAGTGGATGATGCAACAAGTGAGCAAGGCCCGGTAGACCCAGATAAGGATCAGGACAGAAATGAGCACGACAGCGAGGGCGATCCCGAGGACACGGAAAGGAAGAAAGTGGTGCAACGCCCAGTGTACTTTGTCAGTTCGCTGCTACAAGGAGCTCGAAAGAGGTACTCTGGCGTGAAAAAAATTGATCTTTGGTCTGATCATGGCCTCAAGGAAACTGTGCCACTTCTTCCAAGCCCATGAGATCACGGTTGTCACTCGCTTCCCATTGCAAAGGATACTCCAAAACCCTGAGGCTACCGGCAGGATAGTGGAGTGGGCTTTGGAGTTATCCAGTTCTGGCCTAAAGTTTGAGAGCACATCAACAATCCAGAGCAGGGCATTGGTACAGTTTATTGTAGAATGGACGCCACCCCTGATGAGGAAGTGTTGGATACAGTTATCCCCGACAAGGAAGCGCCCCAAGAATGAATCATGTATTTCGATGGTGCTTTTTCCCTATAAGTTGCAGGGGCTGGCGTACTTCTTGTTGTCCCCTCTGGCAAGCACTTGAAGTAAGTTGTCTAGATGCATTTTGCCCGAGAAGAGGCGACTAACAATACAGGAGAGTATGAAGGGCTCCTTGCTGGGCTAAGGATTGCCGCAGAATTGAGAATTAGGAAGCTGATCCTCTAAGGAGATTCATAGCTCGTGGTGAGACAAGTCAACAAGGACTACCAACGTGCATTGATGGAGGCATACATTGAGGAAGTGAGAAGATTGGAGGAGCGCTCTGACGGATTGCAAACAGAGCACATACCCCATGTCGAAAATAACATAGCTGATCATCTGTCAAAGTGCACTGCACAGAAGATTCCTATGGAACTAGGGACTTTTGTTCTCCATTGTCGTGGGAAATCACGGCCACCTATGGGACCAGAAGGCCCCTTGCTGGTTCGGCAGGGGGGCGTTGCATTGCACAAAGAGCAGACGAGCGTGGGGCAGCATGGCAGAGATCATGCAGGCATATTTACCCATGTTTGGGCCACCGTGAGGCGTAAAACCCTACTCCTGCTTTGGTGGATTGATGGTGGAAAGGTGTTGGTGGAGCGTAGTACACTTTCCCGACAGGGGTCGCCTCATGGCGGTCGTGGCTACGCACGTACGGGGGTGTGAGTTATCCAACCTTCTAGCCCTTTCTACGGTTTCGATGGGCCTCCTTTTATAGATCAAGGGGTTACCACAATGGCAAAGTAGTCATTATGCACTGATAAGATAGCGAACGGTGCTATCATCCCTGACTCTAAAGGCTGACAGGGTGCATTAAATGCACCACTCAATGTCACATCATTGGTTTCCCAGCAAGGCTTGCCGGGATATCTCGTCAGCTCTACGCCTGTTCACTTGACACGTTGCAGGACGGGTGTCATCTGCAGGTATTTCCTGTAGGGAGAGGCTGCCGTGTGGTGAATGGCTGCCACTTAGTCACTTTGCGGCTTGACACTGCACTAATTAATGATGTGGGTCGTGACGTTGTGGTTGGTGAGGTGGTTTTGCCTCCGTGTGTCCCGGTAGGCCCTGCCGGGACGTCTTGGACGTCTTCTTCCAGGGGTGGCCTCACCCCTTGCCGAGCTCGCTTGCCCAGCAAAGGAGGCCCTTCCTGATGGTATCTTGCTTCTCTGGCTTGATCTTGGTCCCTCTGATCTGCATGTTGGTTCTTCGAATCCATTGGTCCCTTGTACTCTGACTTGGGTTGGTGCTCCAATCTCGTCCCCGTGCCTGTGCATAGTATGGGCAACAGACCCAGGGTTTATTGCATCGACAGAAGCCCCCGGGCCTTCCCCAAAAGCGTTGCCGAGCATCATCGGTGTAGGGCCTAATAAGTGCACATGCAGGGTTGCTGAAGAGGTTGGTCTCTTGAGGTCTTCTTTGCTTCTTCATTAGCCTTGATTCTGGGCCAGTTTCCGGTTTCTCTGTGCTTCGTGGAAAGCCAATAGTGGTGGGGTCGCTCCAGTAATGGCCCATGAATGACTTTAACGCACGGGGTAGAAACCGCCAATTCACTCTTCCCACCATGCCCTTATCCTTTGCCACGTATGCTGCATGCATCACACGGGGTAGGTAACAGAGGCACATGGCGTTGGAGAGAATCAAGGCGAGGGCCCGGTCATCTTGAATTGGTGGAGGAGGACGGTGGCCGTCCGTTGAGGGAGCGGCTCTCCCCCCAGCCCGCCTATAAAAGGAGGGACAAAAGGAGGTCGTAGTCATCCACCCTCGCATTCTTCGTCTTCTGTCTTCTGCTTCTTGTTAGCTATGCTGAAGCCTGGGCCAGCCCCCAGGCTCTTGGTTGGGGCTAGTGTTGCCAAATGCTGGTGTTAGCGCTCGGGGAGTGAGCATGGTCCTTGCTGTGGCGAATCTCTTGGTTTGTTCCAGGCTCAGCCAGGAGGCGGGGCTAGAGATCATTGGTAATCCCAGCACTACCCCTCCCTGAATTCTTGGGGCTGATGTCGACGACAGGCGCGCCTTCCTGCCCGCCAAGGTGGGGAGCGGTGCGCCTCAAGCCCCCTAGCCATCTTGGCCACTCGCCGTTTCCCCTGGAAAGGTGCCGGACTGGAGTCTTGGTGCTTGTCGGGAGCAGTGGTGTTGAGGAGAAAACGAGGGAAGACGGAGATGGCGGGTGGCAGGGGGTCAGGTCAGAGTACGATGTCATGGATGCCTTCGCCTCTAACCAGCAACCTGCCACCTCATCTTTCCGGTCTTCCCCTCCCCCCTGGCATCATCATCACCAGCATCCTAGGGTGATAGCCGGGGTGGGATAATCTCTTGGCGCCTTCGCCTCCCCTCCAGCAGTCTTCTGACTGAGATTTGGTGGATGACTCCACCAGTGCTCAAGCCAGGGCTTCTTGCTGGCTCTCTAGTCTCCACCCCATCCTCCGTACTCCTCCTTCGGAGCCTCGCCACTCCCGGTCTTGTCCGGCCGTGCCGAGTGGGTCTCAATGAGACCAGGATGGGTTCCTGCTTGGGTGCCCTGTTCTCGTCTTTTCCTCCTTCCGCCGCAGTGCCTGATGGAGGGAAAACGAAAAGAGGGGATTACGGGGCACTTATCTTTTTTCAATGTTAAACCTATAGGCACTTGCCGAATTTTAGTTCAAATAATCTAATCTCTCGAGTCCATGTTTGTGTTCTGTAATGCTTGTACTTGTATCAGCATATTAATGAAAAAGATGAACCTTGCCGGGAACCAGTACATGTGTATGTCCATGTAGAGGTGAGGTTCCTCTTTAGTGTACATAAACGAGTTTTCCCCGGTAGGCTATCCTGCTGGCACCCTTTTTGTCCACTGAAGAGCTGTGTCTACTGGGCAAAAGACAAAGGGACCAGCCCCTGCCAACTTCTTTTTACCAAAGGCCACTGCGACCATCCTGACCAAAGCAATGTTCGAGTCAGGGATGGGTGCACCTAAGTCTCAAAAGAGTGGCAAGGTTTTCTTATGCACAAGTTATAGCTTACAGAACACTAACGGACATGAGTTAGAACTTATCTTGTTTGGCTTGTCGGGGATCGCAGTGCCGGGCAATCTTCTCAACTCCTTGTCAAAGCCAAGTTCACGGCAGGAACCTGCAGCTTCATGCAAATGAGAATGAATGTAGGATGCGATCCTATCTATATGCATGTGAAAATGCTTATGAAATTCTTATGCAGTGATCTTTGGAATGCTCATGCATGCATGCAATCTTGGTCAGGGGCCCCCATAACGCTTGTTTATTTTCTGTTGCACAGGATCATCGCCCTGGCTTTGTACAAGGGGTTACATGCAGGAGAGCCAAGGCTTGTACAAATGGGTGGCTGCTGGGCAGGGCCTGACAGCCATGCCTTACGGTTAGAACTTGTCGAGATGCTCAATATTCCATGACTTTTGCAACTGAATGCCATCTCTGGTCTCCAAACGAACTGCTCCATGTCTGGTGACTTGTAGTACCCGGTAAGGGCCTTCCCACTTCGGTGACAACTTGTTTGTACCCTTGGCGGACTGAACGTGCCTAAGGACAAGGTCACCTTTCTCAAAACACCAGGCGTGAACCCTGTGGCTATGATAGCGACGCAAGGCTTGCTTATAGCGTGCAGCACACGTAGTAGCCCGGAGACGGTTCACCTCGAGTAGCACAACGTCGTCACGTCGATGCTGATCTTGCATTACTTCATCATAGACAAGCACTCGAGAAGACCCATAAATGAGTTCAGTGGAGATAACTACTTCTGCCCCGTAGACCAGGGAGAAGGGAGTCTGCCCGATAGCTCAGTTAGGTGTCGTTTTGAGGGACCAGAGAACCACCGACAGCTCCTCGATCCATCGTCTGTCGTGCTTCTACAGCGTATCAAAGGTTCTCATCTTGAGTCCACGCAGCACTTCAGCGTTCACCCTCTCATCTTGTCCATTGCTCCGGGGGTGTGCCATAGAGGAAAGTGAGATCTTGCATCCGAGGGCCTGAACATATTACATGAAGGCGTGGCTCATGAACTGGGTGCCGTTGTCGGTAATGATCCTTGCCGGAACCCCGAAATGACACACCAATTCTTTTAAGAACTTGATGGCTAATTGAGCAGTCAACTTTCTCACGGCAGCCACTTCGGCCACTTTGTAAACTTGTCGATAGCAACAAACAAGAATTCAAAGCCCCTGATTGCTCAAGGGAAGGGGCCGAGAATATCGAGCCCCCAGACCGAAAATGGCCATGATAGAGGGATTGTTTGAAGAGCTTGGGCAGGCAGGTGGGTTTTCTTGGAATGGAACTGGCAGGCTTCACATTTGGTGACTAGCTTGAACGCATCTTGGAGGGCTGTGGGCGAATAGTATCCTTGCCGGAATGCTTTCCAACTAATGCCCTTGATCCAAAGTGGGAGCTTCACATGCCTTTGTGTATCTCAGCCAGCATTTCCTTTCCTTCTTCTCGGGAGACACACTTCAATTTCACACCGTTGGGCCTTCTTCTGTACAGAGTGTCATCGATGAACTGATACATACTGGCCCGCGGGGAAGCTCTCCGGTTTGGAGGAAGTGAACAATGTGCTTGCCCAAGTTGGAGCCTGGGCTCAGAAACAAGGACTAGCGGCACCTCCTTTGCTGCGGGAGCACATGCCTCATTCATGGGGTCCATGGGCCCGGATGGAGGGTGCGGTCCGGTAGGCTGTGAGGAGTTGTTTCTGGCAGGGGCTCTACCAGGAGCGGACGACTCTAGCGGGAGAGGCATACCGGAGTCGAACTTTCTCCTTTTACGGGCCATTGTTGCTGGGGATACGGAGGGCTGAGTGAGATGGAGAACAAAAGTCCTTGGTTCCACAGGAAGCTTCTGAGCAACACACTTTGACAGATGATCAACTATTCTAATTTTCACACGTGGCACGTGCTCTGTTTGCAATCCGTCAAAGCGCTCCTCCAATCTCCTCACTTCCTTGATGTATGCCTCCATCAATGGACTTTGGTCATCCTTGTTGACTTGTCTCACCACAAGTTGTGAATCTCCTCGAATGATCAGCTTCTTAATCCCCAATTCAGCTGCAATCCTGAGCCCGGCAAGGAGCCCTTCATACTTTGTTGTGTTGTTGGTCGCTTCTTCTCGGGCAAAATGCATTTGGACGACATACTTCAAGTTCTCCCCCGAGGGGGCGACAAGAAGCACGTGATCTCATGTACCTTGTAGGGAAAAAGCACCATCAAAATACAAAATCCATTCTTGGGGCGATCCTTGCCGGGGATAACTGTCTCTATCACTTCCTCATCAGTGGCTGGCGTCTACTCTGCAATAAACTCTGTCAGTGCCTTGCTTTGAATAGTTGATGTGCTCTCAAACTTCAAACCAAAACTGGACAACTCCAAAGCACACTCCACTATTTTGCCGGTAGCCTCAGGGTTTCGGAGTATCCTCTGCGACGGGAAACGAGTGACAACCGTGATCTCATGGGCTTGGAAGTAGTGGCGCAGTTTTCCTTGAGGCCATGATGGGACCAAAGATCAACTTTTGCATGCCACACTACATCAATCTAGCCCCCTGTAACAAGGATCTGACGAAGTACACTGGGCGTTGCACCACTTTCTTCCTTACCACGTCCTTGGGGTTGCTCTCGTTGTCGTGCTCATTGCTGTCCTGATCCTTCTCTGACTCCGCCGGTCCTTGCTAACTCTGTGGCTCATCCACTTCTCGCTGCGCTACTAAGGCTACACTGACCACTTGGTTGGTTGCCGCAATGTACAACAGCAACGATTCTGGGGTTTGGGAGAAATCAGGGTAGGCACAGAGGATAAGTAGGCCTTCAACTCTTACAAAGGTGCATCTGCTTCCGGGGTGCCTTCTTCAGAATTTTGAAGAACGACAGGGCGCGCTCAGCAGACTTGGAGATGAATCTGCTTAGCGAGGCAACGCATCCTGTCAAACGCCTTACATCCTTAATTGTCCTTTGTGCTTGGATCTGCTCGATAGCTTTGATCTTGTCAGGGTTGGCTTCGATCCCGCAATGGGACACAAAGAACCCAAGCAACTAGCCGGAGGGAACACCAAATACACACTTCTATGGGTTGAGCTTCAAATTGATCTTGCGCAGATTAGCAAATGTCGCCTCCAAATCATGAATAAGGGTGGCCCTATCCTTGGTCCTGACCACAATATCATCCATATAGGCAACGCATCCTGTTAGACGCCTTACATCCTTAACTATCCTTGGTGCTTGGATCTGCTCGATAACTTTGTTCTTGTCAGGGTTGGCTTTGATCCCGCGATGTGACACAATGAACCCAAGCAACTTGCTAGAGGGAACACCAAATACACACTTCTATGGGTTGAGCTTAAAATTGATCTTGCGCAGATTAGCAAATGTCTCTTCCAAATCATGAATAAGGGTGGCCCTATCCTTGGTCCTGACCACAATATCATCCATATAGGCTTCTATGTTTCTGTGCAGCCGTGGCTCAAAACCAATCTGGACTGCCCTTGTAAAAGTGGACCCGGCACTCTTTAATCTGAATGGCATGCGAACAAAATAGTACATACCACATGGAGTTGTAACTTAACAAAAAAATGCCCATATATAGAGACCCGCTTGAAGACTAACTCACATTTCTCCCCGTTTGTCATCGAATGACCAAAAGGGACTAAAAATGAGGACTAACGCCCCTGAAGAATATCATCAAGATGTCGATGGAGGAGTGCCAACATTGTTGGGGTCGTCCGTTGGAGTAGCGCCTGTCGTGGTGTTGGTCAAATCTTCAGCTTCATCCATCTCGCATGATGAGGAATATGAGCTGGCGACCAAGTGAGGAACTTTGACTCTCTTGAATTTCTTCGAAGGTGGTTGTGCCCAGTCAAAGTCCTGTTGGAAGTTCATCTCCTTGAGATCTTCGGCACTGTAGAGGTTAGACAGAATAGCTCAAGTGTGGTCAAATACTTCATGCAAGTAGTAGTGGTTCTTCTTCACAATATTCTGAGTGACTGTCATGTTCTGAAGAATTGCACCAAACTGACGCTTGACCCACTTGTGATTTCTATCAACTTTTTGATGTAGAGTGAGGAGAAGCTCACGGCCAGTCATCACACGCGGAGCAGTGGCTTGAGGATATTGCTTTGAAGCATTTGCGGCAGTATCATGCGTTACAGAGTTGTCATTGGTGGAATATGATGTAGCTTTGCGAAACTTTCCATCCAATGGACGAGTGCCTTCATCAATGACAGCAGCCTTACCCTTCTCATCAGCTGAGGAAATAATCCTTTTGAGGACTTTAATGGGTGGCAAGTAGCTAAGATGATTTTGACAATCAGCCTTGTAATGAGTTAAAGACCTTGATTTGATAAATTTCATAATCTAGGGAGCGTAAGTCATGAAGAAATCATGGTAGTTGATAGGAATACCATGTATGATATTGAATAGCAGATTCTTCATTGTGCCAACAACCTCTTCTTCGTCAGAGTTGTGGCCCTTGATCGGACTAAGGGTTTTGGTCAATATGCGATAGACAGTCCTTGGCACATAAAGCAATTTGTTGATGAGGAATGTGGTCCTTGGAGCTTTGCCAGGCTTCATTGGCTTCATCAGCACTTGCATCAGATGATTTGAAAGTTCTGGTTCTGCATTAATGAGCCTCGCACCTTCAGTGGGAGGACTTACTGGGACGACGTGAAGCAATTCAGAGGTCGTAGCTTTGTAATGAGTGTTTTTGGTCATCTAGTAAAGAACCCATGAATTCACATCTTCAACATTGCCAGTGATGTGCAACATGGGATAGAACTGAAGAATGAGTTCTTCATTCCAGTCACAGATGTCGGTGCAGAAGTTGAGCAGCCCAGCATCATGAAGAACACTGAGGACTGGCGTGAAGCATGGAAGAGACTGCATATCCACATGAGGAATTTGCTCATGGTCAAAAATCTTGTCCTTATCAAACAACAGCAAGGAATTGAAATTCATTTGACTGTCCGTCCTGAAACGCTTGCGACGAAGTTGGGCAGAGTCATAAGGATTGTAGTCAGAGAAGAAATGATACTCAGTAAAGAGGTCATCATCTTTGAATTTTTGCTTCTTGGTGTGAGGATTATGTGGATTGGGCTTAAGATTGTTAGTTGAAGTTTTCACAACCTCTTGATGCACAACCTGTGGAGCCACAGGATGAGGAATTTCAGTAGCAGTTTCATCAACAGTAGTATTGGCCTCCATTTCTTCAGCACTAGCGACTAGAACTTCTTCTAGAATAGATAGAGGTGAAGCTTGATGTCCTTCAGAGCCCATATGAACTTCTTCTGTTTGGATCTGGGACTGAGGAAGTTGATGTAGAGGAGTTGTCAGAGGTGAATTGGGGTGATGACTTTCCTAGTAGTCATCATTCAGAATAGGAGTTGTTGACCCAATGTCCACATCCTCATCTTCTTCATCAATTTCTTCAAGGCCGACCTCTTCAGCTGTGAATTGAGGCATGGGCGATGATGCCAGCGGAGTAGAAGGGGTATTATCCACTTAAATTTCTTCATCCAACTTCTCTGATGAAGCAGCAGAAGGATTTTCATCATCACTTTCATCTGGAATGACGAAGCAACTGAGGAACTTAGCTTGGCAGCAGGTATCTTCAGCATTGCCTTCTTAGGCTTGCTAGTAGAGGCCTCAGCAGCGGCAGCAGTAGGATCTTCATTGAATTTCTTCACTGCTTCTTTGGCCACTTTGGCCAACTTAGCTTGCCGCTTGGCCCACTCCTTGGGGAAATCCTCACCACTTTTGATGCTGGTGAGATCAGCAACTTGGCCTGGTGCCAATGGAGGTCTTGGGCATGGAGGGTGTACGATGAATTTCTTCTTGTACTTTGGAGTCACATATCTGTACTCCCTCCATTCTCTGGCCCATCTCCTCTCTATCCTCTGAATGCGCACTTTGCGCTCATTCTTCGTCTCTTTGCCATGAGTTACTTCATCAGGAGTGCAGTACCCTGCATAGATATCATTAGGGATTTCCAAAGTAGTATTCACTTCTCGTGTCTTTCCTCCCTTCTGAGGTCTTTTACCATCAGCCGTATTCTTCATGTGAGGATTTTGAACAATCAAATTTTTTGACGAGGTATGCAATTTGTCTTCAAGGAACACTGCAAATGAGTTAAGTTGATGAGAACGAAAGAGATTCAACAGCTGATGAGGACATCAATACCATTGTTACACCCACAGCCCCTACTGCTATACATACTGGACCAATTACTAGAGCTCGCGCACGCCAGTTGAATTATCAGGTACTTTCGTTTCTTGGTAACAATTCTAATGTTCATGAGAATATGATGCTACCTAAATTGGATACATTTGTTTTGCTTACAAATGAAGGGCCTATCTTGGACAAGAAAGATGAACCTTGGAGGCGAGCAACAAGGTGACGAGCAAGGATGATGCTTCCATCTTAGGAGGCGAGAGTGATGATGTGCCATCTTCGGCCTTCATCCATGGCAACGGCGATGAGATGGTTGAGCATGGGATTTTCCCTTCGACCACGGCGACGTATGATAACTTGAGTGACCTTTGCCACCATATTGAGAGTGACAGTGACTTCACCACTAGCCCCATATATGATGTGTTACCCCAATTCCCATGTGAGGAGAGCCACAACCCCCACCACTTGAGTGAGATGAGTGACTCCACCATACATGAGATTGAGTGCACCTACTTTGAGGGAGTGAGTGAACCACCACATAGAGAGAGTGAGATAGTTGATAGGTCATGTGAGGCCACTTTCAACACTAACGACTTGACCTCTACCTCTATTGTGTCTTCTCATTTGGTGCTAGGTCCCATATGTGATGATGCGCCGATTCGCGACGACTACGTCCTACCTTTGGACAAGACGATGGCCATGGTGGAATATGATGCACCCCCCACATGGTTCCATCAAATGATGATCTTGACCACCATTCGGTCTTACCCACCTCACCTACCCCACGTGAGTGGAATGACAAAGGTAACATAGGTGAAGGTGATGCTCTTGTCCCATTAGTGGACTATCATGACATTGATTGCTTGCATGATGTTGATCAACCTATTTCCATGCTTCATGCTAGTGTGACTTCCCCATGCGATGATTTACCCATTTACGATGAGTATGATGATTCTCATGTGAAGTCTATTAGTTGTGATGCCATGTTGCATAGGATTTCTTGTGACAATTCCTTAGGTCACATCATGTTTGCCAATCCGCTTGACTTGTCATATGCTATGCATGAGATCGACCACATGTCATATTTGCAATCTCTTCATAGTGACTATGCATATGCCATTAAGATTAACCCAATTTGCACTTATGGCATAGATGACAAGCCCGTGGTTATTGGCATTTGTTTTTCTTGTGATGATATTGATATGCTCCCTTTGCATCCTTTATCTCATATTCCATGCCATGACCACCTAGCTTCGGATATGCATTGTTTTGGATGTTGTCCATTTTCTCCATGTGATGTTTACAACATTGCTCATGGGGAGACCCCCATAGTTTCCTCATACATTTTAGGAGATTTTGATTCATCCCATCCATTGCATGATCCTTATACTTGTATGCTAAATTTGCATCCCCATCGTGTCATACACAATAACTATTCTTTCATGATGGATGACATGTTTTTATACCATGCATCTAATTTCTTTGAGCGATGCTTATCTTGTGCTAACTTCCACGTGCAAATACACATCATGATGGATGATGTGTACATTTACCACACGCATAATCTCTTTCGTTTGTGTCTCTCTTGTGTAGGTACCCATGAATTCTTGTCAACCTCGCAATCCCACGAGTTGACAAAACGAGCTCTAGAGAGCAACGATGATTTGGGATCCCATGGATTGACTTTCCCACCGCTCTCTTCACGCGAAGTCTTCGTGCATTTATTCTACATGTCCCTCACATGGTTATGGATTATAGTCCATTACATATTCTATGCCGATCTTTCCATGTTCACTTTGCATGCTATCCTCATTACTATGCTTTTGCCATGCATTCGTGACTCTTGCTTTGCATTACACATGATGATAGATTCTCATACTTGTATGTGTATTTGCAAGCTTGGTGGAGATATTGCTTGTTATTGCAATGTTTGCTTTGTGCCCCATGCATATGATGATACTTTCATCTTGCTTTGTGTTCGTGTTTGCGATATGTCATGTGCATTGTCTATGCCTATTATTTGCTCTCATGACATGATTGCCATGATTTACTCTAGTATGTTGCATCTTCGCACTACTAGCTTGCACGACTTGATTACTATGTTTCCCTGCCTTGTTGCATCACCGATGACTTAAACTTTCTCGCTTCATGCGGTTGATGACAACCATCTACATGCTTTGCACATGATTGTTATTGCTTGCCGTCATATATCTCCATATGTTGCCTCTCTCATGCTAGATGATTTACCATGTATTGAGTGCAATTATGCATTTAGTCTTGATAATGAGTTTGCCCCCATAGCATTCTCACATATATTTGGAGATTTTGACATATTCCTTATGAAGCATGCTTGTCTTACCTCTTTGCACCATATACCTAGTGCCATGAATATTGCCATTTTTGCATCATATTCTTCACGCACTTGTGCTTCTAATGGTTATGTGCTAGAGAAGAGAACCATCATGATGGATGATGTGTTTATCAACCATGCACATACGTTCTTTCTTCTGTTGTGTGCATGTGTAGGATACTTGGACTTCGTGTCAACTTCCACGTTACGTGAGTTGACAATCCGAGCTCTTGAGAGCGAACCACCTCCTACTATGATGATTCTACATCGCACTTGCTTGTACTTCGGCATTGTGAAGGACACACAAGGACATGCTTTCAAGGTGATATCCTTCTCTTTTGAGAATCCCAAAACCATGAGCATGAATATTGTTGATCATACTACTTGTGTTGCTTGCACCATGAGACTTGGACCACTTGATTGCACACTTGTTAGAGATCTTGCTTCGACTTGTCATTTTCACTATTCCATGCATCATGATATCTATGCCTTGTGTGTTGCATCCAATTCTTGGATTACTTGCTCCTCTCATATGTTTGGTTGCAACAATGTCATCACTTCACATATGCCATGTCCCATTAATTGCTACATGCTTGCCTTGATTGCCTCACACATGATGAAAAATTGCTATTTCTATTGTGTTGAGTGCCACACTATCTTCACTACACCCTATGCACGTTATGCTTGGATTGTCTTGCACTTGAGCCATGTGTTTAGACACTTCATTTCTTTTGGTGTTGTCAATAATTCATATGCCTACCATAGACCTCTCATTGAGCGCTTTACCCATGTTTGCTATGAACTTGAGGTAGATGCTTCTTCTCTTGCCACACATATTTGCATCACTACCTCACATTTACATTCTTGTCCCCATGATATCATTGATTGTGCTCACTTTATATGCTTATATGCCATGTCACAATCCTTTGTCAAACCATATGCTTTGCATGATGATGACACTTGTTTGGTGAATAACCTCTTGAATGCTTGGTTTTGCACTAACGGTAACGACATTTGTTTTTCCAAGTGTTTGTTGTCCTTGCTCATTTTGAAGGAATCACTAGACGGTGCGACATTGGAGAGTGCCCATTTCGAGATTCAAGATGATGAGAACTTGGTGATCGACCACTCCTACACGGCGACGCCATCTCTTTCTCATGGTGATTTGGATTTTGATTCGAGGTTGGATCTTTCCCAAGGGAGGGGAGATGATGCGGAGCATCCTATGGACATCACCATGTTAAGAGTCTGTTTGGCAAGTGACACGTGCAACATCTACTTCACATACATAAAGGTGAATCGTCTCCTTTACACGTGCTCACTTGACCCCTTCGAGGATGGTATACTACTTGACACTCCACTCGTGTGCATGCATAGGTATTGTCGGAACACTACGGATGATGAGGAGGAGTGCAAACGCCAAGGAACAACTACACCATCCGCGAGGGAAGCGTGGAAACGAAGATGAAAGAAGAAGAGCTGTCGAAGAAGCTCCGGCCACCGGAGGACCGGTCGGGTCCGGACGTCCGGCGCCTAAAGATCCACCGGACGACCGGCCTGGACCGGACGACCAGCCCAGACCGGACAACCGGCGATCCCGCACCCGAGCCAAATGAGCGGACGTCCGACGCCAGCGGCGGCCGACGACCGGACGACTGGCCCCCTCCAGAAATCCGGCACTCCTGCGTCCGAGCCAAATCGAGCGGACGTCCGACGTCTACCAGACGTCTGGCCGCCCGTGAGTCTCCGGACGTCCGACGCCCACCGGACGTCTGACCCCTGACTGTGTCCAGTTGCGGGTTGAGGCCCATGTATTTACACTAAGACTATAAATAGACCTCTCCCTCCGCCTTTCTAGGGTCAGCGTTGTGGTAGCTCATTTGTGAGATAGAGCTTCGCTCATCCATATTGGATCTACTCCTTGAGAGAGACCGTGGCCCCTCTTCGGAGAAGATCCACCTTCTATTCAAGACCCCTTTACGGGAAGATCCCCTTGTGGATTCAAGACCTCCTCACGGAGAATAACCGGCTACCCTTTGTATCGTCCGTTGTTGACTTTGGATCTTGTATCTCCCTTTGTGTTCATGGATCTAGCGCATGTGTGATCATTCTTGTTGGTTTGAGTGTTCTCTTGTGTTCCCCTCGTGATTTTCCCCTCGTTTCCCTCCTCATGTTCTTCACGTTCTTTGCGGCATCTTCTCCTTTCGTGAAAGATCGGGCCACTAGGGTTCTACCCTACACCATCTTGGTATCATGAGCCACGTTAATCACGATTCGGAGCCTCCCCCACCGTTTTCTAGCCTTCTTTTGCTTGATTTCGTCCTAAATTCGAAAATCCCCACCAAAAATAGCCCCAATTTTTTTTTGTGATTTGTTGGTTTGATGATGTTTTGTTGATTTTGATCCATGGATTTGCTTGGTTTCGAGTGGATATAGCATCTCCCCAAGTTTCTCCATCTTTCATCCACGAAATCTCATCAATTTTGACCCCAAAATCCCCAAATTCCGCCCAAAATCGCGTCCCGAATCTCGGATCTGGAGTTGACCCCGATACACCGGACGACCGTCACCTTACCGGACGTCCGGAGCCGCAGGAACCACCGGACGTCCGACCTTACCGGAA
The DNA here is from genome assembly GCF_018294505.1 of Triticum aestivum. NCBI lineage: Eukaryota > Viridiplantae > Streptophyta > Magnoliopsida > Poales > Poaceae > Triticum > Triticum aestivum. The sequence goes on along the minus strand of NC_057797.1, from coordinate 340,358,496 downwards.
CCCCCTAACCCGAGAAGAATCAGCGGATTTCCGACCCGACCGGACGTCCGGCGACCGGACGACCGTTTTTTCCGGACATCCGCTACCTGTAGATATCAACTTCGGCTGATTATTGTTTCGGCCATAACTAATTCATCCGAACTCCGTTTTTAACGTTCTTTAGCTCGTTTTGAAGCTCTTGACATCCCCCTTACCACAAAAATACCACCAACATCATTTGACTCCATCAAATTTTCTGAATTTGGCAAGTTTGCCTAGGCCCTCCACCATATCATCCGCTACACCACCATAGCCTTCCGCAACCTAACCAATTTTGTTCCCCATCGCATTAGTGGTTGCTTGAGAAGTGATTTGAGTCTCCTAAGGTGTCTAGGCTACTTAGGGATGGTTGCTTCTTCATCAACCACCACCACCACCTCCGCATAACCTTGCCCACCATACACTTCCGCCACCTCAACTTAACCCAATTTTGTTTGTGTTGTGAGTTGTGTCTCCTAAGGTGTTTCGGCTACTTAGGGACCATGCTTCCAACTCCGACACTGTGTATAGTACACCACCATAACCTCCACTTCCGCATTGCGTACTCCACAACCCATCATTGCATTTCCATAATCCCTTTGAGCTTCCGCAACCACCACCACATCCCGCTGCCACCATTTTGACATTTGACATTTGAGATTTTGAGTTCGCGGTTTTTCCATTTCCTAAGGTGCTTCGGCTACTTAGGGACGAGTCTCCATCATCTTGGTATCTACATCAAGAACACCGCTACTCATCATTGCCAAGGACGGTAACCTCCATATCATCTTGGTAATGTGGTACCCCTCCATTGTACATTCCCCTTGCAATTGCATTGTTAACCCCTAGCCCATTTTGCGTTACTTGCCTATCGAGACTAGCCATTCGAGTATTGCCGGCAACGTTACTTGTGCACGTTAGTGATCTACACCATACATTGCATACATACCATATCATATTGGTGTCATATCATCTCGTGTGCCTCAAGTTTGTTTCCGAATATACACAATTACTATCTTGGTTTGTGCATTTCGCAAAGTGGATATATAAAAAAATATAGGCTTTTAAGCAAAAGAGAAAGAGCAAAGAAGGTTGTAAGCAATAGCCATAGCATCCACCACATTGCATAAGATTTTCATATCCGATCATGTTGGATCAAACACCGGGAACCATACATACATAGCATACTTGGGATAGAAAGTTTATCCATTTTGCATCTTATAGGTTGTGCACAAGTGCCGTATCCGCCTATAGAGCAATCATGCAAGCGTCTCTCTTGAGTTGTGTAACACGAGTGTTTTCCGTGGATTCCACATTTTATGCTCATCCTTGGTTGCACGACCCCATTTCTCTATCCGTGTGTGTGTTTCCGTGTGCCACACATTGCTATTGGTCTACTTGTTACACTTGCGAATTTGTGAATATCTTTCAACATTATTGACTCTTGCTAACATTTTACATCAAATTTTTGTGCCACTATCCTCACCGAGCTCCACCATAAGCCTTACTTGTGTAGGTGTGAGAAACCGATAAGAATTGGTACCAATTGTGCTATTGCCTTGTCCACATTGGAGTGATCATTGATCCACTTTCAACTTCGGTCAACGTACATTTGGTATTCGTTCTTCTCTTTCTACCACTCACATTTTTCTCTTGGAGTGATGGATAGGCAAGGCATTTCATCTTCGGTTTACAACAACAACGACGAGTTCGATGCCATGAACAACTCCATCGATGCCAAGATGCAAGCTCAAATTGAGGAGATCAAGGCCCTCATCAACTCCTACAAGCGGTCTTCCTCATCTTCGAGAAGATGCTCAAGAGCACATGCCTCCGAGCTACCATCTCCGGCAAGATCACATCGGCATCGACACCATCACCAACAAGGACGTGAAGGTCAAGAGCTCAACACCAACAACCGCTCAATGACTTCACCACCTCCTTTGGCATCTTTGCCAAGCGACTTCAAGGCATCTTTTCCTATGGACATACGGCATCTTCGCCAACAAGCACCTCAAGACTATGCTCAAGAGAAGCTCTGATGTAGGGTAGAACCCTAATCGCCCGATCTTTGACGAAAGGAGCGGATCCCGCGAAGATCATGAGGAACACGAAGGGGAAAACGAGGGAAATCACGATGGGGAACACGAGAGAATCACTCAACCAACAAGAAATAGTCACACATGTGCTAGATCCTCGAAACACAAAAAAAGATACAAGATCCAAAGTCAACGACGGACGATACAAGAGATAACGGTCTTCTTCGTGAGGAGGTCTTGAGGGGGCCGCCCAAGACGGGGTCTTGATGATCTTCTCCGCAAGGAGGTCTTGAATCCAAGGTGGATCTTCTCCGTAGAGGCCGCGGTCTCTCTCGTGGAGTAGATCCAATATGGATGAGCGTAGCTCTATCTCTCAAATGAGCTAAACTAACGCTGTCCTTAGAAAGGAGGTGGAGCTGGTCTATGTATAGTCTTAGCCACGAAGGGGTAAGTGGGAGCGAGGTACAAGGCCAAAGGCCCGCGGCTGCACACAGGCAGGTACCGGACGACCGGTGGGGGTCGGACGTCCGGTGGCTCAGGACGGACCGGACGTTCGGCGCGCGTCGGACGTCCGCTGATTCTTCTCGAGACAGGTGGCACCGGATTTCCAGTAAGCGTCGCACGTCCGGTGCCTGGGACTTGTCGGACGTCCGGTGTTGTCGGTCGTCCGGCGGCTGTAGAGGGTCGGACGTCCGGTGGCTTCCGGTCGTCCGGTCGCTGAAGACTCTGCAGCTCCTTCTTCTTCCATCTTCTCTTCTAGGCTTACCTCGCGGGTGGTGTAGGTATTCCTTGGCGCTTGCACTCCTCCTCGTCATCCGTTAAGTTCCGACAATACATACGCATGCACACGATAGGGGTGTCAAGTAGTATACCATCCATAAAGGGGTCAAATGAACACATGCAAAGGGGAAGATTCACCTTTAGGTATGAGAAGTAGATGTCGCATGTGTCACTTGCCAAATGTACTCTTGACATGGTGATGCCCGTAGGATGCTCTGCATCATCTCCCCTCCCCTGGGAAAGATCAGACCTTGAATCGAAATCCAAATCACCATGGGAAAGAGATGGCGTCGCCGTGTAGGAGTGGTCGATCACCAAGTTCTTGTCATCTTGAAGATCGAAATGGGCACTCTCCAATGTCGCACCGTCTCGTGATTCCTTCAAAAGGAGCAAGGAGAACAAACACTTGGAAAAACAAATGCGGTTAGCGTTAGTGCAAAACCAAGCATTCAAGAGGTGATTCACCCAACAAGTGTTGTCATCAAGCATAGCATATGGTGTGACAAAGGATTGTGACATGGCATGTAAGCACATAAATTGAGCATAATCAAGGATATCATGGGGACAAGCATGTAAATGTGAGGTATTGATGCAAATATGTTGGACAACTGAAGAAGCATCTACCTCAAGTTCATAGCAAGCATTCACAAATTGCTCAATGAAAGGTCTATGGTAGGCATAGGAATCATTCACAACACAAAATAAAATGAAGTGTCTAAACACATGTGTCAAGTGCAAGACAATCCAAGCATAATGTGAATTGGGTGTAGTGAATATCGTGTGGCACTCAACACAATAGAAAGAGCAATTGTTCATCATGTGTGAGGCAATCAAGTCAAGCATAGTAACCGAGTCATGCAAGCTAGTAGTGCGAAGATGCAACATACTAGAGGAAATCATGGCAATCATGTCATGTGAGCAAATAATAGACATAGACAATGCACATGACATATCGCAAGCACGAACACAAAGCAAGATCATAGTGTAATCATAGGCATGGGGCACAAAGCAAATATGGCAATAACAAGTGATATCTCCACCAAGCTTGCAAATACACATACAAGTATGAGAATCAATCATCATGTGTAATGCAAAGCATGGCTCACAAATGCATGGCAAAGTCATGGGAATGAGCATATCATGCAAAGTGAACATGGCAAGATGGGCATAGAATATGTAATGGACAATAATCCATAACCATGTGAGGGACATGTAGAATAAATGCACGAAGACTTCGCGTGAAGAGAGCGGCGGGAAATGCAATCCATGGGATCACAACTCATCGTTGCTCTCTAGAGCTCGTTTTGTCAACTCGTGGGATTGCGAGGTTGACAAGAATTCATGGGTACCTACACAAAAGAGGCACAAACCAAAGAAATTGTGCGTGTGGTAAATGTACACATCATCCATCATGATGTGTATGTGCACGTGTGAGTTAGCACAAGATAAGCATCGGTCAAAGAAATTTGATGCATGGTATAAGAACATGTCATCCATCATGATAGAATAGTTATTGTGCATAACATGATGGGGATGAAAATTGAGCATACAAGTAAATGGCACATCAATAGCATGTTTATTCATGGGAAGCATATTATGCACATAAGTATTGGGATCATGCAATGGATTGGAGTGATCAAAATCTCCAAACATGTATGAGGAAACTATGGGGGTCTCCTCATGAGCAATAATGGGAACATCATATGGAGAAAATGGACAACATCCAAAACAATGCATATCCGAAGCTAGGTGGTTATGGCATGGCATATGAGATAAATGATGCAAAGGTAGCATGTCAATATCATCACAAGAGAAACAAATGCGAATAACCATAGGCTTGTCATGTATGCCATATGTGCAAATTGGGTTCATTTTAATAGCATATGCATAGTCAATATGAAGAGATTGCAAATATGACATATGATTGATCTCATGCATAGCATATGACAAGTCAAGTGGATTGGCAAGCATGATGTGACCGAGAGAATTAGCACAAGAAATCCTATGTAACATGGCATCACAACTAAAAGACTCCACATGCCAATCATCATACTCATCATAAATGGGTAAATCATCGCATGGGGAAATCATACTAGCATGAAGCATGTCAATAGGGGGATCAACATCATGCAAGCAATCAATGTCATGAATGTCCACTAGTGGGACTAGAGCATCACCTTCACCTATGTTACATTGTTCATTCCACTCAAGTGGTGTAGGTGAGGTGGGAAAGACCAAATGGTGGTCAAGATCATCATTGTGATGGAAGCATGTGGGGGGTGCATCAGATTCCACCATGGCCATCGTCTTGTCCAAAGGTAGGACGAAGTCATCGAGAAGCGGCGCATCATCATATAAGGGACCTAGCACCAAATGAGAAGACACAATAGAGGTGGAGGTCAAGTCATTACTGTTAAAAGTGGCCTCACATGACCTATCAACTATCTCACTCTCTCTATGTGGTGGTTCACTCACTCCCTCAAAATAGGTGCACTCAAACTCACATATGGTGGAGACACTCATCTCACTCTAGAGGTGGGGGTTGTGGCTCTCCTCACATGGGAATAGTGGAAACACATCATATATGGGGCTAGTGGTGAAATCCCATGCTCAACCGTCTCGTAGTCGTCGTCGTGGATGAAGGCCGAAGATGGCACAACATCAGTCTCTCCATGGTTGAAGGCCGAAGATGGCACATCATCAGTCTCGCCTCCTAAGATGGAAGCATCATCCTTGATCGCCACCATGTCCCTCGCCTCCAAAGCTTGGTCCTTGAGGGTCTCCGTAGTCGTACTCCTCGCCGCCCCGTCTTGAAAAAGAGTCATGGAGGACTCGGCATCGTCAATGCCACAAAGAGGGATGGCGTCGAACTTGGGAGTATCGTCTTGGAGCTCGTCGGGCTTGGACATCGTGGTGGTAGTAGCCTCATGCTCGTTCTCATGGAGCTTGGTCGTTGCGAAGTGAGCTTGGGGTGGAGAAAGTTTGGCCTTCATGAGTTCTTGTTCCGCCTTGAGAGCACCAATGTAGTTGTCGTCGAGGGACTTGTAGTTCTCGAGGAAGATCATCTTGGAGATGTCGTTGTGCAATCCCATTGAGGGAGTCCTAGATTAGGGGGTGTTCGGGTTGCCGGACTATACCTTCAGCCGGACTCCAGGACTATGAAGATACAAGATTGAAGACTTCGTCCAGTGTCCGGATGGGACTTTCCTTGGCGTGGAAGGCAAGCTTGGCGATGCGGATATTCAAGATCTCCTACCGTTGTAACCGACTTTGTGTAACCCTAACCCTCTCCGGTGTCTATATAAATCAGGGGATTTTAGTCCATAGGACAACTTCATATACAACAATCATACCATAGGCTAGCTTCTAGGGTTTAGCCTCCTTTATCTCGTGGTAGATCTACTCTTGTACTACCCATATCATCAATATTAATCGAGCAGGACGTAGGGTTTTACCTCCATCAAGAGGGCCCAAACCTGGGTAAAACATTGTGTCCCTTGTCTCCTGTTACCATCCGCCTAGATGCACAGTTCGGGACCCCCTACCCGAGATCCGCCGGTTTTGACACCGACATTGGTGCTTTCATTGAGAGTTCCTCTGTGTCTTCGCTTTTAGGCCCGATGGCTCCTTCGATCATCAACAACGATGCAGTCCAGGGTGAGACCCTTCTCTCCGGACAGATCTTCGTCTTCGGCGGCTTCGCACTGCGGGCCAATTCGCTTGGCCACCTTGAGCAGACCGATAGCTATGCCCCTGGCCATCAGGTCAGGTTTGGAAGCCTAAACTACACGGCCGACATCCGTGGGGACTTGATCTTCGACGGATTTGAGCCACAGCCAAGCGCGCCGCACTGTCTCGATGGGCATGATATAGCTCTGCTACCGAACAACGCCTTGGAGGCCGCACACGCATCAGTTCCGACCATTGATTCAGAACCTACCGCGCCGATCGAGGATCAGCGGTTGAACGCTGCCTCAGGGGCTGCGATCTCAGAGGGGATCGAGCCGAACTCCAGCCCCGCACTCCGCATGGCCCGTGACTCCGAGGAGCCGGATTCCTCTCCGAACTCCGAGCCCCCCGCACCCCTGCCGATCGAATCCGATTGGGCGCCGATAATGGAGTTCACCGCCGCGGACATCTTTCAGAACTCGCCCTTCGGCGACATCCTGAATTCGCTAAAGTCTCTCTCTTTATCAGGAGAGCCCCGGCCGGACTACGGTCAGCAAGGATGGGATTCAGATGATGAAGAAATTCAAAACCCACCCACCACCCACTTCGTAGCCACTGTCGACGACTTAACCAACATGCTCGACTTCGACTCTGAAGACATTGATGGTATGGACGACGATGCAGGAGACAACCAAGAACCAACGCCTATAGGGCATCGGACAACCACCTCATCTCACGATGTGTACATGGTGGATACCCCTAAAGGAAGCAACAACGAGGAAAACGGGTATGGAAAGAGGGATCGATCTCTCGAAAAACAATCAAAGCATCGGCGTAAACGCCGACCCAAGCCCCGCCTCGATAAAGACCCAGCCATAGAGCAGGAAGAGCCGGTAGACAACGAGCATGCCTTAGAGCAACCGTCCCAACAGGACAACCCGGATAGAGAAACCGAACATCCCTCCCCCGGCGAAAATGGCATTCCGGACGACCCTACGCCGGACAAGCCCACGAAGTAGAAGAACCTCCACAAACGGCTCGTTGCAACAGCATGCAGCCTGAAAAAGCAGAAGCGGAAGCTAAAAACTGCGTAAGATGCACTCAGGATCAGATGGAGTAAAGTAATCAACACCGCAGACAAATACGGCGACAGTCGCCACACTAAAAGCTATCCGAAGAGAAAGCTACTGCCTGAATTCGATGAGGAGGCCTCGGAGCCCTCGCATTCCAAAAGTAAGAAAGCCACACGGTCGGATAGACGACCCCATGGCTAGCATAAAGCGGCAAGTAGCGCCACACTTAAGCCGGCATGCGACCCGCTTAAAGATTCGTATCATGGCCCAGCCAGGTCCATTTACGGGCCAAGAAAGCAAGCTCTCGTAAGCAATGCAATAAAGCAATTATCAGAATCCGGCACACCCAAATACAGGGGTGCCGCACACCCCCAATGTTTCACTGATGAGGTCCTAGATTATGAATTTCCAGCATGATTCAAACCCGTAAACATAGAGGCATATGATGGAACAACAAATCCCGGAGTCTGGATCGAGGATTATATCTTCCACATACATATGGCTAGAGGAGACGACCTCCACGCCATAAAATACTTACCCCTCAAGCTTAAAGGGCCAGCCCGGCACTGGCTCAAAAGCCTTCCTTAAAACACAATCGGAAGCTGGGAAGAGCTCGAGGACGCTTTCCAAGCAAATTTTCAAGGAACCTATGTCCGCCCTCCGGATGCAGACGATCTTAGTCACATAACTCAACAGCCCGAAGAGTCAGCTCGGCAATTCTGGAATAGATTTCTTACTAAAAAGAATCAGATAGTCGACTGTCCGGATGCTGAAGCCTTAGCGGCTTTCAGGCATAATGTCCGAGACGAATGGCTTGCCAGACACCTCGGCCAAGAAAAGCCAAGAACAATGGCCGCACTAACAAGCCTCATGACCCGCTTTTGCGCAGGAGAGGACAGCTGGTTGGCAAGATGCAGCACCAGTGACCCAAGTACATCCAAAACTAGGGATGGAAACGGAAAACCGCGACGCAATAAGGACCGTCACCAGACCAAGGAAAAAAGTCCGAAGAGCACGACAGTCAACGCCGGATTCAAAAGCTCACGACAGAATCAGAAAAAGTCGCCCCTCCAAGATAACAGGGACGACCTATCCAACCTAAACAAAATCTTGGATAGGATATGTCAAATACACAGCACTCTCGGAAAGCCTGCTAACCATACCCACAGAGATTGTTGGGTTTTCAAACAATCCGGCAGACTCAACACCGAACACAAGGGGCTCGACACACCAAGCGAAGACGAGGACGAACCCCAAAAGCAAAGTACCAGGAAACAAAAGAATTTTCCACAAGAAGTAAAAATAGTAAACTTACTCCACATAACAAAACACGCGGCGGCCATAAAGGTACGCGCCCCACGGCCTATCCCAAAGGAATCCCGCCACTGGTTGTGAAATCCAATCATCTTCGATCATCTGGATTATTCTAGAAGTATCAGGAACCCAGGCTGGACTGCCCTAGTACTCGATCCAATAATTGGCGGACTCCAGTTTTCAAATGTCCTTATGGACGGTGGCAGCAGAGTCAACCTGATATATCAGGACTCAATCCGCCACATGGGGATCGACCCAAAAAGAATTTGCCACAGCAAAACCTCCTTTCAAGGAGTAACGCCAGGTCCGGACACCCATTGCATGGGCTTTCTCCGGCTCGAGGTTATTTTCGGCTCTGCCGATAACTTCCGTCGCGAAAAGCTGACTTTCCACATCGTCCCATTCTCAAGTCGATACCAAGCACTACTAGGACGCGAAGCTTTCGCCCGCTTTAATGCAATACCGCATTATGCATCTCTTACGCTTAAGATGCCCGGTCCACGCGGCATCATCTCCTTAAAGGGGAAGCAGTGAGAACACCTCCCCCAAGCGGAGGATTGTACGGCCGCTTTAACGGCCCCACAACACAACGGCTTCACCAGCCAGAACATCGGAACAGGTCATTAAGACCACGGACACGGATAGACGAGTCCGGCACAAACGTATCATTGATAAAGGCTTAGTGGCCATATACCCCTGTACTAGGGGCTTCACACGTATAAAATAAGAGACAATAAAGCTCAATTTTTCATATTTTACTTTACACTTTGTTTATTTCATATAACTTTTTGTTCGGCACGCCCCTTTTTCAACTTAGTTGCTCTCTTTTTACAGATGAACGTCGTGCCGCGCCCGTCCAGGATACGGCACAACGGAGACACAGGCACAGACGTGCAGTAGGGACCCGTTACAAGGATTCTTTTCAGATTAAGACCCTGTGTAAACCTTTTTTACTGTCTCTTGTTGATACACATCCCCTGGTTCTATGACCAAGGAGGAGGCTGGCGTACCTGGACACTAGGGGCTTATACCTCAGGGCGTTACCTCGCCCGCTCTCATAAAGACCGAATACCTTAGGGAGTGTTCGGCGTCGCGACTTTGGCCTTATATGCATCAGCTCCGAGTCATGATTTTGGTCAAATGTTGGGTTGCCCGGCTCCTGTGTTCGGCCGCCTTACGTTCCGCTCTATCGGCTAAGGCGGCACCAGGAGAACTACTGCGATTGTGCCCTGGTTCGGCCAGGCGAGCACCTCAGTAGAGAAAGCCGAAAACCGACTGTCATGATATAGCGTGAGACTGGTCAACCACTTGATGACTCTCCAGAATCTATAGGATTCCTCCGCATTAACGAAGGGCCGTTTCCCAGCCAGGCACACACGCGCCCCGAATTCAGGCGAGCGCAGTCGCCACCAGGGGCTACCTAAATAGTCCCATTGTCAAGCTCCTATGGCTAAGTGAAAGTGTTAAAGCATTATAGTCCGGTTGCCTAGCTCGCTGCGTTATCACCTCCTTTGTAGGACCAAGACGTTGCTTTAAGTGTGAAAATGCGCCTTCTGCGAGCACCCCTGCACTATGTGCATGGGGGCTGAAGCCAACGACTGCAATCTTTCAGATTTTGTATATATATCTTAAAACGGCCACACAGGAGGTGTCCCAAATACTTGCAGGCACAAGTATAAAAGGCTACTATAATTCTTCAAAATATTGCTTTATAATTACATATGCTATCAGCACATAGCATCCTTCGAGCATTGCGCCTCTATTACACGAGCGCCTTTAAGGACTTCCTGAAAATAGTGCTCGGAGGGTACTCAGCTTTTGTCTGAATCTCGGGATGCAACAGCGGTGGTCTCCATCTCTGCCCAGTATGTTTTGACACGGGCAAGAGCCATCCGTGCGCCCTCTATGCATGCTGACCTCTTCATCGCATTGATATGTGGCACCGCGCCAAGGAATTGCTGCACCAAGCTGAAATAACTCTTCGGCTCTGATCTGCCCGGCCACAGATGACCCATGACGTACTTCATGGCGAGTCCGGACAATCTATTCAGTTCGGCCCATTGAGCCAGACGATCGTCCACTGCCAGTGGACGCTCTGGATTGTGAAACTGCGACCAGAAAAGCCTTTCCACTTCGCGATCTTCTTGATCTCAAAAGTGTTCGGTCGCATCAGCAGCGCTCGCTGCCAAATCCAGATAGGTGTCCTCCGAACTCCACATCTGGTCCAACGGAGCAAACTTCGGATTACAAAACTTCCTCCGTAGCATAAAGGGCTTTCCAGCCGCAATCTGTCTGGCCTGACGCAGCTCCTCCTTCGCAGCTCTCATCGCAGAGCGAGCATCCTTGGCATCAGCAACGGCCTTCTCTAAGTCCGTCTGTCTCGCCCGGCCTTCTTTCTCAAGAAACTTGCAATGGTCAGCAGCACTTTTTAACTTCACGGCCATCTCGGCCACCTCCTTCCTGCTCCGGCAGTGAGCAGCCTGTTTGGCTCTCAGCTCTTCAAGGGCCTTCTCGGCAGCCGCATCACTTTTCCTGGCTTGTTGCTTAGCTCGGGCAAGTTCCACCCGGAGACTCTCCACGGCGTCCGCACCATCTGCGTCAAGCACACACATTGTAAGATACTGGCATAACGCTCCTCTTACCAGATGCAGCCCGAGGAATTGCATACCTTGAGCCTCATCAAGCCACTCGTTGACGAGCGCGATGTCGGCATCTGCCACGTCAAGTTGCTGCTTTAGTTCGGCAAAATCATCAGTTCGGCTCGATTCCGGACGCTTCGCCACCTATATACAAAGGAGACATTTTAGACCTGGGATTATGATCCTCTGCGCGCCGTCAATTTTGACAACGCACAGAGTCTCAGGGGCTACTATCTACACAGGGCGCATCTTGTTTATGCGCAACTGACAAAGAAGTACATTATCAAACGTACTTCAAAACCCGTCAGCAAACTTCTGACGACCTCATGCAATCCGCTTCCCGCGGACGAAATCCTTCCAATCACCGAACCCATCAATGCACGGTGCTCCTCTGAGATAGAAGCTCGCCCCAGCTGAATCATCAGCTCCTCCGACCGCGCACCGGACGGTGCCGGACTCGTCCTATGACCTCCATCGAAGGCCGGATTCGGAGAAACCCTCCGTGACGACACCTCAGGGTCGCCCGCCTCGCCAGGCGGTACGGCAGGGGGAGGCGTTCCACTCTCCATCATCTCCGGAAGAAGATCCCCCGAAGACGAGCTCTGTTGAGAAGGGCTGAGGTCCGAGCTACAAAGTGAAATTTCGGTTAATCTTCTCAGATAAAAAGCAAGGATTTCTCTCATCCCTCTAAAGGAAAATCTTTCTCTACTTACGGCTCACTGGAGGGCTGATCCCTTTCAGGGCGTAGCTCGGCCGAGGATCTCCCCGGCGTCGGACCCTCTGACAAGGACTTTTCCCCCCGCTTTGAGGCCGTGGTCTCCGGGTCGTCAGAGGCGGCCCTCTTCTTCCCCTTAGGAGAGGAATTGACAGTTCCTCCCTTCGGAGCAGCCTCCTTCAAGGAGGCCATGGATTCTTTGTCCTCTCCCTCACTTCCCTCCAAAGGCACGATCTTCAACATCCTGACTAGCACGGGAACCAGCCTGGTCTCAGGAAGGGGAGCCGGACACCTGATCAGCTTTGCCTTCGCTATCCACTCCTGTTTAAAAGGACAGCTCTTTTAGGGGCGAATTTATGACAATTTTACGGATAGCGAGTCCGGGCACAAGGTTACTTACTTGAGTATTCGGGCGATTGCAGCTTAAACCTGCGTCCTCGGTCAAATCCGGACACATTGCTTGTGATCCGAAGAACATTTTATACATCTCCGCGGGCGTTGCACCCATAAAATGCTGGAGAGCTCGTGGTCCCTTTGGATTAAACTCCCACAGACGAAAGGAGCAACGTTTGCCGGGCAGTGTTCGGCGAATCAACATGACCTGCGTCACCTTGACTAGGTTGAGGTCTCTTTCTAAGAGATCCCTGATGCGGCCCTGCAACAAGGGCACGTCTTTGGATAACCCCCAATCTAATCCTTTGTTGACCCATGACGCTAGCCGTGGTGGGGGACCCGAGCGAAAGGCAGGAGGCGCCGCCCACTTGGCGCTCCTGGGAGCGGTGATATAGAACCACTCTCATTGCCACAAGCCGAGCTCCTCTTGAAAGGAGCCCTCGGGCCATGAAGCATCAACATTCTTACTTATGACAGCGCCTCCGCACTCTGCGTGCCGTCCCTCGATCATCTTCGGCTCCACTCCAAAAGTCTTGAGCCATAATCCGAAGTGAGGAGTAACACGGAGGAACGCTTCACACACAATGATGAATGAGGAAATGTGGAGGATGGACTCCGGAGCTATGTCATGAAATTCCAACCCATAATAGAACATCAGCCCCCTCACGAAGGGATCAATCGGGAAGCCTAACCCCTGAAGGAAGTGAGACATGAACACTACGCTCTCACCGGGCTGGGGACTGGGGATAGTCTACCTTTGAGTAGGCAACCTATGCGAAATTTCGGCGGTCAAGAACTTAGCCTCTCTCAACTTTAGCACGTCCTCCTCCGCGACGAAGGGAGGCATCCATCGGCCTTGAAGGTCGGAACCGGACATTGTTGAAGGTCCGAAGCACCTGGAATTTTGAGCCTAGGGTGTTGGAACTCGAGGCGACGGGCGAACTTGTTTTGAGATTGGGGAAAAGGAGTAAGGCCCTGGTCTCTTTATAAGAGGTTGAATACCAGGAGCCCTCCCCGTAACCATTTGGGACTCGCTTTTAATCGAGAAGACATGCTAACGGGCACGATTGGGTTACCCATGTCCGTATTGATGAGAATCCCATAAATAAAGGGGACACGATCTCTGCTTTGACAAGACATGCCAAGGAAACCGCCTCGCAAAACACGCTGAGGTGGAAAAGTGAAAACGATTCGAATAAAGGCTTGGCCGTAGTGTGATGTCACGCTGCAGAGTACGTCAGCGGATTAAGATTTGTGTTAATATTATTCTCTCTGTGGCAATACGTGGAAACTTATTTTGCAGAGCCGGACACTACTCTTGGTGTTTACAAACTTTTATGAAGAATTTGGAGGAGGAATCCGCCTTGCAATGCCGAAGACAATCTGCGTGCCGGACTCGTTGTCATTGAAGCCTGGTTCAGGGGCTACTGAGGGAGTCCTGGATTAGGGGGTGTTTGGGTAGCCATACTATACCTTCAGCCGGACTCCAGGACTATGAAGATACAAGATTGAAGACTTCGTCCCGTGTCCGGATGGGACTTTCCTTAGCGTGGAAGGCAAGCTTGGCGATGCGGATATTCAAGATCTCCTGCTGTTGTAACCGACTTTGTGTAACCCTAACCCTCTCTGGTGTCTATATAAACTGGGGGATTTTAGTCCGTAGGACAACTTCATATACAACAATCATACCATAGGCTAGCTTCTAGGGTTTGGCCTCCTTGATCTCGTGGTAGATATACTCTTGTACTACCCATATCATCAATATTAATCGAGCAGGACGTAGGGTTTTACCTCCATCAAGAGGGCCCGAACCTGGGTAAAACATTGTGTCCCTTGTCTCCTGTTACCATCCGCCTAGACGCACAGTTCGGGACCCCCTACCCGAGATCCGCCGGTTTTGACACCGACACCCATCATTAAGTGGAACTTCATCGAAATGGGGTCATCTATGCCGGCTCGTCGCAAGGCAATCTTCATCTCCTTGAAGTACTCGTCGATGGACTTGGATCCTTGGATGGTGTTCTCCAATTGGCGTTGAAGTTGTTCTGTGTAGGTTGGAGCCACAAACTCTCGCCGCAAAGCTCTCTTCATCTTGGGCCAACTCATTTCGTAGCTCTCTGAAGGTGCGTGAAGCCACCATGTGGACGCGTAGTCGTGGAAGTTCCTTGTGGCGCACTTCACTTGATCCTCGGAAGGGACTTGATGTAGCTTGAGGTATTCGTCCATCAAACGCTCCCACTCGAGATACTCCTCGGGTTCTTGATTCCCATAGAAAGGAATCGTGTGGTTAATGACGAGGTCGTAGTAGCTCGTGGAAGTCACGGACATGAGCTTGGGGAGCTTCTCTTGAGCGTAGTCTTGAGGTGCTTGTTGGCGAAGATGCCATACATCCAAAGGCGAAGATGCCTTGAAGTCGCTTGGCGAAGATGCCAAAGTGGTTGGTGTAGCCGTAGCTCCGTCTTGGTGGTACTTGTCTCGCGGTCTTCTCTTGTGGTCATGAAGTTTGGACTTGGCATGAAGTAGGGCTTGTTTCGACTTGTAGGTAGGTGCATCTCGAGCATCTTCATGATGATGTTGTCATTTTCATGCTTGAGCCTGATGTAGATGTCATTCGTCGTCGTCGTGCACATGTTGCTTGGAGGTGACTTTCCCTTCATGACTAGGTGGATCACAAACGTGATGGTGGTCGCCATGGAGATGTGGACGAGGACGACTTGCGCTTGCATCATTTTTGCGCTCCGAAGACTTGTGACTTAAACGTCGCCGCCTTGAGGATGATGAAGGGGAAGAACGGTTGATCAACAAGGTCTAAATCTCCTCCATCCTTGATGAGGACGTCAATACCATTGTTACACCCACAGCCCCTGCTGCTATACATACTGGACCAATCACTAGAGCTCGTGCACGCCAATTGAATTATCAGGTACTTTCGTTTCTTGGTAACGATTCTAATGTTCATGAGAATATGATGCTTCCTAAATTGGATACATTTGTTTTGCTTACAAATGAAGGGCCTAGCTTGGACAAGAAAGATGAACCTTGGAGCAAGTTCAAGCATGGAGATGATGGCATGCGCAAGGAGAACAAGAACGGAGTTACAAGTGATGATTTCAGGACTTTGAAGCCGCCATAAGGAGTGCATGAAGCATGGGACGAAATATACAAGATGCCACTTCATAAATTTCGTCCAGAGGCTATTCTAGGTGCTGCGCCACCTTATTATTGGGCCAGGCCCATGTATTTTCGAAGTACTTAAGTATATGCTATTTTTAGAGTCCGTATGTGTGGGGAAAGAAGAGTTAGGGTTGGTTTCGGACCGCTCCACCAAGGGCCACGAAATTCCCCCTCTCTCCTCCATATATACAGCCCTTAGGGCATCGTTTAGACTTTGGCTTTTGTTTAGATTAAAAGTTCGCCATAGCTGCAACTTCTCGTACTTCGTTTGTGTCCAACGACCAGACCAAGACGTCACAAAACCCCACCTTGATCAATAAAGCTTTCATCTTATATTCGCAATATCCAGATTGCAATCTCAGTTTCTTGCTTGTTCTTTGTTTGCTCGCAGGAAACAGACCCTCGTGGTCAGGTTGATCGTGCTCCGGCGTGGTCAATAACCCCTCGGAAGTTGGTTTAGCGATTGCTAAGGCGCGACGTCTCGCACGTTCATAGTCGGATCGTCAAGGTCGACTCCCACAGAAAACGATATCTATCTCATCGAAACATCGGGACACCTTTGCCTCTATCAAGTGGTATCAGATTTTCAGGTTGCTCGGTGAGATTTTCCAGTTTTTCATAGTTTAGATCGAGTCTGTTCTTCATACCTACAGTCCACGAAAAAAACCAAAAAAAATTAGGGTTAGTTCATCATATCCGAACAAATCTGAGCCTTTGCATAGTCTTTTCAGTATTTTGCTTTGTTGAATTTGCGGTTGCATCGTCGTGTCTAGTTGATGGTCTTAGAGTCTAGTCTTTTAGAGTTTCGAGTTCTGGTCATAAGTTGTCACGCCACCGCTGCACCATCATCATCGCTCCTGCCATCTACCACCACCGCTTATCCGCCATCGATCCGTATCCATATACCACCACCAATCCGTCTCCATATACCATCACTAATCCGTATCCATATACCACCACCAATCCGTATCCATATACCACCACCGCTGCCATATCCTACCATCATATATCCACTACCAATTCGAGTTCCTCTCATATTAGGTTTGTTTTCGAGGTTCGTCTAATTTCCGATTCGTGTTTCCTTGCCTGAGTAGGTCTCGGAAAAAAAAAGTTTGGAGACCCCCGGGCAGTTTTTAGGCCAAAATTTTCACAAGCAATTTTTTCCCTATCCTATTTTTAGGCTTTTCTGAGTCTTTTGAGCCACGTGCCATCATAGTGATTTTTTGTCGCACTTTTTCGTCATCGCTGCCCTGATTTCCGAAAAAAGTCAAAAAAAAATTCGTGCCCATCCTATCAGTTTGACGAGGGAAGAGTTTTGAGACAGTCGCCATTATAGTGATTTTTTGCAAAAAAAAGGAGCGCAAAAAAAAGAGGAGCGCAAAAAAAAGAGCGAAAAAAAGTTCGAGAGTGTGCTTTTCCCTTGTTTACATGAAGCGCTGTGATTTTGTTAGTGTTCTAGGCTCACGTCTCTAGCACGGTCTAGCCTAGGACCAGCACAGTACCGTCGTTGAGCATTTATTCAACTTTGCATCTCTGAATTGATTATTGCTGACCCTTTTTGCTACCATATTATAAGCCTTCCCAGCTCCACATACATCTACTCGTGCACTTGACTCTCCCTGGTAATCGCTCTATCCAAGCTTTGAGAGTTTTGACTATGATGGTTGCCGATCACCGCCTGCTGCTGGGTCAGAACTGGTAATAATTTGAGATTTGCTTGACAGATTTGTGACATCCACCACCACCTCTTGTTTGCAGTCTGTAGGATCATATTCTCGTGTGTTTCTACTGCTGCTAACCATGGTAGGATCACAAGCCGACGAGACTGACTGGGAGAACCTGACGAATAAGGAGTTGCATGATAAATTTCAGTAAATGATGAGTGGACAGGTGCAAGATGTGCTAAACAGATTTGAAGAGGCCATGGAGAAGATAGATGGCATGGAGAAGACCTTCGAAACAAAGCTCGATAACAGGTTTAATGAATTGCTCGCGCGTCTTCCACCACCACCACCACCGGCTGCCCCTAACGCACCTCTACAACAACAACGTCGCTTTCCAAATCAAGTGGGACGAGCATAGCGCATTCCCATTGACCCTGGGCAAAATTCTGGTGCCGATGTTGATGCTTCCGCCGCTCCTGCTACTACTGCAGAGGTGGAGTCCCATTACGAGGATGAGGTTGACCAAAATCAGAACTACATGCAACCACCAGCACCACCACCACCAGGTTGTCCTCATGCATATCCTCGCAACAGTAGGGCTGCACCACCACCTGAGGTACATGACCATCTTCCTAAACTAAAATTGAATATTTCACCATTTGATGGTAGATATGTTCCTGATATATATATCTTACTTGGGAGTTAGAAACTGAACAACGATTTACATGTTTACAATATCCTGAGGAGAGACGTGTTCCTGCTGCTGTTTGTGCTTTCACTAGCTTTGCATTTGTTTGGTGGTCTGAACATTGTCAATTATATCCTATTCCAGCTACTTGGGCTGCTTTGAAAACTGCTATGTGTACTCGTTGGGTTCCACCATATTATCAACGTGAATTGCTTCAAAAATTGCAGCATTTAAGACAAGGAAAATTTTTTGTAGAAGAATATTATCAGGAATTACAAACTGGCATGATTAGATGTGGTATTGTTGAGGAGAATGAAGCTATGCTTGCACGTTTTATGGGTGGATTGAATAGAGATATTCAGACCATTCTAGAGTATAAGGAGTATACTAATATCACTCGTTTATTCCATTTTGCTTGTAAAGCTGAACGTGAAGTGCAGGATCGACAGGCATTGGCGCGAACTAACTTTTCTGCAGGTCGATCTTCATCATGGACACCACGTGCATCCTCTACTTCCACTACACTAGCACCTCCATCAGGTGCCACCTCCAGCCGTGATACAAGAAAGCAGGCACAACCACCACTATCTGCCAAGAGCACACCTCTCGGGCCTACGCAGAGCTCTTCTTCTTCCATGGCATCAACAGGGCACACAAGTGATATTATTTTTCATCGTTGTAAGGGAAGAGGACATTTTACGAGAGAATGCAAATCTCAGCGTGTGATGATTGCTACTAAGCATGGTGGGTATGAGTTCGCTAGTGACTATGATGAGGAGACTTTGGCTCTTATTACACGTGAAGAACACGGTGGAGATGCTTCTGATCATGAAACGCAATACATGGCTCCTGAAGATGCTGACAGGTATGAATGTTTAGTTGCTCAACCTGTTTTGAGTGTGCAGGTCACACAAGCTGAGCAAAATCCGAGGCATAATTTGTTCCATACAAAGGGAGTTGTGAAGGAACGTTCTATTCACGTCATCATAGATAGAGGGACCTGCAACAACTTGGCTAGCATGGAGATGGTGGAGAAGCTATCTCTGACCACAAGACCACATCCACATCCTTACAACAGCGGCAAGGTTAAGGTAACACGTACTGTTCGTCTGCATTTTAGTATCTCTACATATGCTGATTATGTTGATTGTGATGTGGTACCCATGCAGGCATGTTCCTTATTACTTGGTAGACCATGGCAATTTGATAAAAATTCTGTACACCATGGTAGAAACAATCAGTATACTCTTGTTCATAAGGATAAAAATATTACTTTGCTTCCTATGACTCCTGAATCCATTTTGGAAGATGATATTAATAGAGCTAATAAAGCAAAACAGGAGAAAAATAAGAGTGAAAATCAGATTGTGGCAAAATAATTTGAGCAACAAATGAAGCCTAATAATAAACCATCTAGTGTTGCTTCTGAAATTAAATTGAAAAGTGCATGTTTACTTGCCACAAAATCAGATATTGATGATCTAGATTTTAGCAAATCTGTTTGCTATGCTTTTGTGTGCAAAGAGGCATTATTTTCATTTGAGGACGTGCCTTCCTCTTTGCCTCCTGCTGTCACTAACATTTTGCAGGAGTTCGCTGACGTCTTTCCACTAGACGTGCCACCGGGATTACCACCTATTCGATGGATTGAGCATCAAATTGACTTAATTCCCGGTGTATCATTACCCAACCGTGCGCCATACCGTACCAATCTAGAGGAGACGAAGGAGATTATGCGTCAAGTACAGGAGCTGCTCGACAAAGGTTATATACGTGAATCCCTTAGTCCTTGTGTTGTACCTATCATTTTAGTGCCGAAAAAGGATGGTACGTCGCGTATGTGTGTTGATTGTATAGGAATTAATAATATTACTATTCGTTATCGTCATCCTATTCCTAGACTAGACGACATGCTTGATGAATTGAGTGGCTCTATAATATTCTCCAAAGTTGATTTGCGTAGTGGATACCATCAAATTCGTATGAAATTGGCAGATGAATGGAAAACAACATTTAAAACTAAGTTTGGATTATATGAGTGGTTAGTCATGCCTTTTGGGTTAACTAATGCACCTAGTACTTTCATGAGGTTAATGAACGAAGTTTTACGTGCTTTCATTGGACAATTTGTGGTAGTCTATTTTGATGATATACTGATTTATAGTAAATCTTTGGAGGAACATTTGGAACATTTACGTGTTGTTTTTATTGCTCTATGTGATGCACGTTTGTTTCGTAACCTTGGAAAGTGCACCTTTTGCACCGACCGAGTATCTTTTCTTGGCTATGTTGTTACTCCATAGGGAATTGAAGTTAATAAAGCCAAGATTGAAGCTATTGAGAGTTGGCTGTAGCCCAAAACGGTCACACAAGTGAGGAGTTTCCTTGGCCTCGCTGGTTTCTATAGAAGTTTTGTGAGAGATTTCAGCACCATTGCTGCACCTCTCAACGAGCTTACAAAGAAAGATGTGCCTTTTATTTGGGGTACCGCACGGGAAGAAGACTTCACGGTATTGAAAGATAAGTTGACACATGCTCCTTTACTCCAACTTCTTTATTTTAATAAGACTTTTGAGCTTGAATGTGATGCTAGTGGAATTGGATTAGGAGGTGTGTTATTACAAGATGGTAAACCTGTTGCATACTTTTCTGAAAAATTGAGTGGGCCTAGTCTGAACTATTCTACTTATGATAAAGAATTATATGTTGTTGTTCAGACCTTAGAAACATGGCAACATTATTTATGGCCCAAGGAATTTGTTATACATTCTGATCATGAATCGTTGAAACACATTAAAAGTCAAGCAAAATTGAACTGTAGACATGCTAAATGGGTTGAATTCATTGGGACTTTCCCTTATGTCATTAAACACAAGAAGGGTAAAGAAAATGTTATTGTTGATGCATTGTCTCGTCATTATACTATGCTTTCACAACTTGACTTTAAAATATTTGGTTTGGAGACCATCAAAGATCAATATGTGCATGATGCTGAATTTAAAGATGTTTTGCAGAATTGTAAGGAAGGGAGAACTTGGAACAAGTTCGTTTTTAACGATGGATTTGTGTTTCGTGCTAACAAGCTATGCATTCCAGCTAGCTCCGTTCGTCTTTTGTTGTTCCAGGAGGCGCATGGAGGAGGATTAATGGGACACTTTGGC
Source organism: Triticum aestivum (assembly GCF_018294505.1). Taxonomy (NCBI): domain Eukaryota; kingdom Viridiplantae; phylum Streptophyta; class Magnoliopsida; order Poales; family Poaceae; genus Triticum; species Triticum aestivum. The sequence continues at coordinate 340,337,169 of NC_057797.1, read as the reverse complement.
ATCAAGAAGACGGAGGATATACTTGCTACACATTTCTTTTGGACAAAGATGAGATGGGATGTTGTGCGTTTTGTTGCTCGCTGCACTACTTGTCAAAAAGCTAAGTCACGACTCAATCCTCATAGTTTATATATGCCTTTGCATGTACCTAGTGTTCCTTGGGAGGATATATCTAAGGACTTTGTTTTAGGTTTACCTCAAACAAAGAAGGGGAGGGATAGCATATTTTTTGTCGTGGATAGGTTCTCGAAAATGGCACACTTTATATCATGTCATAAAAGCGATGATGTTGTTAATGTTGCTGATTAGTTCTTTCGTGAAATTATTCGCTTGCATGGTGTGCCAAATACTATTGTTTCAGATCGTGATACTAAATTTCTTCGCCACTTTTGGAGATGTTTATGGGCTAAGTTGGGGACTAAGCTGCTTTTTAGTACTACTTGTCACCCCCAAACTGATGGACAAACTGAAGTAGTCAATAGAACATTGTCTACTATGCTTAGGGCTGTTTTGAAGAATAAGAAGAAAATGGGGGAAGAATGCTTGCCTCATATTGAATTTGCTTATAATCGTTCATTGCATTCTACTACTAAGATGTGCCCTTTTGAAATTGTGTATGGTTTTCTACCTCGTGCACCTATTGATTTGTTGCCTGTTCAATCTTCGGAGAAGGTTAATTTTGATGCTAAAGAACATGCTGAATTGATTTTAAAAATGCATGAGTTAACTAAGGAAAACATTGAGCGTATGAATGATAAATATAAACATGCTGGAGATAAGGGTAGAAAACATGTTTTGTTTGCACCTGGAGATCTGATGCCACGTGCTGATGGTCCTTTTAAGGTGTTAGAGAAAATAAATGATAATGCATATAAACTTGAGCTGCCTGCAGATTTTGGGGTTAGTCCCACTTTTAACATTGCAGATTTAAAGCCTTATTTGGGTGAGGACGATGAACTTTCGTCGAGGACGACTTCATTTCAAGAAGGGGAGGATGATGAGGACATCAATACCATTGTTACACCCACAACCCCTACTGCTATACATATTGGACCAATTACGAGAGCTCGCGCACGCCGGTTGAATTATCAGGTACTTTCGTTTCTTGGTAACGATTCTAATGTTCATGAGAATATGATGCTGCCTAAATTAGAAACATTTGTTTTGCTTACAAATGAAGGGCCTAGCTTGGACAAGAAAGATGAACCTTGGATCAAGTCCAAGCATGGAGATGATGGCATGCGCAAGGGGGTCAAGAACGGAGTTACAAGTGATGATTTTAGGACTTTGAAGCCACCATAAGGAGTGCATGAAGCCTTGGACAAAATATACAAGGTGGCACTTCATAAATTTCGTCCAGAGGCTATTTTAGGTGCTGCGTCACCTTATTATTAGGCCAGGCCCATGTATTTTTGAAATACTTAAGTATAGGCTGTTTTTAGAGTCCGTATGTGTGGGGAAACAAGAGTTAGGGTTGGTTTCGGACCCCTCCTCCAAGGGACACAAAATTCCCCCTCTCTCCTCCATATATACAGCCCTTAGGGCATCGTTTAAACTTTGGGTTTTGTTTAGACTAAAAGTTCGCCATAGCTGCAACTTCGCGTACTTCGTTTGTGTCCAACGACCAGACCGAGACGTCACAGAACCCCACCTTGATCAGTAAAGCTTTCATCTTATATTCGCAATATCCAGGTTGCAATCTCAGTTTCTTGCTTGTTCTTCGTTTGCTCATAGGAAACGAACCCTCGTGGTCAGGTTGATCATGCTCCGGCGTGGTCAATAACCCCTCAGAAGTTGGTTTAGCGATTGCTAAGGCGCGACGTCTCACACGTTCGTAGTCGGATCGTCAAGGTCGACTCCCACAGAAACAACAGCCACCATCTCATCGAAATATCGGGACACCTTTTCCTCTATCAACAGCGGACATGTGTACCTATGAACAGAATATAGGTGCGAAGAATTTGGAGAGGTCATATGCGTACTCAGAAGTTTTTTAAAAGAAACAAGTTTGAGGAATTTGACCAGGGGTGTCTTGAGGAATTTCATTAAGTGTTCTTTGACTTAGGTTCCAGAGTTGTATAGATTGAAAATCCACACAATTGAGGAATGTTGAAGAAAAATGTTGCTTAGAGAAACAAATCAAGAACAGATGAAAGTGTGGTCTTTAAGAGTATGGAAGTTGAAGAATAAACACATTTTGAAGATTCTGTGGAAATCATTAGAATCAACAAGGGCGGTAAAACTAGATTTTATTTACCCTTGACGAAGAACACGACGAATTGAGAGTAGAAGTTGAGAAGCTCGTCCGTTCAGATCTTCCACGCCCTAACTTGTCGGTGGAAGACAGCTACGGTGTCGACGGAGTGAATATTTCCGCGGCCGGCGCGAGTACGACGGCGACGAGGTCGAGGCAGTGAAGCTCTTCCTCACCGGCGATGATGGAAGGCAGTGGCGGCGCTAGTCAGAGAGCTCGAGCGAGGCGAGTGAGATTGAGCGGAGTAAATGAGGTCCGAGGATGGCGAGGGGTATTTATAGCCGAGGTGAAAAACCGCTCGTCCAATGAAAATGGACGAACGTGCCCCTGACCCTTCCCATCCTAGCGACATGTGTCACCCACGTACTGTGAAGTGGAGATCATGTTAGATCTTGGGTAAAATAGATAAATTTTATCGAGGGATGCAGAACGGTTTGAGCGGCAAAAGTCGAAAATTCAGATAAGAATATTTTAATTTTTCATTCGTAAATTCTTCAGCTGACAAGGACACGGTGAAGATTTTGAACATGTTTCAAATAGAACGTACATGAATAATTTGTGAACAGATTGGGTTGAGTTTAGCATAGAGGGGGGGGGGACGGGTTCGATCGCATTTACTTAGGCAAAAAGTCGACTTGAAGAATTAGTAATAAGTGAATGTTGGAGAGGATTGAAACCCATATATATATATATATATATATATATATAACACAGTCAGAAAGAGTGAAGACTTTGCAAAGTTGAAGAATTTGAACAATTGAGGAATTTCTCAACTGACGAAAAACTCAAATTGAAGATTTTAACTTTTGTTGGTGGCGTGACCCACCGTATAAGAATGATGATTTCACACGCCACGTACAATTGTCGTAGGGCTCTAAGAATCAAATTCTTTGTTTATTCCTTCACACTTACAGGGTTAGTTTTCATTGATTGAAGAAAAACATTACTTCGTGTGTTGCACATCTAAGTCATCAATTTTGCATAAGTGTTAGGATGGGTGTCCTTTTCAAAGAACATTCGAAGATTCTAAGATATTTAGCTCACACCGCAACTTGCTAAATCTCTTCTCATCCTAGGGATTTGGGAAGATATCGACTAGTTGTTCTTCAGTCTTCACGTGCTCGATAGAGATGTTGCCCTTGAACACATGATCTCGAAGAAAATGATGATTAATCTGGATGTGCTTTGTCTTCGAGTGCTGAACTGGGTTATGAGCAATTTTGATGGCACTCTCATTGTCACAGAAGAGAGGCACATTCTTCACATTGATGTCGTTGTCCTTGAGGGTTTGCTTCATCCATAGCAATTGATCACATCACAAACCATCAACAATGTACTCATCTTCAGCAGTAGAGAGTGACACACAGTTCTGCTTCTTCGAGGACCAACATACTAAGGATCGTCCAAGGAAATGGCATGTGCTTGATGTTGACTTACGATCCACATGATCACCAGCATAGTCATAGTCAGAATATCCAATGAGATCAAAAGCCGAGCCCTTGGGATACCATAATCCAAGTGTTGGAGTGTGAGCTAGATATCAAAGAATATGCTTCACATCCTTATGGTGTGATTCCTTCGGTGTATCTTGAAAACGGGCACACATGCAAACATTAAGCATAATATCTGGCCTAGATGCACATAGATACAATAAAGAGCCAATCATGGAGCGGTATACCTTTTGATCAAAGTCTATACCATTTTCATCAGTGTAGAGATGGCCATTTGTGGGCATAGGGATTTTGATACCTTTGCAATCTTGCATGCCGAATTTCCACAACACATCCTGGAGGCATTTCTCTTGAGATATGAAGATGCCATTGCGTTGTTGAGAATTTGAAGACCTAAGAAGAATTCCAATTCTCCCATCATAGACATTTGATATTCCTCACTCATCATATAGGCAAATTCGTCACTGTAACGTTGGTTAGTACGTCGAAAGATAATATCATCAACATATATTTAGCACACGAACAATTCATCATCATTGGTTTTGGTGAAAAGAGTTGGGTCAAGTGAACCGGGTTTGAAGCCTTTCTTCATGAGGAATTCCTTCAAACTATCATACCATGGCCGAGGGGCCCGCTTGAGACCATAGAGGGCCTTATTGAGTCTGAAGACTTTGTCAGGATGCTTAGGGTCTTCACAACCTGGGGGTTGAGCAACATATACTTCTTCCTCAAGCTTACCATTAAGGAATGCACTTTTCACATCCATTTGATATAAGATGATATTATGATGGTTAGCATAAGCAAGCAATATGCGAATAGCCTCAAGTCTAGCAACAGGTGCAAAAGTTTCATCGAAATCAATTCCTTCAACCTGCGAGTAGCCTTGAGCTACAAGACGAGCCTTATTCCTCACCACAAGGCCATTTTCATCTTGCTTGTTTCGGTAGATCCATTTGGTACCGATGATATTGTGCTTGCGTGGGTCTGGTCGCTTGACAAGTTCCCAGACATTGTTGAGCTCGAATTGATGTAATTCCTCTTGCGTCGCTTGAATCCACCCAGGCTCCAGAAATGCCTCATCAACTTTGCTGGGCGCTATGATAGAGACAAAAGCAAAGTTCCCACAAAAGTTTGACAAATGTAAAGCCCTTGAGCATGTGAGAGGACCTGGTGCGTTGATGTCGTCGATGATTTTCTCGATCTGCACTTCATTTGCGACACGAGGATGAGCAGGTTGACGACATTGAGTGGGCTTAGCATTTTCTTCAAAGCCATTTTCTTCAGGTGCACCCGTATGATGTTGTTCACGATCTGGAATGACTTCTTCAGTAGATTCTTGATGAGGACATCAATACCATTGTTACACCCACAGCCCCTACTGTTACATATACTGGACCAATTACTAGAGCTCGCGCACACCAATTAAATTACCAGGTACTTTCGTTTCTTGGTAATGATTCTAATGTTCATGAGATTATGATGCTGCCTAAATTGGATACATTTGTTTTGCTTACAAATGAAGGGCCTAGCTTGGAGAAGGATGAACATTGGAGCAAGAACATGCATGCAGTTGATGGCATGCGCAAGGGGATCAAGAACGGAGTTACAAGTGATGATTTCAGGACTTTGAAGGCGCCATAAGGAGTGCATGAAGCCTTGGACGAAATATACAAGATGCCACTTCATAATATTCGTCCATAGGCTATTCTAGGTGCTGCGTCACCTTATTAATGGGCCAGGCCCATGTAATTTCGAAATACTTAAGTATAGGCTATTTTTAGAGTCCGTATGTGTGGGGAAACAAGAGTTAGGGTTGGTTTCGGACCCCACCCTCAAGGGCCATGAAATTCCCCCCCCCTCTTCCTCCATATATACAGCCCTTAGGGCGTCGTTTAGACTTTGGGTTTTGTTTAGATTAAAAGTTCGCCATAGCTGCAACTTCGCGTACTTCGTTTGTGTCCAACGACCAGACCAAGACGTCACAGAACCCCACCTTGATCAATAAAGCTTTCATCTTATATTCGCAATATCCCGATTGCAATCTCAATTTCTTGCTTGTTCTTCATTTGCTCGCAGGAAACAGACCCTCGTGGTCAGGTTGATCGTGCTCCGGCGTGGTCAATAACCCTCGGAAGTTGGTTTAGCGATTGCTAAGGCGCGATGTCTCGCACGTTCGTAGTCAGATCGTCAAGGTCGACTCCCAGAGAAAACGATAGCCACCATCTCATCGAAACATCGGGACACCTTAGACTCTATCAATTCTTTGGTTGGAATGACATCCTAAGTAGCCTTGAACTTGATGGATTCCTTAGGTGACATTTCATCTAGCATAGGAGGTAGGTGCTCTCTTTGCGAGCCATTTGTTTCATCAAATCGCACATCTACAGTTTCAACAACCTTGTGATGAATGGTGTTGAAGACTTTTTAGGTGTGCGAGTCCTTTCCGTTACCAAGCATAAAACTTTCATGTGCTTTCGGTGCAAATTTAGAATTGTGATGATGATTTCTAATCCAACATTTAGCACTGAAGACTTTGAAATAACTTACATTGGGTTTCTTGTTAGTGAGGAGTTCATATGAGGTCTTTTTGAAGAATTTGTGAAGATATACCCGGTTGATGATGTGGCACGCAGTATGATGAGGACATCAATACCATTGTTACACCCACAACCCCTGCTGCTATACATACTGCACCAATTACTAGAGCTCGCGCACGCCAATTGAATTATCAGGTACTTTCGTTTCTCGATAACAATTCTAGTGTTCATGAGAATATGATGCTGCCTAAATTGGATACATTTGTCTTGATTACAAATGAAGGGCCTAGCTTGGACAAGAAAGATGAACCTTGGAACAAGTTCAAGCATGGAGATGATGGCATGCGCAAGGGGATCCAGAACGGAGTTACAAGTGATGATTTCAGGACTTTGAAGCCACCATAAGGAGTGCATGAAGCCTTGGACGAAATATACAAGATGCCACTTCATAAATTTCGTCCAGAGGTTATTTTAGGTGTTGCGTCACCTTATTATTAGGCCAGGCCCATGTATTTTCGAAATACTTAAGTATAGGCTGTTTTTAGAGTCCGTATGTGTGGGGAAACAAGAGTTAGGGTTGGTTTCGGACCCCTCCTCCAAGGGCCACGAAATTCCCCCTCTTCCTCCATATATATAGCCCTTAGGGCGTCGTTTAGACTTTGGGTTTTGTTTAGATTAAAAGTTCGCCGTAGCTGCAACTTCGCATACTTTGTTTGTGTCCAACGACCAAACCAAGACGTTATAGAACCCCACTTTGATCAATAAAGCTTTCATCTTATATTCGCAATTCAGATTGCAATCTCAGTTTCTTGCTTGTTCTTTGTTTGCTCGCAGGAAACAGGCCCTCGTGGTCAGGTTGATCGTGCTCCGGCATGGTCAATAACCCCTCGGAGTTGGTTTAGCGATTGCTAAGGCGCGACGTCCTCGCACGTTCGTAGTCGAATCGTCAAAGTCGACTTCCTCTGAAACGATAGCCACTATCTCATCGAAAGATGGGACAACTTTGCCTCTATCATGTGGTATCAGATTTCCATGTTGCTCGGTGAGATTTTACAATTTTTCGTAGTTTAGGTCGAGTCTGTTCTTCATACCTATAGTCCACGAAAAAGCCAAAAAAAATTTAGGGTTAGGTCATCATTATTGGGGAACGTAGTAATTTCAAAAAATTTCCTACGCACACGCAAGATCATGGTGATGCATAGCAACGAGAGGAGGAGAGTGTGATCTACGTACCCTTGTAGATCGACAATGGAAGCATTGACTTTGGTTGATGTAGTCGTACGTCTCCACGGCCCGACCGATCAAGCAACGAAGCTACGGCACCTCCGAGTTTTAGCACACGTTCAGCTCGATGACGATCCCCGGACTCCGGTCCAGCAAAGTGTCGGGGAAGAGTTCTGTCAACACGACGGCATGGTGATGATCTTGATGTACTATCGTCGCAGAGCTTTGCCTAAGCACCGCTACAATGTTATCAAGGATTATGGTGGAAGGGGGCACCGCACACGGCTAAGAATATGATCACGTGGATCAACTTGTGTGTCTAGGGGCGCCCCTTGCCTCCATATATAAAGGATCCAAGGGGGGGGGGTGCGGTCGGCCCTAGTAGGAGGCGCGCAGGAGGAGTCCTACTCCTACCGGGAGTAGGACTCCCCTCCCTTTCCTTGTCCAAGTAGGAGAGGGGGAAGGAGAGAAGGAAAAGGGGGGGCGCCGCCCCTTCCTCCTTGTCCAATTCGGACTAGGGGGAGAGGGGGCGCGGGGCCTGCCCTGGCAGCCCCTCCTCTTCTCCACTTTAGGCCCATGAGGCCCATTAACCCCCCGGGGGGTTCCGGTAACCCCCCGGTGCTCCGGTTTTATCCGAAACTTCCCCGGAACACTTCCGGTGTCCGAATGTAGCCGTCCAATATATCAATCTTTATGTCTCGACCATTTCGAGACTCCTCGTCATGTCCGTGATCACATCCGGGACTCCGAACTAACTTCGGTACATCAAAACTCATAAAGTCATAATATAACTGTCATCGAAACCTTAAGCGTGCGGACCCTACGGATTCGAGAACAATGTAGACATGACCGAGACACGTCTCCGATCAATAACCAATAGCGGAACCTGGATGCTCATATTGGCTCCTACATATTCTACGAAGATCTTTATCGGTCAGACCGCATAACAACATACGTTGTTCCCTTTGTCATCGGTATGTTACTTGCCCGAGATTCGATCGTCGGTATCTCAATACCTAGTTAAATCTCGTTACCGGCAAGTCTCTTTACTCGTTTCGTAATACATCATCTTGCAACTAACTCATTAGTTGCAATGCTTGCAAGGCTTATGTGATGTGCATTACCGAGAGGGCCCAGAGATACCTCTCCGACATTCGGAGTGACAAATCCTAATCTCGAAATACGCCAACCCAACATGTACTTTTGGAGACACCTGTAGAGCACCTTTAGAATCACCCATTTACGTTGTGACGTTTGGTAGCACACAAAGTGTTCCTCCGGCAAACGGGAGTTGCATAATCTCATAGTCATAGGAACATGTATAAGTCATGAAGAAAGCAATAGCAACATACTAAACGATCGGGTGCTAAGCTAATGGAATGGGTCATGTCAATCAGATCATTCACCTAATGATGTGATCCCGTTAATCAAATAACAACTCTTTGTCCATGGTTAGGAAACATAACTATCTTTGATTAACGAGCTAGTCAAGTAGAGGCATGCTAGTGACACTCTGTTTGTCTATGTATTCACACATGTATTATGTTTCCGGTTAATACAATTCTAGCATGAATAATAAACATTTATCATGATATAAGGAAATAAATAATAACTTTATTATTGCCTCTAGGGCATATTTCCTTCAGTCTCCCACTTGCACTAGAGTCAATAATCTAGATTACACAGTAATGATTCTAACACCCATGGAGCCTTGGTGTTGATCATGTTTTGCTCATGGAAGAGGCTTAGTCAACGGGTCTGCAACATTCAAATCCGTATGTATCTTGCAAATCTCTATGTCTCCCACCTGGACTAGATCCCGGATGGAATTGAAGCGTCTCTTGATGTGCTTGGTTCTCTTGTGAAATCTGGATTCCTTTGCCAAGGCAATTGCACCAGTATTGTCACAAAAGATTTTCATTGGACCCGATGCACTAGGTATGACACCTAGATCGGATATGAACTCCTTCATCCAGACTCCTTCATTTGCTGCTTCCGAAGCAGCTATGTACTCCGCTTCACATGTAGATCCCGCTACAACGCTTTGTTTAGAACTGCACCAACTGATAGCTCTACTGTTTAATGTAAACACGTATCCGGTTTGCGATTTAGAATCGTCCGAATCAGTGTCAAAGCTTGCATCAACGTAACCTTTTACGATGAGCTCTTTGTCACCTCCATATATGAGAAACATATCCTTAGTCCTTTTCAGGTATTTCAAGATGTTCTTGACCGTTGTCCAGTGATCCACTCCTGGATCACTTTGGTACCTCCCTGCTAGACTTATAGCAAGGCACACATCAGGTCTGGTACACAACATTGCATACATGATAGAGCCTATGGCTGAAGCATAGGGAACATCTTTCATTTTTTCTCTATCTTCTGCAGTGGTCGGGCATTGAGTCTTACTCAACTTCACACCTTGTAACACAGGCAAGAACCTTTCTTTGCTTGATCCATTTTGAACTTCTTCAAAACTTTGTCAAGGTATGTGCTTTGTGAAAGTCCAATTAAGCGTCTTGATCTATCTCTATAGACCTTAATGCCTAATATGTAAGCAGCTTCACCGAGGTCTTTCATTGAAAAACTCTTATTCAAGTATCCCTTTATGCTATCCAAAAATTCTATATCATTTCCAATTAGTAATATGTCATCCACATATAATATCAGAAATGCTACAGAGCTCCCACTCACTTTCTTGTAAATACAGGCTTCCCCAAAAGTCTGTATAAAACCAAATGCTTTGATCACACTATCAAAGCGTTTATTCCAACTCCGAGAGGCTTGCACCAGTCCATAAATGGATCACTGGAGCTTGCACACTTTGTTAGCTCCCTTTGGATCGACAAAACCTTCTGGTTGCATCATATACAATTCTTCTTCCAGAAATCCATTCAGGAATGCAGTTTTGACATCCATCTGCCAAATTTCATAATCATAAAATGCGGCAATTGCTAACATGATTCGGACAGACTTAAGCATCGCTACGGGTGAGAAGGTCTCATCGTAGTCAATCCCTTGAACTTGCCGAAAACCTTTTGCAACAAGTCGAGCTTTGTAAACAGTAATATTACCGTCAGCATCAGTCTTCTTCTTGAAGATCCATTTATTCTCAATTGCTTGCCGATCATCGGGCAAGTCAACCAAAGTCCATACTTTGTTCTCATACATGGATCCCATATCAGATTTCATGGCTTCAAGCCATTTTGCGGAATCTGGGCTCACCATCGCTTCTTCATAGTTCGTAGGTTCATCATGATCTAGTAGCATGACTTCCAGAACAGGATTACCGTACCACTCTGGCGTGGATCTCACTCTGGTTGATCTACGAGGTTCAGTAGTATCTTGTTCTGAAGTTTCATGATCATCATCATTAGCTTCCTCACTAACTGGTGTAGGTGTCACAGAAACAGGTTTCTGTGATGTACTACTTTCCAATAAGGGAGTAGGTACAGTTACCTCGTCAAGTTCTACTTTCCTCCCACTCACTTCTTTCGAGAGAAATTCCTTCTCCAGAAAGTTTCCGAATTTAGCAACAAAAGTCTTGCCTTCGGATCTGTGATAGAAGGTGTATCCAATAGTCTCCTTTGGATATCCTATGAAGACACATTTCTCCGATTTGGGTTCGAGCTTATCAGGTTGAAGCTTTTTCACATAAGCATCGCAGCCCCAAACTTTCAGAAACGACAATTTTGGTTTCTTGCCAAACCATAGTTCATAAGGCGTCGTCTCAACGGATTTTGATGGTGCCCTATTTAATGTGAATGTGGCCGTCTCCAAAGCATAACCCCAAAACGATAGCGGTAAATCAGTAAGAGACATCATAGATCGCACCATATCTAGTAAAGTACGATTACGACGTTCGGACACACCATTACGCTGTGGTGTTCCGGGTGGCGTGAGTTGCGAAACTATTCCGCATTGTTTCAAATGTACACCAAACTCGTAACTCAAATATTCTCCTCCACGATCAGATTGTAGAAACTTTATTTTCTTGTTACGGTGATTTTCAACTTCACTCTGAAATTCTTTGAACTTTTCAAACGTTTCAGACTTATGTTTCATTAAGTAGATATACCCATATCTTCTTAAGTCATCTGTGAAGGTGAGAAAATAACGATATCCGCCACGAGCCTCAATATTCATCGGACCACATACATCTATATGTATGATTTCCAACAAATCTGTTGCTCTCTCCATAGTATCGGAGAACGGTGTTTTAGTCGTCTTGCCCATGAGGCACGGTTCGCAAGTACCAAGTGATTCATAATCAAGTGGTTACAAAAGTCCATCAGTATGGAGTTTCTTCATGCGCTTTACACCGATATGACCTAAACGGCAGTGCCACAAATAAGTTGCACTATCATTATCAACTCTGTATCTTTTGGCTTCAACACTATGAATATGTGTGTCACTACTATCGAGATTCAATAAAAATAGACCACTCTTTAAGGGTGCATGACCATAAAAGATATTACTCATATAAATAGAACAACCATTATTCTCATATTTAAATGAATAACCGTCTCGCATCAAACAAGATCCAGATATAATGTTCATGCTTAACGCTGGCACCAAATAACAATTATTTAGGTCTAATATTAATCCCGAAGGTAGATGTAGAGGTAGCGTGCCGACTGCGATCACATCGACTTTGGAACCGTTTCCCACGCGCATCGTCACCTCGTCCTTAGCCAATCTTCGCTTAATCCGTAGTCCCTGTTTCGAGTTGCAAATATTAGCAACAGAACCAGTATCAAATACCCAGGTGCTACTGCGAGCATTAGTAAGGTAAACATCAATAACATGTATATCACATATACCTTTGTTCACCTTGCCATCCTTCTTATCCGTCAAATCCTTGGGGCAGTTCCACTTCCAGTGACCAGTCTGCTTGTAGTAGAAGCACTCAGTTTCAGGCTTAGGTCCAGGTTTGGGTTTCTTCTCTTGAGTAGCAACTTGCTTGCTGTTCTTTTTGAAGTTCCCATTCTTCTTCCCTTTGCCCTTTTTCTTGAAACTAGTGGTCTTGTTGACCATCAACACTTGATGCTCTTTCTTGATTTCTACCTCCGCAGCTTTCAGCATTGCGAAGAGCTCGGGAATAGTCTTATTCATCCCTTGCATATTTTAGTTCATCACGAAGCTCTTGTAGCTTGGTGGCAGTGATTGGAGAATTCTGTCAATGACACAATCATCTGGAAGATTAACTCCCAATTGAATCAAGTGATTATTAAACCCAGACATTTTGAGTATATGCTCACTGATAGAACTGTTCTCCTCCATCTTGCAGCTATAGAACTTATTGGAGACTTCATATCTCTCAATCGGGGCATTTGCTTGAAATATTAACTTCAACTCCTGGAACATCTCATATGCTCCATGACGTTCGAAATGTCATTGAAGTCCCGATTCTAAGCCGTAAAGCATGGCACACTGAACTATCGAGTAGTCATCAGCTTTGCTCTGCCAGACGTTCATAACATCTGGTGTTGCTCCAGCAGCAGGCCTGGCACCCAGCGGTGCTTCCAGGATGTAATTCTTCTGTGCAGCAATGAGGATAATCCTCAAGTTACGGACCCACTCCGTGTAATTGCTACCATCATCTTTCAACTTTGCTTTCTCAAGGAACGCATTAAAATTTAATGGAACAACAGCGCGACCCATCTATCTACAATCAAGCATAAACAAGCAAGATACTATCAGGTACTAAGTTTCATGATAAATTTAGGTTAAATTAATTTACTTAAAGAACTCCCACTTAGATAGACATCCCTCTAATCCTCTAAGTGATTACGTGATCCAAATCAACTAAACCATGTCCGATCATCACGTGAGATGGAGTAGTTTCATTGGTGAACATCACTATGTTGATCATATCTACTATATGATTCACGCTCGACCTTTCGGTCTCCGTGTTCCGAGGCCATATCTGTATATGCTTGGCTCGTCAAGTATAACCTGAGTATTCTGCGTGTGCAACTATTTTGCACCCGTTGTATTTGAACGTAGAGCCTATCACACCCGATCATCACGTGGTGTCTCAGCACGAAGAACTTTCGCAATGGTGCATACTCAGGGAGAACACTTCTTGATAATTAGTGAGAGATCAACTTATAATGCTACCGTCAATCAAAGCAAGATAAGATGCATAAAAGATAAACATCACATGCAATCAATATAAGTGATATGATATGGCCATCATCATCTTGTGCTTGTGATCACCATCTTCGAAGCACCGTCATGATCACCATCGTCACCGGTGCGACACCTTGATCTCCATCGTAGCATCATTGTCGTCTCGCCAATCTTATGCTTCCACGACTATCGCTACCGCTTAGTGATAAAGTAAAGCATTACAGCGCGATTGCATTGCATACAATAAAGCGACAACCATATGGCTCTTGCCAGTTGCTGATAACTCGGTTACAAAACATGATCATCTCATACAATAAAATTTAGCATCATGTCTTGACCATATCACATCACAACATGCCCTGCAAAAACAAGTTAGACGTCCTCTACTTTGTTTGTTGCAAGTTTTACGTGGCTGCTACGGGCTTAAGCAAGAACCAATCTTACCTATGCATCAAAACCACAATGATAGTTTGTCAAGTTGGTGTTGTTTTAACCTTCGCAAGGACCGGGCATAGCCACACTCGGTTCAACTAAAGTTGGAGAAACTGTCACCCGCAAGCCACCTATGTGCAAAGCACGTCGGGAGAACCGGTCTCGCGTAAGCGTACGCGTAATGTCGGTCCGGGCCGCTTCGTCCAACAATACCGCCGAACCAAAGTATGACATGCTGGTAAGCAGTATGACTTATATCGCCCACAACTCACTTGTGTTCTACTTGTGCATATAACATCAATATATAAAACCTAGGCTCTGATACCACTGTTGGGGAACGTAGTAATTTCAAAAAAATTCCTATGCACACGCAAGATCATGGTGCATAGCAACGAGAGGAGGAGAGTGTGATCTACGTACCCTTGTAGATCGACAATAGAAGCATTGACTTTGGTTGATGTAGTCGTACGTCTCCACGGCCCGACCGATCAAGCACCGAAACTACGGCACCTCCGAGTTTTAGCACACGTTCAACTCGATGACGATCCCCGGACTCTGATCCAGCAAAGTGTCGGGGAAGAGTTCCGTCAGAACGACGGCGTGGTGACGATCTTGATGTACTATCGTCGCAGGGCTTCGCCTAAGCACTGCTACAATGTTATCGAGGATTATGGTGGAAGGGGGCACCGCACACGGCTAAGAATATGATCACGTGGATCAACTTGTGTGTCTAGGGGTGCCCCTTGCCTCCGTATATAAAGGATCCAAGGGGGGGTGCGGCCGGCCCTAGTAGGAGGCGCGCAGGAGGAGTCCTACTCCTACCGGGAGTAGGACTCCCCTCCCTTTCCTTGTCCAAGTAGGAGAGGGGGAAGGAGAGAAGGAAAAGGGGGGGCGCCGCCCCTCCCTCCTTGTCCAATTCGGACTAGGGGGAGAGGGGGCGCGCGGCCTGCCGTGGCAGCCCCTCCTCTTCTCCACTTTAGGCCCATGAGGCCCATTAACCCCCCGGGGGGTTCCGGTAACCCCCCGGTGCTCTGGTTTTATCCGAAACATCCCCGGAACACTACCGGTGTCCGAATATAGCCGTCCAATATATCAATCTTTATGTCTCGACCATTTCGAGACTCCTCGTCATGTCCGTGATCACATCTGGGACTCCGAACTAACTTCGGTACATCAAAACTCATAAACTCATAATATAACTGTCATCGAAACCTTAAGCGTGCGGACCCTACGGGTTCGAGAACAATGTAGACATGACCGAGACACGTCTCCGGTCAATAACCAATAGCGGAACCTGGATGCTCATATTGGCTCCTACATATTCTACGGAGATCTTTATCGGTCAGACCGCATAACAACATACGTTGTTCCCTTTGTCATCGGTATGTTACTTGCCCGAGATTCGGTCGTCGGTATCTCAATACCTAGTTCAATCTCGTTACTGGCAAGTCTCTTTACTCGTTTCGTAATACATCATCTTGCAACTAACTTATTAGTTGTAATGCTTGCAAGGCTTATGTGATGTGCATTACCGAGAGGGCCCAGAGATACCTATCCGACATTTGGAGTGACAAATCCTAATCTCAAAATATGCCAACCCAACATGTACTTTTAGAGACACCTGTAGAGCACCTTTATAATCACCCATTTATGTTGTGATGTTTGGTAGCACACAAAGTGTTCCTCCGGCAAACGGGAGTTGCATAATCTCATAGTCATAGGAACATGTATAAGTCATGAAGAAAGCAATAGCAACATACTAAACGATCGGGTGCTAAGCTAATGGAATGGGTCATGTCAATCAGATCATTCACCTAATGATGTGATCCCGTTAATCAAATAACAACTCTTTGTCCATGGTTAGGAAACATAACTATCTTTGATTAACGAGCTAGTCAAGTAGAGGCATACTAGTGACACTCTGTTTGTCTATGTATTCACACATGTATTATGTTTCCGGTTAATACAATTCTAGCATGAATAATAACATTTATCATGATATAAGGAAATAAATAATAACTTTATTATTGCCTCTAGGGCATATTTCCTTCAATCATATCCAAACCAATTTGAGCCTTTCCATAGTATTTTTAGAGTTTTGCTGTGTTGAATTTGTGGTTGGATCGTCGTGTCGAGTTGCTGGTTTTAGCATCTAGTCCCTTAGAGTTTCGAGTTCTATTCACAGGTTGTCACGCCGCCGCTGCACCATCGTCATCATCATTACCATATACCACCACCCCACCATATACATCGCCACTGCCATATACTACCACCAATCCAAGTCCACATATACCATCGCCATATACCACCACCAATCCGAGTCCAGATATACCATCGCCATATACCACCACCAATCTGAGTCCAGATATACCACCGCAATCCGAGTTCCACCAGATTCATCTCCGCCACCAGTCCTAGTCCGAGTCCAGTATTTGTTGCTTTGTTTTCGAGTTCCAGATCACGCCATACTCCGAGTCGTGACAGAGTAGGACTCCCGAGATTACGTGCCACACACAGAAGAAAAATAGTTCCAAACTCAAAAAAACTAAGTCTGGAAAATTCTGGCTAGGCAGTTTTTAGACCATTTGTAGACTTTTTCAAAAAAAAATTGTTGCGGAGCAAAAAAGAGAGGAAAAAAAATTCAGAGTGTGCTCCTCCATTGTTTACGTGCAGCGCCGTGATTTTGTTAGTGTTCTACGCTCGCGTCTCTAGCACGGTCTAGCCTAGGACCAGCACAGTACCGTCGTTGAGCGTTTATTCAACTTTGCATCTCTGAATTGATTATTGCTGACCCTTTTTGCTACCATATTATAAGCCTTCCCAGCTCCACATACATCTACGTTGTGCGTTTGACTCTCCCTGTTAATCGCTCCATCCAAGCTTTGAGAGTTTTGACTACGACGGTTGCCGATCACCGCCTGCTGCTGGGTAAGAACTGGTAAGAATTTGAGATTTGCTTGACGGATTTGTGACATCACCACCACCACTTGTTAGTAGTCTGTAGGATCATATTCTTGTGTGTTTCTATTGTTGCTAACCATTGCAGGATCACAAGCCGACGAGACTGACTGGGAGAACATGACGAAAAAGGAGTTGCATGATAAATTTCAGCAAATGATGAGTGGACAGGTGCAAGATGTGCTAAACAGATTTGAAGAGGCCATGGAGAAGATAGATGGCATGGAGAAGACGTTCGAAACAAAGCTCGATAACAGGTTTAATGAATTGCTCGTGCATCTTCCACCAACAGCACCGGCTGCACCTAACGCACCTCTACAACAACAACAACAACAACGACTACCTCCACATCGCGAAATAGCCCTCCGCCGAGCGAGCCGTCTCCCTCTTGCACCTGGCCAAACTATTGGTGCTGCTGTTGATACTTCTGTGGCTCCTGCTGCTGATGCGGAGGAGGATGATTTTGCGAGAGATTACGAGGATGAGGTTGATCAAAATCAGAACTACGTGCCACCACCAGCACAGCAACCACCAGGTCGTCCACATGCAAATAATGGCAATGGTAGGGCTCACCCTCAGGTACGAGATCATGACCATCTCCCTAAACTAAAATTGAATATTCCACCATTTGAGGGTAGATATGTTCCTGATATATATCTTACTTGGGAGTTAGAAACTGAACAATGATTTACATGTTTACAATATCCTGAGGAGAGACGTGTTCCTGCTGCTGTTTGTGCATTCACTAATTTTGCATGTGTTTGGTGGTCTGAGCATTGTAGATTATATCCTATTCCAGCTACTTGGGCTGCTATGAAAAGTGCTATGCGCACTCGTTGGCTTCCACCATATTATCAACGTGAATTACTTCAAAAATTGCAGCATTTAAGACAAGGAATTTTTTTGTAGAAGAATATTATCAGGAATTACAAACTGGCATGATTAGATGTGGTATTGTTGAGGAGAATGAAGCTATGCTTGCACGTTTTATGGGTGGATTAAATAGAGAGATCCAGACCATTCTAGAGTATAAGGAGTATACTAATATCACTCGTTTATTCCATCTTGCTTGTAAAGCTGAACGTGAAGTGCAGGATCGACATGCATTGGCGCGAACTAACTTTTCTGCAGGTTGATCTTCATCATGGACACCACGTGAATCCTCTACTTCCACTCCACTAGCACCTCCATCAGGTGCCACATCCAGCCGTGATTCAAGAAAGCACGCACAACCACCACTATTTGCCAAGAGCACACCTCCCGGGCCTGCGCAGAGTTCTTCTTCTTCCATGGCATCAAAAGGGCACACAAGTGATATTATTTGTCGTCGTTGTAAGGGAAGAGGACATTTTGCGAGACAATGCAAATCTCAGCGTGTGATGACTGCTACTAAGGATGGTGGGTATGAGTCCGCTAGTGACTATGCCGAGGAGACTTTGGCTCTTATTACACGTGAAGAACATGGTGGAGATGATTCTGATCATGAGACGCAATACATGGCTCCTGAAGATGCTGACAGCTATGAATGTTTAGTTGCTCAACGTGTTTTGAGTGTGCAGGTCACACAAGCTGAGCAAAATCAGAGGCATAATTTGTTCCATACAAAGGGAGTTGTGAAGGCACGTTCAGTTCGCGTCATCATAGATGGAGGGATCTGCAATAACTTGGCTAGCATGGATATGGTGGAGAAGCTATCACTCACCACAAGACCACATCCACATCCTTACTACATCCAATGGTTCAACAACAGTGGCAAGGTTAAGGTAACACGTACTGTTTGTGTGCATTTTAGTATCTCTACATATGCTGATTATGTTGATTGTGATGTGGTACCTATGCAAGCATGTTCCTTGTTACTTGGTAGACCATGGCAATTTGATAAAAATTCTGTACACCATGGTAGAAACAATCAGTATACTCTTGTTCATAAGGATAAAAATATTACTTTGCTTCCTATGACTCCTGATTCCATTTTGAAAGATGATATTAATAGAGCTAATAAAGCAAAACAGGAGAAAAATAAAAGTGAAAATCAGATTGTGGCAAAAGACTTTGAGCAACAAATGCAACCTAATAATAAACCATCTAGTGTTGCTTCTGAAATTAAATTGAAAAGTGCATGTTTAATTGCCACCAAATCTGATATTGATGATTTAGATTTTAGCAAATCTGTTTGCTATGCCATTGTGTGCAAAGAGGCATTATTTTCATTCGAGGACGTGCCTTCCTCTTTGCCTCCTGCTGTCACTAACATTTTGCAGGAGTTCGCTCACGTCTTTCCACAAGACGTGCCACCGGGATTACCACCTATTGGAGGGATTGAGCATCAAATTGACTTAATTCCCGGTGCATCATTACCCAACCGTGCACCATACCGTACCAATCCAGAGGAGACGAAGGAGATTATGCATCAAGTACAAGAACTGCTCGACAAAGGTTATATATGCGAATCCCTTAGTCCTTGTGCTGTTCCTATCATTTTAGAGCCGAAAAAGGATGGTACATCACGTATGTGCGTTGATTGTAGTGGCATTAATAATATTACTATTCATTATCGTCATCCTATTCCTAGGCTAGACGATATGCTTGATGAATTGAGTGGCTCTATAATATTCTCCAAAGTTGAATTGTGTAGTGGATACCATCAAGTTCGTATGAAACTGGGAGATGAATGGAAAACAACATTTAAAACTAAGTTTGCATTATATGAGTGGTTAGTCATGCCTTTTGGGTTAACTAATGCACCTAGTACTTTCATGAGGTTAATGAACGAAGTTTTACGTGCTTTCATCGGACGATTTGTGGTAGTTTACTTTGATGACATATTGATTTATAGCAAATCTTTGGAGGAACATTTGGAACATTTACGTGTTGTTTTTATTGCTCTACGTGATGCACGTTTGTTTGGTAACCTTGGAAAGTGCACCTTTTGCACCGACCGAGTATCTTTTCTTGGCTATGTTGTTACTCCACAGGGAATTGAAGTTGATAAAGCCAAGATTGAAGCTATTGAGAGTTGGCCGCAGCCCAAAACGGTCACACAAGTGAGGAGTTTCCTTGGCCTCACTGGTTTCTATAGGTGTTTTGTGAGAGATTTCAGCACCATTGCTGCACCTCTCAACGAGCTTACAAAGAAGGATGTGCCTTTTGTTTGGGGTACCGCACAGGAAGAAGCCTTCACGGTATTGAAAGATAAGTTGACACATGCTCCTTCACTCCAACTTCCTGATTTTAATAAGACTTTTGAGCTTGAATGTGATGCTAGTGGAATTGGATTAGGAGGTGTGTTATTATAAGATGGCAAACCTGTTGCATACTTTTCTGAAAAATTGAGTGGGCCTAGTCTGAACTATTCTACTTATGACAAAGAATTATCTGCTCTTGTTCGGACCTTAGAAACATGGCAACATTATTTATGGCCCAAGGAATTTGTTATACATTCTGATCATGAATCTTTGAAACACATTAAAAGTCAGGCAAAACTGAACCGTAGATATGCTAAATGGGTTGAATTCATTGAGACTTTTGCTTATGTCATTAAACACAAGAAGGGTAAAGAAAATGTTATTGCCGATGCATTGTCTCGTCGTTATACTATGCTTTCACAACTTGACTTTAAAATATTTGGTTTGGAGACCATCAAAGATCAATATGTGCATGATACTGAATTTAAAAATGTATTGCAAAATTGTAAGGAAGGGAGAACATGGAACAAGTTCGTTCTTAACGATTGGTTTGTGTTTCGTGCTAACAAGCTATGCATTCCAGCTAGCTTTGTTCGCCTTTTGTTGTTGCAGGAGGCGCATGAAGGAGGATTAATGGGACACTTTGGCGTCAAGAAGACAGAGGATATACTTGCTACACATTTCTTTTGGCTGCTCGCCGCACTACATGTCAAAAAGCTAAGTCCCGACTCAATCCTCATGGTTTATATATGCCTTTGCCTGTACCTAGTGTTCCTTGGGAGGATATATCTATGGACTTTGTTTTAGGTTTACCTCGAACAAAGAAGGGGAGGGATAGCATATTTGTTGTCGTGGATAGGTTCTCGAAAATGGCACACTTTATACCATGTCATAAAAGCGATGATGCTGTTAATGTTGCTGATTTGTTCTTTCGTGAAATTATTCGCTTGCATGGTGTGCCAAATACTATTGTTTCAAATCGTGATACTAAATTTCTTAGCCACTTTTGGAGATGTTTATGGGCTAAGTTGGGGACTAAGCTGCTTTTTAGAACTACTTGTCACCCCCAAACTGATGGACAAACTGAAGTAGTCAATAGAACATTGTCTACTATGCTTAGGGCTGTTTTGAAGAATAAGAAGAAAATGTGGGAAGAATGCTTGCCTCATATTGAATTTGCTTATAATCGTTCATTGCATTCTACTACTAAGATGTGCCCTTTTGAAATTGTGTATGGTTTTCTACCTCGTACACCTATTGATTTGTTGCCTCTTCCATCTTCGGAGAAGGTTAATTTTGATGCTAAAGAATGTGCTGAATTGATTTTAAAAATGCATGAGTTAACTAAGGAAAACATTGAGCGTATGAATGCTAAATATAAACTTGCTGGAGATAAGGGTAGAAAACATGTTGTGTTTGCACCTGGAGATCTTGTTTGGTTACATTTGCGTAAGTATAGATTTCCTAATTTGCGCAAATCAAAGCTAATGCCACATGCTGATGGTCCTTTTAAGGTGTTAGAGAAAATAAATGATAATGCATATAAAGTTGAGCTGCCTGCAGATTTTGGAGTTAGTCCCACTTTTAACATTGTAGATTTGAAGCCTTATTTGGGTGAGGACGATGAACTTTCGTCGGGGACGACTTCATTTCTAGAAGGGGAGGATGATGAGGACTTCAATACCATTGTTACACCCACAACCCCTGCTGCTATACATACTGGACCAATTACTAGAGCTCACGCACGCCAATTGAATTATCAGGTACTTTCGTTTCTTGGTAACAATTCTAATGTTCATGAGAATATGATGCTGCCTAAATTGGATACATTTTTCTTGCTTACAAATGAAGGGCCTAGCTTGGACAAGAAAGATGAACCTTGGAACAAGTTCAAGCGTGGAGATGATGGCATGCGCAAGGGGATCCAGAACGGAGTTACAAGTGATGATTTCAGGACTTTGAAGCCACCATAAGGAGTGCATGAATCCTTGGACGAAATATACAAGATGGCACTTCATAAATTTCGTCCAGAGGCTATTTTAGGTGCTGTGTCACCTTATTATTGGGCCAGGCCTATGTATTTTCGAAATACTTAAGTATAGGCTGTTTTTAGAGTCCGTATGTGTGGGGAAACAAGAGTTAGGGTTGGTTTCGGACACCTCCTCCAAGGGCCACGAAATTCCCCCTCTTCCTCCATATATACAGCCCTTAGGGCGTCGTTTAGAGTTCGGGTTTTGTTTAGATTAAAAGTTCACCCTAGCTGCAACTTTGCGTACTCCGTTTGTGTCCAACGACCAGACCAAGACGTCACTGAACCCCACCTTGATCAATTAATCTTTCATCTTATATTCGCAATATCCGGATTGCAATCTCAGTTTCTTGCTTGTTCTTCATTTGCTCGCAGGAAACAGGCCCTCTTGGTCAGGTTGATCGTGCTCCGGCGTGGTCAATAACTCCTCGGAGTTGGTTTAGCTATTGCTAAGGCGCGACGTCCTCGCACGTTCGTAGTCGGATCGTCAAAGTCGACTTCCTCTAAAACGATAGCCACTATCTCATCGAAAGACGGGACACCTTTGCCTCTATCACAGTATCAACTGCCTCAGGCCAAAAGTGAGGAGGCGTCTTGTATTCATCAAGCATAGTGTGAGCCATCTCAACAAGAGTCCTGTTCTTGCACTGCACGACGCCATTCTGCTAAGGAATATAAGGGGCAGATAACTCATGAGTAATACCAAGTTCATCAAGATAGTCATCAAGACCAATATTCTTGAACTTGGTCCCACTGTTACTCCTAATGTGCTTGATCTTCATACTGAAGTTTGTTGAAGCCCTCGAGGAAAATTGTTTGAAGACTTCCTGCACTTCGGTTTTTGTAAGTGATGATATGCACCCATGTGTAACAAGAATAGTCATCAACAATAACAAAGCCATATAGAGATGCTGCATTTGTGAATGTGGCATATTGAGTAGGGCCGAAGAGGTCCATGTGAAGCAATTCAAATGGACGAGTACTAGTCATGATGGTCTTCGAGGGATGCTTGGACTTGGTCATCTTTCCAGCTTCACACGCTCCACACAGATGGTCCTTGAGGAATTTGACACCCTCGATGCCAATGACATGCTTCTTCTTGGCGAGTGTGTGCAAGTTCCTCATGCCAGCATGATACATCTCCAACATATCTATAATTTTTGATTGTTCCATGCTATTATATTATCTATCTTGGATGTTTTATATGCATTTATATGCTATTTTATATGATTTTTGGGACTAACCAATTAACCCAGAGCCCAGTGCCAGTTTCTGTTTTTCCTTGTTTTTGAGTTTCATAGAAAAGGAATATCAAACGGAGTCCAATTGAGTTGAAATTTTACGGTGATTTTCTATGGACCAGAAGAAGCCCCCGAAGCAAAAGAGTTGGGCCAGAAGAGCCACGAGTCAACCACAAGGTTGGAGGGCGCACCCTCCAGCAAGACAAGGCCCTCGCGAGGGGCCAAGCCTCACGAGGCGAACGACGCCGAGACCTCTGGAGGGAGCAGCCTCCCCAGGCTGGCTCCCGAGGAGCAGAGATTCCTATGTAGGCACCCACCTCATGAGGTTGAGGTGACGCAAGCCATGACAACCAAGGCCAGGCGGGCGCCAGCGAGTGCAGAGCAGCAGGTTTCCTCTTTGGTGCTAAGGAGGCAAACGCAGGTGCGGGGTCCCGAGGAATCAACCAAAGGTTTCCATTCCCGTGCAACAAGACCAAGACCGCCAGGACGGCAGGACAGATGTCATCACGGAGCCCACCATGGCGTCACGACCAGAAGTTTTGTAGGCGAAGGCCACCTTTCATCAGGATAAGATGCGCTACTTGTCCCCCTTCAAAATTGGCCACTTTGGGATCCCTTCCTGCCTTCGTTGGAGGAAGAGGACCAAGGCCACTATAAATATAGGCTAGCCACCACTGTAGAGAGGGACCGGATCCTTAGCTCACACCCACACAAGAAAAAACCTCCTGAGGTTGTTTTTCCTATGTACTAGTTCATCCTCAGCCCCTCGCGAGGCTAATCCACCCCAAAGCAGGAGTAGGGTCTTACACCGCAAGGTGGCACGAACCTGGGTAAATTGTTGTGTGACTTTCCTTCCTTGTTCATCGAGCTAGGCTGCAGGGGTGACAAACTGGTTGGCTGGAGAGGTTGAGTTCTTCCCACTTGCCCCAGTGTTCGAACCTTTTTTGGGTCTGCAGAGCCCTAAATCCGACATTTGGCACGCCAGGTATAGGGGAGTGTCAGAGGTTTGCCTCCTCATCAGCCGTGTCTCACCCTCACCACGCAGTTTCCATGGCGGGTGTCACCCCACTCGCCGGTCCACTGGGCGTGTCCGAAGGCATCACGTGCCTCCAAGCTTTCACCCCGCCTTGCGACGGGTGCAGTGGCCGCCGAAGTTGAGGCCGGAGTTGCCACCATGGTACGACGGAGTGGCGGACCCTATGGAGTTCCTCCCGGCATACCCGGAGGCCGTCTGAGCGGCAGGAGGCGAAGACAAGGTCATGGCAATCTAGCTCCCTATGGCTCTCACGGGCATGCCCCGCTCCTGGCTGCTTAACCTGCCGGAGTCTTCGGTAGCCTCTTAGGAGGACCTGCACAACCTGTTTGTCGCGTGCTTCGTGGCTCCAGCGCACCCCACGCAATCGCGGCCATTCTTGGCGGGTCCCAGGCGCCCGCTTTGAGCCACCACGCCAAGAAGCTCTTCCGGTAGACGAGGGCTGCCCAGTCACGGCAGAGAGCTCCTCCGGGTTGGGCGGCGCCAAGGCCGACCTCGTCTTTGACTCCAGGGACCACCCCAAGATCACGGTCAGTGCCAGCACGCTCCCCATTCTCTGCACCCCCACCATCTGCAACGTTTCCGTCACCAGGACCCTCGTTGACGGTGGTGCCGGTCTCAACGTCCTCTCCGTGGAAGCTTTCGGCCTGCTCCATGTGCCTTACGACCGGCTCCTCCCCACCAAGCCTTTATCGGGGGTAACCGATGGCTCCACCTTCCCATTGGGACAGATCTGCCTCCCCATCACCTTTGGTATGTGTGACAACTACCGCACCGAGCTCATTGACTTCGACGTCGCCCGCATCGGCCTCCTGTACAATGCCATTCTCGGGTATCCGACCCTTGCCAAGTTCATGGCTGCGACTCACCCCGGCTACAACATCATGAAGATGCCGGGAAGCAGCGGTGTCCTCACTGTGGAGGGGGACATGAAGGATGTGCTCATGGCCCTCAAGCTCGCTTTCAAGGCCGCGACTACCGTGTGGCCAAATGCGGAGGGCGCTCCGGAGATCCTGTAGGCCGCTCCAGCGAAGAAGAAGCAGTTGTTCTCCCAAGATCGGGCCGAGATGAAGCAGGTGTCAGTCGACAATGATGCGGGATCAGGCCCCACCTTCACCATAGGCGCCGGGCTTCCCCCGGACTAGGAAGTAGCATTGGTCATCTTCCTCTGTGCGAACAAGGACGTGTTTGCATGGGAATCAATGGACTTGGTCGGTGTCCCGCGACGAGTAATCGAGCACCACCTGATGGCGTGCCTGGGCGCGTGCCCGGTGAAGCAGAAGGCATGACGACAAGCCCCGGAGAAGCAGTCGTTCATCACTCAGGAGGTCTATAAGCTGTAAGAGGCCAGCGTCATCTGAGAGGTGCGACTCCCGGATTGGCTGGAGAACCCAATCATCGTCCCCAAGAAGGGCGGGAAGGAGAGCATGTGCATCGACTGCACGAGCCTCAACTGCATGAGCCTCAACAAAGCTTGTCCTCAGGACCCCTTCCCTCTTCCGCTCATTGACTAGATCGTCGACTCCACTGCCGAGTGCGACTTGATGTGCTTCCTATCACCAAATCAATATGGCGGTGCGGGTTGTCGAGAAGTCGGCTTTCCTGACCCCGTGCGGGGTCTACTACTACACCTACATGCCGTTCGGGCTGCGCAATGCCGGCGCATCCTTCCGACACCTCGGGAGGAACGTTGAGGCATACATCGATGACATAGTGGTCAAGTCATGGGAGGTGAGGACTCTTGTCGGTGATTTGTAAGAAATGGTCGCCAACCTGCGCAAGGTAAACTTGCGGCTCAATTTGAAGAAGTGTGTTCGAGGCATTTCCTATTCGGCACCACAGGCACCAGTTAACGTGCATTTTGTTAATTGGCGCCTGTGGCGTCTGTAAATGGGCCGTCCCATCTAGGCGCCGAATGACAAATTTTCTTGGAAAATTCTGTGAATTTTTTTGAATATTGATGAAATTTTTAAAAATTTCAAAAGTTTTTTTCATATTCATGAACTTTTTTCATATTGATGAAATTTTTAAAAATTTCAAAAGTTTTTTTAATATTGATGAACTTTTTTTCATATTGATGAAATTTTCGAAATTTAATGAACATTTGTCTTGAAAATGGATGAACTTTTTTTGATTGCTGAACTTTTTTTCCAGTTCCGTAAACTTTGTTTTTCAATTTCTATGAACTTTTTTCAAATTTAATGAACTTTTGCAAAATTGGATGAACTTTTTTCAATTCGTATGATTTTTTTCAAATTGATGAAACTTTTTCAAATATATGAGCGTATTTTTTCAAATGAATGAACCTTTTTTATTTAAATTTGTAAACCTTTTTGATTTCATATTTTCATTTCCATCACAATTTATTTTAAAAACTAGGGGCAACACGCTAGTGGGCCGACCCGTGCTAGCAGCGCTGCAGGCGCCGGATCGTTAATGGGCGCCTGTAGCACTGTATAGGAGCTCCCCGTGTTCGGCGTCCCATCGGGCAAGCTAATGAGCTTCCTGGTGTCGCATAGAGGGATCGAGGCCAACCTAGAGAAGGTCAAGGCGATAGAAAAGATGATCCCACCGCAGACCCTCAAGGAGTTGTAGAAGCTCGTGGGCCGCGTAACTTCGCTGGGGCGCTTCATCTCCAAGCTAGGCGAGCGCGCCCTCCCATTCCTCAAGTTGATGATGAAGAAGGGCCCATCCGGAGGCCGAGGCGGCCTTCCAAGACCCCAAGAGGTACCTCACCAGCCTGTCGGTGATGGTAGCGCCTCACCCTCTTGTGCACCTAGTGCTTTACCTGGCCGCCACGCCTCACTCAGCCAGCGTGGCACTCGTGGCGGTCTGGAAAGGGCATTTGGCTGCGGGTGTGCGGCGTCGCACCCCGCGCCTGACCATGGCACCATAGCCTCAGGACGACACTCCTGAAGCCTCGGCCGCCCCACCGGACGGCTAGGCTCCCGAGGCTCCCTCGCCTCTAGAGGGATAGGATGCTACCAACGCCTCGTCCCTCATCGAGCATCCTATGTACTTCGCCCTCATGGTGCTGCGTGCACGCTACCCCATGCCACATAAGCTCCTTCTCATGCTCCTCGTAGCCTCCAGAAAGCTGCACCACTACTTCCAAGGCCACCCTATCAAGGTCGTCTCTGCATACCCCCTGGAGAGGGTGCTCCCGAGCCCCAACACCACAGGAAGGGGTGCTGAATGGAACATCGAGCTGCAGGCGTTCCAGCTGGAGTTCAGCACCACTAGAGTCATCAAGGGCGTGACCCTCGCTGACTTTGTGGCAGAATGGACTGATGCCCCTGAATGGGGGTGAGCGAGGATCATGCCCTCATGCCCGAAGACAAAGCTCCAGATGGGTGGGTCATGCACTTCGACGGCGCGTGCCAAGGTAAAGGGGCCGGAGCCGTGCTCATCTCACCTACCTAGGACAAGCTCTACTACGTCGTGCAACTCTGCTTCCGGCATGGCAAGAAGGTCTCCAATAACATTGCAGAGTATGAAGGCCTAATCGCTGGCCTCAAGACAGCGGTGGCTCTGGGGATCAAGCGCCTCACCATCAGGGATGATTCCTAGCTCCTTGTCAACTTCTCCAACAAAGCATACAAGCCAAAGGACAAGCACATGGAGGCCTGCTACCTCTTGAGCATGTGTTGATTTTCCCTGGAAGAGGAAAGGGTGATGCAGCAAAGTAGCGTAAGTATTTCCCTCAGTTTTTGAGAACCAAGGTATCAATCCAGTAGGAGACTACACGCAAATCTCCTAGTACCTACACAAACAAATACGAATCTTGCAACCAACGCGATAAAGGGGTTGTCAATCCCTTCATGGCCACTTGCAAAAGTGAGATCTGATAAAGATAATAAGATAAATATTTTTGGTATTTTTGTTGTATAGATTGGAAAGTAAAAGATTGCATAATAAATAGTAAACTAGAATTGTAGATCGCAAACTTATATGATGTAAAGTAGACCCGGGGGCCATAGGTTTCGCTAGTGGCTTCTCTCAAGATAGCATATATTACGGTGGGTGAACAAATTACTGCCGAGCAATTGATAGAAAAGCGCATAGTTATGAGAATATCTAGGCACGATCATAAACATAGGCATGACGTCCTTGTCAAGTAGACCGAAACGATTCGGCATCTACTACTATTACTCCACATCTCGACCGCTATCCAGCATGCATCTAGAGTATTAAGTTCATAAGAACAGAGTAACGCATTAGGCAAGATCACATGATGTAGAGGGATAAACTCAAGCAATATGATATAAACCCCATCTTTTTATCCTCGATGGCAACAATACAATACGTGTCGGTTCCCTTTCTGTCACTAGGATCGAGCACCGCAAGATTGAACCCAAAGCTAAGCACTTCTCCCATTGCTAGAAAGACCAATCTAGTAGGCCAAACCAAACTGGTAATTCGAAGAGACTTGCAAAGATAACCAATCATACATAAAAGAATTAAAATATTATTCATAGATAGACTTGATCATAAACCCACAATTCAATGGATCTCGGAAAACACACCGCAAAAAATATTACATCGAATAGATCTCCAAGAACATCGAGGAGAACTTTGTATTAAAGATCAAAGAGAGAGAAGAAGCCATCTAGCTAATAACTATGGACCTGATGGTCTGTGGTAAACTACTCACACATCATCAGAAAGGCTATGGTGTTGATGTATAAGCCCTCCGTAATCGAATCCCCCTCTGGCAGATCGCTAGAAAAGGTCCCCAGATGGGATCTCACGGGTACAGAAGGTTGCGGCGGTGGAGAAGTGGTTTAGTGGTTCTCCAGGATGTTTTCAAGGTATAAGAGTACATATAGGCGAAAGAAGTAGGTCGGTGGAGCTACGAGAGGCCCACGAGGGTGGGGGACGCGCCTGCCCCCCTGGGCGCACCGCCCTACCTCGTGGCCTCCTCGTTGCATCCTTGACCTCCCATCCAAGTGTCCTGGATTGTGTTTGTTCCAAAAAAGATCCTCGCGAAGGTTTCATTCCGTTTGCATTCCGTTTGATATTCCTTTTCTACGAAACACTGGAATAGGCAAATAACAACAATTTGCACTGGGACTTCAGTTAACAGGTTAGTCCCAAAAATATATAAAAGTGCATAATAAAGCCCATTAAACATCCA
This sequence comes from Triticum aestivum, assembly GCF_018294505.1. NCBI lineage: Eukaryota > Viridiplantae > Streptophyta > Magnoliopsida > Poales > Poaceae > Triticum > Triticum aestivum. The sequence continues at coordinate 340,307,553 of NC_057797.1, read as the reverse complement.
AAACAGATAATATAATATCATGGAACAATAAAAAATTATAGATACGTTGGAGACGTATCAAGCATCCCCAAGCTTAATTCCTGCTCGTCCTCGAGTAGGTAAATGATAAAAATAGAATTTTTGATGTGGAATGCTACCTAACATAATTTTTTAATATAATTCTCTTTATTGTGGCATGAATGTTTAGATCCAGAAGATTCTATATAGAAGTTTAATATTGACATAAAAATAATAATACTTCAAGCATCCTAACCAAGCAATTATGTCTTATCAAAATAACATAGCCAAAGAAAGCTTATCCCTACAAAATCATATAGTTTGTCCATGCTTCATTTTTTTCACACAAAATGCTCCCACCATGCACAACCCCGATGACAAGCCAAGCAATTGTCTCGTACTTAGCATTTTCAAACTCTTTCAACTTTCACGCAATATATGAGCGCAAGCCATGGACGTAGAACTATGGGTGGAATAGAATATGATGGTGGAGGTTGTGTGAGAAGACAAAAGGGAGAAAGTCTCACATTGACGCGACTAATCAACGGGCTATGAAGATGCCCATCAATTGATGTCAATGTAAGGAGTAGGGATTGCCATGCAATGGAGGCACTAGAGCTATAAATATATGAAAGCTCAACAAAAGAAACTAAGTGGGTGTGCATCCAACTTGCTTGCTCACGAAGACCTAGTGCATTTTGAGGAAGCCCATCATTGGAATATACAAGCCAAGTTCTATAATGAAAAATTCCCACTAGTATATGAAAGTGACAAAATAGGAGACTCTCTATCATGAAGATTGATGTAGGGTAGAGACCCTAATCGCCCGATCTTTCACGAAAGGAGCGGATCCCTGGGAAATCACGAAGAACACGAGGAAGAACGGAAGGAAAACACAAGAGGAAATCACTAAACCGACATGAATAAGTCACACATGGGCTAGATCCTCGAGTACATAGAATGATACACGAATCCACGGACAACTAGGGACGATACATGGTAACCGGTTCTTCTCCGTGAGGAGGTCTTGAATCCACAAGGGGATCTTCCCATAAAGGGGGCTTGAATCCACTTGGGGGATCTTCTCCGGTGGAGGCTTGAATCTCCACGGAGAAGGTAACCAAGTGGATGAGCAAAGCTCTCTCACAAATATGAGCTAAACATTTGCTGCCCCTAGAAAAGAGGTGGGAGAGGTCTATTTATAGTCTAAGTGTAAATGGGGTGAAAGTAGGGGTACATGGGCCTCGGGCGCGAATCTGGACGTAGCCAGGTACCGGACGTCCGCTGGTGGCCGGACGTCCGGTGTCTCAGGAGCCGCCGGTCGTCCGGTGTCCTTCGGACGTCCGCTGGTTCTGCTCTGTGATGGGGGTGCCGGATGTCCGGAAACGTCGGACTTCAGCTGATGCTGGCTCGGATGCAGGTGCGCCGGTTGTCCGGTCCGGACTGGACGTCCGCTCGTTTGCTTCGGGTGCGGGGGAACCAGTCGTCCGGTCTGGACCGGACATCCGCTCGCTGGGGCTCGGCTCATGCTTCAGGCGCCGGACGTCCAGTCCCGGCCGGTCGTCCGGTGGCTGGGACTTTGCCTTCAGCCCTCCTTCTTCTCCGTCTTCTCATCCATCTTCCTCTTCTTCTTGTCCTGGCTCCTTAGCTTCTCCATCGTACCTGAGTATGCACAAAGTGTCCATATGAGGTAGTAGCAATGCTTCATGTGCATCGAAGTGGAATTGTGAGAGGAGATATGTCACCTCGGTTTCAAGAGCTCTTGCACGTGATCGAGTCATGGGTCCACTAGGAACTTGATGAGACAATGGCAGGTCCATGGGGATGACCTTGGGATGCTCCGCATCTTGAAGCACAAGTGTGGAAAAAGGATAGTAACATTGCCCCTTCTCTCTTTTTCTCTCTTTTTTTGTTTGGGCCTTTTTTCTCTTTTTATGGCCTCTTTTTTCGTCCGGCATCTCATCCCGACTTGTGGGGGAATCATAGTCTCCATCATCCTTTCCTCACTGGGACAATGCTCTAATAATGATGATCCTCACAGTTTTATTTACTTCCAACTCAAGAATTACAACTCGATACTTAGAACAAAATAGGACTCTACGTGAATGCCTCCGGCAGTGTACCGGGATGTGCGATGAATCAAGAGTGACATGTATGAAAGAATTATGAAGGTGGCTTTGCCACAAATACGATGTCAACTACATGATCATGCAAAGCAATATGACAATGATGGAGCGTGTCATAATCAACGAAACGGCGGAAAGTTGCATGGCAATATATCTCGGAATGGCTATGGAAATGCAATAATAGGTAGGTATGGTGGCTGTTTTGAGGAAGATATAAGGAGGTTTATGTGTGATAGAGTGTATCATATCACGGGGTTTGGATGCACCGGCGAAGTTTGCACCAACTCCCGAGGTGAGAAAGGGCAATGCACGGTACCGAAGAGGCTAGCAATGATGGAAGAGTGAGAATGCATATAATCCATGGACTCAACATTAGTCATAAAGAACTCACATACTAATTGCAAAATTCTACAAGTCATCAAAACCAAGCACTACGCGCATGCTCCTAGAGGTATAGATTGGTAGAAAAATACCACCGCTCGCCCCCGACCGCCACTCATAAGGAAAGCAATCAAAGAACAACTCATGCTTCAAATTTGTCACACAACGTTTACCATACGTGCATGCTACGATACTTGCCAACTCCAACACAAGTATTTCTCAATTCCAAAATTACTCAACTAGCACAACTCTAATATTACCACATTTATATCTCAAAACAACTATCAAGAATCAAACTTCTTATAGTATTTAATGCACTCTATATGAAAGTTTTTATTATACCCATCGTGGATGCCTATCATATTAGGACCAATCTTATAGCCAAAGCAAATTACCATGCTGTTCTAAAAGACTCTCAAAATAATATAAGTGAAGCATGAGAGATCAATAATTTATATAAAATAAAACCACCATCGTGCTCTAAAAAGATATAAGTGAAGTACTAGAGAAAAATTATCTAGCTCAAAAGATATAAGTGAAGCACATAGAGCATTCTAATAAATTCCGATTAATGTGTGTCTCTCCCAAAGGTGTGTACAGCAAGGATGATTGTGGTATACTGAAAAGCAAAGACTCAAATCATACAAGACACTCCAAGCAAAACACACATCATGTGGTGAATAAAAATATAGCCTCAAGTAAAGTTACGGATAGATGAAGACGAAAGAGGGGATGCCTTCCGGGGCATCCCCAAGCTTAGGCTTTTGGTTGTACTTGGATTTTACCTTGGGGTGCCTTGGGCATCCCCAAGCATAGGCTCTTGCCACTCATTGTTCCAAAATCCATCAAACCTTTACCCAAAAACTTGAAAACTTCACAACACAATACTCAACAGAAAATCTCATGAGCTCCGTTAGTATAAGAAAACAAACCAACACTTTAATGTACTATAATGAACCCATTCTTTATTTATATTGGTGTTAAACCTACTATATTCCAACTTCTCTATGGTTCATACCCCCCGATACTAGCCATAGATTCATCAAAATAAGCAAACAACACACGAAAAATAGAATCTGGCAAAACAGAACAGTCTGTAGTAATCTGTGGGTTTCAAATACTTTTGTAACTCCCAAAATCCTGAGAAATTAGGACATCCTAAATAATTTTTATATTGATCTACTGCCATTGTAATTGGTATTTTATCGCTCTCTGGTAAAAAATGAAAATTATTCTCTTGAGCACATACTCTCGGTTTTTTTCAGCAAGATCAAATAACAATCATCCAAGAAGATCCTAAAGGCTTTACTTGGCACAAACACTAATTAAAACATAAAAACACAATCATAATAGAGGATAGATGATTTATTTATTAGTAAACAGGAACAAAAAGTAAAGAACAAAAATAAAATTGGGTTGCCTCCCAACAAGCGCTATCATTTAACGCCCTAGCTAGGCATTGATAATTTCAAAGATGCTCACATGAAAGACAAGAATTGAAGCACAAAGAGAGCGTCATGAAACATGTGACAAATACATCTAAGTCTAACATACTTCCTATGCATAGGCATCTTATCACTAGTAGAAAACAGGGCTTTGGTCCAGGCCGGGTCAGCCCATTAGTCCCGGTTCAGTCCAGAACCGGGACCAATGGGGGCATTGGACCCGGTTCGTGAGCCCAGGGGGGCGGCTGGGCCACGTGGGCCATTGGTCCCGGTTCATCTGGACCTTTTGGTCCCGGTTGGTGGGACGAACCGGGACCAATGGGCCTCGCTCCTGGACCACCACCATTGGTCCCGGTTGTGGCTTGAACCGGGACCAAAGGCTCCCCTTTAGTCTCGGTTCATGCCACCAACTGGGACCAATGAGGTGCCTATATATACCTCCTCGCGTAAGAGCAGAGCACACTGCTCTGTTTTTTTCTGGCCGAGGGGGAGAGGGCTTGCTGGTGCTCTAGCTCACCTACTATGCACACAAGGTGTTCGATGGAATGCCCGAGCCACACTACTTAAGCTTTCTCCTCTCCAAACTCAACCTCCAAGCTCCATTTTCCTCAATATTTGTCTAGATTTAGCGGTCCGTCACGCCCCGTCCCCGTCTTCACCGCCGTCGATCACCCGCGCCGAGCTCATCGCCGGCACCACCGTGGTGAGCCTCTTGTTCTTATCTTCTTTCTGAAAGGAAAAATATTCTTACTTGTATGTTTACATAGATACTTGTATTATTTTCTTACTTTTATTATTGCATCTTATATAGTGCGGTGGTTTTGGTATCCGCCCCCGTCGGCCCTCGTCCTGTCTATGATTCAGATGTGGTATATATATTATCTTTATAACTATTGGTTCATTTATTGTTTATGAAAATTATGCCGACCAACATGACATAGATTTTTTTTATGTAGGATGTATGTGAATCGGAAGTGCCAACCGACCCTATTGTCGATAGGTTAAATTTAGTTGAAGAAGAAAACAATTTGTTGAAGGAAAAAATTAAACAAAATTGAGGAGGAGAAGATGATATTGGAGTTGCATGTTGCGGATGTCGTCGATGATCACAAGATCAAGATGGATGCAATGCGCTTGAAGATTAGAAAGATTAGAAAATATGCCATTCATACCAAGGCTTGGTATCATTATGCCGTTGGATCAATTGTTACCTTGGTTGCGATTATGATCACATTTGTTTTCGCATTGAAATGTTTTACATAGTTTCAATGTATGGTTTAATTAATTAGATGCTCTGGAGAGCTATATGTTGTTAGATGAGAACTATGTATGCACTTTGGTTTTAATGTGATGATGAACTTCTATTAATTTGGACACTTAATTATATATAATGCACACAGATGAACTGGCAACGGATGTACGGTGACAGACACACCTCCGAGTACATTAAGGGCGTGCATGAGTTTCTCGATGCGGCTGAGGCAAACAAGCATAATTGTTTTATGTGTTGTCCACCTGCTTTACAAGGGTTTCATGCCACACTATAATGTTTGGACGAGGCATAGAGAAATAGGGGTTATGATGGAAGACGGCGAAGAAGAAGAGTACGATGACAACTATGTGCCCCCTGAATACGGTGATGCTGCAACGGGGGGAGCTGGTGAAGATCAAGAGGAACCAGACGATGTGCCAAATGATGCTGCAATGGGTGAAGCTGCTGAAGATCAAGAGGAACCAGATAATGTGCCCAATGATGATGATCTCCGCCGGGTCATTGTCGATGCAAGGACGCAATGTGAAAGTCAAAAGGAGAAGCTGAAGTTCGATCGCATGTTAGAGGATCACAAAAAAGGGTTGTACCCCAATTGCGAAGATGCAACACAAAGCTCGGCACCGTACTGGAATTGCTGCAGTGGAAGGCAGAGAATGCTGTGGCTGACAAAGGATTTGAGAAGCTACTGAAAATATTGAATAAGAAGCTTCCAAAGGATAACGAATTGCCCGATAGTACATACGCAGCAAAGAAGGTCGTATTCCCTCTAGGATTGGAGGTGGAGAAGATACATGCATGCCCTAATGACTGCATCCTCTATCGCGGTGCATACAAGGATCTGAACGCATGCCCGGTATGCGGTGCATTGCGGTATAAGATCAGAAGAGATGACCCTGGTGATGTTGACGGCGAGCCCCCCAGGAATAGGGTTCCTACGAAGGTGATGTGGTATGTTCCTATAATACCACAGTTGAAACGTCTGTTCAGAAACGAAGAGCATGCCAAGTTGATGCGATGGCACAGTGAGAACCGGAAGAAAGATGGGAAGTTGAGAGCACCCGCTGACGGGTCGCAGTGGAGAAAAATCGAGAGAAAGTACTGGGATGAGTTTGCAAAGGACCCTAGGAATGTATGGTTTTCTTTAAGCGTGGATGGCATTAATCCTTTCGGGGAACAGAGCAGCAATCACAACACCTAGCCCGTGACTCTATGTATGTATAACCTTCCTCCTTGGATGTGCATGAAGCGGAAGTTCATTATGATGCCCTAAGCAACCTGAAAACGACATTGATGTGTACCTAAGGCCATTAGTTGAAGAACTTTTACAGCTGTGGAATGGAAACGGTGTACTTACGTGGGATGAGCACAGATAGGAGGAATTTAACCTAAAGGCGTTGCTATTCGTGACCACCAATGATTGGCCCGCTCTCAGTAACCTTTCAGGACAGACAAACAAAGGATACCACGCATGCACGCACTGTTTAGATGACACTGAAAGTATATACCTGGACAAATGCAGGAAGAATGTGTACCTGGGACATCGTCGATTTCTTCCGACCAACCATCAATGTCGAAAGAAAGGCAAGCATTTCAAAGGCGAGGCAGATCACCGGAAGAAGCCCGCCATGCGTACCGGTGATCACGTACTTGCTATGTTCAATGATTTACACGTAATTTTTGGAAAGGGTCCCGGCGGACTAGCTGTTCCGAATGACGCTGAGGGACACGCACCCATGTGGAAGAAGAAATCTATATTTTGGGACCTACCCTACTGGAAAGACCTAGAGGTCCGCTCTTCAATCGACGTGATGCACGTGATGAAGAACCTTTGTGTGAACCTGCTAGGCTTCTTGGGCGTGTATGGGAAGACAAAAGATACACCTGAGGCACAGGAGGACCTGCAACGTTTGCACGAAAAAGACGGCATGCCTTTGAAGCAGTATAAAGGTCCTGCTAGCTACGCTGAGAAAGAAATCTTCTTTGAATGCCTGCTCAGTATGAAGGTCACGACTGGCTTCTCGTAGAATATAAAGGGAATAATAAATATGCCAGAGAAAAAGTTTCAGAACCTAAAGTCTCATGACTACCACGTGATTATGACGCAACTGCTTCCGGTTGCATTGAGGGGGCTTCTACCGGAAAATGTCCAATTAGCCATTGTGTATCTATGTGCATTCCTCAATGCAATCTCTCAGAAGGTGATCGATCCAGAAATCGTACCAAGGCTAAGGAGTGATGTGGCGCAATGTCTTGTCAGTTTTGAGCTGGTGTTCCCACCATCCTTCTTCAATATCATGACGCACGTCCTAGTTCATCTAGTCGACGAGATTGTCATCATGGGGCCCGTATTTCTACACAATATGTTCCCCTTTGAGAGGTTCATGGGAGTCCTAAAGAAATATGTCTGTAACCGCGCTAGGCCAGAAGGAAGTATCTCCATGGGCCATCAAACAGAGGATGTTATCGGGTTTTGTGTTGACTTCATTCCTGGCCTTATGAAGATAGGTCTCCCTAAATCGCGGTATGAGGGGAGACTGACTAGAAAAGGCACTCTTGGAAGTGACTCAATAATATGCAGGGACGGATATTCTTGGTCTCAAGCACACTACACAGTTCCACAGAACTCTACCTTGGTGACCCCGTATGTCGATGAACACAAGAACAGTCTGCGCTCCAAACACCCGAAGCAGTGCGACGACTGCATTACATGTGAGCACATCAGGACTTTCAGCAGTTGGTTGCAAACACGTCTCAGAGGTGACAAAACTGTTTGTGATGAGTTGTACTTGTTGTCCTGGGGACCATCTTTGACTGTATTGACTTACAAAGGATACGAGATAAATGGGAATACATTTTACACGATCGCCCAAGATCAAAAGAGCACCAACCAAAACAGTGGTGTCCGCTTTGATGCAGCAACCGAGAGCGGAAAGGACACATATTATGGTTACATAGTGGACATATGGGAACTTGACTATGGACATGATTTTAAGGTCCCTTTGTTTAAGTGCAAATGGGTCAATCTGTCAGGCGGCAGGGTACAGGTAGACCCATAGTACGGAATGACAACAGTGGATCTGAAAAATCTTGGGTACACTGACGAACCGTTCGTCCTAGCCAATGATGTGGCACATGTTATCTATGTGAAGGACATGTCTACCAAACTGAGAAAAAGAAAAGATAAGGAAGCGAATACATCATACGATGAGCCAAAGCGCCACATAGTTCTTTCAGGAAAAAGGGACATCCTGGGAGTGGACGACAAGACAGACATGTCTGAATATTATGAAAAGTTTCATGAAATTCCTCCCGTCAGTGTCAAGGCTGACCCAAGCATCCTGATAAACGATGAAGATTATCCATGGTTACGGCGCAATAAGAAAATGACACAAGCGAAGAAAAAGTGAAGACTTTCTCCCGCAACTATTATGATGATACCATGCCAACTTTGTAACACACGAGTATGCTATGCCAACTTTTTCAGAGTTCATTTGAAAACTATGAATTTAGGTTGCATTTTCTCTATAAGTGCATCTATGTTCATTTTTTAGTAAAGTTAATCACAAAACTTGTGATTCACACAAATTTCAAAGAATTCAAATTTTAACTATTCAAATTTGAAAACTAATGGCACTAACAGAAAGTTTATAATTTTTCTAAAACTAATGGCACTAACAGAAAGTTTATAATTTTGCTGACCTAAAAGCAAAAAAGAAATAAAAAATAAAGCAAAAAAAAAGAAAATAAATAATGTAGAAAACAAAACAAAAAATCTGGAAAACAAAAAAAATAGCAACAATAAGTATTTTTTTGTAAATAGAAACAAAATAAAATAAATAAAGCAACAAAGAAAAAAAATTAAAAAAGTGTTTTCAAATTTGAAAACTAATGGCACTAACAGAAAGTTTATAATTTTTCTAAAGATAAAAGCAAAAAGAATAAAAAAATAAAGCAAAAAACAAAACAAAATAAATAATGCAGAAAACAAAACAAAAAAACTGGAAAAAATAGCAAAAATAAGTATTTTGTTGTAAGTAGAAACAAAATAAAATAAATAAAGCAATAAAGAAAACAAAAAAACTAAAAAAGTGTTTTCAAATTTGAAAACTAATGGCACTAACAGAAAGTTCATTATGTTTCTAAAACTAAAAGCTAAAAGGAATTAAAATATAAAGCAAAAAACAAAAGAAAATAAATAATGCAGAAGACAAAACAAAAAAACTGGAAAAAATAGCAACAATAAGTATTTTGTTGTAAGTAGAAACAAAATAAAATAAATAAAGCAACAAAGAAAAAAAAGTGCCACCTACTGGGCCCCCACGGCCTGAATACGACTAGAAACCCTACCATGGGCCAGGATTCAGGCCCGCAGGAGGCCCAGTAGGACCACAGGCACACAATGCAGGGTTAGGCCCGAAAGCCTGCATTTGAGAGGAGCTTGTGAGGGAAGGCGCAGTAGCGCTTATAAACCACTCTCGAGCTCTCTCAGCTAGCGAGGTGGGACTAAAGTTTTGGCGCGGGGCAGCACAAGGCCTTTGGTCCCGGTTGGTGCCAGCAACCGGGACTAAAGGGGGCATTGGTCACGGTTCGTGGCACAAACCGTGACCAATGCCCCCCTTTAGTCCCGGTTGGTGCCACCAACCAGGACCAAAGGCCGCCGCTTCCCGCCCTTTGGACTGCTGAAAAGAGGCCTTTGGTCCTGGTTGGTGGCACCAACCGGGACTAAAGGGGGGCATTGGTCAGGGTTTGTGCCACGAAACGTGACCAATCCCTTTGGTATATAAAAAGGACTTGTGAAATTTTCAGATTTCCCTCGCCAGTTGCCCCCGACGACGACGACCTCCTCGACGCCACCAGGCTGCCCTGACGCCGCACGCCGCCCCTGCCGTCGCCATCGCCCGTGCCCATCGTCGCCGTCGCCCGCACCCTCGCCGGCCGTTGCCCATGCCCGTCGTCGCCGTTGCCCGCGCCCTCGCATGCGCCTTCGTCGCCCGCGCCCATCGTCGCCATCGCCTGCGCCCGTCATCGTTGTCGCCCGCGCCCGTCGTCGCCGTCGCCCGCGCCCGTCGTTGCCCTCGCCCGCGCCCGTCGTTGCCCTCGCCCGCGCCCTCACCGGCCGTCCCCTGCCCCGACGTGTCGCCTCCTCTGTGAGCACCGCACGTCTGCCGCCCCCGCCGCCGCCGTGCATTTTTTTAATTTTACATGTTTTTAGATTTTCATATATACATATATATATGTATGTATCTTTTAGATATATGTTTTTGTATGTATGTTCATATATGTTTTTTATGTATGTTCATATAGGTATATATGTATGTATTTTTTCAATTGTAATGATGTTTTAAAAATACATATATGCAAAAGTTAGATTTTTTTATTAGAAAAGTTTTATCTATATATGTTTTTAGTACATGTTAGGTTAGTTTCATTTTAAAAAAAGTTTTATATATTTAGGAAGAAGGAATAGAAGGAAGAAGAAGGAAGAAAATGTTTTATATATGAGGGTGGATAGGGGGTCGACGGTCGAGAGGGGGTCATCGAACATGAGAGGAAGAAAAGGCTAAAAAAGAAGAGGAAGAAGAAAAAAAAAGAGGAGAAGAAAGAATAGAGGAGATCCTCTTCTTCCTCTCATGTTCGGCGACCCTCGACGACCCTCGTTCCTGATAAAAAAAGAGGAAGAAGAAGAAAAAAAGAGGAGAAGAAAGAATAGAGGAGTTCTTCTCCTCTATTCTTTCTTCTCCTCTTTTTTTCTCCTCTATTCTTTCTTCTCCTCTTTTTTTTCTTCTTCTTCCTCTTTTTTTATCGGGCCTCTATTCTTTCTTCTCCTCTTTTTATTTCTTCTTCTTCCTATTTTTTTATTGGGAACGAGGGTCGTCGAGGGTCGCCGAGCAGTAGAGGAAACCCTAAATAGCAAGTATCGTCGGTGTGAGATACATGTGGCCGTCGGTGTCGGATAGTACATCCACGTCCCACAAGTGACGCGGGCTTCGACGCCCACGTCACTTGTGGGACGTGGATGTAGTGTCCGACACCGACGGCCACATGTATCTCACACCCACAATACTTGCTATTTAGGGTTTCCTCTATCGTTCGGCGACCCTCGACGACCCTCGTTTCCGATAAAAAAGAGGAAGAAGAAGAAAAAAGAGGAGAAGAAAGAATAGAGGAGAAGAACTCCTCTATTCTTTCTTCTCCTCTTTGTTTTCTTCTTCTTCCTCTTTTTTTATCAGGAACGAGGGTCGTCGAGGGTCGCCGAGCAGTAGAGGAAACCCTAAATAGCAAGTATCGTCGGTGTGAGATACATGTGGCCGTCGGTGTCGGACAGTACATCCACGTCCCACAAGTGACGCGGGCTTCGATGCCCACGTCACTTGTGGGACGTGGATGTAGTGTCCGACACCGACGGCCACATGTATCTCACACCCACAATACTTGCTATTTAGGGTTTCCTCTATCGTTCGGCGACCCTCGACGACCCTCGTTTCCGATAAAAAAAGAGGAAGAAGAAGAAAAAAAGAGGAAGAAAGATTTCTTCTTCTCTTTTTTCTTCTTCTTCTTCCTCTTTATTTTATCGGGAACGAGGGTCATCGAGGGTCAGGGTCGCCGAGCGGTAGAGGAAACCCTAAATAGCAAGTATCGTCGATGTGAGATACATGTGGCCGTCGGTGTCGGACACTACATCCACGTCCCACAAGTGATGCGGGTTTCGATGCCCACGTCACTTGTGGGACGTGGATGTAGTGTCCGACACCGACGGCCACATGTATCTCACACCCACGATACTTGCTATTTAGGGTTTCCTCTACCTCTCAGTGACCCTCGACGACCCTCGTTCCCGATAAAAAAAAGAGGAAGAAGAAGAACAAAAAGAGGAGAACAAAGAATAGAGGAGTTCTTACTCCTCTATTCTTTCTTCTCCTATTTTTTCTTCTTCCTCTTCTTTTTTTATCCTTGAAGCATTGTCGAGGCCACCCCAAACCCTAGAGAAGCAGCATCGAGGCCACCCCAAACCCTAGAGAAGCAGCGTCGAGGCCACTAATTAATATTAGTTCTACGTTTGCCACTAATATATCCATCTGTCATATTTGAATAATAATTGCCATGTTGTAAAAATTTGTAGAAACTATGGACACTGCCCGAGACGAAGTACAAGAAGAGTTGTTGGGGGACATAATCGCACGAGGAAGTGATGCCGTCTGCTCGTTGTTTCTCAACGACACCGATGGTCTGGAAGCAGCTGGCTATGATTATGATGGCTCCGGTGACCTAATGCCGGTGCAAGAAGGAGACCATGAGGATGGGTCCGATGACCCAATACTGGTGCAAGAGGGAGACAGTGATGACGTCTCCGGTGACCAAACCAAGTTCGGCCAGGTATATATATTAGTTAAGCTTCTGTTGACTAGCTAATTGATGCATTCATTGTTTTGGTATGTACACATATTAATTAAGTCTTTGTTCTTTTTTCTAGCCCTCCGGATCGAGCACAACTTCGGTAAAGAGACGAGGCCCGAAAAAAAGTTGAGCTCGGATGAAAAGTTTGAGATCATAGCAATCGCGCCCGACGGCCAACCGATTGAACCCCTCTAGACAAAGAGCGCATTTGTTGCTCAGTGCGGGGTTTTGGTTAGGGACAAGATCCCGATCAGCATCCAGCAATGGTTAAAGCCGGCTACAGAAGACCCTGAGGTGTCTTATGTCAATGATATGGAGAAAAATGATTTTTGGACTGAGCTGAAGTCAAATTTCACCCTACCGCAAGAGGATGATCTGGAGAAGCCAGTTAAAGAGCAATTAATCAAGTCTTTTGCTCTTAAGATGATGGCAGAACTATTCAGGAGGTGGAAGAAAGAGTTGAATAAGTTTGTCGAAAATAAAGAGACACCAGAATTCAAGGGCAGATATGAGAAGATTAGAGATCACTGGCCCACATTTGTGGCCCACAAGACATCGGAAAAGAGTAAGAAGATGTCGGCGACAAACAAGCAAAATGCTGCGAAGAAGAAGCATCACCATCGCATGGGGTCAGGTGGCTACCTTGTAGCCCGGCCTAAGTGGGCCAAGACTGAGAATGATCCGACTGATAAAGGGATCGAACCAGAGACAATTAACTAGTCAGACCGTTGCCGGACTTGGTTCTTCGGGGCTAGCAGAACCTTGGACCCTGTATCAGGGAAGTGCATTTGGACGAACGATCAAATGGACATACCAGTCAAGAAGCTTCAGCAGTATATCGAAGCAGCGCAGCAAGGGACGTTCGTTCCAGATAGAGAGAACGACGAGCTCACAATGGCCCTCGGGAATCCTGAGCACCCTGGACGAACATGAGGCACGCTAGGCTCCATTCCATGGAAGGTTGGGTTTCCGGACGCAGGCGGTTACAAATGCCAGGAGAGGAGGAAAAAAGTGCAGCAGACCCAAATGCAGGCGCTGCAAGAAAGGGTACAAGCAATAGAGGAACGAGAAGCAAATCGCAGCAAACGAACTGCCGAAGCTTCCCCCGAAGCTACCCCACCATCTCAGCGGAGAAGCAGCGTGGCTTCCACTGAGCTGCTTCAGCCGGAGCATGTCTTGACGGCACCTGCCAGCTATCCCATGGATGCTATCATGGAGTCTCAAAATTGCCACCTTATGATGCAATGGATTAATATGAAGGTCAAGGCAGCTGTTGGCTCTGTTTTTCCTACTGAACCCGGCGCAACTTTTCACTGCCGGCCGTTTCCAGAAGGATATGCTAGGGTGATGGTGGATGAAATAACGGAGGGATTTGAGGACCTCCAGCTTGACCACCCTACCGGTGAAGGGGAGACTCGGCTGGGTTCTGCTCTGAAGACTCCATGCCTATGGCGGAAGGAGCTCATCAACCTTCCGAACTGGACGCCTCAGCCTCCTCCTCCTCCTCCGGCGAGTCAGGGCACTCCGGCTCCTCCACCGCCTCCTCGTCCGGCGAGTGACGATCAGAGCACTCGGCCGGCTCCTTCTCCGGCGCGTGGCGGCACTCCACCTCCTTCTCCGCCTGCGCCGGCGCGCCCGAGCAGCCAGCCTCCTCCTTCTCCGCCTCGTCAGCAAGGGCGGAAGAGACCTGCCGCCGCTCCGGCTGCTCCGGCGCTTCATAGTCCTTCTCCTCTGCCTCGTAAGCAAGTAAAGAAGACAACCGCTCTGTCTGCTCTGCCGGCGTCTAGCAGTACAGCCAGAGGCGGGAGGACATACAGATTCGGTCCTTCTCTGAAGACTCCAGAGAAGTTACCATATGAGAGGACCCCGGAGGAGAACGCCGAGATCGCCGAGAAGAAGTGAGGAACTTCTTTGAAGGGGTGAAAGCAAAGAAACATCCACCTTCGGAGGAGAAGGTAGATCCGGTGAAAGCGAAGCGCACTCTGGCTGCCCTAACAAAACCACCCAAGTCTTCGCCGAAAGGAAACTATGAGCGCATTATTGGAAAGGAATTTGCCGAAGCGGAGCGGTCGGGAAGTACTGTCAGTGATCAAAGGCTGAAAGAACGATGAGCTGGCAAACAAATTGCATAGCTCGGCGAACAAGCGAAGCAATCGTGCCCCCCGCTCAAGGTGCCTAGCGACATCGTCGCTAATGATCCGAGGATGGTGCCCAGTTATAGCAATCTTGGAGATTACCTGCCTGACGATGTACATTATGATTTCATGGAGGTGCAGATACAAATATACGAGTACGGGAAGCCTCTCATCAAAGATGAAAGATCTCTATCAACGATGATGCGAAGATTGCATGATTGGTACTTGAAGATCGCTATTGCATTCTTGTAAAGTGGTTGTGGCAGGAACAAGGGAATGATTTCTGTGGATACTACGTTTGCGAGTCCATCCGCCACACGACCTGTGAGCGGGGATACTCTGACGAACAATATGAAGTGCGTAAATAACAACATTCAAAATTTTATTTTATTATCATCATTTGTGTTGAGTTTCATTCATTCATATATATATATATATATGTATTGACCCCCTTCTCCAAATTAGATGTTTCGGAAGCGGGATGAACTCCTAGCACCAGCTTGCATGCGAGCAATTCAAGAGGAATTGGCGGCATTCTTTCTTGACCACGTGATGGCTGAAGACGGAGATTATATTTGTAAGAGATAATTATTGTATATATGTAGCCGGTAGTGTCAGATAGATATACGAGAACTTGTTGTTCGACCAATCTCTCGGAGAAGGAGAGGTGGTCGATATCACTTCTCTCTGTATGCATATATGTTCATGACGATCTTCTGTTTCCTTCATTTGCTTACTAGCTAGCTAGCGTGTCTAGTCCTCTCTATACGTATGTATAGTACGTTGCGTCGACCAAGCACAGACATAAGAGAGGACACTTCTCTCTATTAATTATAGCTAGCAAATACAATATATGAAACACCTAAATTAACCCCCCAAAACCCCCAACCCCCCCCCCCTTAAAAAAAACAAAAACCCCAGCCACAGAAATGCTGACGCGTGGATGCCTATTGGTCCCGGTTGGTGCCACCAACCGGGACCAAAGGCCCTCCTGCCTGGGCTCCGCGCATAGGCCACGTGGAGACCCTTTTGTCCCGGTTCTGGATTGAACCGGGACTAAAGGGACAGGGCATTAGTACCGACCCTTTAGTCCCGGTTCAGGAACCGGGACAAAAGGCCCTTACGAACCGGGACAACTAGCCCTTTTTCTACTAGTGTATGGGCAAATAAATTATCAAGGCAAGCAAAAACTAGCATATGCAAAGAAGCGGAAAGAAACCATAGCAATCTCAACATAACGAGAGGTAATTTAGTGACACGAAAATTTCTACAACCATATTTTCCTCTCATAATAATTACACGTAGGATCATAATCAAATTCAACAATATAGCTATCACATAACATATTCTCAACACGATCCACATGTATGAGAAGTTGGCACTCTTCCAAAATAGTGGGATTAACATTAGCTAAAGTCATGACCTCTCCAAACCCACTTTTATCAAAAACTTCATAAGATTGAACATTCTCCAAATATGTGGGATCAAAAGTTGACACTCTTCCAAACCCACTCTCAATATTATTGCAAACATTATTATCAATCTAATATTCATCATGGGGCTTAAATAAATTTTCAACATCATAAGAAGAATCACCCCAATCATGATCATTGCAACAAATAGTAGTCATAGAAAAACTAGCATCCCCAAGCTTGAGGTTTTGCATATCATTAACACAATTGACATTAAGAGAATTTGCAATAACATCATTGCAACCATCCTTTTCATCGAAGGAACTATCAAGTATGGGTGCAATAGCAACGATCTCATGTTTAACATAAGAAACTCTAGCAAATTCATCTTCATAAATATTTGCATGATGGCCACAAGAATAGCAAGCATCATGTTCATCAAGGGATATTTCAATCAAATCATCGGAATCATAATTATCTATAGATTCATGCATATCATTATTTTCTTCCGAAGCAACGGTCATTCTTTCAATAAATTCTTTCACATAGACATTATGAGCATAGTTTTCATAGAAATATTTAAGTATGTCAAAATTTTCAGATTTGTAGAGAGTAATATCATACTTTTCAATCAAAGAAGCAACTTCATAAGCACCCTTAAAAGCAACAAATTCTTCTATTTGTTCGATATCGTAGTAACTATAAACACCCTTTGCATAAGAAGATAAGATTTCATTGTCATTAAACTCACATAGGTAGGGGAGGTGTTTTTTAGGGTTCTTAGAGCAACAAGTAAAATCATAAATTTTACAAAGATTCCAAGCATAACAGATCAATCTGTTTATTTGATCCCATAAGAGTCTCCCTTTTCATACAAATGGTGATGCACAAAATGAGCATGCTCATCTAAAAATTCCCCATCAACTAGGCTAGTTGGGGTTTCAGCACGAGTGCATAAGGATCGAAGATGATCCAAGTAGAACACTTTAAGTGGATCCATATCAATAGATTTTTAGCAAGCAAAGATGCAAGCAAATAGAAGGCACATGGAAACACAAACAAAGATACATATGGGAAGAAGTCGAAGAAAAGGCAAAGGTTTTCAAAAATCATTTTAGAATTGGAGGAGAGGAAAACGAGAGGCGAATGGCAAATAATGTAATGCGAGGGAGAAGAGTTTGTGATGGGTACTTGGTATGTCTTGACTTGGCATAGATCTCCCTGGCAATGGCGCGAGAAATGGCTAGTTGACAGGAGATCAAATCTTGACTTGACTAGGTGCAAATCTCCCCGGCAACGGCGCTAGAAATCCATCTTGCTACCTCTTGAGCATGTGTTGGTTTTCCCTTGAAGAGGAAAGGATGATGCAGCAAAGTAGCGTAAGTATTTCCCTTAGTTTTTGGGAACCAAGGTATCAATCCAGTAGGAGACTACACGCAAATCGCCTAGTACCTGCACAAACCATTAAGAACCTTGCAACCAACGCGATAAATGGGTTGTCAATCCCTTCATGACCACTTGCAAAAGTGAGATCTGCTAAAGATAATAAGATAAATATTTTTGGTATTTTTGTTGTATAGATTGGAAAGTAAAAGATTGCAAAATAAATAGTAAACTAGAATTGTAGGTCGGAAACTTATATGATGTAAAGTAGACATGGGGGCCATAGGTTTCACTAGTGGCTTCTCTCAAGATAGCATATATTATGGTGGGCGAACTAATTACTGTCGAGCAATTGATAGAAAAGCGGATAGTTATGAGAATATCTAGGCACGATCATAAACATAGGCATCACGTCCATGTCAAGTAGACCGAAACGATTCTGCATCTACTAGTATTACTCCAGACATCGACCGATATCCAGCATGCATATAGAGTATTAAGTTCATAAGAACAGAGTAACGCATTAGGCAAGATGACATGATGTAGAGGGATAAACTCAAGAAATATGATATAAAACTGATATTTTTATCCTCGATGGCAATAATATAATATGTGTCGGTTCCCTTTCTATCACTGGGATCGAGCACCGCAAGATTGAATCCAAAGCTAAGCACTTCTCCCATTGCAAGAAAGATCAATCTAGTAGGCCAAACCAAACTGATAATTCGAAGAGACTTGCAAAGATATCAAATCATGCATATAACAATTCACACAAGAAGCAAATAGTGTTCATGGATAAACTTGACCATAAACCCACAATTCATCGAATCTCGGCAAACACACTGCAAAAAGTATTACATCGAATAGATCTCCAAGAAAATCGAGGAGAACTTTGTATTGAAGATCAAAGAGAGAGAAGAAGCCATCTAGATAATAACTATGGACCCGAAGGTCTGTGGTAAACTACTCACACATCATCGGAGAGGCTATGGTGTTGATGTAGAAGCCCTCTGTTGTCGAATCCCCCTCCGGCAGATCGCTGGAAAAGGTCCAGAGATGGGATCTCACGGGTACAGAAGGTTGCGGCAGTGGAAAGTGGTTTCGTGGTTCTCCTGGATGTTTTTAGGTTATAAGAGCATATATAGGCGAAAGAAGTAGGTCGGTGGAGCTACAGGGGGCCCACGAGGGTGGGGGGCGCACCTGCCCCCCTGGACGCGCTGCCCTATCTCCTGGCCGCCTTGTTGCTTCCTTGACCTCCACTCCAAGTCTCCTGTATTGCGTTTGTTCCACAAAAGATCCTTGCGAAGGTTTTATTCTGTTAGGATTCTGTTTGATATTCCTTTTCTGTGAAACACTGAAATAGGCCAAAAACAGCAATTTGCACTGGGCCTTCGGTTAATAGGTTAGTCCCAAAAATAATATAAAAGTGCATAATAAAGCCCATTAAACATCTAAAACAGATAATATAATAGCATGGAACAATCTAAAATTATAGATACGTTGGAGACGTATCAAGGCCTACCTTGAGGAGGTACGCAAAATTAAGAAACGATTCTTGGGTTTGGAATTGGAGCACGTACCGCGTCGCACGAACAAGGAGGCAGCCGACATCGCCAAGAGCCTAGCGTCTTCGAGGAACGTCTCTTCAAGCCATCAATAGCTCCCCCCACTACAGGACCAACACTGCTTCGAGAGGAGCCTCCCATGGCACCCTCCTTAGGCACCCTAGGTTGCGGCCCGACCTCGGGGGCCCGCCTGCTTCTCGCACTCGAACCACAGGAGGGGTGCTGGACCGAATAGCTCAAGGCGTACCTACTCCGAGGCACCTTGCCAGAGAAGGAGGAGGATGCAGAATGCGTGGCCCGCCAGGCCACCACGTATTGCGTCCGGGACGACAAGCTCTACCGAAGGTGCCCAAATGACGTCTCTCTCCAGTGCATCTCCAAGGAGCAGGGGCGTGAGCTGCTGGCCGACATACATGGTGGGGACCGCGGGCATCACTCCTCATCACGCACCCTCGTGGGCAAGGCGTTCCGCATCAGATTCTGCCGGCCCACAACGCTTAATGATGCCACTGAGCTGGTGAGGTCTTGTGAGGCATGTTAGTTACATGCCAAGCAGATCCGCCAGCCCGCTCAGGGCCTCCAGACCATCCCGCTCTCGTGGCCGTTCGTGGTCTGGGGGATGGATATCCTAGGCCCGTTCCCTCGAGTGCCGGGGGGGGGGCTACCGCTACCTCTACGTCGCCATCGACAAGTTTACCATATGGGCTGAGGTGGAGCCCGTGCGCACCATCCCAGCTGGCTCGGCCATCAAGTTCATCAAGGGCCTCGTGAGCCGTTTCAGGGTCCTCAACCACATCATCACCGACAATGGCTCTCAATTCACGAGCAACCTTTTCAAAACATATTGTGCTAACCTTGGAACGCAGATATATATGCTACTCTTTGGTCAGGCAGAGCATGCCAACGCGAAGGTCCTGAGGGGCCTCAAGGCGAGGAGCTTCAAGAATAAACTCGAGGCCTACGACAGGGGCTAGCTCGATGAGCTCTAGTCTGTGCTGTGGTCCATCCGCAACACCGCGACCAACCCCACACGCGAGACTCCCTTCTTCCTCATCTACGGAGCCGAGGCGGTCCTCCCTCACGAGGTCAAGCATCACTCCTTGCAGGTCTTGGCATTCAACAAGGCACGCCAGGACGCCTCATAGGGGATGGACCTCGAGCTAGGGGAGGAGCGCCACCGCCAAGCCTCGCTCCGTGCAGCGAGGTACCAGTAGACGTTGCGGCGGTATCGCTGCCGTAGCGTCCGCTCGAGGACCCTCGTGGTGGGTGACCTCGTCCTGAGGCAGGAGCTCTCCAGAGAGGGACTTCACAAGCTCTCGCACATGTGGGAGGGCCTGTTCAGGATCTCCCGTGTCTCCAGGCCTGCTGTTGTGCGCCGGGAGACACAGGACGGGGTCCCCATCCAGAATGCATGGAACATCCAGCATCTCTAGAAGTTCTATCTGTGATCAAGGTTTCCACTCGTGACACTCTCATGTAATAATGAGTTGGGGCTGTACACGCCCCGAAGTCTCCTAAGTGCTGCCCCTGGGCCTCACAGGGGCTCCCACCCACATCCTAGTGGAGGCCCCTTGCTCCGCGTTGGTGGGAAGACAAGAAGACTAGTATAGGTGCCAGACGCGGCTATTCTTTTGCTTGCTTTCGGTAGCTGGTTTTCAACTTCTAGAATGGATTTGAAGTTTTCACGTCTCCTTTTTTGAGGGTTGGGAAATTGTTATCCTTGCATTGTTCGCTCTTCCAAGTCTTGCCCTAGGGGAGGTGGCAGTTGCCCGTCGCTCTTCCTCGCGCATCGCGCGCACGGGGGCTGGGCAGGTGTGTGCACTCGGGCCCACCCGCGAACAGACCTCACCAAAGCCTCGGTGTCCTGGCCCTTGGCGTCTTCATCCGGGCGCGACGCTATCAGACGAGCTCACGGGCACGAAAACCTCTAGAGGTTTACAAATTCTGCAGTGATACGTCTCCAACGTATCTATAATTTTTGATTGTTCCATGCTATTATATTATCATTCTTGGATGTTTTGTAATCATTCTATATCATTTTTTGGGACTAACCTATTGACAAAGTGCCAAGTGCCAGTTGGTGTTTTTGCATGTTTTTTACATCACAGGAAATCAATATCAAACGGAGTCGAAACACCGCGAAACCTTTTGTGGATTTTTTATGGACCAGAAGATCACCAATCGGCCAAAGCAACACCTGGGGGGTACCCCGAGGGGGGCACAACCCACCAGGGTGCACCCAGGTGGGTTGTGCCCACCTCGGTGGCCTCCCGCACCCCCTCTTTACCCTAAAAATTACCAAATTTTCTGAAAATCCTCAGGGTTAACCTAGATCAGAAGTTCCGCCGCCGCAAGGCTCTGTAGCCACCGAAAACCAATCTAGACCCCATCCCGGCACTCCGCCGGAGGGGGAAATCATCACCGGTGGCCATCTTCATCATCCCAGCGGCCACCACAATGAGGAGGGAGTAGTCCACCCTCGGGGCTGAGGGTTTGTACCAGTAGCTATGTGTTTTGATGAGGACATCAATACCAATGTTACACCCACAACCCCTACTGTTACATATACTGGACCAATTACTAGAGCTCGCGCACGCCAATTAAATTACCAGGTACTTTCGTTTCTTGGTAATGATTCTAATGTTCATGAGATTATGATGCTGCCTAAATTGGATACATTTGTTTTGCTTACAAATGAAGAGCCTAGCTTGGAGAAGGATGAACATTGGAGAAAGAACACGCATGGAGTTGATGGCATGCGCAAGGGGATCAAGAACGGAGTTACAAGTGATGATTTCAGGACTTTGAAGCCGCCATAAGGAGTGCATGAAGCCTTGGACGAAATATACAAGATGCCACTTCATAATAATCGTCCATAGGCTATTCTAGGTGCTGCGTCACCTTATTAATGGGCCAGGCCCATGTAATTTCGAAATACTTAAGTATAGGCTATTTTTAGAGTCCGTATGTGTGGGGAAACAAGAGTTAGGGTTGGTTTCGGACCCCACCCTCAAGGGCCACGAAATTCCCCCCTCTTCCTCCATATATACAGCCCTTAGGGCGTCGTTTAGACTTTGGGATTTGTTTAGTTAAAAGTTAGCCATTGCAACTTCGTGTACTTCGTTTGTGTCCAACGACCAGACCAAGACCGCTTCCGGATCCCCACCATTATCAATACTTCATATATATTTGCAATATTCAGATTGCTTTATCATATTCTTGCTCGTTCTTCGATTGCTTGCAGGAATAGACCTTCGTGGTTAGGCTGACCGTGCTTCCAGCATCGTCAGTAACCTCAGGAGATTGGTTTAGCGATTGCTAAGGCGCAACGTCATGCACGTTTGTAGTCGGATCGTCAAAGTCGTCTCCACCAAATCGATAGTTATCATCTCATCGAAAGATCGGGACCCTCGCCTCTATCAAGTGGTATCAGATTTCCAGGTTGCTCGGTGAGATTTTACAGTTTTTCGTAGATTAGATCGAGTCTGTTCTTCATACCTACAGTCCACGAAAAAGCCAGAAAACAAAAATTAGGGTTAGTTCATCATATCCGAACCAATCTGAGCCTTTGCATAATCTTTTTAGGGTTTTTGCTTTGTTGAATTTGCGGTTGCATCGTCGTGTCAAGTTGCTGGTCTTAGAGTCTAGTCTTTTAGAGTTTCGAGTTCTGGTCATAAGTTGTCACGCCGCCGCCGCCGCACCATCATCATCGCCCATCTACTACTTTTGCTTATCCGCCACCGCTCTGAATCCATATCCATATACCACCACCAATCCATATCCATATACCACCACCGCTACCATATACCACCACCGCTGCCATATACCACAACCATATATCCACCACCAATCCGAGTTCTTCTCATATTAGGTTTGTTC
Organism: Triticum aestivum; assembly: GCF_018294505.1. Lineage (NCBI taxonomy): Eukaryota > Viridiplantae > Streptophyta > Magnoliopsida > Poales > Poaceae > Triticum > Triticum aestivum. Next base: position 340,284,562 of record NC_057797.1, on the reverse strand, counting down.
TTGAGATCAATCTAATTTCTGATTCGTGTTTCCTTGCCTGCATAGGTCTCGGAAAAAAGAGTCTGGAGACCCCCGGGCAGTTTTTAGGCCAAAATTTTCATGGGCAAATTTTTTTCCCTATCCTATTTTTAGGCTTCTCTGAGTCTTTTGAGCCACGTGCCATCATAGTGATTTTTTGTCGCACTTTTTCGTCGTCGCTGCCCTGATTTCCGGAAAAAAAGTGATTTTTTTTCGTGCCCATCCTATCAGTTTGACGAGGGAAGAGTTTTGAGGCACTCGCCATTATAGTGATTTTTCGCAAAAAAAAAGAGGAGCGCAAAAAAAAGAGCGAAAAAAAAGAGTTCCAGAGTGTGCTTTTCCCTTATTTTCGTGCAGCGCCGTGATTTTGTTAGTGTTCTAGGCTCGTGTCTCTAGCACGGTCTAGCCTAGGACCAGCACAGTACCGTCGTTGAGCGTTTATTCAACTTTGCATCTCTGAATTGATTATTGCTGACCCTTTTTGCTACCATACTATAAGCCTTCCCAGCTCCATATACATCTACGTCGTGTGTTTGATTCTCCCTGGCAATCGCTCTATCCAAGCTTTTGAGAGTTTTGACTACGACGGTTGCCGATCACCGCCTGCTGCTGGGTAAGAACAGGTAAGAATTTGAGATTTGCTTGACGGATTTGTGACACCCGCCACCACCACCACTTGTTAGTAGTCTGTAGGATCACATTCTTGTGTGTTTCTATTGCTGCTAACCATGCCAGGATCACAAGCCGACGAGACTGACTGGGAGAACTTGATGAACAAGGAGCTTCATGATACGTTTCATCAAATGATGAGTGGACAGGTGCATGATGTGATAAACAGATTTGAAGAGGCCATGGAGAAGATAGATGGCATGGAGAAGACGTTTGAAACAAAGCTCGATAACAAGTTTTCTGAATTGCTTTCGCGTTTTCCACCACCACCACCGGCTGCTCCTGCCGCACCTCTGCAACAACAGCAACAACATCGACTACCTCCACGTCGGGAAACAGCCCTCCGCCGAGCGAGCCGTGTCCCTCTTCAGTCGGGCCAAACTGCTGGTGCTGCTGTTGATACTTCTGTGGCTCCTACTGCTGATGTGGAGGAGGATGATTATGTGGGAGATTATGAGGATGAGGTTGATCAAAATCAGAACTATGTGCCACCACTAGCACAGCAACCACCAGGTCGTCCACATGCAAATAATGGCAATGGTAGGGCTCACCCTCAGGTACGAGATCATGACCATCTCCCTAAACTAAAATTGAATATTCCACCATTTGAGGGTAGATATGTTCCTGATATATATCTTACTTGGGAGTTAGAAACTGAACAACGATTTACATGTTTACAATATCCCGAGGAGAGACGTGTTCCTGCTGCTGTTTGTGCATTCACTAGTTTTGCATGTGTTTGGTGGTCTGAGCATTGTAGATTATATCCTATTCCGGCTACTTGGGATGCTTTGAAAACTGCTATGCGTACTCGTTGGGTTCCACCATATTATCAACGTGAATTACTTCAAAAATTGCAACGCTTAAGACAGGGAAAAAATTCTGTAGAAGAATATTATCAGGAATTACAAACTGGCATGATTAGATGTGGTATTGTTGAGGAGAATGAAGCTATGCTTGCACGTTTTATGGGTGGATTAAATAGAGAGATTCAAACGATTCTAGAGTATAAGGAGTATACTAATATCACTCGTTTATTCCATCTTGCTTGTAAAGCTGAACGTGAAGTGCAGGATCGACAGGCATTGGCACGGACTAACTTTTCTGCAGGTCGACCTTCATCATGGACACCACGTGCATCATCTACTTCCACACGTTCTGCTACACCGGCGCCTCCGTCGGCTGCCACCTCGAACCGTGATACAGTAAAGCAGGCACAATCACCACTATCTGCCAAGAGCACACCTTCTGGGCCTTCAAAGAGCTCTTATTCATCCATGGCATCAACGGGGCAAACACATGATATTATTTGTCGACGTTGCAAGGGTGGAGGTCATTATGCGAGAGAATGCGCATCTAAGCGTGTGATGATTGTTACTGAGGATGGTGGGTATGAGTCTGCTAGTGACTATGATGAGGAGACTTTGGCTCTTATTACACGTGAAGAACACGGTGGAGACGATTCTGATCATGAGACGCAATACATGGCTCCTGAAGATGCTGACAGGTATGAATGTTTAGTTGCTCAACGTGTTTTGAGTGTGCAGGTTACACAAGCTGAGCAAAATCAGAGGCATAATTTGTTCCATACAAAGGGAGTTGTGAAGGAATGTTCTGTTCGCGTGATCATAGATGGAGGGAGCTGCAATAACTTGGCTAGCATGGAGATGGTGGAGAAGCTATCTCTCACCACAAGACCACATCCACATCCTTACTACATCCAATGGTTCAACAACAGCGGCAAGGTTAAGGTAACACATACTGTCCGTGTGCATTTTAGTGTCTCTACATATGCTGATTATGTTGATTGTGATGTGGTACCTATGCAAGCATGTTCCTTATTACTTGGTAGACCATGGCAATTTGATAAAAATTCTGTACACCATGGTAGAAACAATCAATATACTCTTGTTCATAACGATAAAAATATTACTTTGCTTCCTATGACTGCTGATTCCATTTTGAAAGATGATATTAATAGAGCTAATAAAGCAAAACAGGAGACAAATAAGAGTGAAAATTAGATTGTGTCAAAAGAATTTGAGCACCAAATGAAGCCTAATAATAAACCATCTACTGTTGTTTCTGAAATTAAATTGAAAAGTGCATGTTTACTTGCCACCAAATCTGATATTGACGAGCTAGATTTTAGCAAATCTGTTTGCTATGCTTTTGTGTGCAAAGAGGCATTATTTTCATTCGAGGACGTGCCTTCCTCTTTGCCAACAGCTGTCACTAACATTTTGCAGGAGTTCGCTGACGTCTTTCCACAAGACGTGCCACCGGGATTACCACCTATTCGAGGGATTAAGCATCAAATTGACTTAATTCCCGGTGCTTCGCTACCCAACCGTGCACCATACCGTACCAATCCAGAGGAGACGAAGGAGATTATGAGTCAAGTACAAGAACTGCTCGACAAAGGTTATATACGCGAATCCCTTAGTCCTTGTGCTGTTCCTATCATTTTAGTGCCGAAAAAGGATGGTACGTCGCGTATGTGCGTTGATTGTAGAGGCATTAATAATATTACTATTCGTTATCGTCATCCTATTCCTAGGCTAGATTATATGCTTGATGAATTGAGTGGCTCTACAATATTCTCCGAAGTTGATTTGCGTAGTGGATACCATCAAATTCGTATGAAATTGGGTGATGAATGGAAAACAGCATTTAAAACTAAGTTTGGATTATATGAGTGGTTAGTCATGCCTTTTGGGTTAACTAATGCACCTAGTACTTTCATGAGGTTAATGAACGAAGTTTTACGTGCTTTCATTGGACGATTTGTGGTAGTTTACTTTGATGACATATTGATTTATAGCAAATCTTTGGAGGAACATTTGGAACATTTACGTGCTGTTTTTATTGCTCTACGTGATGCACGTTTGTTTGGAAACCTTGGAAAGTGCACCTTTTGCACCGACCGAGTATCTTTTCATGGCTATGTTGTTACTCCACAGGGAATTGAAGTTGATAAAGCCAAGATTGAAGCTATTGAGAGTTGGCCGCAGCCAAAAACGGTCACACAAGTGAGGAGTTTCCTTGGCCTCGCTGGTTTCTATAGGCGTTTTGTGAGGGATTTCAGCACCATTGCTGCACCTCTCAACGAGCTTACAAAGAAGGATGTGCCTTTTGTTTGGGGTACCGCACAGGAAGAAACCTTCACGGTATTGAAAGATAAGTTGACACATGCTCCTTTACTCCAACTTCCTAATTTCAATAAGACTTTTGAGCTTGAATGTGATGCTAGTGGAATTGGATTAGGAGGTGTGTTATTACAAGATGGAAAACCTGTTGTACTTTTCTGAAAAATTGAGTGGGCCTAGTCTGAACTATTCTACTTATGATAAAGAATTATATGCTCTTGTTCGGACCTTAGAAACATGGCAACATTATTTATGGCCCAAGGAATTTGTTATACATTCTGATCATGAATCTTTGAAACACATTAAAAGTCAAGCAAAACTGAACCGTAGACATGCTAAATGGGTTGAATTCATTGAGACTTTCCCTTATGTCATTAAACAGAAGAAGGGTAAAGAAAATGTTATTGTTGATGCCTTGTCTCGTCGTTATACTATGCTTTCACAACTTGACTTTAAAATATTTGGTTTGGAGACCATCAAAGATCAATATGTTCATGATGCTGAATTTAAAGATGTATTGCAGAATTGTAAGGAAGGGAGAACTTGGAACAGGTTCGTTCTTAACGATGGATTTGTGTTTCGTGCTAACAAGCTATGCATTCCAGCTAGCTCCGTTCGTCTTTTGTTGTTGTAGGAGGCGCATGGAGGAGGATTAATGGGACACTTTGGCGTCAAGAAGACGAAGGATATACTTGCTACACATTTCTATTGGCCAAAGATGAGACGGGATGTTGAGGGTTTTGTTGCTCGCTGCACTACATGTCAAAGAGCTAAGTCACGACTCAATCCTCATGGTTTATATATGCCTTTGCCTGTACCTAGTGTTCCTTGGGAGGATATATCTATGGACTTTGTTTTAGGTTTACCTCGAACAAAGAAGGGGAGGGTGCATATTTGTTGTCGTGGATAGGTTCTCGAAAATGGCACACTTTATACCATGTCATAAAAGCGATGATGCTGTTAATGTTGCTGATTTGTTCTTTCGTGAAATTATTCGCTTACATGGTGTGCCAAATACTATTGTTTCAGATCGTGATACTAAATTTCTTAGCCACTTTTGGAGATGTTTATGGGCTAAGTTGGGGACTAAGCTGCTTTTTAGTACTACTTGTCACCCCCAAACTGATGGACAAACTGAAGTAGTCAATAGAACATTGTCTACTATGCTTAGGGCTGTTTTGAAGAATAACAAGAAAATGTGGGAAGAATGCTTGCCTCATATTGAATTTGCTTATAATCGTTCATTGCATTCTACTACTAAGATGTGCCCTTTTGAAATTGTGTATGGTTTCCTACCTCGTGCACGTATTGATTTGTTGCCTCTTCCATCTTCAGAGAAGGTTAATTTTGATGCTAAAGAACGTTCTGAATTGATTTTAAAAATGCATGAGTTAACTAAGGAAAACATTGAGCGTATGAATGCTAAATATAAACTTGCTGGAGATAAGGGTAGAAAACATGTTGTGTTTGCGCCTGGAGATCTTGTTTGGTTACATTTGCGTGAAGATAGATTTCCTAATCTGCGCAAATCAAAGCTAATGCCATGTGCTGATGGTCCTTTTAAGGTGTTAGAGAAAATAAATGATAATGCATATAAACTTGAGCTACCTGTAGATTTTGGGGTTAGTCCCACTTTTAACATTGCAGATTTGAAGCCTTATTTGGGTGAGGAAGATGCGCTTCCATCGAGGACGACTTCATTTCAAGAAGGGGAGGATGATGAGGACATCAATACCATTGTTACACCCACAGCCCCTACTGTTACATATACTGGACCAATTACTAGAGCTCGCGCACGCCAATTAAATTACCAAGTACTTTCGTTTCTTGGTAATGATTCTAATGTTCATGAGATTTTGATGTTGCCTAAATTGGATACATTTGTTTTGCTTACAAATGAAGGGCCTAGCTTGGAGAAGGATGAACATTGGAGCAAGAACACGCATGGAGTTGATGGCATGCGCAAGGGGATCAAGAACGGAGTTACAAGTGATGATTTCAGGACTTTGAAGCTGCCATAAGGAGTGCATGAAGCCTTGGACGAAATATACAAGATGCCACTTCATAATATTCGTCCATAGGCTATTCTAGGTGCTGCGTCACCTTATTAATGGGCCAGGCCTATGTAATTTCGAAATACTTAAGTATAGGCTATTTTTAGAGTCCGTATGTGTGGGGAAACAAGAGTTAGGGTTGGTTTCGGACCCCACCCTCAAGGGCCACGAAATCCCCCCCCCCTCTTCCTCCATATATATACAGCCCTTAGGGCATCGTTTAGACTTTGGGATTTGTTTAGTTAAAAGTTAGCCATTGCAAGTCCATGTACTTCGTTTGTGTCCAACGACCAGACCAAGACCACTTCCGGATCCCCACCATTATCAATACTTCATATATATTTGCAATATTCAGATTGCTTTATCATATTCTTGCTCGTTCTTTGATTGCTTGCAGGAATAGACCTTCGTGGTTAGGCTGACCGTGCTTCCAGCATCGTCAGTAACCTCAGGAGATTGGTTTAGCGATTGCTAAGGCGCAACGTCGTGCATGTTTGTAGTCGGATCGTCAAAGTCGTCTCCACCAAATCGATAGTTATTATCTCATCGAAAGATCGGGACCCTCGCCTCTATCATGTTTAATCTCGCTCATTGAGTGCGCGCTGGAGGTTCTCCAGTCGAGTGCACTCAGCCAAGTTGGCCAGGCGCGCCTCCTCCAAGGCCTGGGCCTCAGGGGTTTCTCCAACGATAGGAGTGTGAAGCGCATCCATGTTCCGGCGGCGAAGTTCTTCCCTCCGCTATGAAGAGAGGGGTTCGGGGCAGTACTCTTCGTGAACACGCGACGGATTGCCGCCCCCATCGCCTCCGTCTTCATGGGTGAAGCCAGGAGGACTGCGTGGTCCATTGACCATCAAACCTTCCGCCGCGGGGTTGCTGCTGTCGCACTCAGATGCAGTCTCTACGGAGCCAGTCAAACAGGCCATAGAGAGTTTCATCGGGCTCGATTTCGGCGGCTTGGGGGGTGGCCGACTGACGAGCCACCGCATGCCTCATCCACCGCTGAAGCCTCGATCGACTGGAATGTTTGCTCCGGCGGGCTGCAGGGAGGGAGGTCAGCACAGGAGCCGACCGATACTGAGTCGACGGCTGCCGTAGGAGGACGCCATGGACGCACGCGCGAAAGTGCGTTGCCCCACGGACGGGGAGCGCCTCGACGTCGAGTGGCGCTTCTTGGAGCCAAGCGGAGTCGTCGGTGACGAATACGAGCGCACCGAGACAGATCTCACGGCCCTCGGCCAAACCTCTGCCTGAAACCATGTTGATGGGGATTGGAAAAATCGCAACTTCTCCAACAAGTCGCTAAGACACCTGCCCCACGATGGGCGCCAATTGTCGTGGTTCTAAGTCTGACAATAGAATGGGGGTAGGAATGTAGAGGCAAGATCCTAGCTATGGAGGAGTTGTACACGCGAGTTTTACGAGTTCAGGCCCTTCTCAGAGGAAGTAACAACCCTACATCTCGGAGCCCGGAGGCGGTCGACTAGATTATATGCGTGTCAGTTACAGGGGGTGCGAACCCTTGTCCCAGAGGAGGGGGTGGCTTATATAGAGTGCGCCAGGACCCCAGCTCCCCCCGTTACACAGGGTTCAATGTTCATAAAGAGAGAGCGTTACAGGTAACGTCTGTAATAAAATGCTACAAATGATCATTAAATATACGGGTAAATGCCCGATCATTGCTGTGCAGAACAGCTTTAGGTCTTCTTGTACGTCGAGTGGTCTTTTACATGGTCGAGTGGTTGAATAGTCGAGTGACTCAAAGAAGAAGTAGTCTCCGAGTGAATGGTAGGTCGAGTGGATTGCGCTCGACGCCTTTATGGGGTCCACCTTGTTTACTCTTGAACTTCTTTGCTTCGAGGGCAAGGACCTTAGGTAGGATGTATAGGTCAGGCCTATTACCCTACCCCAGGTCTATGTCCTCATCACCAGGTAGGTGTGTGCCGTAGCTTCTCTTTTGTCGATCTGCGCTCCGCCCCATGGTAGGCGCCCTGCCACCGACTCCAACGGCCAGCGTTGACGACGGGGGTGGGGGGCTCCGAGCCTTGGCCCCCGCCCTGAGGAAGGTGTAGTGGCCGCGCAAGTTCAAGACGGAGATGCCGCCGCGCTACGACGGTGCAGCGGACCTGCCGGCTTTCCTGCTTGCGTACGAGGAGGCCGTCCTCGAAGCCGGGGGAGACGACCAGGTCATGGCCAACTAGCTTCCCATGGCCCTCGCCGGTGAGCCGCGCGCCTGGCTGCTCAACCTTCCCGGATCCATGGTGGCATATTGGGAGGAGCTCCACGACCTCTTCACTACGCTACGCTGCACAGGCACACCACGCGGTCGCGGCCCTGCTAGGCGTCTCACATGCGCCACCTTTAGAGCGCCACATCAAGCCGTTCCTCCGCCAGATCGGCGCCTCTTCCACGCGCTCAGGGGCTTTGCCGGGCTGGGCCGTGCCCGAGGCCGACCTCACCTTCAGCTCAAAAGACCACCCCGTCACGACCACCGGCTCGGGCATGCTTCTGATGCTCTGCGCGCCCACCATCTGCAACATGGCCGTCACCAAGACCCTCATCGACGGCGGCGCATGCCTCAACTTGCTCTCCATGGTGGCCTTCAGCCTGCTTCACGTGCCGCTCGAACGGCTCAGCCTCAGCAAGCCTTTCTCAGGAGTTGGTGGTGGCTCTGCCCGCTCCCTGGGGCAGATCCGCCTTCCCGTCACCTTTGGCACGTGTGACAACTACCGCACTGAGCTGGTCGACTTCGACATCGCCCGTATCAGCCTCCCGTACAATGCCATCCTTGGGTACCCAGCCCTGGCCCAGTTCATGGCGGTAACTCACCCAGCCTACAATCTCATGAAAATGCCAGGAAGCAAGGGTGTCCTCACCATCAAGGAGGACACTAAGGAGGCCGTGACGGCGCTCAAACTTTCCTTCAGGACCGTTGCGGCGGCGCAGCCCGTCGGCACCGGTGCCCCCGAGGCCAAGGAGGCCGCGCCGACCAAGAAGAAACAGATGTTCACCCAAGACAAGACAGAGACAAAGCAGGTGTCGGTCGACGAGGACGGCTCCTCGGGAGCCACCTTCACCATAGGCGCCAGCCTTAACCCCAGCCAAGAGGAAGCATTGGTGAAGTTCTTGCGCACGAACAAGGACATATTTGCGTGGGAGCCCAATCAGCTGGTGGGGGTCCCGAGAGAGGTGATTTAGCACCACCTGAGGGTGTGCCCCAATGTGCGCCCTGTGAAGCCGCGAGCAAGGCGGCAGTCCATGGAGAAGCAGGCCTTCATCATCCAAGAGACCTGCAAGTTGGAGGCGATGGGAGCCGTTCGTGAGGTCAGGTACCCCGAATGGCTGGCGAACCTAGTCATGGTGCCGAAGAAAGGCGGGAAGGAGTGAATGTGTGTCGACTTCACTAACCTCAACAAGGCATGCCCTCAAGATCCGTTCCCTCTCCCGCACATCGACCAGATCGTCACCCCCCACCCCCCCGCTGAGTGTGACCTACTGTGCTTCCTGGATGCGTTCTCAGGGCATCACCAAATCAAGATGGCGGTAAAAAGATGTAGAGAAGACAGCCTTCCTGACCCCATGTGGGGTGTACTGCTACACCTGTATGCCCTTCAGCGGCTGATGCACATCGCTTTAGGGCGGCAGCTCGGGAGGAACACGAAGGCCTACGTCGATGACATTGTGGTGAAATCTTGGGAGGCGAGAACCTTGATCCAAGACCTAGAGGAAACCTACAAGAGCCTGCGCCAGGTAAACCTGCGGCTTAACCCAGAGAAGTGTGTGTTCGGTGTTCCTTCCGGCAAGCTGCTAGGATTCCTCGTGTCGCAGAGAGGGATCGAGGCGAATCCGGAGAAGACCAAGGCCATTGAAGGCATGAGCCCGCCGCAGGACCTCAAGGAAATGCAGAAGTTGGCTGGTTGGGTGACTGCATTGGGGCGCTTCATCTCCAAGCTGGGAGAGCGCGTCTTACCCTTTTTCAAGCTGATGAAGCAGAAGGGCCCGTTCGAGTGGACTCCGGAGGCCGACCGGGCCTTCCAAGACCTCAAGAGATACCTGACCAGCCCACTGGTATTGGTGGCGCCACTGCCTCTCGAGCCCATGGTACTCTATCTTGCCGCCACCCCATACTCCGCCAGCGCTGCGCTAGTGGCTGTTTGGGAGGAGCACCAGGCCAAGAGTGCGCTGCGCCAAGCTACGTCGCCAGCTAAGATGACACAAGATCAGGAAGGCGCAGCAAGATCCATAGCGTCAGCAATAGAAGAGCAAGCTCGGCAGGATGACACCGTAGAGATCCCCGCAAGCAAACAGGCGCTAGAGGTCCCACCACCTCAGGAGGCACCCTAGCTTGCACAAGATGCGAGCCTCACCAACACGCCAGTCCTCGTCGAGCACCCGGTGTACTTCGTCAGCATGGTGCTACGGGACGCAAGGGCACGTTATCCCATGCCTCAGAAGCTCCTGCTTGCGCTCCAGGTGGCCTCGCGCAAGTTACGACACTACTTCCAGGGCCACCCCATCAAGGTCATCTCGGCCTACACGTTGGAGAGGGTGCTCAAGAGCCCCAACTCTGTTGGAAGGGTTGCCGAGTGGAACATTGAGCGACACGCATTCCAGTTGGAGTTCAGCACCACCAGGGTCATCAAGGGAGCCGCACTCGCTGACTTCATGGCGGAATGGACGGATGCCCCGACACTGGAAGCAGGCGAGGACCGGTCCACCTCGCCAGGAAGTGAGGCGCAAGACGGATGGGTCATGTATTTCGATGGTGCCTTCGTGCACCAGGGCGCGGGGGCTGGAGCAGTGCTCATCTCACCCACGCAGGACAAGCTCTATTACGTGGTGCAGCTCTGCTTTTAGCAGGGCGAGAAGGTCTCCAACAACATCGCGGAATACGAAGGCCTCATAGCTGGCCTGAAGGCCGCGGCAGCTCTAGGGGTGAAGCGCCTCACTGTTAGGGGCGACTCACAGCTCCTCATCAACTTCTCCAACAAAGTATACGAGCCAAAGGAGGAGCACATGGAGGCGTACCTCGCGGAAGTACGTAAGATGGAAAAGCAGTTCCTAGGCATGGAGGTGTAGCATGTGCCCCGTGGCACCAACAAGGAAGCCGACGACATCGCCAGGAGGGCATCCAAGCGGCAGCCCCAAGAGCCTGGCGTCTTCGAGGAGCGGCTCTTCAAGTTGTCAGCGACGCCACCACTTTCAAGCATGACATGCCAAGTAACATCAAAAGTGCGGGTTTCCGAAGATGGAATGTCTAATGTTTTTTCGCCTGGGGAATTAATCGGACTATTGCGAGCGGAACGAGTAGGACGAGCTTTGGATGAATCAATCTATTATCGGGCAATCTTATTGGGAATAACAAGGGCTTCCCTGAATACCCAAAGTTTCATATCTGAAGCAAGTTTTCAAGAAACTGCTCGAGTTTTAGCAAAAGCTGCCCTATGAGGTCGCATTGATTGGTTGAAAGGCTTGAAAGAACGGCCTCGGGAGGAGCTCCCACAACCGCCAGCCACGGGAGCCCCAGCTTGTGGCCCAATCTCAGTGGCTCGCTTGCTCTTGGCGCTCCAGCCTCAAGAGGGGTGTTGGACCAAGGAATTCAAGGAATATCTGATGCAAGGGGCACTACCAGAGAAGGAGGACACAGAGCACGTAGCCCGACAAGCCACGACGTACTGCATCCAGGATGGTGAGTTGTACAAGAAGCGACCGAATGATGTTTTGTTGCGTTGCATTTCTAGGGACCAGGGGAAGGAGTTGCTGATTGACATACATGGTGGGGACTGCGAACACCACTCGTCGTCACAGACTCTCGTCGGCAGGGTGTTCCGCATTGGATTCTACTGGCCCACGACGCTCAACGACGCAGCTGAGCTGGTGAAGTCCTGCGAAGCTTGCCAGTTCCACGCCAAGCAGATCCATCATCGCGCTCAGGGCCTCCAGACTATACCGCTCACGTGGTCGTTCACGGTCTGGGGGCTGGATATCTTGGGCCCATTCCCTCGAGCACCAGGGGGCTACCTCTACCTCTACGTCGCCATTGACAAGTTCACCAAGTGGGCGGAAGTGGAAGCCGTCCGCACCATCCCAGCCGGTTCCACGGCTAAATCCATCAAGGGCCTCGTGAGTCGTTTCGGGGTCCCCAACCGCATCATCACCGACAACGGCTCGCAGTTCACCAGTAACCTCTTCAAAACATACTGGGCTAACCTTGGAACGCAGATCTGCTACGCTTCGATGGCGCACCCCAGGAGCAATGGCCAGGATGAACGCGCCAACATGGAGGTCCTGAGAGGCCTCAAGAACAGGACCTTCAAGAAGAAGCTCGAGGCCTGTGGTAGGGGCTAGCACGACGAGCTCTAGTCTGTGTTGTGGTCCATCCGCACCACCGCCACGAAGCTGACGGGCGAGACCCCATTCTTCCTTGACTACGGAGCCGAAGTGTTTCTCCCTCACGAGGTCAAGCATCGCTCCGCACGGGTCCTGGCGTTTGATGAAACGCAGTAGGACGCCACGCGGGGGATAGACCTCATACTGGGGGGAGGAACGACACCATGAAGCTGCACTGAGGGTGGCAAGGTACCAGCAGGAGCTGCGGCGGTACCACTGCCGCAACATCCGCTCCAGGACGCTTGAGGTAGGCGACCTCGTCCTAAGGCGGGTCCTCTCCAGGGAGAGGTTGCACAAGCTCTCACCCATGTGGGAGGGCCCGTTCAGGGTCGTCCATATCTCCAGGCCTGGCGCCCCGCGCCTGGAGACGCGGGACGGGGTGCCCATCCAGAACACCTGGAACATCGAACACCTCCGGAAGTTCTACCCACGAAGCAAGGCCCAGTGCCTATGAAGAAAGGCCCAGTGCCTGTGAAGAAGGCTCGGTGCCTATGAAGAAAGGCCCAGTGCCTGTGAAGAAGGCCCGGTGCCTGTGAAGAAAGGCCCAGTGCCTGTGAAGAAGGACCGGTACCTGTGAATAAACGCCAGTGCCTGTAAAGAAGGCCCGGTCCCTATGAAGAATCACTGCCCGTGACATTCTCACGTAATAATGAGTGGGGCTGTACACGCCCCGGAGTCTCCGGAGAGCCGCCCTCGGGCCTTGGGGGCTCCCTCCCACACCTAGTGGCAGCACTTAGCTCCACGCTGGTGAGAAGATGTCGAAGACTAGACTAGGTGCCGGACACGACTTTTCATTTGCTTTCCATAGTTGGCTCGTCTTCTCTTAATCGAAGTTTGCTTTTGGTGACCCTTGCTGATTTGGTTTCGTCGCCTTCTGCTGCCTTTTCTGAATCCAGTTCGCTTGTGCTCTCTCTCTCATATACCTCGCGAAGGGGCTAGGCTGGTGCCTTCGCGAGGGCTTCTTCTTCCCGCGTTGGTCCTTCTCTCTGCCTTCGTTCTGCCTTCTCGTGAGGTACCCTCGTTCGAGCCCGCCACCGGCACATCTCTCCTAATCCATGCCCCATGGGTACCGCAATATAAAGCACTGGGTCAAGGCTCGGGTGAACGATAAGTCTCCTAGCGAGCTTCCTAACAAGTTTTTTGCAGTTCCTGAGCAACCACTAAGCCAAGACGGGCACGAGGAGACAAGTGTCGCATGAAGAAGAGGCTACCCCAAATGCACTAGGCTAAGATATCTCCGCACGAAATAACAACACAACATAGGAATAACAAGCATAGCATAATGACTGAGGAATCACAGTTCAATACACGCTCCTCCGGGCCCATACTAGTTTCATTTTGATGCAGGAAAGAAAGGAGGAACAAAACAAAAGCGGCGTTGCAAAGAACCACGGGGGCAGGTCTCCAGCGACATCCCGAGCTCAGCCGGACCCCTCCTCGCGCTTCACGGAGGCGTGGCGACGAGACGACCCGCTACCACCTTCGAAGCGGGCACGGCGGCGGGCGGCTGGTCGTAGCCACCACTGCTGGAGCTTTCGCCAAGAGAAGAGCCATCATAGAGGGACGAGGCACGGCCAACGGGCTCACCCTCGTCGCGTCCATCACTGAGACCGAACACCTCCTCGCCGTCGTTCGTCTCGGGGTAGCACCCGGCGCGACAACCATCTTCCCCAAATGCCCTCACGTAGAGGGTTGCATCACCATCATACCTGAAGTGGAGGGTGCACCGCTTGCCCAGCCCGCGGGCGTGGGCGAACGTCTGCCAACCGTGAGCCAGAGCTATGTTGCCCGCAGCGGAGACTTCAACCGCGACCCAGGAGGCCCTGCTGCGGCAACCGTCCGCCTGCAGCTAGAGCCCGCCTGGACCAGGGGCCGACAGCTCGTTGACGAAGAAGCGCGGAAGCTGGAGCCAGTTGCCGGCCGGATCCACCGTCCAGAGAACGAACTCCGGCAGCACCTCTGCCGAGTGGAAGCATGGCCGGGGAGGTCGTGCGACCACGACACGTCTCCCCTCATCGATGGGGCTACCATGACTGGATCGACCCCCGCCATGCGCAGCGGTGCCACCCTGGGAGTAGAGGGCCATGGCGGGAGTCGTGGTGTGCTTGCGGGGGCGGCCACACCCCCGTTTGGGCGCCGGGGAGCCGGGCCCTTCGCAAGGGGCCCTTCCTTTCTCTGCGACGGACAACCTCTTCGACGGCGCCATTGGAGTCAGTGGTGGAATAGAGGAAGAAGAAGCGAGCAGAATGGGAAGAGATGGGCGACGGGGGCTCTGTTCCCCTCCCCATTTATAACAGGAGAAGGCCAACCAACACCCCCATGATCACAGGTAATGATGACTTTCCTTGCATGTCACAGGGACTCGTCAAGTCGGGCAGTTGCTGAGGCAGCATGGGGAAGCGGAGACGCCCACGTCCAATCAATCGCCACGCGTCAACCTAGGCCGCAGGCTTTGGGGGCCCGCGGCGCTCTGCGCTTGACCCTTTGGCTTCACCTCGAAGCCAAGCCCTAGCGCGCCTTGGGCCCGGGGGCTACTGTCGGCGTCCTCGGAACGGGGGTCCCCAGACTTGCCTCCCTGCGGCCCACGGCATGGCTGGGCTGGCAGGTCTGTACGGCCCATCTTCATCAACAAGGCATTCAAGACCCTCGCGAGGGGCCAAGCCTCGCGAGGCAGACGACAGACGACCTCCTCAGGAGTGGCATCGCCAGGCAGGCTCACGAGGGGCGGAGTGATCAAGGCAGGGCAAACCTCGCGAGGTCCGCGTGGTGTGAGCCATGACGATCGAGACCAGGATGGCGCCAGGCGGGCGCGAGCGCACAGTGTCCTTGTTTCCTCTTTGGTGCCAAGGGGGCAAGCGCAGGCGCGGAGTACGGAGGCATCAAGCAAAGGATTCCATATTGGTGCAAACGAGACCAAGACCAGAAGGGCAGTAGGACGGAGGTCACCATGGAGCCCAAGATGGCGTCATCATCGGAGCCTTTGGCAGGCGAAGACCACCTTTTGTCAGGATAACTTGTACTAGTTGTCTCCTTTCGAATTGGCTGTTGTTGGCTCCCTTCCCGCTCAATATTTGGGGAGAGGACCAGGGCCTATATAAGTAGAACTAGCCACCACAATGAGGGGGAGAGAGGATCGACCTCATCACAAGTCGAAAGCAAATCCAAGATCATCTGACCCACACAAGTTCACCAAGCACAAGAACATCTCAACCTCAGGAGGTTGCTCTTCCCCTTCTAACTGTTCTTCATCAGCCCAAGAGGCAATCCACCATCACCACACTGGAGTAGGGTATTACACCACAACGGTGGCCTGAACCAGTATAAATCTTGTGTCTTTCTGTGTTGTGAGTTCATTGAGTTCATCCACGAGATCTTAGAGAGCTAGGGCGTGGATCGATAGGGAGAAAACCTTCACGCGCACCCCAGTGTTCGAACCTTAAGGGTTTGCCGGAACCCGTGATCCGACATAATCCATTATATTGAAGGGTCCATTGCTCAGTTGGTAGAGTGCAAGGCTCTTAAACTTGTGGTCGTGGGTTCAAGCCCTACGATGGAGGCTACATCATGTGATGTTATTTTCAATCAAGTATATAAAGTCCTAGCTTAGTATTGTCTTGTTGAGCCATTCCTTGGGGGCTACACATTGCTGTTCAAGTCTACATGATCATATCTACAAAGTCCCTGCCCATTATTGCATAATGACCCGGCTCTTGGGGCCGGGCTACACTGGTTGAATTTTTTATGAGCATAAGGCAATTACAAGTCCCAAGTTGCTGCAAGCATGACAACACGGCACTTGGGGGCTACATATGCGGAATATTCAGTTTATGACTAGTGACTGAGATGAACAACCCAGATTTCTTCAAGGTTGCGACATTTATATTAAAGCAAGTCTTAAGATGTTGCTACACACCCTTCTTAATACTTGGGGGCTAAAAGTGATATGTATATAAGGGAGGTACATTTTCAAGCTGGATGTTAGAAACAATTATTACCCGGTGCCATCAATATTTACAAACTCGTAGTTTTGGCAATGATAAACCGGCAAGTTCTACATTTCAAGTCGGCTGAAAATCATATGAGTATTTCAAGACCAATATTTTTGTTAAGCATTGGGAGCTGAGTCAAATGGATTATTCTTTATAATATTTTTCTGAAAGAATCCAATGTCATCTAATTGACTATGGAGCTGGCCTATTGACACAGACTTTCCAGAAGATGGAAATGACAAGGACTTAAGGATGATCAGGTGCCGGCTTACAAGAATTTTTAACCCAGAACACAACCTATCAAATTTGTTCTTGTGTTTATTTTGCAAGATGAGTTTAACATGGATAAATCCAAACTAAACTAGGGGCTAATGTCGGGGATATACCTCGCGGTGTAACTCGGCCAGATGTATGACCTGGCCGGACTTGGAGACTCAATGGTGACCTGCCCTGACCCGGCGACTGACTAGTAACCCGCCCAGAGTTGGCGGTTCATTAGTGACTCGGCAGGCGGGTCAGAGGAGCGACAAGACCCGGTGGCCCAGAAGGCGGCTCATGGAAGGCCGACTCATGTTATGGTGGTCCAGTTTAAGGCATAAGGAATATTCTCTTACAAAGGGAGCAAGACTAGGATTCCACTTGTAATAGAATAGTTCTAGTCCTACTAGGACTCCACATGTAACCCGCCCCTCCAACTTATATAAGGAGGGACATGGCACCCCAAGAGAGAGAGGTTCCACGAGTTGGACATATTAGGGCTAGATAAACAAGTCTATAGCTCTCGAGATAGAGCACCCTTGT
The DNA here is from genome assembly GCF_018294505.1 of Triticum aestivum. Lineage (NCBI taxonomy): Eukaryota > Viridiplantae > Streptophyta > Magnoliopsida > Poales > Poaceae > Triticum > Triticum aestivum. Next base: position 340,267,495 of record NC_057797.1, on the reverse strand, counting down.
AATCATGTTCATCATCATCATCAATATCAATGAAGCAGGATGTAGGCTTTTACCTCCACAGTGAGGGGCTGAACCTGGGTAAAGCCTTGCGTCTCTCGATTCCGACCAACCCCTTCAAGCTACCACATAGATGCGTTGGCCTCGTGACAAAGTCCTGACACTAAGTACATCTGCCGTGACAAATCCACGACAGGAGGTGTATCCATCCCACCAACGAAAACGACTTAAAGTTCCCAACACCTTCCATGCTAGATATATCATAAGCGGTTCCGAAACAGAAAATAAAGTTTATTCCTTTTTCCACCATACTTTTGCTTTCCATGGCTAACCGTATCCACGGGTGCCTTCCATACCAATACTTTCCAAGGAATTTATTATTTGACAACATAAAGTAAATTAATTTCTCATTTTGGGACTAGGCATCCCTAATACCTTTGCCTTACTCTCGTGCAATGACAAGTAAATAAACACTCATCATGAGAATAACACATCTAGCATGGAAAATATTAGCCACCCCTCAGCACTCTGCGAGCGAAACGAACACACAAAAGAGACGTTTATTTTGAAAATTAGAGATGGCACATACAAATTTGCTTAGAATGGCAAAAGAATACCACATATAGGTAGATATAGTGGACTCATGTGGAAAAACTGGTTTAAAAATGAAGGCTAGCAAAAGATTGAGAAGCGACCAACCAAGAAAAGAATAATCTCATAAGCGAGTATTAAGCATAACTAACACCGAATAATGCACCACAAGTAGGATATAATTTCATTGCATAATAATTGACTTTCGTGCTTGCATAGGGAATCACAAACCTTAACACCAATATTCTTACTAAAGCATAATTACTCATCAACATAACTCACATATCACATCATCATATCTTAAAACTATTACTAAGAATCAAGTTTATTTTTTCCAATGATCTTGATGAAAGTTTTTATTATATCCTTCTTGGATATCTATCACTTTGGAACTAATTTTTATATGTTGCTTTTGACAAGCTCAAACAAATATAAGTGAAGATCATGAGCATAATTTTTCTTTCTCTCAAATTAATTTAAGTGAAGCAAGAGAGAATTTCTTGAAAATTTTACTAACTCTCAAATAAATCTAAGTGAAGCAAGATAGCATTTCTTCAAAAATACTAAAGCACACCATGCTCAAAAAGATATAAGGGAAGCACTAGAGCAAGTCCATAGCTCATAAAAATGTAAGTGAAGCATAGAGAGCAATTCTAACAAGTCATGACATAATTTTGGCTCTCTCAAATAGGTGTGTATAGCAAGGAATCAAGACTTAAAACAGAAAATAAACAAGCAAAGACTCATATCATACAAGACGCTCCAAGCAAAACACATAGTATGTGACGAATAAAAATATAGCTTCGAATAAAATACCGATGGTCGTTAGCAGAAAGAGGGGATGCCACTCGGGGGCATCCCCAAGCTTAGTTGTTTGCTCTCTTTTGGATAATAGCGGGGGATGCCGGGGCATCCCCAAGCTTAGGCTCTTCTTACTCCTTATTCCTTCATCCATCGTAAGATAACCCAAAACTTGAAAACTTCAATCACACAAAACTCAACAAAACCTTTGTGAGATCCGTTAGTATAAGGAAATAAATCACCACTATAAGTGTTGTATCAAATCAATTCATATTTTGTTCTTGCGTTATATCTACTGTATTCCAAATTTTCTATGGCAAAAACTCATCAAAGAAAACTATAGAGCCATCAAAACAAGCACACAACGCAAAGAAAACATAATCTGTCAAAAATAGAACATTCTGTAGTAATCTGGGCGTTTCGAATACTTCTTTAACTCCAAAATTCTAAAAAATTGGGACAACTTGAGCAATATCTATCTACTGCAAAAGGAATGTGTATTTTATCGCTCTCTGGTTAAAAATTAGAATTAATTTTGCGAGCGTAAAAGTTTCTGTTTTTTGAGCAAGATCAAACAACTATCACCCAAGAAGATCCTAAAGGCTTTACTTGGCACAAACACTAATTAAAACATAAAAAACACAATCATAACAGTAGCATAATTGTGCTAACACTCAAAAACAGGAAGCAAAAAGCAAAAATAAATTTTATTCATTGGGTTGCCTCCCAACAAGCGCTATAGTTTTACACCCTTAGCTAGGCATAAAGCAAGGATCTAAGTTTTGTCATCTTTGGTTCGAGATCCATAAGATGCCCTCATGATTGATTCATATGGTGGCCTAATTATTGTTCTAGGGAAGTGTTCCATACCCTTCCTCAAAGAAAATTGGAACTTGATATTGCCTTCTTTCATATCAACCATGACACCGATAGTGCGTAAAAACGATCTACCAAGAATAATTGGACAAGACGGATTGCAATCAATATCAAGAACAATAAAATCTATGGGCACATAATTCCTATTTGCAAGAATGAGAACATCATTAATTCTTCCCATAGGCTTTTTAATAGTAGAATCCACCAAGTGCAAATTTAAAGAACATGATTCAATATTGGTAAGACGAAGAACATCGCATAAAGATTTCGGAATTGTAGAAACACTAGCACCCAAGTCACACAAAGCAAAGCACTCATACTATTTAATCTATACTTTGATAGTAGGTTCCCATTCATCATGCAATTTTCTAGGAATTGAAACTTCAAATTCCAATTTTTCTTCAAAAGCTTTCATCATAGCATCAACAATATGTTTAGTAAAAGTTTTATTTTGTTCATAAGCATGGGGTGAATTTATCATGGATTGCAAAAAATAAATACAAACAATCAAAGAGCAACTATCATAATTAAAGTCTTTGTAATCCAGAAGAGTGGGCACATCACTAGTTAAAGTTTTGACCTCTTCAAACCCGGTTTTATAAATTTTCTCAACAAGATTTTCATCCTCCGAAATATTAGGACGCCTTCTAGCTAAAGTTGACTCTTCTCCAGTCCCTTTTTCATCAATCTTAATATTACTAAACAAGGAATCAATAGAAGAAACACCAATCATTTTAAGATCTTCATCACTTTTATCCTCTAGTGAGATTGGTTTAGTGGTCATTTGATTTACTAGGGTAGCTTGTGCATTGGATATTTTTCCTAACAAACTTTTAGCAAAAGCATACTTATATTGGAGATTGCAAACTTCTCTAGTAATATCATCAAGTTGTTTTGTTATAGCATCCAGCACAATGGAGTGCTCCTTAAGTTCTTCGGTAAAATACTTATTATGCTCAAATTGTGTAGTCATATATTCCTTAGTACTTTTCTCAATTTAAGGAAAAATATTGGGGTAAGGAACATCATAATATTTTCTTTGAGGCATCATGACTACGCAAACAAGAACACACACAAAAATAGATCCGGCAGGAAAACGGCGAACGAAAAAGAGGGGCGAATAAAATAGCAAATTTTCGTGAAGTGTGGGAGAGGAAAATGAGTGGAAAATGGCAAAGAATGTAAATTGCGAGGAGATGAGATTTGTGATTAGGAACCTGGTATATGTTGAAGATCCTCCTCGGCAACGGTGCCAGAAATTCCTTTTGATGTCGCTTGAAGCTACGTCGGTATTTCCCCAAAGAGGAAGGATGATGCAGTACAGCGGCGATAGGTATTTCCCTCAGATATGAAACCAAGGTTATCGAACCAGTAGGAGAACCAAGAAACACAACATAAACAACACCTGCACACAATAACAACTACTCGCAACCCGACATGTAAAGGGGGTTTTTAATCCCTTTCGGATAGTGGCACCCCAAGATGGGAAAACGGACGTGAGAGAGTTGTAAATACTGATAGATTGAACGCCAAATAAAATAAATTGCAGCAAGGTATTTTTGAATTTAATGGATCTAAAAATAAAAGGCAAATAAAATAGATCGCAAAGGCAAATAATATGAGAAAGAGACACGAGGGCGGTAGGTTTCACTAGTGGCTTCTCTCGAGAAAAATAGCAAAAGATGGGTAAACAAATTATTGTTGGGCAATTGATAGAACTTCAAATACTCATGACGATATCCAGGAAATGATCATTACATAGGCATCATGTCCAAGATTAGTAGACCGACTCCTGCCTGCATCTACTACTATTACTCCACACATCGACCGCTATCCAGCATGCATCTAGTGTATTAAGTTCATGGAGAAACGGAGTAATGCAATATGAATGATGACATGATGTAGAAAAGATCTATCTATGTAGAGATAGACCCCATTGTTTTATCCTTAGTAGCGACGATACATACGTGTTGGTTCCCCTTCTGTCACTGGGATCAAGCACCATAAGATCGAACCCACTACAAAGCACCTCTTCGCATTGCAAGATAAATATATCAAGTTGTCCAAACAAAACCCAAATATCGGAGAATAAATATGAGGCTATGAGCAATCATGCATAAAAGAGTACAAAGAAACTCAAATACTTTCCTGGATATAAAAAAATAGATCTGATCATAAACTCGAAGTTCATCCGATCCCAACAAACACACCGTGAAAAGAGTTACATCATAAGAATCTCCAAGAGACCATTGTATTGAGAATCAAACGAGAGAGAGGAAGCCATCTAGCTACTAACTACGACCCGAAGGTCTACAAAGAACTACTCACGCATCATCGGAGATGCACTAATGGAGGTGGTGAACCCCATCCATGATGGTGTCTAGATTGGATCTGGTGGTTCTGGACTCTGCGGTGGCTGGAATTGATTTTGATAGACTCCCCTAGGGTTTCTAGAATATTGGGGTATTTATAGGGCAAAGGGGCGGTCTGGGGGGCACCCGAGGTAGGCACAACCCACCAGGGTGCGCCTGGGCCTCCTAGCGCGCCCTGGTGGGTTGTGCTCTCCTCGGAGCACCCCCCAGGAGCAACCTTGGCCCATTAGGTGTCTTCTGGTCCATCAAAAATCTCCATAAAGTTTCAAGGCATTTGGACTCCATTTGGTATTGATTTTCTGCGATATTAAAACATGCAAAAAAAAACAGGAACTGGCACTTGGCACTATGTCAATAGGTTAGTACCAAAAAATGATATAAAATGATTATAAAACATCCAAGATTTATAATATAACAACATGGAGAAATCAAAAATTATACTCCCTCCGTCCCAAAATAAGTGACTCAACTTTGTACTAGCTTTAGTGCAAAGTTACACTACTGCAGGATGCTGCTAACGCGACACTACGATCAGAGACCCTTCGACGAAACTGTGTGCGATGCCATAATCGCAAATGGTGGTGTAAAAAACCGTCAAAAAGGTGCAAAACATTTGCGATGGAGGATGCATCAAAGACGGTTTAGATTTTAGTTGCGTGTGCGATGCAGGGCATACGGTTCAGCTCAATTAACTATTTTCGATGAGGAGGAACAAAAGAAACGGGCAGCCAGATGAAGGTGTTTGCGATATACAACATACGGTTCACTCGGATGACCTATTTGTGATTAGGCAACACAAAATAAATGGTCAGCCAGATCAAAGGTGTGTGTGACATTCGGCATGCGGTTCACTCGGATGAACTATTTGCGTTGAGACATGAGAACAAAAATGGTTCAACTTAACAAGATGTGTGTGATACGCGACAAACAGGCCTGTAACCGGAAACATGTGCGAAGACCGATAACAACACAGACGATCACTGCTAAGAAGCCGTGTCTGTTGTGAGCAAACGATTGCTGGTACACAATTGTGAGTGATTGATGAAAACATCACCGACGGGTTCCATTGTTTAGTCCGTGTGCGATGTGATTTTCTTTGTCCGCGCAACATCTACACTCTATCTACAAAGCATCAACATATATACTTAAAAGGACAGCAATTCATAACCAAATTAAGCATACAATTACACAAGTGACACTACTACAGGATGCTGCTAACGCGACACTACAATTAGAGACCCTTCGAGAAACTGTGTGCGATGCCATAATCTCAAACGGTGCTATATGAAAAGCGTTAGAAATGTGTAAAACGTTTGTGATGGAGGACGCATCAAACATGGTTCAGATTTTACTTGTGTGTGCGATGAAGGGCATATAGTTCAGTTCAATTAACTATTTGCGGTGAGGAGGAACAAAAGAAACGGGCAGCCATATGAAGGCGTGTGCGATACACAACATACGGTTCACTCGGATGAACTATTTGTGATTAGGCAACACAAAAGAAACGGGCAGCCAGATGAAGGTGTGTGCGATATACGGCATACGATTCACTCGGATGAACTGTTTGTGATTAGGCAAGAGAACTGAAGCCGTTCAATATAACAAGATGTGTGTAATACGCGGCAAACAGGTCTGTAATCAGAAATGTGTGCGAAGACCAATAATAACACACACGATTGCTTCTAATAAGACTTATGTGATATGCTCTGTCTACACAACATCTATTGGCCATTGTGGGACGGGCAGTCATTTGGATTCGCCATAAGGATGTTAAGAGGCATTCCTATCAACAAGGACTAGCTGTTCCACTAGTAGCTCATGTAAGAAAACTATCAAGTTAAGTGTGCTTAGGTTGGAGGTCCTTGTTTTTTATTTTTTAACGCATGTTAATTAAAGAAGGTCTACCGCATTACTTTTTGACAATGTGCGATACGTGGCATACAGCTCATCCATCCGACCTAGTGATGGAATAGGTCGTGTGTGCCGTGGGCAAACGCTTGCTAGTATTCAACCGTTTGGGATTGATGAATTCATCACCGACGGGTTCCCTAGTGTGGTCCGTGTTTATCAGATCATCATCTACGACTTGTCCTAGCTCGATGTTAAGTTTCCATTAATTGATGGTGTTTTATGAACACGCCACCATTTCCGCCATTTCCTCACATATTTCCTGCCACCCTGCTATATTGCGCATAGGGGGCGGGCAACGCACGGAGGCGACAAGCGCAGCCTGTAGCACATCCACCTTTTCCAAGCATGCCAACCCACCAAAGCGCCGCCTCTGCCACCAACCTCGCCGATGAGGAAAACGAGTAGGCGCCATGGCCCGTCGAGGCCGAGGCGCTCCCCGACAATGCGATGGATGATGCCGCGATGCGCGTCATCGCCAGGGTTGAGCAGACCTTTGGCGCATGGTGCTTGAGCGCCATAGATCAAGATAGGCATGTCAGCGCCGACAGGATGCAGCTCGCCGCACAACATGATCGATGGCGCACCACAGAGCAAGCTAGGCGTGGCGCGGGGCACAGCAACAACGGATCCATCGGCGCTTGCCTGCTGCCGACACGGCGTCGCAGCTGGGTACACGTCCTGTCAGTACCCCCATTCCTCGCCAGGAGTGGGCAGAGGCCCTCAACGCTGTACTTGCACCAGAGGCCGGCCACGTCGTACTTGCACTAGACGCCCGCTGCGATGTTCACGTGGGTGCCATCGTTCGCCTTGTCTAAGGCCCGCTGGATGCCAACGCGCTGGTCCGTAGGCTCGACCGCCTCCTTGGCCCAGGTGTCGACCTGGGTGCAATAGAGGAACATGGCCGTTGCATCCTTGAGCTGGTGATCTTCGATGAAATAGCCAACTTGGAGCTCGAGATCGCGCTCCAGATGTACCATGAGCGTGTCGACCGCTTGGACGAACGCCTGCATGAGTTCAAGTAGAGCCAAGACCTACCCTAGGCAAGGGCTGCTAGTGATGGTCTCATGGACGCGTTTTATTTTGGAAAGTCGTTTCGACATGGATAGCTATGTATTCACAGCAATCATAGTATTGCTCTGTTTATTGCTATGTTTCAATGTGTGTATATACGGTTTCCATTCTATTATGTGGATGATAATAGCTAGACTCAAATGAGTATACAAAAACAGATAGAAAATGGAATTCATAATATATATATATATATATTAATTGTTCATTAGATCATCATAGAATATATATCATCACATATACGTCCTCCGAGTGAGCGTCCTTATCGACTCCTAGGTACAATTACTAGGTACAATGCATAAAATTGAAAACGATCAATACTAAAACTAATAATCCCTCCTAGGGCCAGTATTCCGGTAGCCCCTCGCTAGCAGCTCCATGGTGCGCGGCGTCTTCCTAGTGCGGAGGCAGTACTCCGACTCCTCCACCTCGCAGCGCTTGACGTACCGATCTACCTCTAGCTGGCGGACGCGCGCGGCCGATCTTGCCATTTTGCTGGGCGCCCACCGAAGCTCCTCATCGGTGGCACGCTGGAGCTTACCGGCCCACCTCCACGCAGCGACGAGGCGCCCATCGCCTATGACCTTCCTCGCGAAGTACCCGTCTTCGTACACCTCCTCGGCACGACGACGTGCCCGCCCCCAAAGCTCCATCGCCTCCTTTTTCCAGGCAGCATCACGGGCTTCATAGGCCGCCTGTTACGTGGCTTCCTCCTCCGCCATCTCCTTCTTGAACGACACTTGTCTGGCTTTCTCAGCTGGCGGCAGCGACTTCCACAGACAAAGATTGTACTGGCCCCAAAACCAATCCAAATTTGGGGGGTCCGGCGCAACCTCGTCAGGCGGCGCGTAGGGGTCCTCGTCGCTGCTAATCGAGTGAGCGTACTCGGGGGGCGGCGACTCCTCATCGGCACGTGGGCAGACCGGCGGCGCCATGGCAGAGATTTGAGAGAGAGACAAAGAGAGAGGGAGGGCAAGCGAGCGGTGGATGTAGATGACAATGCAGGCAGGACGACGTGAGCAAGGTAGTATTTATTGGTGGCCGGAATATAGATTGACGGGGATAGTACACACGCCGGTCGCCGAAATTTATGAGTACTGTAGTTTGAATTACACATGATTCCCGCAGCAAAATCCGTGTGTGAACATAATAGCTGACAATTTCCAATGCAGAACCGTGTCTAATTAATGATCCATGCCATTCACCTACCAAACCTCGAGCCGCGAGATAGAGTGCCAACCGTGTGGGGGCCGGTTGTCTTTCCAGATCTTTACATTTTGTTTTTTGAACACCAGCTATTTACATCGTCTGATGATTTTTTAAATCGCACAGAAGTACACAAAAATATGATTTTTCAAACCATTTTGGTTAGGCGTTGCATGTAGATGTAGTTCAAATTTGAATTACGGTCATTAAATGGTTAGAAAATCACTTAAATATCTTTAAAAGGTCAAATGACCCCTGAAAATTTCCAAATTTTCACATGACAGGTGTATTAGTGCACGTTAAACGTAGGAAAAAATTTCAAGGCCGTAAGATGAAGCTATCTCCTGTCCGTCAGCAAACATGCATTGTTCCCTCTCAGAACCACGAACCTTCTAGTGAGTTGCTCCGGTTTATGAGGGGTGTGTGTCCAAACTTTCGTCGAACATGCCAATTTTTTTTAAAACATCATCTTGGTGGCATGACAATAAATCAAGCAAGGTTTCATGTTTTTCCGATCATTTTTTAATTTCTTGGAATTAAAATGCCATGGCATGCACTCCATGCATGTGCCCATGCCTTGACACCAATATTTTTGAAAATTCCTTCGAATTTACTACACATGGAATTAACTCGCACACAAGTACACAAAAATATGAATTTTCAAACCGTTTTGGTTAGGCGTTGCATGTAGATGTAGTTCAAATTTGAATTACGGTCATTAAATGGTTAGAAAATCAATTAAATGTCTTTAGAAGGACAAATGACCCCTGAAATTTACCAAAATTTCACATGATAGTTGCACGTTGAACGTAGGAATAAATTTGAAGGTCGTATGAGGAAGCTATCTCCCGTTCGTCCTCAAACATGCATTGTTCCCTCTCGGAATCACGAACCTTCTAGCGAGTTGCTCCAATTTGTGAGGGGCGTGTGTCCAAACGTTCGTCAAACATGCCAGTTTCTTTACCACATCATCTTGGCGGCATGACATTACATCAAACAAGGTTTCATGTGTTTCTGATCAATTTTCTATTTTTTTGAATTAAAATGGCATGTCACTCCATGCATACATATGCATGTGTCCATGTCGTGAGACCAATATGTTTGAAAATTCATTCTAATTTACTGCACTTGGAATTAACTTGCACACAAGTACATAGATATGATTTTTCAAACTGTTTTGGTTAGGCGTTGCATGTAGATGTAACTCAAATTTGAATTACGGTCATTAAATTGTTAGAAAATCACTTAAATGTCTTCGAAAGGTCAAATGACCCATAGAATTTTCGAAAATTTCACATTACAGTTGCAGTAGTGCACGTTAGACGTAGAAAAAATTTCAAGGCCATAAGAGGAAGCTATCTCTCGTTCCTCATCAAACATGCATTGTTCCCTCTCGGAACCACGAACCTTCTAGCGAGTTGCTCCGATTTGTGAGGGGTGTGTGTCCAAACTTTCGTCAAACATGCCAATATCTTTACCACATCATCTTGGTAGCATGACATTAAATCAAGCAAGGTTTCATGTTTTTCTGATCATTTTTTAATTTTTTGTAATTAAATGCCATGGCATGCACTCCATGCATATGCCCATGCCTTGACACCAATATGTTTGAAAATTCCTTCTAATTTACTGCACATGGAATTAACTCGCACACAAGTACACAAAAATATTATTTTTCAAACCATTATGGTTAGGCGTTGCATGTAGATGTAGTTCAAATTTGAATTACGGTCATTAAATGGTTAGAAAATCACTTAAATGTCTTTAAAAGGTCAAATGACCCCTGAAATTTACCATTTTTTCACATGACAATTGTATTAGTGCACATTAAACGTAGGAATCAATTTGAAGGCCGTAAGAGGAAGCTATCTCCCGTTCGTCATCAAACATGCATTGTTCCCTCTCGGAACCACGAACCTTCTAGCAAGTTGCTCCGGTTTGTGAGGGGTGTGTGTCCAAACTTTCGTCAAACATGCCAATTTCTTTACCACACCATCTTGGTGGCATGAGATTACATCAACCAAGGTTTCATGTGTTTCTGATCATTTTTATATTTTTTTGAATTAAAATGCCATGTCACTCCATGCATACATATGCATGTGTCCATGTTGTGAGACCAATATGTTTGAAACTTCCTTCTAATTTACCGCACATTGAATTAACTCGCACACAAGTACACATATATGATTTTTCAAACCGTTTTGGTTAGGTGTTGCATGTAGATGTAGTTCAAATTTGAATTACGGTGATTAAATGGTTAGAAAATCACTTAAATGTCTTTGAAAGGTCAAATGACCCCTAGAATTTCCAAAATTTCACATTATAGTTGTAGTGGTGCACGTTAGGCGTAGAAAAAATTTGAAGGCCGTAAGAGGAAGCTATCTCCCGTTCGTCATCAAACATGCATTGTTCCCTCTCGAAACCACGAACCTTCTAGCGAGTTGCTCCGGTTTGTGAGGGGTGTGTATCCAAACTTCTGTCAAACATGCCAATTTCTTTACCACATCATCTTCGTGGCATGACATTACATCAACCAAGGTTTCATGTGTTTCTCATTTTTTTTGGAATTAAAATGCCATGTCACTCCATGCATACGCATTCGTGCATACGTGTCCATGTCGTGATACAAATCTGTTTGAAAATTCCTTCTAGTTTACTGCACATGGGATTAACTCGCACACAAGTAACAAACTATGATTTTTCAAACCGTTTTGGTTAAGCGTTGCATGTACATGTAGCTCAAATTTGAATTACGATCATTAAATTGCTAGAAATCAGTTAAATATCTTTAAAAGGTCAAATGACCCCTAGAATTTTCAAAAAAATCACATTACAATTGTAGTAGTGAATGTTAGACGTAGAAAAAGTTTGAAGGCTGTAAGAGGAACCTATTTCCCGTTCATCGTCAAACATGCATTGTTCCCTCTCGGAACCACGAGCCTTCTAGTGAGTTGCTCCGGTTTTGTGAGGGGTGTGTGTCCAAACTTTGGTCAAACATGCCAATTTTTTACCACATCATCTTGGTGGCATGACATTACATAAGCCAAGGTTTCATGCCTTTCTGATTTTTTTTAATTTTTTGGAATTGAAATGCCATGTCACTCCATGCTTAATTGTGTCATAGCCGTTAGACCAATATGTTTGAAAATTCCTTCCAATTTTCTGCACATGGAATTAAATCGCACACAAGTACACGAAATATGAGTTTTCAAACCGTTATGGTTAGTTGTTGCATGTACATGGAGTTCACATTTCAATTATGGTCATTAAATGGCTAGAAAATCACTTAAATGTCTTAGAAGGTCAAATGACCCCTGAAATTTTCCAAAATTTAACATGACTGTTGTTTAGTACTACAAAATTTCTTGTTCATTTAAAGCACCATCCGTTGGCACTTTATACCAAATTTGTTTTTCATAGCTAATAAAAAATATCTACAACATCCCACACAGTTGTTTTCTAGGAACCGTTTGTGATGAAAATATCTGGGTCTATTTAAGTCTCCCTCCTTAAGCTTCGCCGGCTCGTCTGCTCTAGTGCCGACAACCCCCGAATCCACAAATCCCGATCCCCATTCCTGCACCCCCTTCTTGCAAAGATGACGCCGTGGATACGCTTCGTGAAGGCCCGTACGATGGTCGCGTCCCCCCCGAGTGCTGCCGCCTGCGCCGAGAGCGCGGCCGCCTATGCCAAGAGTGCAGCCGCATCCGCATTGAGCGTGTCTGCTTCCGCCGAGAGGGTGTCTGCGGCAGCCGACAGGGCAGCTACAGCAGCCGAGACAGCTGCAACTGCTACTGCGACAGCGGCTGCAAACGCCGAGAGCGCTCGAGCTGTCGTCCGTTTCGCTGATGTCGCCCTAGCCCTGGTCAATGCCATCCATGCCAAGATCGAGGATGCACACACAAAGATATTCCAGGCCACCTCGGACTCTAGCATGCAACCCACGTCTGAAAAGGCGGCGGTGGCCATGGAGCACCAGCTTCCTCATGAGGTCACCGAGCGGGAGCTGGAGATGCAGGAGGCGGCGGTGATCGAGGAGCGCAAGGAGGAGGAGTTGCGCGTGGCCGAGGTCGAGGTAGAGAAGAGTCTGTCCGTCGAGGAATCGGCGGTGGAGTACCAACGCGAGCTCTGGCGCAGCCACTAATACGAGTACTACAACCTTGAGGGCGGCGCCGACGACGAGGACTAGGACGCGGTCGACTTTAGCAGGGGGGCGCGGAGTCCACCAACGGCGGCATGTCGCCAGGACAAGCCGTCGACATCTCATCTCACACCGGCGATGCATAGGCCGGCGCGGTGGCGGATATTTAATTATGCATACTTAGGCTTTGTTTTTAATGCTGGTCTTTTGTTAGAGCAATGTTTAGGTCATCTGGCTTTGTGTAATTACTAAAATTGCTCGATTCAGTAAGTGTGGTCTGTCCGTTGTACGCTCTTTTGTGTGCCCAAATTAGCAAGCGATATTAAATGATGCAATGACGTACCCGAGGAAATTTCCACCAAAAATTGAATTATCAAACTCATCCCATGCGCGTAAAGCAGAAGAATCATTTGCGATGCACACAATCGTTCAAAGTGAATGGTCCGGCGGCACCTGGTAACCCACAAGTATAGGGGATCGCAATAGTTTTCGAGGGTAGTGTATTCAACCCAAATTTATTGATTCGACACAAGGGGACCCAAAGAATATTCTCAAGTATTAGCAGCTGAGTTGTCAATTCAACCACACCTTGAAAACTTAATATCTGCAACAAAGTATTTAGTAGCAAAGTAATATGATAGTAAATGTAACGGTGGCAAAAGTAACGGTAGCAGTTTTGTCATTATAACAGTGGCAACAGAAAAGTAACAAACAAAGATCAATATATGAAAAGCTCGTAGGCAATGGATCAGTGATGGATAATTATGTCGGATGCGATTCCTCATGCAATGGTTATAACATAGGGTGGCACAGAACTAGCTCCAGTTCATCAACATAATGTAGGCTTGTATTCCGAATTTAGTCTACGTGATTATGGGAAAGAACTTGCATGACATCTTTTGTCCTACCCTCCCGTGGCAGCGGGGTCCTATAGGAAAGTAAGGGATATTAAGGCCTCCTTTTAATAGAGTACTGGACAAAAGCATTAACACTTAGTGAATACATGAACTCCTCAAACTACGGTCATCACCGGTAAGTATCCCGATTACTGTCACTTCGGGGTTAACGGATCATAACACATAATAGGTGACTATAGACTCGCAAGATAGGATCAAGAACTCAAATATATTCATGAAAACATAATATGTTCAGATCTGAAATCATGGCACTCGGGCCCTAGTGACAAGCATTAAGCATAGCAAAGTCATTGCAACATCAATGTCAGAACATAATGGATATTAGGGATCAAACCCTAACAAAACTAACTCGATTACATGATAAATCTCATCCAACCCATCACCGTCCAGCAAACCTGCGATGGAATTACTCACGCATGGCGGTGAGCATCATGAAATTAGTGATGGAGGAAGGTTGATGATGCGATGGCGACGGATTGCCCTCTCCGGAGCCCCAAACGGACTCCAGATCAGCCCTCCCGAGAGAGATTAGGGCTTGGTGGCAGCTCTGTATCGTAAAACATGATGAATCCTTCTCTCTGATTTTTTCCTCCCCGGACGTGAATATATGGAGTTAGAGTTGAGGTCGGTGGAGCACCAGGGGGCCCACGAGGTAGGGGGGCTCACCCAGGGGGTAGGCGCGCCCCCACCCTCGTGGACAAGGTGTGGGCTCCCTAGCCTTGATTCTTTTGCCAGTATTTTTTATATATTTCAAAAATATTCTTCGTTGATTTTCAGGTCATTCGAAGAACTTTTATTTGTGCACAAAAATAACACCATGGAAATTCTGCTGGAAACAGCGTCAGTCCGGGTTAGCTCCATTCAAATCATGCAAGTTAGAGTCCAAAACAAGGGCAAAAGTGTTTGGAAAAGTAGATGCGTTGGTGACGTATCAGCCCCGCGTGTAAAGTTTCCCTCCACATTTCCAAAATTTTGGCCTACCACCAAAATATCTACCCCCGCCCCCCTTGCCCCCCTTCCCCATCCCCTTTTCTCCCCGACCACACGTCACATTTCCCCTATTTACTCCTTCCTTCCTTCCTTGCTAAGCTATAGCCGCTTCCTCACTCTCGCCGTCTCGCATCCTACCGCGGGGGTCGCCATGGTCTTCTTCAAAGACATCTCCAGCGGTTCCTCCTCTGGCGACTACTCCTTCACCACCCGGGTTTGCCTCTCTTCTCTCTCTCGGGCTATGACTTGGAATGAAGGATTTTTACCCGGAGGTCAATTTGAGTCGTTTCTTCCTCTTGTAGCTCCCTAAGACCATCCGTGGCAACGAATGGAGCGGGGTGGTTGAAGATCTATCTGCTCGTTGTCACCATCAATCTCCATGCGTGAAGCTACTTGCGATTGATTCTGTGGACACTGGGAGGAAGTTTCTGGCATGTGCGGAGAAGGTTAGACCCTCTTCCGTTGTTACAAATCATTTGTTAGATGTGATTCAGACACTGTCACGGTCCCAACCCGTTCATACCACACCTTCAACCAAACGCATCCTAAGACAGTGTCACAGTTTGTACCTAGTATCTTAAATTGTTGCCATCTCTTTAGCGGTGCCATTAGAAAATTATTTGGCACCACTTCAGCAGTTTGTGCAGCCAACTTTGGTCCACACATCCGAGCAGCCAAGCAGTAAAATAGTAAATCTTTATGGCATGAAGGAACTGGGCATCGGAGCAACTACGTGCTCTGGAGTCCAGGTCCCTGATTTTTTTCCGCTGCATCGGCTCGCCAGTTCACGGCACCGGTGCGAGATGTAGCAACAGTTGTCTTTACACCAGTTTTGGCATACATAGTGGACGACCTTAGTGCCATTAGTTCTATGTTACTAAGTTTGTGCATGTACACACCTCTTAGTATCAATTGTTGTCATCCAAACACTGTCGTTATGCTATTGGAATTATATTTACCTTCCTCATAAAATGTCCAATTTGTTATTTATTGTACATGAGTAAGAACTTGTAGCGTCGTTGTAGTTAATTATAGCTTCTGATGTTCCAGAATTTGGTTGTTGTCTCAGTAACAATTATTTCATTTGCACATTGATCCTTTTGAGAAGATATGTCACAATTAACATGTTTCTTTAGTTTTTCAAAATAAGTATTGGTGAGTTTCTATGTTAATATAAACCCAATTCCCCTACAATTGTTACAGATCTAGTTTTAAATATTATAGGATGAACGGAAGTGTTCTTACTTGGAGTGGGTTGATCAAGAGTGGCCAGAGTCTTTGAAGATGTGCCTAATGAAGCTCTGGAGCATGTATGAGGAAGTGAACACACGTAGGCTTACAGAAAGTCTTGTCAACGCTGAAGCATATTGCGAGATAAAAAGTTGAAGGTGGAGAATGAGCTCAGATTTTTTAAATCAGACTTTGCTAAGATGGTGTTGGCGAAGGAGGAGGCACTTTCCCAGTTGGCCCGTGCAAAACGGGTTCTTACTGAACTGAAAGCAGAGGTGGATAAGACGAGCCTGGATGATCTCGATTAGGGAAATGAATATATTGTTCTTATGAAGTTGAACTAGCTATATGTTGTACTATGTTGTTTTCAGGTAGCTACCGTACTGTGATGTTATAATATATTTATGAGCCTGATATGAAATTGGCAAACAGCTGTTCGATATGAAATGTGAATTTGCATAATACTGGAATTATTAATTGCAAACTAATAAACCTGCTAAATGTGTCATGGACCTTTGCAAAATGGTTCTAGCAGTAAAAGCGCTTGCGATGGATAGCCCAATGCCACATAGTTTTCTTCATCAAATCGTGTGTGATATAGTTGATAAAAGCAAACAGTTAACCAAAGAAGACCGTGTGTGATAGTTACACCTTTCACACATGAGGCTACACATAATACTGTGTGGTATTTACGTCCGAACGGAATTTTTTTCCCTGGATTGACTGTGTGGGATGTACATAAGAACGGAAACATATTCCTTGGATTGACTGTGTGTGATATACATACGAACGGAAATGATTTTCTGGGATTCACCGTGTGGGATGTACATACCTACGGAAATGATTTCTGGGATTTACCGTGTGGGATGTACATACCTATGGAAATGATTTCTGGGATTCACTGTGTGGAATGTACATACCTACGGAAATGATTGGGTTTCGATGCCTAGCCTGATCGCACACGGCCCCAGCCTGGGTCCCAGGAGGGTCTATCCCTGACGATTTCTGGCTCGTGTGGGAAGGACACCCTATCGCACACACTCACTTGGCGATGGTTCCAACTGCCGTCACGGAAAGGGGTTAAAACCCGTTCGTTTAGGACCTATGCGCACCAGTGTGACTATAGACATAACATTTCCACACACCAAAGTAAGCAATTACATGCGTAGTAAAGTAGGAGAAACGAGGATCTAATCATCTACTTTTTGTTGAGACGACGCTTGCCATTGCTCTGCTTCCGGCTGGATCCCTAGCCGTTTTGGGGAAGGAGGCACTTCCTCATGTCAATGATCCGCCTGTACACGTCGTAGCTCGTGTACGCCTCCTTGGTCACGTACATGACGTGAGCTTTGTCGAGTTTCTCCATCCAGGCCGTGTGCCAGGCACACTTGTCCTTGTTGCACGAATCCCTCATATCTCTGTAGTAGGGGTCGATGATGGCCTCGGCGAGGTGAACCAGTGAGTCCTTCTCATGCTCCTTGCTACCCCAGATCTTGTATTGGCCCTGGATGTCAACAAGATTCTGGCAGGTAATGCCCGAATTCTCGAGTGCCTTACATTGTTGGTGATGTCCACCATAGAAAACATGTAGTGGGGGCTGTTGACAAACCTAGTGAAATGCTCACAAGGCCTTGTGGCCAGGCAATAGTGGTAGACGAGGACGTGGTGGCGCACACACATCTGGGCGACGGCGACCTTGGGACGAGACTCAGCACGAGCGCGGGTGTACTCGAGGTCGAACCTGACCACCTTGTACTTCTCCTCGGCAAGCAATAGCTCCATGATATGGATGGAGTGCTCCACCCAGACCGAGTCATTGGTGTACACCACCGAGAGGTCCATGAACCTTTTGTGGGTGTCCACCACGGCACGCATGGTGAACTGTGGCTCGTCGTTGGCAGCCGCTCAGACCACCATTGGAGCCGCGCAGGATCTAAGAATTTCTCGTGCTGGGTGTGCTTCTTGCAATGGTGGGTGCGATCAAAAGGTTGGTCGCTGTAATAAATGGGGGCCGGCCGACCTATAATCGTCACGTCTTGTCACGACGTTCATAGCGAAGGATTCCAGTGCACGCTTGACAACACCACACCACACACGTGGGCTCGAAGAGGCGCCAAATGTGTCATCGGTGAGCCTGTTCCCGCGCTACCGCGCTGTTTACCATGCAAAGTTCCCGCCCGACTAGTTTGTCCACGCGTCGGCTAGAAGAGGGACAAATCATGGGCGTTTATTGGCAAAAAGCTTTGTAAAAATGAAGTGTGTGGAATGACTTCAGTCATAAGTTTACCCGTGGGTGATAAGGTCAAAGTTACACAGAAGGGTGATGATGGACACTCGAGTGCGATAATTAATTCTGCGCTCTACACGACACATGGTGGAAGAAACCAACTGTGTGCAATAATGTCGAAGATCGCAGTCGAGTTAGCTATACAGATCGTGTGCTATGAGATTGACAAGGTAAACAGATTCGAGAATGGTTAATAAAATGATGCGGAGCATCCTATGGAGATCACCATGTCAAGAGTCCGTTTGGCAAGTGACACGTGCGGCATCTACTTCACATACATAAAGGTGAATCATCTCCTTTACACGTGCTCACTTGACCCCTTCGAGGATGGTATACTACTTGACACTCCACTCGTGTGCATGCATAGGTATTGTCGGAACGCCACGGATGACGAGGAGGAGTGCAAGCGCCAAGGAACACCTACACCATCCGCGAGGGAAACCTGTAAGAGAAGACGAAAGAAGAAGGAGCTGTAGAGTCTTCAGTGACCGGACGACCGGAAGCCACCGGACGTCCGACCCTCTACAGCTGCCGGACGACTAACGATACCGGATGTCCGACAAGTCCCAAGCACCGGACGTCCGACGCTTACCGAAAATCCGGTGCCACCTGTCCCGAGAAGAATCAGCGGACGTCCGACGCGCGCCGGACGTTCGGTCCGTCCTGAGCCACCGGACGTCCGACCCCCACCGATCGTCCGGTACCTGCCTGTGTGCAGCCGCGGGCCTTTGGCCTTGTACCCCTCTCCCACTTACCCCTTCGTGGCTAAGACTATAAATAGAACACCTCCACCTCCTTTCTAAGGTTAGCGTTGTGATAGCTCATTTGAGAGATAGAGCTATGCTCATCCATTACGGATCTACTCCACGAGAGAGACCGCGGCCCCTCTACGGAGAAGATCCCCTTGGATTCAAGACCCCCTCTTGGGTGGCCCCATCAAGACCTCCTCACGGAGAAGAACCGGTTACCGTGTATCGTCCGTTGTTGACTTTGGATCTTGTATCTCTCTTTGTGTTTCGAGGATCTAGCACATGTGTGATCTATTTCTTGTTGGTTAAGTGTTTCTATTGTGTTTCCCCTTGTTTTCCCCCTCGTGTTCTTCGTGTTCCTCGTAGGGATCTGCTCCTTTCGTGAAAGATCGGCCATCTAGGGTTCCACCCTACATCATCCTGGCATCAGAGCTTAGGTTGATCACGATTTCGGAGCCTCCCCCACCGTTTTCTAGCCTTCTTTTGCTTGATTTCATCATAAATTCGAAAATCCCCACCAAAAATAGCCCCAATTTTTTTTGTGATTTGTTGGTTTGATGATGTTTTGTTGATTTTGATCCATGGATTTGCTTGGTTTCAAGTGGATCTAGCATCTCCCCGAGTTTCCCCATCTTTCATCCACGAAATCTCATCAATTTTGACCTCAAAATCCCCAATTTCCGCCCAAAATCGCATTCCGAAACTCACATCTCGCGTTGACCCAGACCCACCGGACGACTGTCACTTTACCGGACGTCCGGAGACCCAGGAAGCACCGGACGTCAGACCTTACCGGACGACCGGAACCCCCTAACCCGAGCAGAATCACCAGATTTCCGAGCTCACCGGACGTCCGGCCACCGGACATCCGCTACCTGTAAAAACTGACTTCGGCTGATTTTTGTTTCGGCCATAACTAATTCATCTGAACTCCGATTTTGACGTTCTTTAGCTCGTTTTGAAGCTCTTGACATCCTCCTTCCCAAAAAATACCACCAACATCTTTTGACTACATCAAATTTTCTGAAATTTGGCAAGTTTGCCTAGGCCCTCCACCACATCATCCGCTACACCATCTCCGACTTCCGCAACCTAACCAATTTTGTTCCCCATCGCATTAGTGGTTCCTAGAGGAGTGATTTGAGTCTCCTAAGGTGTCTAGGCAACTTAGGGATGGTTGCTTCTTCTTCAACCACCACCACCACTTCCGCATAGGCTTGACCACTATACACTTCCGCTACCCCAACTTAACCCAATTTTGTTTGTGTTGTGAGTTGTGTCTCCTAAGGTGTTTCGGCTACTTAGGGACCGTGCTTTCAACTCCGACACCGTGTATAGTCCACCACCATAACCTCCACTTCCGAATTGCCTAGGGCAACACCACCACATTCCCGCTACCACCATTTGGTATTTGAGATTTTGAGTTCGCGGTTTTTCCATTTCCTAAGGTGTTTCGGCTACTTAGGGACGAGTCACCATCATCTTGGTATCTCCATCAAGATCACTGCCACTCATCATCATCGCGGACGGTAACCTCCATATCATCTTGGTATCGTGGTACCCCTCCATTGTACATTCCCCTTGCAATTGCATTGTTAACCCCTAGCCCATTTTGCGTTACTTGCCTATCGAGACTAGCCATTTGAGTATTGCCGGCAACGTTACTTGTGCAAATTAGTGATCCACACCATACATTGCATACATACCATATCATATTGGTATCATACCATCTCGTGTGCCTCAAGTTTGTTCCCGCATATACACAATCACTATCTTGGTTTGTGCATTTCGCAAAGTGGCCATATACAAAAGAAAAAGAGAATAAGCTTTTAAGCAAGGAAAAAGAGTGAACAAAGAGCTTGTAAGCAAGTGCCATAGCATCATACCACATTGTCATATAAGATCATCTTGGATCATAACACCGGGAACCATATATATATAGCATACTTGGGATAGAAGTCGTTGCATTTTTGTCTCCTATAGGTTGTGCACAAGTGTCGTATCCGCCTATTGAGCAATCGTGCTAGCGTCTCTCTTTAGTTGTGCAACACGAGCGTTTTCCGTGGATTCCACATTTTGTGCTCATCCTTGGTTGCACGACCCCATTTATCTATCCGTGTGTGTCTTTCCGTGTGCCACATATTGCTATTGGTCTACTTGTTATACTTGCGAATTCGTGAATCTCTTTCAACATTATTGACTCTTGCTAACATTTTGCATTCAATTTTTGTGCCACTATCCTCACCGAGCTCCACCATAAGCCTTATTTGTGTAGGTGTGAGAAACCGACAAGAATTGGTACCAATTGTTCTATTTCCTTGTCCACATTGGAGTGATCATTGATCCACTTTCAACTTCGGTCAAGGTACATTTGGTATTCGTTCTTCTCTTTCTACCACTCACATTTTTCTCTTGGAGTGATGGATAGGCAAGGCATTTCATCTCCGGTCTTCCACAACAACGACGGCGTGTACAACTACATCAACAACAAGCTTTCCGCACAAAAGGAGGAGCAAGATGCAAGGATGGAGGAGATTCGGACCTTGTTGATCAACCGTTCTTCCCCTTCATCATCCTCAAGGCGACGACGTACAAGTCACAAGTCTTCGGAGCGCAAAAATGATGCAAGCGCAAGTCGTCCTCGTCCACATCTCCATGGCGACCACCATCACGTTTGTGATCCACCTCGTCATGAAGGGCAAGTCACCTCCAAGCAACATGTGCACGACGATGACGAACGACATCTACATCGAGCTCAAGCACGACAACGACAACATCATCATGAAGATGCTCGAGATGCGCCTACCTACAAGTCGCAACAAGCCCTACTTAACGCCAAGTCCAAACTTCATGACCACAAGAGAAGACCGCGAGACAAGCACCACCAAGACGGAGCTATGGCTACACCAACCACTTTGGCATCTTTGCCAAGCGACTTCAAGGCATCTTCTCCTTCGGATATATGGCATCTTCGCCAACAAGAACCTCAAGACTATTCTCAAGAGAAGCTCCCCAAGCTTAAGTCTGCGACTTCCATGAGCTACTACGACCTCGACATTAACCACACGATTCCTTTCTATGGGACTCAAGAACCCGAGGAGTACCTCGAGTGGGAGCGTTTGATGGACGACTACCTCAAGCTACATCAAGTCCCTCCCGAGGATCAAGTGAAGTGCGCCACAAGGAACTTCCACGACTACGCATCCACTTGGTGGCTTCACACACCTTCGAAGAGCTACGACATGAGTTGGCCCAAGACGAAGAGAGCTTTGCGGTGAGAGTTTGTGCCTCCAACCTACACGGAACAACTTCAACGCCAATTGGAGAACACTATCCAAGGATCCAAGTCCATCGACGAGTACTTCAAGGAGATGAAGATTGCCTTGCGACGAGCTGGCGTGGACGACCCCATGTCGATGAAGTTCCACTTCATGATGAAATTGCACAACGACATCTCCAAGACTCTCTTCCTCGAGAATTACAAGTCCCTCGACGACAACTACATTGGTGCTCTCAAGGAGGAACAAGACCTCATGATGGCCAAGGCTTCTCGACCCCAAGCACACTTCTCGAAGACCAAGCTCCAAGAAGGCGAGCATGAGGATAGTACCACCAAGATGTCCAAGCCCGACGAGCTCCAAGATGATGCTCCCAAAGTCGACTTCACCGACATTCCTCTTTGTGGCATTGATGATGCCGAGTCCTCCATGACTCTTTTTCAAGACGGTGCGGCGACGAGTACAACTATGGAGACCCTCAAGGACCAAGCTTTGGAGGCGAGCGACACGGTGGCGAGCAAGGATGATGCTTCCATCTTAGGAGGCGAGTGTGATGATGTGCCATCTTCGGCCTTCATCCACGGCGAGAGTGATGTTGTGCCATCTTCGGCCTTCATCCACGACGACGACTACGAGACGATTGAGCATGGGATTTTCCCTTCGACCACGGCGATGTTTGATGCCTTGAGTGACTTGTGCCACCATATTGAGAGTGAGAGTGACTTCACCACTAGCCACATATATGTGTTGCCACAATTCCCATGTGAGGTGAGCCACAACCCCCACAACTTGAGTGAGATGAGTGACTCCACCATATGTGAGTTTGAGTGCACCTATTTTGAGGGAGTGAGTGAACCACCACATAGAGATAATGAGATAGTTGATAGGTCATGTGAGGCCACTTTCAACACTAACGACTTGACCTCTACCTCTATTGTGTCTTCTCATTTGGTGCTAGGTCCCTTATATGATGACGTGCCGATTCTCGACGACTTCGTCCTACCTTTGGACAAGACGATGGCCATGGTGGAATATGATGCACCCCCCACATGGTTCCATCACAATGATGATCTTGACCTCCATTCGGTCTTTCCCACCTCACCTACACCACATGAGTGGAATGACAATGGTAACATAGGTGAAGGTGATGCTCTAGTCCCACTAGTGGACATTCTTGACATTGATTGCTTGCATGATGTTGATCCACCTATTTCCATGATTCATGCTAGTGCGACTTCCTCATGTGATGATTTGTTGCCCATTTACGATGAGTATGATGATTCTCATGTGAAGTCTATTAGTTGTGATGCCATGTTGCATAGGATTTCTTGTGCTAATTCTCTCGGTCACATCATGTTTGCCAATCCGCTTGACTTGTCATATGCTATGCATGAGATCGACCACATATCATATTTGCAATCTCTTCATAGTGACTATGCATATGCTATAAAAATGAACCCAATTTGCACATATGGCATAGATGACAAGCCCATGGTTATCGGCATTTGTTTTTCTTGTGATGATATTGATATGCTTCCTTTGCATCATTTATCTCATATGCCATGCCATGACCACCTAGCTTCAGATATGCATTGTTTTGGGTGTTGCCCATTTTCTCCATATGATGTTTCCAATATTTCTCATGAGGAGACCCCCATAGTTTCCTCATACATTTTAGGAGATTTTGATCACTCCCATCCATTGCATGATCCTCATACTTATGTGCACAATATGCTCCCCATGAATAAACATGATATTGATGTGCCATATATTTGTATGCTCAATTTGCATCCCCATCGTGTTATACACAATAACTATTCTTTCATGATGGATGACATGTTCTTATACCATGCATCAAATTTCTTTGAGCAACGCTTATCTTGTGCTAACTTTCACGTGCACATACACATCATGGTGGATGATGTGTACATTTACCACACACACAATTTCTTCCGTTTGTGTCTCTTTTGTGTAGGTACCCATTAATTCTTGTCAACCTCGCAATCCCATGAGTTGACAAAACGAGCTCTAGAGAGCAATGATGACTTGGGATCCCATGGAGTGTCTTTACCACCGCTCTCTTCGCGCAAATACTTCGCGCATTTCTTCTACATGGCCCTCACTTGGCTATGGGTTGTTGTCCATTATATATCCTTTTCCCATCTTTCCATGTTCACTTTGCACGATATGATCATTCATATGCTTTTTCCATGCATTTGTGACACATGATGATTGATTCTCATACTTGTATGTGCATTTGAAAGCTTGGTGGAGATATTGCTTGTTATTGCTATGTTTGCTTTGTACCCCATGCCTATGATGATACTTTCATCTTGCTTTGTGTTCGTGCTTGCGATATGTCATGTGCATTGCCTATGCCTATTATTTGCTCTCATGACATGATTGCCATGATTTACTCTAGTATGTTGCATCTTCGCACTACTAGCTTGCACGACTTGATTACTATGCTTGACTTGATTGCCTCACACATGATGAACAATTGCTCTTTCTATTGTGTTGAGTGCCACACTATATTCACTACACCCCATGCACATTTTGCTTGGATTGTCTTGCACTTGACCCATGTGTTTAGACACTTCATTTTACTTGGTGTTGTGAATGATTCATATGCCTACCATCGACCTTACATTGAGCAATTTGTGAATGCATGCTATGAACTTGAGGTAGATGCTTCTTCTCTTGTCACACATATTTGCATCACTACCTCACATTTACATGCTTGTTTCCATGATATCCTTGATTATGCTCAATTTATGTGCTTACATGCCATGTCACAATCCTTTGTCACACCATATGCTATGCTTGATGACAACACTTGTTGGGTGAATCACCTCTTGAATGCTTGGTTTTGCACTAATGCTAACCGCATTTGTTTTTCCAACTATTTGTTCTCCTTTCTCCTTTTGAAGGAATCACGAGACGGTGCAACATTGGAGAGTGCCCATTTCGAGCTTCAAGATGACGAGAACTTGGTGATCAACCACTCCTACACGGCGACGCCATCTCTTTCCCATGGTGATTTGGATTTCGATCCGAGGTCGGATCTTTCCCAAGGGAGGGGAGATGATGCGGAGCATCCTATGGAGATCACCATGTCAAGAGTCCGTTTGGCAAGTGACACGTGCGACATCTACTTCACATACATAAAGGTGAATCATCTCCTTTACACGTGCTTACTTGACCACTTCGAGGATGGTATACTACTTGACACTCCACTCATGTGCATGCATAGGTATTGTCGGAACGCCACGGATGACGAGGAGGAGTGCAAGTGCCAAGGAACACCTACACCATCCGCGAGGGAAGCCTGGAAGAGAAGACGAAAGAAGAAGGAGCTGCAGAGTCTTCAGCGACCGGACCACCGGAAGCCACCGGACGTCCGACCCTCTACAGCCGCCGGACGACCGACGACACCGGACGTCCGACAAGTCCCAGGCACCGGACGTCCGACGCTTACCAAAAATCCGGTGCCACCTGTCCCGAGAAGAATCAGCGGACGTCCGACGCGCACCGGACGTCCGGCCCGTCCTGAGCCACCGGAGGTCCGACCCCCACCGGTCGTCCGGTACCTGCCTGTGTGCAGCCGCGGGCCTTTGGCCTTGTACCCCTCTCCCACTTACCCCTTCGTGGCTAAGACTATAAATAGAACACCTCCACCTCCTTTCTAAGGTTAGCGTTGTGATAGCTCATTTGAGAGATAGAGCTACACTCATCCATTACGGATCTACTCCACGAGAGAGACCGTGGCCCCTCTACGGAGAAGATCCCCTTGGATTCAAGACCCCCTCTTGGGTGGCCCCATCAAGACCTCCTCACGAAGAAGAACCGGTTACCGTGTATCGCCCGTTGTTGACTTTGGATCTTGTATCTCTCTTTGTGTTTCGAGGATCTAGCACATGTGTGATCTATTTCTTGTTGGTTGAGTGTTTCTATTGTGTTTCCCCTCGTTTTCCCCCTCGTGTTCTTCGTGTTCCTTGTAGGGATCCGCTCCTTTCGTGAAAGATCGGCCATCTAGGGTTCCACCCTACATCATAAAATCTAAGATCAATATACAAGTCTCATATGATGCCATTTCAACGATTGTACCACAAAAGCTCGAAATATTACAAGGTTCAAATTCCAGAGTTATATGGCTCAAGTTCGAAGATTACAAGGTTCCAACTGATGTTAGAAATAAAATTTAGCTCATCAGCTGCAAACGCTCGCACTGATCCGCTGAACATGGATATTAGAGAGGTTCAAACTAATATTACCACTTCTAAGTCTGGTTTCGTAACCTCACAATTTTTGCAAAGAGGTCAGCCAGTGAGAAGTCATGTATGGATTCGAACGATGACTTCCGATTACTCTGTCATCTGAAGTTCCAAAATGAAATTCAGCATTTTGGAGTCTATTCCATGTTGCCGTAGGCACTGGCGCTGATCCACAAACCATTCATTTTTGTGAAATAAATGTAGGGAAAACCTCATTTCCTTCAGCACCCTTGCTCTGAGAACAAAGAACCTGGCGAATATAATCTCCGGTAAGGTCCCTCGGTAGGAATTCAAAGTAATTTCTGAGAGATGCAAATCTTGGCATTCGACGTGATTGTTATATTGTATCACATTATCCACCACTGGGCCTAATCTTATCTGCAAAATAAGAAAACGTGTTAGTGCCTACATGCAGTTTTGAACATTACTACAAGCCTATTTGGTTTGCAGGATTGATGAGGACATCAATACCATTGTTACACCCACAGCCCCTACAGTTACATATACTGGACCAATTACTAGAGCTCGCGCACGCCAATTAAATTACCAGGTATTTTCGTTTCTTGGTAATGATTCTAATGTTCATGAGATTATGATGCTGCCTAAATTGGATACATTTGTCTTGCTTACAAATGAAGGGCCTAGCTTGGAGAAGGATGAACATTGGAGCAAGAACACGCATGGAGTTGATGGCATGCGCAAGGGGATCAAGAACGGAGTTACAAGTGATGATTTCAGGACTTTGAAGCCGCCATAAGGAGTGCATGAAGCCTTGGACGAAATATACAAGATGCCACTTCATAATATTCGTCCATAGGCTATTCTAGGTGCTGCGTCACCTTATTAATGGGCTAGGCCCATGTAATTTCGAAATACTTAAGTATAGGCTATTTTTAGAGTCCGTATGTGTGGGGAAACAAGAGTTAGGGTTGGTTTCGGACCCCACCCTCAAGGGCCACGAAATTCCCCCCTCTTCCTCCATATATACAGCCCTTAGGGCGTCGTTTAGACTTTGGGTTTTGTTTAGATTAAAAGTTCGCCATAGCTGCAACTTCGCGTACTTCGTTTGTGTCCAACGACCAGACCAAGACGTCACAGAACCCCACCTTGATCAATAAAGCTTTCATCTTATATTCGCAATATCCCGATTGCAATCTCAGTTTCTTGCTTGTTCTTCGTTTGCTCGCAGGAAACAGACCCTCGTGGTCAGGTTGATCGTGCTCCGGCGTGGTCAATAACCCTCGGAAGTTGGTTTAGCGATTGCTAAGGCGCGACGTCTCGCACGTTCGTAGTCGGATCGTCAAGGTCGAATCCCACAGAAAACGATAGCCACCATCTCATCGAAACATCAGGACACCTTAGCCTCTATCAAGTGGTATCAGATTTCCAGGTTGCTCGGTGAGATTTTACAGTTTTTCATAGATTAGATCGAGTCTGTTCTTCATACCTACAGTCCACGAAAAAGCCAAAAAAAAATTAGGGTTAGTTCATCATATCCGAACCAATCTGAGCCTTTGCATAATCTTTTTAGGGTTTTTGCTTTGTTGAATTTGCGGTTGCATCGTCGTGTCAAGTTGCTGGTCTTAGAGTCTAGTCTTTTAGAGTTTCGAGTTCTGGTCATAAGTTGTCACGCCGCTGCCGCACCATCATCACCACCCATCTACCACTTTTGCTTATCCGCCACCGCTCTGAATCCATATCCATATACCACCACCAATCCGTACCCATATACCACCACCAATCTGTATCCATATACCACCACCGCTACCATATACCACCACCGCTGCCATATACCACAACCATATATCCACCACCAATCCGAGTTCTTCTCATATTAGGTTTGTTCTTGAGATCAATCTAAATTCCGTTTCGTGTTTCCTTGCCTGCGTAGGTCTCAAAAAAAAAGAGTCTGGAGACCCCCGGGCAGTTTTTAGGCCAAAATTTTCACGGGCAAATTTTTTTTCCCTATCCTATTTTTAGGCTTTTCTGAGTCTTTTGAGCCACGTGCCATCATAGTGATTTTTTGTCGCACTTTTTCGTCGTCGCTGCCCTGATTTCCGAAAAAAAAGTGAAAAAAAATTTCGTGCCCATCCTATCAGTTTGACGAGGGAAGAGTTTTGAGACACTCGCCATTATAGTGATTTTTCGCAAAAAAAAAGAGGAGCGCAAAAAAAAGGAGCGCAAAAAAAAGAGCGAAAAAAAGAGTTCCAGAGTGTGCTTTTCCCTTATTTACGTGCAGCGCCGTGATTTTGTTAGTGTTCTAGGCTCGCGTCTCTAGCACGGTCTAGCCTAGGACCAGCACAGTACCGTCGTTGAGCGTTTATTCAACTTTGCATCTCTGAATTGATTATTGCTGACCCTTTTTGCTACCATACTATAAGCCTTCCCAGCTCCACATACATCTACGTCGTGCGTTTGACTCTCCCTGGCAATCGCTCTATCCAAGCTTTTGAGAGTTTTGACTACAACGGTTGCCGATCACCGCCTGCTGCTGGGTAAGAACTGGTAAGAATTTGAGATTTGCTTGACGGATTTGTGACACCCGCCACCACCACCACTTGTTAGTAGTCTGTAGGATCATATTCTTGTGTGTTTCTATTGCTGCTAACCATGCCAGGATCACAAGCCGACGAGACTGACTGGGAGAACTTGACGAACAAGGAGCTTCATGATACGTTTCAGCAAATGATGAGTGGACAGGTGCAAGATGTGATAAACAGATTTGAAGAGGCCATGGAGAAGATAGATGGCATGGAGAAGACGTTTGAAACAAAGCTCGATAACAAGTTTGCTGAATTGCTTTCGCGTTTTCCACCACCACCACCGGCTGCTCCTGCCGCACCTCTGCAACAACAGCAACAACATCGACTACCTCCACGTCGGGAAACAGCCCTCCGCCGAGCGAGCCGTGTCCCTCTTCAGTCGGGCCAAACTGCTGGTGCTGCTGTTGATACTTCTGTGGCTCCTACTGCTGATGTGGAGGAGGATGATTATGTGGGAGATTATGAGGATGAGGTTGATCAAAATCAGAACTACGTGCCACCACTAGCACAGCAACCACCAGGTCGTCCACATGCAAATAATGGCAATGGTAGGGCTCACCCTCAGGTACGAGATCATGACCATCTCCCTAAACTAAAATTGAATATTCCACCATTTGAGGGTAGATATGTTCCTGATATATATCTTACTTGGGAGTTAGAAACTGAACAACGATTTACATGTTTACAATATCCCGAGGAGAGACGTGTTCCTGCTGCTGTTTGTGCATTCACTAGTTTTGCATGTGTTTGGTGGTCTGAGCATTGTAGATTATATCCTATTCCGGCTACTTGGGCTGCTTTGAAAACTGCTATGCGTACTCGTTGGGTTCCACCATATTATCAACGTGAATTACTTCAAAAATTGCAGCGCTTAAGACAGGGAAAAATTCTGTAGAAGAATATTATCAGGAATTACAAACTGGCATGATTAGATGTGGTATTGTTGAGGAGAATGAAGCTATGCTTGCACGTTTTATGGGTGGATTAAATAGAGAGATTCAGACGATTCTAGAGTATAAGGAGTATACTAATATCACTCGTTTATTCCATCTTGCTTGTAAAGCTGAACGTGAAGTGCAGGATCGACAGGCATTGGCGCGGACTAACTTTTCTGCAGGTCGACCTTCATCATGGACACCACGTGCATCATCTACTTCCACACGTTCTGCTACACCGGCGCCTCCGTCGGCTGCCACCTCCAACCGTGATACAATAAAGCAGGCACAATCACCACTATCTGCCAAGAGCACACCTTCTGGGCCTGCAAAGAGCTCTTCTTCATCCATGGCATCAACAGGGCAAACACATGATATTATTTGTCGACGTTGCAAGGGTGGAGGTCATTATGCGAGAGAATGCCCATCTAAGCGTGTGATGATTGTTACTGAGGATGGTGGGTATGAGTCCGCTAGTGACTATGATGAGGAGACCTTGGCTCTTATTACACGTGAAGAACATGGTGGAGACGATTCTGATCATGAGACGCAATACATGGCTCCTGAAGATGCTGACAGGTATGAATGTTTAGTTGCTCAACGTGTTTTGAGTGTGCAGGTTACACAAGCTGAGCAAAATCAGAGGCATAATTTGTTCCATACAAAGGGAGTTGTGAAGGAACGTTCTGTTCGCGTGATCATAGATGGAGGGAGCTGCAATAACTTGGCTAGCATGGAGATGGTGGAGAAGCTATCTCTCACCACAAGACCACATCCACATCCTTACTACATCCAATGGTTCAACAACAGCGGCAAGGTTAAGGTAACACGTACTGTTCGTGTGCATTTTAGTATCTCTACATATGCTGATTATGTTGATTGTGATGTGGTACCTATGCAAGCATGTTCCTTATTACTTGGTAGACCATGGCAATTTGATAAAAATTCTGTACACCATGGTAGAAACAATCAGTATACTCTTGTTCATAACGATAAAAATATTACTTTGCTTCCTATGACTCCTGATTCCATTTTGAAAGATGATATTAATAGAGCTAATAAAGCAAAACAGGAGACAAATAAGAGTGAAAATCAGATTGTGGCAAAAGAATTTGAGCACCAAATGAAGCCTAATAATAAACCATCTACTGTTGTTTCTGAAATTAAATTGAAAAGTGCATGTTTACTTGCCACCAAATCTGATATTGATGAGCTAGATTTTAGCAAATCTGTTTGCTATGCTTTTGTGTGCAAAGAGGCATTATTTTCATTCGAGGACGTGCCTTCCTCTTTGCCCCCTGCTGTCACTAACATTTTGCAGGAGTTCGCTGACGTCTTTCCACAAGACGTGCCACCGGGATTACCACCTATTCGAGGGATTGAGCATCAAATTGACTTAATTCCCGGTGCTTCGCTACCCAACCGTGCACCATACCGTACCAATCCAGAGGAGACGAAGGAGATTATGCGTCAAGTACAAGAACTGCTCGACAAAGGTTATATACGCGAATCCCTTAGTCCTTGTGCTGTTCCTATCATTTTAGTGCCGAAAAAGGATGGTACGTCGCGTATGTGCGTTGATTGTAGAGGCATTAATAATATTACTATTCGTTATCGTCATCCTATTCCTAGGCTAGATGATATGCTTGATGAATTGAGTGGCTCTACAATATTCTCCAAAGTTGATTTGCGTAGTGGATACCATCAAATTCGTATGAAATTGGGTGATGAATGGAAAACAGCATTTAAAACTAAGTTTGGATTATATGAGTGGTTAGTCATGCCTTTTGGGTTAACTAATGCACCTAGTACTTTCATGAGGTTAATGAACGAAGTTTTACGTGCTTTCATTGGACGATTTGTGGTAGTTTACTTTGATGACATATTGATTTATAGCAAATCTTTGGAGGAACATTTGGAACATTTACGTGCTGTTTTTATTGCTCTACGTGATGCACGTTTGTTTGGAAACCTTGGAAAGTGCACCTTTTGCACCGACCGAGTATCTTTTCTTGGCTATGTTGTTACTCCACAGGGAATTGAAGTTGATAAAGCCAAGATTGAAGCTATTGAGAGTTGGCCGCAGCCCAAAACGGTCACACAAGTGAGGAGTTTCCTTGGCCTCGCTGGTTTCTATAGGCGTTTTGTGAGAGATTTCAGCACCATTGCTGCACCTCTCAACGAGCTTACAAAGAAGGATGTGCCTTTTGTTTGGGGTACCGCACAGGAAGAAGCCTTCACGGTATTGAAAGATAAGTTGACACATGCTCCTTTACTCCAACTTCCTAATTTCAATAAGACTTTTGAGCTTGAATGTGATGCTAGTGGAATTGGATTAGGAGGTGTGTTATTACAAGATGGAAAACCTGTTGCATACTTTTCTGAAAAATTGAGTGGGCCTAGTCTGAACTATTCTACTTATGATAAAGAATTATATGCTCTTGTTCGGACCTTAGAAACATGGCAACATTATTTATGGCCCAAGGAATTTGTTATACATTCTGATCATGAATCTTTGAAACACATTAAAAGTCAAGCAAAACTGAACCGTAGACATGCTAAATGGGTTGAATTCATTGAGACTTTCCCTTATGTCATTAAACACAAGAAGGGTAAAGAAAATGTTATTGCTGATGCCTTGTCTCGTCGTTATACTATGCTTTCACAACTTGACTTTAAAATATTTGGTTTGGAGACCATCAAAGATCAATATGTTCATGATGCTGAATTTAAAGATGTATTGCAGAATTGTAAGGAAGGGAGAACTTGGAACAAGTTCGTTCTTAATGATGGATTTGTGTTTCGTGCTAACAAGCTATGCATTCCAGCTAGCTCCGTTCGTCTTTTGTTGTTGCAGGAGGCGCATGGAGGAGGATTAATGGGACACTTTGGCGTCAAGAAGACGGAGGATATACTTGCTACACATTTCTTTTGGCCAAAGATGAGACGGGATGTTGAGCGTTTTGTTGCTCGCTGCACTACATGTCAAAGAGCTAAGTCACGACTCAATCCTCATGGTTTATATATGCCTTTGCCTGTACCTAGTGTTCCTTGGGAGGATATATCTATGGACTTTGTTTTAGGTTTACCTCGAACAAAGAAGGGGAGGGATAGCATATTTGTTGTCGTGGATAGGTTCTCGAAAATGGCACACTTTATACCATGTCATAAAAGCGATGATGCTGTTAATGTTGCTGATTTGTTCTTTCGTGAAATTATTCGCTTACATGGTGTGCCAAATACTATTGTTTCAGATCGTGATACTAAATTTCTTAGCCACTTTTGGAGATGTTTATGGGCTAAGTTGGGGACTAAGCTGCTTTTTAGTACTACTTGTCACCCCCAAACTGATGGACAAACTGAAGTAGTCAATAGAACATTGTCTACTATGCTTAGGGCTGTTTTGAAGAATAACAAGAAAATGTGGGAAGAATGCTTGCCTCATATTGAATTTGCTTATAATCGTTCATTGCATTCTACTACTAAGATGTGCCCTTTTGAAATTGTGTATGGTTTCCTACCTCGTGCACCTATTGATTTGTTGCCTCTTCCATCTTCAGAGAAGGTTAATTTTGATGCTAAAGAACGTTCTGAATTGATTTTAAAAATGCATGAGTTAACTAAGGAAAACATTGAGCGTATGAATGCTAAATATAAACTTGCTGGAGATAAGGGTAGAAAACATGTTGTGTTTGCGCCTGGAGATCTTGTTTGGTTACATTTGCGTAAAGATAGATTTCCTAATCTGCGCAAATCAAAGCTAATGCCACGTGCTGATGGTCCTTTTAAGGTGTTAGAGAAAATAAATGATAATGCATATAAACTTGAGCTACCTGTAGATTTTGGGGTTAGTCCCACTTTTAACATTGCAGATTTGAAGCCTTATTTGGGTGAGGAAGATGCGCTTCCGTCGAGGACGACTTCATTTCAAGAAGGGGAGGATGATGAGGACATCAATACCATTGTTACACCCACAGCCCCTACTGTTACATATACTGGACCAATTACTAGAGCTCGCGCACGCCAATTAAATTACCAGGTACTTTCGTTTCTTGGTAATGATTCTAATGTTCATGAGATTATGATGCTGCCTAAATTGGATACATTTGTTTTGCTTACAAATGAAGGGCCTAGCTTGGAGAAGGATGAACATTGGAGCAAGAACACGCATGGAGTTGATGGCATGCGCAAGGGGATCAAGAACGGAGTTACAAGTGATGATTTCAGGACTTTGAAGCCACCATAAGGAGTGCATGAAGCCTTGGACGAAATATACAAGATGCCACTTCATAATATTCGTCCATAGGCTATTCTAGGTGCTGCGTCACCTTATTAATGGGCCAGGCCCATGTAATTTCGAAATACTTAAGTATAGGCTATTTTTAGAGTCCGTATGTGTGGGGAAACAAGAGTTAGGGTTGGTTTCGGACCCCACCCTCAAGGGCCATGAAATTCCCCCCTCTTCCTCCATATATACAGCCCTTAGGGCGTCGTTTAGACTTTGGGTTTTGTTTAGATTAAAAAGTTCGCCATAGCTGCAACTTCGCGTACTTCGTTTGTGTCCAACGACCAGACCAAGACGTCACAGAACCCCACCTTGATCAATAAAGCTTTCATCTTATATTCGCAATATCCCGATTGCAATCTCAGTTTCTTGCTTGTTCTTTGTTTGCTCGCAGGAAACAGACCCTCGTGGTCAGGTTGATCGTGCTCCGGCGTGGTCAATAACCCTCGGAAGTTGGTTTAGCGATTGCTAAGGCGCGACGTCTCGCACGTTCGTAGTCGGATTGTCAAGGTCGACTCCCACAGAAAACGATAGCCACCATCTCATCGAAACATCGGGACACCTTAGCCTCTATCAAGGATTTGTAAAGTGCAGTAACATGCCATCTTCGATCTGACATGATTAACATGGGCATTTGATTACATTCTAGAAAAATGTAGCCTTCTTCACAAGAGGTTGGAGTGGATGAAAAGTTCCCGAAGAAAACTAGTACAGATGAATCCAAAGGAGAAATGCTTATTGATTGTAACCATATGGGGGTGGAACATGTATGTACTGAAATCCTCCAAAAGAATCCTTCAGAAATCGTAGTACATTGGCATTGTTAACTTGGAAAAAGGTGTCACAAATTGAACTCCCTTATGGTTAACATTTAACAGGAAAGGAACATCACCTTGATATATAGCTTCTCCAGGCACTGAAAGCATATCAGGAAACAGACAACTTGCTCTAGGTTGGGGCCGATAGATTCTAGTGCCAAGACCTTCATTGTGCGCAGTTTCGGGGTCAAGCTTGTCGGAATCATTTTATGAATGATAGACGAACAAACATCTTCAAAATTAGAAATAATGTTAATTTGTAGAAGGAGAGGTAGAAGGCGGCTGTTGTACCTGAACGGGTGTGGATCCAATAACAAGTTCAGAGTATTTGTCAGACGAGTAGCCCACCACTGTCAATTTCGGTGCAGAAATGACATTGATTCTTGTTGGGCCTTCTTGATCAACTACAAGTAATCTCTCAAGTGCAGGTGTGTCCTCAATGACCATACCGTGGTACACATCTTGTGATGTCTTCCTGCCGCACCAGCAAGACACATAAATAGTCCGGAGAGTCATGGAGGTGATGTGGAAGGTACTCAACCCATTGATCGCCTAAAGATGAAGGTACTCGAGTGCAGTACAGCCACGGAGCAGGCGCTCCATGTCACCGTTTGAGAGGCAGACGGCGACGAGCTCGAGGTGCTTCAGTCGTGGTAGAATAAGAGCGGGTGCATCATTAAGGGGGAATGGCAGTTCCTGAACTTGGCGATGCGCAGCATGGGCGCGAGGCAGAGTGCAGACGTTGGCAGCAACCGCATATGCCCATCATCAAAAGTGAGCTCCTCAAGCTGATATAGGGCCGGGGATCGGAACCAATCATCAAGCTTGGCTCGGTCCTTGCTGTTGGAATGGAACTTGCCCATTCTAAGGCCTCTGGTTGGGCCAAGTTGAGTGTCGAGGATCTTGGAGAACGCATCCAAGCTTTTGCGATAGCCATGGCAGAGCTCGTGGGTGTCGATGAGGTCGAGAGGGCTGGACTGCCATAGGGGGTGCCACCGTAGGGAAAGGACGGTTGTTCGTGCCCCATATTTGATTGGGAGGAGGGAGATGATGACTATCAACATATCATCGGGGAGGCTGTTGATGAAGTCTAGGCCTGCTGGAGTCGCTTGCGGTTCTAGCTCGCCCCGCCTCCGCTTGTTGGCAACCCGTTCTCCACCTCTGGAGTCTCCTTGTCAGCGTCCCTTTCTGATAGAAAGGGGAGTACAGGAAATATTTAGTTAAAACATGGCAATAGAAAAGTGTATTGGTATCTAGAAGTTATTAGGTAGGAATATAGTAAGAAAAAGGAATAACAGTTGGTTGCTTAAATACTACACAATTCATTTGACATTGCTGGGTAAGTCAACATGCAGATAGTTGAAAAGAAAACTTACTTCAAACAAAGTCTGGATGGATGATTTTGTCGGGGAAGTTAGCATATATCTCATGACCACACCCTTTTATGTGCAGTGCAATTTTAGTGCCAGCTTTCAGTACATAAAACTTAGAAATTTCTTTCCAAAAGCCAGTGCCAAAATAGGAGTCACCATGTCCATCAAGTCTTATAGTAGCAATGATTGTAAATCCATGGTTTGTGTGTACTATGACATCCGTGCAGTCTTGATCTATGTAAAGGGAAAAATTGTGCACTACATAATCTATTGCATAGCAAGGGATGCACTGTAGAAAATGGTAGGATTGTTAAAGAAAATAAGGTAACATGCAAATATGGGCCCAAATTGAAAGAACTGTACAACAATTGAAATCGAAGGACAAAAATCTATAATTAAATAGATAGGGTAAACATGATGTCATGGAAATATGAGAGTAATCGAAAGAACAATGCATAATTAATTTGCCTAATATAGAAAGAAGAGGGGGGAAATCCCCTTTGACGTATATGCTGCATATGGCACCTTTTATCCAAATGTAGCAATATTTAGAATATGTCAGGAAAGTAGGCCATGCCAACTGATTTAGGGTGAGATTGAACATACCACACGCGTCCTCAAGTTATCTAGTACGGCGAGATGGAATCTCTGGTGGAGGTCGCAGAGTCCTGATGTGTCGGCGCACTGTACATTCTATGAATGAAAGAAAACCCTCAAAACAGCTCAAATAAAAATGAATTCATGGCGATTTCCGTCGGGTGATTAAAGGAGGCAGATGAACTGGGATAAGAGATGAGATAATATGTCATTAAATTAGTTACCTTGTCGTCCATGAGAAAGAACCCTTAGTATGGCAGATTCCCCAACCGAGCGGAGCTGGATCGACTATGAGCAGCCTCGAGAAAGTCGATGGCGATAGGCGGTGGAAAGCGGAAGTGGAGAAATGCGGTGGGCTTTGCCCGTAGCCTGGCGGTGGCGGCAGGCGGCGAGCTAAGTGTTTACTACCGCGATAGGCGGTGCCATGGCATAGACGCGGAGGAGCTTGTGCAGGTGTGAATGGGGGTCGGAGGGGGTGGCGGGCAGGGTGAGGGTTTTTGTGACGTGGGGATGGTGAGGGTTTTCTTTTTGTTTTTTGAATTGGGTGGTGAGGGTTTTCTGTCCCACAAAGAATTTTGGACATGGTTTGCTAGAGCGAACCATGTGTGATTGACGCAACAGGCAAAATGAAAGTCATTGCACACGGTTCCAATTTCGGGAACCGTGTGTGATTGACGTACTACCTCTGTCCTGTTTTATTGGTCCCCCTTTGTAATTTTTACCAAATATTTAACTAAGAAATGTTTATGCATGTCACCAAAAATTATATCATTGAACACTATGCTCAAATACCCATCCAACGATATAATTTTTGCTGACCTGCAATAACATTTGGTCAGTTAAACCTTTGGTTAAAATTTAACACAAATTACAAAGGGGACCAATAAACCAAGACGGATGTACATTCCATCAACCGAACTGGTTGCATCCATATCCCACGGTTAGACATAAGTAAACATAGATTAAACATACTCAGACATAGATAATAAGCTTACACGTACATAAGCATAGTTCAACCATAAGTACATAGTTCAACCATCATTAAGCATACTCAAGCGTACATAGTTCGATCCATCCCACATCTCATCTCACATGCCGGCACGATCCTGAAGTGATGAGGACATCAATACCATTGTTACACCCACAGCCCCTACTGTTACATATACTGGACCAATTACTAGAGCTCACGCACGCCAATTAAATTACCAGGTACTTTCGTTTCTTGGTAATGATTCTAATGTTCATGAGATTATGATGCTGCCTAAATTGGATACATTTGTTTTGCTTACAAATGAAGGGCCTAGCTTGGAGAAGGATGAACATTGGAGTAAGAACACGCATGGAGTTGATGGCATGCGCAAGGGGATCAAGAACGGAGTTACAAGTGATGATTTCAGGACTTTGAAGCCGCCATAAGGAGTGCATGAAGCCTTGGACGAAATATACAAGATGCCACTTCATAATATTCGTCCATAGGCTATTCTAGGTGCTGCGTCACCTTATTAATGGGCCAGGCCCATGTAATTTCGAAATACTTAAGTATAGGCTATTTTTAGAGTCCGTATGTGTGGGGAAACAAGAGTTAGGGTTGGTTTCGGACCCCACCCTCAAGGGCCACGAAATTCCCCCCTCTTCCTCCATATATACAGCCCTTAGGGCGTCGTTTAGACTTTGGGTTTTGTTTAGATTAAAAGTTCGCCATAGCTGCAACTTCGCGTACTTCGTTTGTGTCCAACGACCAGACCAAGACGTCACAGAACCCCACCTTGATCAATAAAGCTTTCATCTTATATTCGCAATATCCCGATTGCAATCTCAGTTTCTTGCTTGTTCTTCGTTTGCTCGCAGGAAACAGACCCTCGTGGTCAGGTTGATCGTGCTCCGGCGTGGTCAATAACCCTCGGAAGTTGGTTTAGCGATTGCTAAGGCGCGACGTCTCGCACGTTCGTAGTCGGATCGTCAAGGTCGACTCCCACAGAAAACGATAGCCACCATCTCATCGAAACATCGGGACACCTTAGCCTCTATCAAGTGGTATCAGATTTCCAGGTTGCTCGGTGAGATTTTACAGTTTTTCGTAGATTAGATCGAGTCTGTTCTTCATACCTACAGTCCACGAAAAAGCCAAAAAAAAATTAGGGTTAGTTCATCATATCCGAACCAATCTGAGCCTTTGCATAATCTTTTTAGGGTTTTTGCTTTGTTGAATTTGCGGTTGCATCGTCGTGTCAAGTTGCTGGTCTTAGAGTCTAGTCTTTTAGAGTTTCGAGTTCTGGTCATAAGTTGTCACGCCGCCGCCGCACCATCATCATCGCCCATCTACCACTTTTGCTTATCCGCCACCGCTCTGAATCCATATCCATATACCACCACCAATCCGTATCCATATACCACCACCAATCTGTATCCATATACCACCACCGCTACCATATACCACCACCGCTGCCATATACCACAACCATATATCCACCACCAATCCGAGTTCTTCTCATATTAGGTTTGTTCTTGAGATCAATCTAAATTCTGATTCGTGTTTCCTTGCCTGCGTAGGTCTCGAAAAAAAAGAGTCTGGAGACCCCCGGGCAGTTTTTAGGCCAAAATTTTCACGGGCAAATTTTTTTCCCTATCCTATTTTTAGGCTTTTCTGAGTCTTTTGAGCCACGTGCCATCATAGTGATTTTTTGTCGCACTTTTTCGTCGTCGCTGCCCTGATTTCCGAAAAAAAAGTGAAAAAAAAATTTCCGTGCCCATCCTATCAGTTTGACGAGGGAAGAGTTTTGAGACACTCGCCATTATAGTGATTTTTCGCAAAAAAAAAGAGGAGCGCAAAAAAAAAGAGCGAAAAAAAAGAGTTCCAGAGTGTGCTTTTCCCTTATTTACGTGCAGCGCCGTGATTTTGTTAGTGTTCTAGGCTCGCGTCTCTAGCACGGTCTAGCCTAGGACCAGCACAGTACCGTCGTTGAGCGTTTATTCAACTTTGCATCTCTGAATTGATTATTGCTGACCCTTTTTGCTACCATACTATAAGCCTTCCCAGCTCCACATACATCTACGTCGTGCGTTTGACTCTCCCTGGCAATCGCTCTATCCAAGCTTTTGAGAGTTTTGACTACAACGGTTGCCGATCACCGCCTGCTGCTGGGTAAGAACTGGTAAGAATTTGAGATTTGCTTGACGGATTTGTGACACCCGCCACCACCACCACTTGTTAGTAGTCTGTAGGATCATATTCTTGTGTGTTTCTATTGCTGCTAACCATGCCAGGATCACAAGCCGACGAGACTGACTGGGAGAACTTGACGAACAAGGAGCTTCATGATACGTTTCAGCAAATGATGAGTGGACAGGTGCAAGATGTGATAAACAGATTTGAAGAGGCCATGGAGAAGATAGATGGCATGGAGAAGACGTTTGAAACAAAGCTCGATAACAAGTTTGCTGAATTGCTTTCGCGTTTTCCACCACCACCACCGGCTGCTCCTGCCGCACCTCTGCAACAACAGCAACAACATCGACTACCTCCACGTCGGGAAACAGCCCTCCGCCGAGCGAGCCGTGTCCCTCTTCAGTCGGGCCAAACTGCTGGTGCTGCTGTTGATACTTCTGTGGCTCCTACTGCTGATGTGGAGGAGGATGA
Source organism: Triticum aestivum (assembly GCF_018294505.1). Lineage (NCBI taxonomy): Eukaryota > Viridiplantae > Streptophyta > Magnoliopsida > Poales > Poaceae > Triticum > Triticum aestivum. The sequence continues at coordinate 340,226,619 of NC_057797.1, read as the reverse complement.
TTATGTGGGAGATTATGAGGATGAGGTTGATCAAAATCAGAACTACGTGCCACCACCAGCACAGCAACCACCAGGTCGTCCACATGCAAATAATGGCAATGGTAGGGCTCACCCTCAGGTACGAGATCATGACCATCTCCCTAAACTAAAATTGAATATTCCACCATTTGAGGGTAGATATGTTCCTGATATATATCTTACTTGGGAGTTAGAAACTGAACAACGATTTACATGTTTACAATATCCCGAGGAGAGACGTGTTCCTGCTGCTGTTTGTGCATTCACTAGTTTTGCATGTGTTTGGTGGTCTGAGCATTGTAGATTATATCCTATTCCGGCTACTTGGGCTGCTTTGAAAACTGCTATGCGTACTCGTTGGGTTCCACCATATTATCAACGTGAATTACTTCAAAAATTGCAGCGCTTAAGACAGGGAAAAAATTCTGTAGAAGAATATTATCAGGAATTACAAACTGGCATGATTAGATGTGGTATTGTTGAGGAGAATGAAGCTATGCTTGCACGTTTTATGGGTGGATTAAATAGAGAGATTCAGACGATTCTAGAGTATAAGGAGTATACTAATATCACTCGTTTATTCCATCTTGCTTGTAAAGCTGAACGTGAAGTGCAGGATCGACAGGCATTGGCGCGGACTAACTTTTCTGCAGGTCGACCTTCATCATGGACACCACGTGCATCATCTACTTCCACACGTTCTGCTACACCGGCGCCTCCGTCGGCTGCCACCTCCAACCGTGATACAATAAAGCAGGCACAATCACCACTATCTGCCAAGAGCACACCTTCTGGGCCTGCAAAGAGCTCTTCTTCATCCATGGCATCAACAGGGCAAACACATGATATTATTTGTCGACGTTGCAAGGGTGGAGGTCATTATGCGAGAGAATGCCCATCTAAGCGTGTGATGATTGTTACTGAGGATGGTGGGTATGAGTCCGCTAGTGACTATGATGAGGAGACTTTGGCTCTTATTACACGTGAAGAACACGGTGGAGACGATTCTGATCATGAGACGCAATACATGGCTCCTGAAGATGCTGACAGGTATGAATGTTTAGTTGCTCAACGTGTTTTGAGTGTGCAGGTTACACAAGCTGAGCAAAATCAGAGGCATAATTTGTTCCATACAAAGGGAGTTGTGAAGGAACGTTCTGTTCGCGTGATCATAGATGGAGGGAGCTGCAATAACTTGGCTAGCATGGAGATGGTGGAGAAGCTATCTCTCACCACAAGACCACATCCACATCCTTACTACATCCAATGGTTCAACAACAGCGGCAAGGTTAAGGTAACACGTACTGTTCGTGTGCATTTTAGTATCTCTACATATGCTGATTATGTTGATTGTGATGTGGTACCTATGCAAGCATGTTCCTTATTACTTGGTAGACCATGGCAATTTGATAAAAATTCTGTACACCATGGTAGAAACAATCAGTATACTCTTGTTCATAACGATAAAAATATTACTTTGCTTCCTATGACTCCTGATTCCATTTTGAAAGATGATATTAATAGAGCTAATAAAGCAAAACAGGAGACAAATAAGAGTGAAAATCAGATTGTGGCAAAAGAATTTGAGCACCAAATGAAGCCTAATAATAAACCATCTACTGTTGTTTCTGAAATTAAATTGAAAAGTGCATGTTTACTTGCCACCAAATCTGATATTGATGAGCTAGATTTTAGCAAATCTGTTTGCTATGCTTTTGTGTGCAAAGAGGCATTATTTTCATTCGAGGACGTGCCTTCCTCTTTGCCCCCTGCTGTCACTAACATTTTGCAGGAGTTCGCTGACGTCTTTCCACAAGACGTGCCACCGGGATTACCACCTATTCGAGGGATTGAGCATCAAATTGACTTAATTCCCGGTGCTTCGCTACCCAACCGTGCACCATACCGTACCAATCCAGAGGAGACGAAGGAGATTATGCGTCAAGTACAAGAACTGCTCGACAAAGGTTATATACGCGAATCCCTTAGTCCTTGTGCTGTTCCTATCATTTTAGTGCCGAAAAAGGATGGTACGTCGCGTATGTGCGTTGATTGTAGAGGCATTAATAATATTACTATTCGTTATCGTCATCCTATTCCTAGGCTAGATGATATGCTTGATGAATTGAGTGGCTCTACAATATTCTCCAAAGTTGATTTGCGTAGTGGATACCATCAAATTCGTATGAAATTGGGTGATGAATGGAAAACAGCATTTAAAACTAAGTTTGGATTATATGAGTGGTTAGTCATGCCTTTTGGGTTAACTAATGCACCTAGTACTTTCATGAGGTTAATGAACGAAGTTTTACGTGCTTTCATTGGACGATTTGTGGTAGTTTACTTTGATGACATATTGATTTATAGCAAATCTTTGGAGGAACATTTGGAACATTTACGTGCTGTTTTTATTGCTCTACGTGATGCACGTTTGTTTGGAAACCTTGGAAAGTGCACCTTTTGCACCGACCGAGTATCTTTTCTTGGCTATGTTGTTACTCCACAGGGAATTGAAGTTGATAAAGCCAAGATTGAAGCTATTGAGAGTTGGCCGCAGCCCAAAACGGTCACACAAGTGAGGAGTTTCCTTGGCCTCGCTGGTTTCTATAGGCGTTTTGTGAGAGATTTCAGCACCATTGCTGCACCTCTCAACGAGCTTACAAAGAAGGATGTGCCTTTTGTTTGGGGTACCGCACAGGAAGAAGCCTTCACGGTATTGAAAGATAAGTTGACACATGCTCCTTTACTCCAACTTCCTAATTTCAATAAGACTTTTGAGCTTGAATGTGATGCTAGTGGAATTGGATTAGGAGGTGTGTTATTACAAGATGGAAAACCTGTTGCATACTTTTCTGAAAAATTGAGTGGGCCTAGTCTGAACTATTCTACTTATGATAAAGAATTATATGCTCTTGTTCGGACCTTAGAAACATGGCAACATTATTTATGGCCCAAGGAATTTGTTATACATTCTGATCATGAATCTTTGAAACACATTAAAAGTCAAGCAAAACTGAACCGTAGACATGCTAAATGGGTTGAATTCATTGAGACTTTCCCTTATGTCATTAAACACAAGAAGGGTAAAGAAAATGTTATTGCTGATGCCTTGTCTCGTCGTTATACTATGCTTTCACAACTTGACTTTAAAATATTTGGTTTGGAGACCATCAAAGATCAATATGTTCATGATGCTGAATTTAAAGATGTATTGCAGAATTGTAAGGAAGGGAGAACTTGGAACAAGTTCGTTCTTAACGATGGATTTGTGTTTCGTGCTAACAAGCTATGCATTCCAGCTAGCTCCGTTCGTCTTTTGTTGTTGCAGGAGGCGCATGGAGGAGGATTAATGGGACACTTTGGCGTCAAGAAGACGGAGGATATACTTGCTACACATTTCTTTTGGCCAAAGATGAGACGGGATGTTGAGCGTTTTGTTGCTCGCTGCACTACATGTCAAAGAGCTAAGTCACGACTCAATCCTCATGGTTTATATATGCCTTTGCCTGTACCTAGTGTTCCTTGGGAGGATATATCTATGGACTTTGTTTTAGGTTTACCTCGAACAAAGAAGGGGAGGGATAGCATATTTGTTGTCGTGGATAGGTTCTCGAAAATGGCACACTTTATACCATGTCATAAAAGCGATGATGCTGTTAATGTTGCTGATTTGTTCTTTCGTGAAATTATTCGCTTACATGGTGTGCCAAATACTATTGTTTCAGATCGTGATACTAAATTTCTTAGCCACTTTTGGAGATGTTTATGGGCTAAGTTGGGGACTAAGCTGCTTTTTAGTACTACTTGTCACCCCCAAACTGATGGACAAACTGAAGTAGTCAATAGAACATTGTCTACTATGCTTAGGGCTGTTTTGAAGAATAACAAGAAAATGTGGGAAGAATGCTTGCCTCATATTGAATTTGCTTATAATCGTTCATTGCATTCTACTACTAAGATGTGCCCTTTTGAAATTGTGTATGGTTTCCTACCTCGTGCACCTATTGATTTGTTGCCTCTTCCATCTTCAGAGAAGGTTAATTTTGATGCTAAAGAACGTTCTGAATTGATTTTAAAAATGCATGAGTTAACTAAGGAAAACATTGAGCGTATGAATGCTAAATATAAACTTGCTGGAGATAAGGGTAGAAAACATGTTGTGTTTGCGCCTGGAGATCTTGTTTGGTTACATTTGCGTAAAGATAGATTTCCTAATCTGCGCAAATCAAAGCTAATGCCACGTGCTGATGGTCCTTTTAAGGTGTTAGAGAAAATAAATGATAATGCATATAAACTTGAGCTACCTGTAGATTTTGGGGTTAGTCCCACTTTTAACATTGCAGATTTGAAGCCTTATTTGGGTGAGGAAGATGCGCTTCCGTCGAGGACGACTTCATTTCAAGAAGGGGAGGATGATGAGGACATCAATACCATTGTTACACCCACAGCCCCTACTGTTACATATACTGGACCAATTACTAGAGCTCGCGCACGCCAATTAAATTACCAGGTACTTTCGTTTCTTGGTAATGATTCTAATGTTCATGAGATTATGATGCTGCCTAAATTGGATACATTTGTTTTGCTTACAAATGAAGGGCCTAGCTTGGAGAAGGATGAACATTGGAGCAAGAACACGCATGGAGTTGATGGCATGCGCAAGGGGATCAAGAACGGAGTTACAAGTGATGATTTCAGGACTTTGAAGCCGCCATAAGGAGTGCATGAAGCCTTGGACGAAATATACAAGATGCCACTTCATAATATTCGTCCATAGGCTATTCTAGGTGCTGCGTCACCTTATTAATGGGCCAGGCCCATGTAATTTCGAAATACTTAAGTATAGGCTATTTTTAGAGTCCGTATGTGTGGGGAAACAAGAGTTAGGGTTGGTTTCGGACCCCACCCTCAAGGGCCACGAAATTCCCCCCTCTTCCTCCATATATACAGCCCTTAGGGCGTCGTTTAGACTTTGGGTTTTGTTTAGATTAAAAGTTCGCCATAGCTGCAACTTCGCGTACTTCGTTTGTGTCCAACGACCAGACCAAGACGTCACAGAACCCCACCTTGATCAATAAAGCTTTCATCTTATATTCGCAATATCTCGATTGTAATCTCAGTTTCTTGCTTGTTCTTCGTTTGCTCGCAGGAAACAGACCCTCGTGGTCAGGTTGATCGTGCTCCGACGTGGTCAATAACCGTCAGAAGTTGGTTTAGCGATTGCTAAGGCGCGACGTCTCGCATGTTCGTAGTCGGATCGTCAAGGTCAACTCCCACAGAAAACGATAGCCACCATCTCATCGAAACATCGGGACACCTTAGCCTCTATCATGAAGCTTCTCCAGGTACTCGGCGTACGCGCCGTGGGCCACCCTACGAGAATACTTTTGCTTGAAGGAGCCAATGGCCCGTCCTCTTTCATGCACCAGAACACTTAGATACGCGTCATGAAGCTTGTGGTTGAAAAATGGGCATCGATAGTCGCCATTCCAGGTCCTAATACGCCTGTTATGCATTCCCGCATAAAGCTCCCTCGGGATTTGCCTCTTGTACCTCCTTTGGACATCTTCATCCTCGTTGTCCACATCGTCAGACAACACCTATACAAATAGTAAAACAAATTTGGCATCAAATCAATGATTACATGCCGTGAAGTAGGATTAGGAATTTATGACTATTTATTTATACATATCCAGAGATTATGGTTCGATTTTTAAGCACAATCATCTATGTACAGCCAATCTTGAAGAAAATAATGGCGCGAACATATGTAGGTCATTCAAAATCAATTGTCAAGTCCTGGCTAGGAATTATTAGCACGAACACTAACCCTAGTCGGATTACTAGCAGAAATCATTTGCACAGATGAAACAACTAATCACTTCTCACTTGTACCATTCAAACAATCAATACACTACACGGATCTAACGAAACTTACTCAGATTTCATGGATTGGGAGAACATAACCATAGGATTTCTATTCCAAAAAGGGGGAGGCAGGAGTAACCAGAGAAACCCTATGATCTATTTGACACATAAATGGGTACAAATGACTAATCAGCTGTCCGTCGTTGTCGGAGTCATCGCCGGAGTGGTCACCGGAGTCATCGCTGGGGTCGTCACCAGAGTCGGTGTGGAACAGCACATCCGGGTGTAGCAATAACTCACCGGCGGTGACGCCAACCTCTGTCTCCATCTCCACGTCGTGCTCCGGTGCTTTAGCAGCCCCGACATCACCACTCCCTCCGATGGGGCGCTTCAGCGGCATCCTCATACACTGACTGCTTTGAGGACTGAGAGCGGCGTCAAGGATGCAAGCGGAGAGAGAGGATTGTGTGTGTGGCGAGGATGGGGGGTGTGGCCGCTCGGGCGCACCATTAATATGGAGTAGTGGGAGTTGTGGAGAGAGGCGGGCGATGGTCAAACCTATGGCTTGCCTCCCCGGTGAGCCCGCACACCGGACTGCTGGCATGCCTACCAAATTTTCACACAGCTACTCGCACGCCTCCCAATGACTCTGTGCACCGAGCATGCCTCCGTCAATTTACACACATGCACGCACGCCTCCCTGTCTGCCTGCGCGGTGGACTGCTCGCATGCATCCCATCAACACATGTGACACGCCTACTTGCACGGCGCACGGGTCGTGCGGCGGCACGTATATTGTTTTTCTATTTGGATGATTAATGTTGCCGCTTTATTGCTTTACCGAAGCATGGCACGTATCCATTGTTGGTCTAACGCTCACGGTTCGAATAAATAATCCGTTTGGGATATTGGTTCCCAATTATTAATAATCTCCCAATTGTAATTAGATAAAGATTACATCAAAACTAGTCTCAAATTTGACAAAAAAATTGTAATTGAATTCAAAAATCAAGATTCTCAACGTTTGAAATTTGTTGCACGGGGAGTAAACATGCACCCAGTGAGACACATGTGTTTTTTGCAATCCATTTAGGTGCACTATCACGTGTGCATGCAGCTCAAATTTGATTTTTGCACATTATACCCGTAGAAAATCAATTAATTAATGTACTAAAACGTCTTAATGATCTATGTGATTTTTTTGAAATTAAAACGTCCCTCCTTTGGTAACATATGTTCACTGTGGGATAATTAATTTAACATGCATCGTAGTTGCGGTGGATTCGCGGTGTGTGTGTGTGTGTGTGTGTGTGTGCGCGCGCGCGCGTCTGGGGGTGGCGGGTGGCTCGCAGTACACTACGAGTTGTGAGCCACCGTGTGGGTTGGCCGTTTTGTTAGGTGGGCTGGTGCCACATCGGAGTCATGAAATCTTTATTTAAAACATTACACAACCCTCTCATACATACATGTTTTGGCCACATGCAGTCGATGGTTGTCCTACATGACACTCAATACTCGTGTGTGACGCTTTCTGTGGGCACACGAGGTCGTCGTCCATCACTTTGACGAACAGCCGGCAGCGAGGTTAATTTGACCAGCAAGGTAGAATATTTTTTGTTTGTGTTATGGTGGTATATAGTACGCGTCCGTGAACAAGTACACCTCACTCAGTATCGGGACTTTTTGGTTTCCGAGGCACGTGCCGCATCAAAAATGTGAAAATTGGCTATTCAAATATCACACAACACCTCTTTGGTCCACATGCATGCACGCGGTGGTTATCCTAGTTAGGACACTCACATGTGACGCTTCCATTTGTGGGCCCACGAGGCCATCATCGATGCATGCATGCATCACTTTGACCTACATTGGGAGAGGTTACTTAATTTCACCATCGATGAGGATTCTTTTGGGTTGTACATATTACGGGAGGAGCATATAGTATGCAGTGAAGAGGGGGGAAGGGGACCATCCTATGTCGCTTCATGAACCTCGCTCTGTGTGGGTGCATGGTTTACGATTTTTGAGGCATGTGGCACATCAAAGTTGTGCATTTTGGGTATTCAACATATATATGTTTGGCCCACATGCAAAGCGGTGGTGGTTGTCCTCTCGCACCCACTTAAGCGGTTATCAGCGATATCAATGCTTTCCATCTGTGGGCCCGCTTGGTCCATCACTACTTTTTGCCTGACAACAAGAGAGGTTAATTTGACTTAGGAGGGGATTATTTTTTTCTTGTAATACGGTATATATATAGATCAAGCTCTGGGATGACATGCATGATACAGTTTGAGCACACACACATGCATGTGTACGCATGAATCCCTCCCATCGAGTCGAAGTGGCTAGTACAACGACACGTCATGAACCGATCTCGCTCTGTGTGGGGAGCTAGTGAACGATTTTTGACGCACGTGCCACATCAATGTTGTGAAATGGTATTCAAACATGCATGCATGCATCACCTCCATACATAAGCATGTAGTGGTTGCCTTCGAACGGTACAGTCCCTCACGTGGTTATCGGCGACAAGCCTATATATTCATGGGCCCGCATGGACATCCATGATCACATGGACCAACAACAAGATAGGTTACCATGGCGGATTCTTCATTTGGTTCATGTTATCATAGTATAGGTCATGGTGAGATTTATACCTTAAGTTTGAGCGCATATACTATGCACGCATGCATGCATGAATCCCCGTCGTTGGCTTGAAGTGTGGTGTAACATACATATGCATCGTAAACCTAACCCTCACTCAATGTGGGGATTTCTAGTTCGAATCACGATGCCACATCAAAGTTGTTCCATTGTGACTCAAAAACACACCTCTCCATACATATGATTCGGCCACACACATGTAGTGGTTGTCTCCGGGGACTAGCTACTTGCATGATTATTGGTGAGCTAGCCCATCTTCGGGGTCGCATGGACGGCCGTCACTTTGACCAACAACAAGAGAGAGGTTGTACAACCATGGTGGATTATTCTTGGTCTGTTTTATGATCCATCTTGGTGAGATATGCCTCTCTGGCCCGTCGACTGAAAGTGTGTGTGTGTGGGGGGGGGTTGCTACTTTGCACTTTGCTAGGTGAACCTCGGTTGGGGGGGGGGGCGTGCATTCATAGCTTAGGATTCCCTTTGTCGCGACACGAGGGGGGCTGCTAGCTACTTTGCACTTTGCTAGGTGAACCTCGGATGGGGGGGGGCATGCATTCATAGCTTAGGATTCCCTTCGTGCCGACACGAGGGAGGGGGCTGCTAGCTACTTCGCACTTTGTTAGGTGAACCTCGGTTGGGGGGCATGCATTCATAGCTTAGGATTCCCTTCGTGCCGACGCGAGGGAGGGGGGCTGCTAGCTACTTCGCACTTTGCTAGGTGAACCTCGGTTAGGGGGCATGCATTCATAGCTTAGGATTCGCTTCGTGCCAACATGAGGGAGGGGGCTGCTAGCTACTTCACACTTTGCTAGGGTGAACCTCGGTTGGGGGGCATGCATTCATAGCTTAGGATTCCCTTCGTGCCAACACGAGGGGACAGGGCTGCTAGCTACTTCGCACTTTGCTAGGTGAACCTCGGTTGGGGGGCATGCATTCATAGCTTAGGATTCCCTTTGTGCCGACACGAGGGAGGGAGGCTGCTAGCTACTTTGCACTTTGCTAGGTCAACCTCGGTTGGGGAGCATGCATTCATAGCTTAGGATTCCCTTTGTGCCGACACGAGGGAGGAGGGGGCTGCTAGCTACTTCGCACTTTGCTAGGTGAACCTCGGTTGGGGGGAGGGGCATGCATTCATAGCTTAGGATTCCCTTTGTGCCGACACGAGGGGGTGAGGCAATCAATTCCGTGCACTTCGCAAGATAGGTGCCACATCGAAGTTGCATTTGGTATTTGAAAATCAAACCACCCTTTTCATACATAAATTTGGTCCACATGCAGGTGTGTTCATGTTCTGACCCTCTCCCACGTCATTTTTCACCAAATTTATGAACATTAGACAAGTCGGATGACACAACAGACACGGTTCACTCAAACTAACCGTGTGCCATGACGGTGCCCCTGTCAACACATCCACATAGTACATTGGGCTCCACGAGGCTCCCCCTCTCAAAAATATCTGCCATCCTTGAGGGTTTTTCTGTGTCATAACACACGGTTGTTATCTCCGGACTGTGTGCGATGTTTCTTGTTCCCAATGCCGCCTGCATCCCTGGAAAATATTTGCCCACCTTGAGGGTTTTTCTGTTTCATAACACACGGTTGTTATCTCCGGACTGTGTGTGATGTTTCTTGTTCCCAATCCAGCCTGCAATCCTATAAAATATCTGCCCGCCTCGAGGGTTTTCCTGTTTCATAACACAAGGTTGTTTTCTCCGGACCGTGTGCGATGCACTATCATCAAAATTTTCAATAGCCCCGGCATTTCACTCCTGCGTTCGACTCCCGCGTAGTAAAATTAAATTTTCAGTACCCGCGTCATTTCCTCAAACACCCCCTCCACACACACACACACACACACACACACACCAAAACCTCCTCGGGTGTGCGCACACACACACACCCCCTGCTACCTCTTGAGCACTGTGTTGGTTTTCCCTTGAAGAGGAAAGGGTGATGCAGCAAAGTAACGTAAGTATTTCCCTCAGTTTTTGAGAACCAAGGTATCAATCCAGTAGGAGGCCACACGCAAGTCCCTCGTACCTACACAAACAAATAAGAACCTCGCAACCAACGCGATAAAGGGGTTGTCAATCCCTTCACGGTCACTAACGAGAGTGAGATCTGATAGAGATGATAAGATAATATTTTTGGTATTTTTATGATAAAGAGTAAAAGTAAATATTGCAAAATAAAAGGTAATAGAAATAGCTTGTTGATGGAAGATTAATGTAATGGAGAATAGACCCGGGGGCCATAGGTTTCACTAGTGGCTTCTCTCAAGGCATACGTATTATGGTGGGTGAACAAATTACTGTCGAGCAATTGATAGAAAAACGAATAATTATGAGAATATCTAGGCATGATCATGTATATAGGCATCACGTCCATGACAAGTAGACCGACTCCTGCCTGCATCTACTACTATTACTCCACACATCGACCGCTATCTAGCATGCATCTTGAGTATTAAGTTCATAAGAACATAGTAACACATTAGGTAAGATGACATGATGTGGAGGGATAAACTCAAGCAATATGATAGAAACCCCATCTTTTTATCCTCGATGGCAACAATACAATACGTGTCGTTTCCCTTTCTGTCACTGGGATCGAGCACCGCAAGATTGAACCCAAAGCTAAGCACTTCTCCCATTGCAAGAAAGATCAATCTAGTAGGCCAATCCAAACTGATAATTCGAAGAGACTTGCAAAACCAATCATACATAAAAGATTTCAGAGAAGAAACAAATATTGTTCATAGATAGACTTGATCATAAACCCACAATTCATCGGATCTCGACAAACACACCGCAAAAAGAGTTACATCAAATAGATCTTCAAGAAGATCGAGGAGAACTTTGTATTGAGATCCAAAGAGAGAGAAGAAGCCATCTAGCTAATAACTATGGACCCGAAGGTCTGAAGTAAACTACTCACACATCATCGGAGATGCCATGGGGTTGATGTAGAGGCCCTCCGTGATCGTTGCCCCCTCCGGCGGAGCTTCGGAAAAGGCCCAAGATGGGATCTCTTGGGTATAGAAGGTTGTGGCGGTGGAAATAGGGTTTCGTGGTGCTCTTGGTTGTTTTCAGGATATATGAGTATATATAGGAGGAAGAAGTAGGTCGGTTGAGCCACGAGGGGCCCATGAGGGGGAGGGCGCGCCCAGGGGGGTAGCCGCGCCCCCTGCCTCGTGGACTCCTCGTTTGTTTCTTGACGTCCACTCCAAGTCCTATGGATCACGTTTGTTCCAAAAATAACTTTCCCGAAGGTTTCATTCCGTTTGGATTCCGTTTGATATTACTTTTCTGTGAAACACTGAAATAGGCAAAAAACAGCAATTTGCACTGGGCCTTGGGTTAGTAGGTTAGTCCCAAAAATAATATAAAAGTGTAAAATAAAGCCCATTAACATCCAAAACAGATAATATAATAGCATGGAACAATCAAAAAATATAGATACGTTGGAGACGTATCAAGCATCCCTAAGCTTAATTCCTGCTCGTCATTGAGCAAGGAAATGGTAAAAACAGAATTTTTGATGTGGAATGCTACCTAACAAAATTCTCAATGTAATTCCCTTTATTGTGGCATTGATATTCAGATCCAAAAGATTCAAGACAAAAGTCTAATATTTACATAGAAATAATAATACTTTAAGCATACTAACTAAGCAATTATGTCTTCTCAAAATAACATGACCAAAGAAAGTTATCCCTACAAAATCATATAGTCTGGATATGCTCTATCTTCACCACACAAAGTATTTAAATCATGCACAACCCCGATGACAAGCCAAGCAATTGTTTCATACTTTTGATGTTCTCAAACTTTTTCAATCTTCACATAATACATGAGCGTGAGCCATGGACATAACCCTATATGTGGAATAGAATGGTGGTTGTGGAGAAGACAAAAATGAGAAGATAGTCTCACATCAACTAGGCGTATCGATGGGCTATGGAGATGCCCATCAATAGATATCAATGTGAGTGAGTAGGGATTGCCATGCAACTGATGCACTAGACCTATATGTGTATGAAAGCTCAAAAAGAAACTAAGTGGGTGTGCATCCAACTTGCTCGCTCACAAAGACCTAGGGTATACAAGCCAAGTTCTATGATGTAAAATTCCCACTAGGATATGAAAGTGATAACATAAGAGACTCTCTATCATGAAGATCATGGTGCTACTTTGAAGCACAAGTGTGGAAAAGGGATAGTAACATTGTCCCTTCTCTCTTTTTCTCTCATTTTTTTATTTGGGCCTTCTTTTTTTTATGGCCACATTTTTCGTCCGGAGTCTCATCCCGACTTGTGGGGGAATCATAGTCTCCATCATCATCTCCTCACTTGGGACAATGTTCTAATAATGATGATCATCACACTTTATTTACTTATAACTCAAGAATTACAAATCAATTCTTAGAACAAAATATGACTCTATGTGAATGCCTCTGGCGGTGTACCAGGATATGCAATGACTCATGAGAGACATGTATGCAAGAATTATGAATGGTGGCTCTGCCACAAATACGATGTCAACTACATGATCATGCAAAGCAATATGACAATGATGAAATGTGTCATAACAAACGGAACGGTGGAAAGTTGCATGGCAATATATCTCGGAATGGCTATGGAAATGCCATAATAGGTAGGTATGGTGGCTGTTTTGAGGAAGGTATATGGTGGGTTTATGGTACCAACGGAAGTTGCGTGGTACTAGAGAGGCTAGCAATGGTGGAAGGGTGAGAGTGCGTATAATCCATGGACTCAACATTAGTCATAAAGAACTCACATACTTATTGCAAAAATCTATTAGTTATTGAAACAAAGTACTACGCGCATGCTCCTAGGGGGATAGATTGGTAGGAAAAGACTATCGCTCGTCCCCGACTGCCACTCATAAGGAAGACAATCAATAAATAAATCATGCTTCGACTTCATCACATAACGGTTCACCATACGTGCATGCTACGGGAATCACAAACTTTAGAACAAGTATTTCTCAAATTCACAACTACTCAACTAGCATGACTCTAATATCACCATCTCCATATCTCAAGACAATCATCAAGTATCAAACTTCTCATAGTATTCAATGCACTTTTTATGATAGTTTTTATTATACCGATCTTGGATGGCTATCATATTAGGACTAAATTCATAACCAAAGCAAATTACCATGCTGTTCTAAAGGACTCTCAAAATAATATAAGTGAAGCATGAGAGGTCCATAATTTCTATAAAATAAAACCACCGCAGTGCTCTAAAAGATATAAGCGAAGCACTAGAGCAAAATGATCTAGCTCAAAAGATATAAGTGAAGCACATAAAGTATTCTAATAAATTCCGATTCATGTGTGTCTCTCCCAAAAGGTGTGTACAGCAAGGATGATTGTGGTAAAGTAAAAAGCAAAGACTCAAATCATACAAGACGTTCCAACAAAAACACATATCATGTGGTGAATAAAATATAACTCCAAGTAAAGTTACCAATGGATGAAGACGAAAGAGGGGATGCCTTCCGGGGCATCCCCAAGCTTAGGCTTTTGGTTGTACTTGGATTTTACCTAGGGTTCCTTGGGCATCCCCAAGCTTAGGCTCTTGCCACTCCTTGTTCCATAATCCATCAAATCTTTACCCAAAACATGAAAACTTCACAACACAAAACTTAAAAGAGAATCTTGTGAGCTCCGTTAGTAAAAGAAAACAAACCACCACTTAAGGTACTGTAATGAACTAATTATTTATTTATATTGGTGTTAAACCTACTATATTCCAACTTCCCTATGATTCATAAACTCTATTTCTAACCATAGATTCATCAAAATAAGCAAACAACACACAAAAAACAGAATCTGTCAACAACAGAACATTCTGTAGTAATCTGTAGGTTTCGAATACTTCTGGAACCCCAAAAATTATAAAATAAATTGCTGGACGTGAGGTATTTAACTACTAATCATCTGCAAAAATAATTAACTAAATATCACTCTCCAGTAAAAAATGCAGCAACTGTCGTGAGCTCTAAAGTTTCTATTTTTTACAGCAAGATCGCAAAGACTTTCCCCAAGTCTTCCCAAAGGTTCTACTTGGCACAAACACTAATTAAAAGCATAAAACCACATCTAAACAGAGTCTATATGAATTATTTATTTCATAACAGCAAGGAAAAATATTGGGTTGTCTCCCAACAAGCACTTTTCTTTAAAGCCTTTTAGCTAGGCAAAAGATTTCAACGATGCTCACAAGAAAGACAAGAATTAAAGCACAAAGAGAGAATAATAAAGCACGTGACAAACACATCTAAGTCTAACATACTTCCTATGCATAGGCATCTTATAGGCAAACAAATTATCAAGGCAAGTAAAAACTAGCATATGCAAGGAAGCAGAAAGAAACAATAGCAATCTCAACATAACGAGAGGTAATTTAGTAACATGAAAATTTCTACAACCATATTTTCCTCTCTCATAATAATTACATGTAGGATCACAGGCAAATTCAACAATATAGCTATCACAAAACATATTCTTAACACGATCCACATGTATGCAAAGTTGACACTCTTCCAAAATAGTGGGATTAACATTAACTAAAGTCATGACCTCTCCAAACCCACTTTTATCAAAAACTTCATGAGATTGAACATTCTCCAAATATGTGGGATCTAAAGTTAACACTCTTCCAAACCCACTTTCAATATTATTGCAAACATTATAATCAGTCTCATATTCATCATGGGCTTAAATAAATTTTCAAGATCATAAGAAGAATCACCGCAGTCATAATCATTGCAACAAGTAGTAGGCATAGCAAAACCAGAATCCCCAAGCATGGGGTTTTGCATATTATAAAAACAATTGACATTAATAGAATTTATACTATCATCATTGCAATCATGCTTTCTATTCAAAGATCCATCGTGAATCACTCCATAAAGTACTTCATCACAATTTTTAGATTCACGAATTTCAAGCAAAACTTCATAAAGATAATCTAGTGCACAAAAATCACTAGCAATTGGTTCATCAAAATTGGATCTCTTAAAAAGATTAGAAAGCGGATGAGGATCCATAGATCTTAGGTTCTCTGTTTAGCAATAAATAAACAACTATTCCAAACAAACGAGCAAACGAGCCAAGTAAGACATCAAAGCAAATGGAAAGACGAACAGAAGAAGGGTGAATAAAACGACAAGGGTGAAGTGGGGGAGAGGAAACCGAGAGGAAAATGGCAAATAATGTAATGCAAGGGATAAGAGTTTGTGATGGGTACTTGGTATGTCTTGACTTGTGCGTAGATCTTCCTGGCAACGGCGCCAGAAATCCTTCTTGCTACCTGTTGAGAACTGCGTTGGTTTTCCCTTGAAGAGGAAAGGGTGATGCAGAAAACTAGCGTAAGTATTTCCCTCAGTTTTTGAGAACCAAGGTATCAATCCAGTAGGAGGCCACACGCAAGTCCCTTGTAACTACACAAACAAATAAGAACCTCGCAACCAACGCGATAAAGGGGTTGTAAATCCCTTCACGGTCACTTACGAGAGTGAGATCTGATAGAGATGGTAAGATAATATTTTTGGTATTTTTATGATAAAGAGTAAAAAGTAAAGATTGCAAAATAAAAGGTAATAGAAATAGCTTGTTGACGGAAGATCAATGTAATGGAGAATATACCCGGGGGCCATTGGTTTCACTAGTGGCTTCTCTCGAGATAGCATAAGTATTACGGTGGGTGAACAAATTACTGTCGAGCAATTGATAGAAAAGCGAATAATTATGAGAATATCTAGGAATGATAATGTATATAGGCATCACGTCCGTGACAAATAGACCGACTCCTGCCTGCATCTACTACTATTACTCCACACATCGACTGCTATCCAGCATGCATCTAGAGTATTAAGTTCATAAGAACAGAGTAACGCATTAGGTAAGATGGCATGATGTTGAGGGATAAACTCAAGCAATATGATATAAACCCCATCTTTTTATCCTCGATGGCAACAATACAATACGTGTCGTTTCCCATTCTGTCATTCGGATCGACCACCGCAAGATTGAACCCAAAGCTAAGCACTTCTCCCATTGCAAGAAAGATCAATCTAGTAGGCCAAACCAAACTAATAATTCGAAGAGACTTGCAAACATAACCAATCATATATAAAAGATTTCAGAGAAGAATCAAATATTGTTCATAGATAGATTTGATCATAAACCCACAATTCATCGGATCTCGACAAACACACCACAAAAAGAGTTACATCAAATAGATCTCCAAGAAGATCGAGGAGAACTTTGTATTGAGATCCAAAGAGAGAGAAGAAGCCATCTAGCTAATAACTATGGACCTGAAGGTCTGAAGTAAAGTACTCACACATCATTGGAGAGGCCATGGAGTTGATGTAGAGGCCCTCCGTGATCGATGCCCCCTTCGGCGAAGCTCTGGAAAAGGCCCCAAGATGGGATCTCTTGGGTACAGAAGGTTGCGGCACTGGAAATAGGGTTTCGTGGTGCTCCTGGTTGTTTTCAGGGTATATGAGTATATATAGGAGAAAGAAGTAGGTCGGTTGAGCCACGAGGGGCCCATGAGGGGGGAGGGCGTGCCCAGGGGGGTAGACGCGCCCCCTGTCTCGTGGACTCCTCATTTGTTTCTTGACGTCCACTCGAAGTCCTCTGGATCACGTTTGTTCCAAAAATAACTCTCCCGATGGTTTCATTCCGTTTGGATTCTGTTTGATATTCCTTTTCTGCGAAACACTGAAATAGGCAAAAAAAACAGCAATTTGCACTGGGCCTTGGGTTAGTAGGTTAGTCCCCAAAATAATATAAAAGTGTAAAATAAAGCCCATTAACATCCAAAACAGATAATATAATATCATGGAGCAATAAAAAATTATAGATACGTTGGAGACATATCACCCCCTCCCTCACTCCAAACACTAGCAAGGTCCCCGCCGCCGCTGCCACAAGGCCTCCATTGTCAACATCTGCCGGTTTGCCCGTGCAGCTTACCCACTGATCTCCATACCCAGGACGCCCTGAGTTTCTTAGTTGACGCCTGCCAAATGCACCCTTTCCCACATATCCCCATCCCCCACTCTAGAGCATCGCAGCCTAAGCCCAGCTATGCTTCCCGTGGAGCTCGAGGAGCGACTGGCCCAAAAGAGGTGTATAGCGGTCTCTTCGCCCGACATCGCCGAGGAAGCTAATGACCATTACTGGCGGCAGGCACTCAAGCAGCAGGCTAGAGTATGCGGGGATGTCTCGGCCGCCGGCTACGATATCAAAGTCATCGACAGCGATGGCCTGACGCGGGCTATGTCACAGGTTAAGTGGCCCACCCCAACCCCTCAGGTTCAACCGCCGTCGATCTCATCCATGGCCCCGCCGTTGATCTCCTTTGGCTCGTTGTCAACAATTTGCCATCCTACATCACCATCGAGCCCCGTTTGTCATTTCTAAAGGACACGTTCTACGACGCTGGCTTGGGATCCACAGCTTCCAAGTCAGACCTCATCGACGGCGACTACGAGGAGGGCACCCTCTCCGGCTCTTCCAAGGGGAAAGAGCCCATCTGCTCTTCCAAGGGGAAAGCGCCCGTCTGCGACATCAGGGAGGGCACCCTACAGTCATGCTCTTCCAAGGGGAAGGAGCCCATCCGCGATAACATGGAGTGCATCCAGGGTCCGTGCTCTTCCCACGGGAACGAGCCCATCCGTGACAAGTGAGGAAACCCATGATTTGTTTTGCCATGCCTCTTCACAGGGGTAAACCCATGATTTGTTTTGTCGAGTCCCTTTTGTAGTGTAGTGAGAATATGTCCAGTTTCAATTGCTATATCTGGTTATTTACAGTATGACTTGTTTATTTCAGTTGTTCACAATGTGATGCTCTATACGTGCAATTATTTATTATGCAGTACCTTTCATCAATCCAGTTTTAAACATACCGATAGGAATGCATATATTTGCTTGCTGTTAAGCCTGTTATAGCTAGCATATGCCTCTTTTAAAGTTTTTTTATTGTTCGGTTGTTTGTAGTTAGCATCTGTCCAGTTTCAAATGCTATCTTTGGTTGTTCGTAGTATGCCTTGTTTATTCTAGTTATTCACAACATGATGTTCTATATGTGCAAGTATGAACTATGCAGTTCAATTTCATCAGTACCAGTTTCAACAATACCACTATGAATGACTACATTTGGTTGCTGCATCTTGTAGTTAACACGCCTTTCCATTTTTATTTAACAATAAACAGTGTACTTAGACCGGCACATTACCAGTTTGAATGAATATGTTTGCTTGTTGTTAAATGTTAGGCCTGTTGCAGTTAACACACCTTTCCACTTGTTTTGCTTTACTAGTGTGCTTAAACCTGCACACTAAAGCTATCTTTTGGAGATTATATTGTCTGCCGTGGATAATTTTGGTTGATGTTTAGCCTGGTGTGCTTAACATGCTTCTCGATGTACCTACACAGGACAAATTTGGGAATGACTGTTGTTTTCCATCGAGGTTAGTTTCATCCCATGTCTTGTATTTGCTCACTGTTCAGGATATCAATAGCTGGTACTATATAGGCCGGGGGGCTGATAAGGGACTAATCAGTGAATCAGACTTTTAGCTGAATATATCTGCAACCCATTTGTCGTTAGGTTAACTAGGGCCATATGTAATATATCTGAGGCTACATAGCAACATTCACTATACTTAATGTCTAAATATGCAATCCTAGGCTACATAGCAACAAGGAAGAGTGTTACATTAATGTTCTAATGATGTCTAGATATACGTAGAAGAGCAGCAGCAACAACAACACAACCCTGTTTGGATCCTCAACTTAGCTAGAGGTTAGAGTTAGTTTCTAGCTCATGACTAACCTTGAACTAACTCCATCCAAAGAGTTGTTTGGATGACAGGGTTAGATTGACAATAAATGCACTAGGAGAACTAGCTCCAATTAGCACCTCTTGGGTTGGATAGTTTTTTTGGGTGGGTTATAGTGAACGAAATATGCCCTAGAGGCAATAATAAACTTGTTATTTATATTTCCTTATATCATGATAAATATTTATTATTCATGCTAGAATTGTATTAACCAGAAACTTAGTACATGTGTGAATACATAAACAAACAAAATGTCAATATTATGCATCTACTTGACTACCTCGTTGAATCAATGATGGTTATGTTTCCTAACAATGGACATGAGTTGTCATTTGATTAACGGGATCACATCATTAGAGAATGATGTGATTGACTTGACCCATGCGTTAGCTTAGCATAATGATCGTTTAGTTTGTTGCTATTGCTTTCTCCATAACTTATACATGTTCCTATGACTATGAGATCATGCAACTCCCGAATACCGGAGGAACACTTAGTGTGCTATCAAACGTCACAACGTAACTGGGTGACTATACAGATGCTCTACAGGTGTCTCTGATGGTGTTTGTTGAGTTGGCATATATCAAGATTAGGATTTGTCACTCTGAGTATCGGAGAAGTATCTCTGGGCCCTCTCGGTAATGCACATTGCTACCTCTTGCGCATTGCGTTGGTTTTCCCTTAGAGAGGAAAGGGTGATGCAGGAAAGTAGCGTAAGTATTTCCCTCAGTTTTTGAGAACCAAGGTATCGATCCAGTAGGAGGCCATGCTCAAGTCCCTTGCACCTACACAAACAAATAAGAACCCTTCAACCAACGCGATAAAGGGGTTGTCAATCCCTTCATGGCCACTTGCAAAAGTGAGATCTGATAGAGAAGATAAGATAATATTTTTGGTATTTTTATGATAAAGACTACAAGTAAAGATTGCAAAATAAAAGGTAATAGAAATAGCTTGTTGACGGAAGATTAATGTAATGGAGGATAGACCCCGGGGCCATAGGTTTCACTAGTGGCTTCTCTCGAGATAGCATACGTATTACGGTGGGTGAACAAATTAATGTCGAGCAATTGATAGAAAAGCGAATAAATATGAGAATATCTAGGCATGATCATGTATATAGGCATCACGTCCGTGACAAGTAGACCGACTCCTACCTGCATCTACTACTATTACTCCACACATCGACCGCTATCCAGCATGCATCTAGAGTATTAAGTTCATAAGAACGGAGTAATGCTTTAAGCAAGATGACATGATGTAGAGGGATAAACTCATGCAATATGATATAAACCCCGTCTTTTTATCCTCGATGGCAACAATACAACACTGGTCATTTCCCCTACTGTCACTGGGATCAAGCACCGCAAAATTGAACCCAAAGCTAAGCACTTATCCCATTGCAAGAAAGATCAATCTAGTAGGCCAAACCAAACTGATAGTTCGAAGACACTTGCAAAGATAACCAATCATACATAAAAGAATTCAAAGAAGATTCAAATATTGTTCATAGATAATCTTGATGATAAACTCACAATTCATCGGATCACGACAAACACACCAAAAAAGAAGAATACATCGAATAGATCTCCAAGAGAATCAAGGAGAACTTTGTATTGAGATCCGAAGAGAGAGAAGAAGCCATCTAGCTAATAACTATGGACCCGAAGGTCTGAGGTAAACTACTCACACATCATCGGAGAGGCTATGGTGTTGATGTAGAAGCCCTCCGTGATCAATGCCCCCTCTGGTGGAGCGCTGGAAAAGGCCCCAAGATGGGATCTCATGGGTACAAAAGGTTGCGGCGGTGGAATTAGGTTTTCGTGGTGCTGCTCGATGGTTTGGGGGTATGTAGGTATATATAGGAGGAAGAAGTAGGTCGGTGGAGCCACGAGGGGCCCATGAGGGTGAAGGGCGCGCCCCCTGCCTCGTGGCCTCCTCGTTGATTACTTGACATCCACTCCAAGTCCTCTAGATCATGTTTGTTCCAAAAATCACGCTCCCGAAGGTTTCATTCCATTTGGTCTCCGTTTGGACTCCGTTTGATATTCTTTTTCTACGAAACACTGAAATAGGCAAAAAAACAGCAATTTGGGTTGGGCCTCCGGTTAATAGGTTAGTCCCGAAAATAATATAAAAGTGTATAAATAAGCCCATTAAACATCCAAAATAGAATATATAATAGCATGGAACAATAAAAAATTATAGATACATTGGAGACGTATCAAGCATCCCCAAGCTTAATTCCTGCTCGTCCTCGAGTAGGTAAATGATAAAAACAGAATTTTTGATGTGGAATGCTTCTTAGAATAATTTTCAATGTAATTCTTTTTATTGTGGCATGAATATTTAGATCCAAAAGATTCAAGATAAAAGTTTAATGTTGGCATAAAAACATAATACTTCAAACATGCTAACCAAGCAATTATGTCTTATCAAAATAACATAGCCAAAGAAAGCTTATCCCTACAAAATCATATAGTTAGGCTATGTTTCAATTTCGTCACACAAGACGTTCTCATCATGCATAACCCCGATGACAAGCCGAGCAATTGGTTCATACTTTTTAACGCGCTTCAGCCTTTTCAACCCTTACGCAATACATGAGCGCAAGCCATGGATATAGCACTATGGGTGGAATAAAGTATAATGATGGGGGTTATGAGAAGACAAAAAGGTAGAAAGTCTCACATTGGCGCGGCTAATCAATAGGCTATGGAGATGCCCATCAATTGATGTCAATGAGAGGAGTAGGGCTTGCCATGCAACGGATGCACTAGAGCTATAAATGTATGAAAGGTCAACAGAAGAAACTAAGTGGGTGTGCATCCAACTTTCTTGCTCTCGAAGACCTAGGGCGTTTTGAGGAAGCCCATCATTTGAATATACAAGCCAAGTTCTATAATGAAAAATTCCCACTAGTATATAAAAGTGACAACATAGGAGACTCTCTATCATGAAGATCATGGTGCTACTTTGGAGAACAAGTGTGGAAAAAGGATACTAACATTGTCCCTTCTCTCTTTTTCTCTTTTGGCCTCTTTTTTTAGTCCGGAATCTCATCCCGACTTGTGGGGGAATAATAGTCTCCATCATCCTTTCCTCACATGGGACAATGCTCTAATAATGATGATCATCACACTTTTATTACTTACAACTCAAGAATTACAACTCAATACTTAGAACAAAATATGGCTCTATGTGAATGCCTCCGGCGGTGTACCGGGATATGCAATGAATCAAGAGTGACATGTATGAAAAATTATGAATGGTGGCTTTGCCACAAATACGATATCAACTACATGATTATGCAAAGCAATATGACAATGATGGAGCATGTCATAATAGATGGAACGGTGGAAATTTGCATGGCAATATATCTCAGAATGGCTATGGAAATGACATGATAGGTAGGTATGGTGGCTGTTTTGAGGAAGATATAAGGAGGTTTATGTGTGATAGAGCGTATCATATCACGGGGTTTGGATGCATCGGCGAAGTTTGCACCAACTCTTAAGGCAAGAAAGGGCAATGCACGGTACCATAGAGGCTAGAAAATTGTGCAAGGTTGGGAGTGCGTATAATCCATGGACTCACATTAGTCATAAAGAACTCATATACTTATTGCAAAAGTTTATTAGCCCTTGAAGCAAAGTACTACTACGCATGCCCCTAGAGGGATAGATTGGTTGGAAAATACCATCGCTCGTCCTCGACCGCCACTCACAAGGAAAGCAATAAAATAACACCTTATGTGTCAAAATTGTCACACAAGTTTTACCATACGTGCATGCTACGGGACTTGCCAACCTTAACACAAGTATTTCTCAATTTCACAATTACTCAACTAGCACACTCTAATATTACCACCTTTATATCTCAAAACACTTATCAAGTATCAAACTTCTCATGATATTCAATGAACTCAACATGGAAGTTGTTATTATGCTCATCTTAGATGCCTATCACCTTCGGATTAATTTCACAATTAAAGAAAATTACCATGCTGTTTAAGACTCTCAAAATAATATAAGTGAAGCATGAGAGATCAATAATTTCTATAGAATAAAACCACCACCGTGCTCTAAAAGATATAAGTGAAGCACTAGAGCAAAAACTATATAGCTCAAAAGATAAAGTGAAGCACATAGAGTATTCTAACAAATTCCGAATCATGTGTGTCTCTCTCAAAAGGTGTGTACAGCGAGGATGATTTTAATAAACTAAAAATCAAAGACTCAAATCATACAAGACGCTCCAAGCAAAACACATATCATGTGGTGAATAAAAATATAGCCCCAAGTAAACTTACCGATAGACGAAGACGAAAGAGGGCCTTCCGGGGCATCCCCAAGCTTAAGCTTTTGGTTGTCCTTGAATTTTACCTTGGGGTGCCTTGGGCATTACAACACAAAAGTTAAAAGAAAATCTCGTGAGCTCCGTTAGTAAAAGAAAACAAACCACCACTTAAAGGTGTTGTAATGAACTAATTATTCATTTATATTGGTATTAAACCTACTGTATTCCGACTTTTCTATGGTTCATAAACACTATTACTAGCAATAGATTCATCAAAATAAGCAAACAACACAAGAAAAACAGAATCTGTCAAAAACAGAACATTCTGTAGTAATATGTACGTTTCAAATACTTCCGGAACCCCAACAATTCTAAAATAAATTTCTGGACGTGAGGAATTTATATATTAATCATCTTCAAAAATAATTAACTAAATATCACTCTCTAATAAAAAAAATGGCAGCAATTCTCGCGAGTGCTAAAGTTTCTGTTTTTTACAGCAAGATCGCAAAGACATTCCCCAAGTCTTCCCAAAGGTTCTACTTGGCACAAACACTAATTAAAAGCATAAAACCACATCTAAACAGAGGCTAGATGAATTATTTATTACTAAACAGAATCAAAAATCAAGAAACAAAAAATAAAATTGGGTTGCCTCCCAACAAGCGCTATCGTTTAACGCCCCTAGCTAGGCATAAAAGCGAAGACGGATCTAGGTGTTGCCATAATAATGGTAAGGTAAATCATGAAAACTCGTCTTGTATTCTCTATGTTCAGCAGCAAGTTTCCTTTGTGGCAAGCAAAAGTAATCAAAGGGGTTAAATTTAATAGGACAAAAGTCCCCAAGATCAAGCTCGGGAGGTATGGGTTCCTCCCTTGGCCCCTTGTATTGCACAACCAATTCATCATTACAAAGCGTTCTTTTGATAAAAAGTCACGAGTCTTTGCTCAAGAGAAAAACCTAACCGATTATTCTGCATAGCAAAATCATCATTAAGTTCAGAAATTCTATCAACTAGAACATCGGTAGGAACCTTTTTTCTAAGGTTTTCATTATAAGCAACATGATCCAAAGATTGTAAACACATTAAGTCTTCTTGATTAAACATGATAGTTTCTATGGGAGGATAACCAGCATCCACCCTATAATGCGCAAAAATTTCTTTAGCTTATTTCATTATAAATCTGAACTCATGAGCCAAAAATATAGTAGCGGCACGCTTAACAAGAGAGTACTCAATATTAGAAAATTCTAGGAAAATTCTTTGTATGCAAGGATGCATATGAAGAAATTGCCTTTCAAGTTCAGCTATGAGCAAGGATATTGCATCCGCAAGACTACTAGTTCTATGAAGAATAGAACCACCCATAATGGGCAAAGTACTGGCACAAGTAAAGAAATCTTGAATAACTCCCTTCCCAATAATATTACCACTACCGACTCAAAACTTTTTTGTATGCAAGATAGTAGGTTCCTTAGGAGGATCATTGAAAGCATCAAAATTTTCCATGTTATTATTATCGCTCTTATCAACGATAACCTCCTCAGATTCAGACATAACGATAGCAAACTCAAGGAACGCGAGAAAAGAGGGAACGAAAAGAGAGGGCGAATAAAATGGCAGGGGTGAAGTGGGGGAGAGGAAAACAAGAGGCAAATGGCAAATAATGTAATGCGAGGGATAAGAGTTTGTGATGGGTACTTGGTATGCCTTGACTTGTGTTAGACTCCCCGGCAACGGCGCCAGAAATCCTTCTTGCTACCTCTTGATCACTGCATTGGTTTTCCCTTGAAGAGGAAAGGGTGATGCAGCAAAGTAGTGTAAGTATTTCCCTCAGTTTTTGAGAACCAAGGTATCAATCCAGTAAGAGGCCACGCTGAAGTCCCTTGCACCTACACAAACAAATAAGAACCTTGCAACCAACGCGATAAAGGGGTTGTCAATCCCTTCACGGCCACTTGCAAAAGTGAGATCTGATAGAGAAGATAAGATAATATTTCTGGTATTTTTATGATAAAGACTAAAAGTAAAGAAAGCAAAATAAACGGCGCAAGAAATAGCTTGTTGACAGGAGATTAATATGATGGAAAATAGACCCAGGGCCATAGGTTTCACTAGTGGCTTCTCTCAAGATGGCATAAGTATTACGGTGGGTAAACAAATTTCTGCCGAGCAATTGATAGAATTGAGCATAGTTATGAGAATATCTAGGTATGATCATGTATATAGGCATCACGTCCGTGACAAGTAGACCGACTCCTGCCTGCATCTACTACTATTACTCCACACATCGACCGCTACCCAACATGCATCTAGAGTATTAAGTTCATAAGAACGGAGTAATGCTTTAAGCAAGATGACATGATGTAGAGGGATAAACTCATGCATTATGATATAAACCCCATCTTTTTATCCTCAATGGAAACAATACAATACGTGTCGTTTCCCCCACTATCACTGGGATCGAGCACCGCAAGATTGAACCCAAAGCTAAGCACTTCTCCAATTGCAAGAAAGATCAATCTAGTAGGCCAAACCAAACTGATAATTCGAAGATACTTGCAAAGATAACCAATCATACATAAAAGAATTCAGAGAAGATTCAAATATTGTTCATAGATAATCTTGATCATAAACCCACAATTCATCGGATCTCGACAAACACACTGAAAAAGAAGATTACATCAAATAAATCTCCAAGAGAATCGACGAGAACTTTGTATGAGATCCAAAGAGAGAGAATACACCATCTAGCTAATAACTATGGATCCGAAGGTCTGAGGTAAACTACTAACCCATCATCGGAGAGGCTAGGTGTTGATGTAGAAGCCCTCCATGATCAATGCCCCCTCCGGTGGAGCGCCAAAAAAGGCCCCAAGATGGGATCTCACGGGTACAAAAGGTTACGGCGGTGGAATTAGGTTTTCATGGTGCTCCTCGATGGTTTGGGGGTACGTAGGTATATATAGGAGGAGGAAGTAGGTCGGTGGAGCCACGAGGGGCCCATGAGGGTGGAGGGCGTGCCCAGGGGGGTAGGCGCGCCCCCTGCCTCGTGGCCTCCTCGTTGATTGCTTGACGTCCACTCCACGTCCTCTGGATCATGTTTGTTCCAAAAATCACGCTCCCGGAGTTTTCATTCCATTTGGTCTCCGTTTGATATTCTTTTTCCGTGAAACACTGAAATAGGCAAAAAAAAAATGCAAATGCAATATGGGCTGGGCCTCCGATTAATAGGTTAGTCCCAAAAATAATATAGAAGTGTATAAATAAGCCCATTAAACATCCAAAACAGAATATATAATAGCATGGAGAAATCAAAAATTATAGATACGTTGGGAACGTGTCACACATCACTATAAGCCTTGCAAGCAATGTGACAAATGAGTTAGTTATGGGATGATGCATTACGGAACGAGTAAAGAGACTTGCCGGTAACGAGATTGAATTGGTATTGAGATACCGACGATCGAATCTCGGGCAAGTAACATACCGATGACAAAGGGAACAACATATATTGTTATGCGGTTTGACCGACAAAGATCTTTGTAGAATATGTGGGAGCCAATATGAACATCCAGGTTTCGCTATTGGTTATTGATTAGAGACATGTCTCGGTCATGTCTACATAGTTCTCGAACCCGTAGGGTCCGCACGCCTAACGTTCAGTGGCGATCGATATTATGAGTTTATGTGTTTTGATGTACCGAAGATAGTTCGGAGTCTCGGATGTGATCATGGACATGACGAGGAGTCTAGAAATGGTCGAGACATAAAGATTGATATATTGGATGACTATATTCGGACACCGGATGAGTACCGGGGGTCACCGGATAATTATCGGAGTGCCGGGGGGTTATCGGAACCCCCGGGGGATCTAATGGGCCAACATGAGCCTTAGTGGAGAGAGAGAGAGGGCCGTCCAAGGAAGGGTCGCGCTTCCCGAACATTTAATATTTGAATTTTTTTGATGTTTGCCTTTATTTCGAATTTGAATTTGAATCGGCTTCGGATTAACGCGGGGTTAACATCAGTGACATCGGTGACATGGCAACATTAGTAGAGGGTTATTGTAGTAGAATTATCACTACAAAAAATACACTTCCGTGATGATACGTGTTTGTCACAGTAGGTCGCTTTTTTTTCATGCATGTACATCCATGACAAATTTATGACAATATGAAGATAGTCATACCTGTGCTGTCGTAGAAGTGTTCCATGACATTACCAAAATTATCATCACGGAGGTGTCCACTTCCATGACGATAAATCGCGCGTCACAGAAGTGCTTTCGTCAAGGGTGACCGACACATGGCATCCACCGTAACGGAACACCGTTAAGCTATCGGGCCGGGTTTTGGATCCGATAACCCGTTAACAGCCCCGATCAATGGGAAATTTCCATGTGTAAAATTCTTATTGGCCGGACGAAACATGTGCCAGCTCGTCAGTGTGTCAGATAGGCGTCTATGATATGTCGACACGTGGCACGGCCCAACAAGTTTAAATGGGCCGGCCCAACTGAAGGCCCATAAGATTTTGCGGACCATAATGGGCCGGCCCAGCTAAAGGCCCACGAGATTTTGCGGACCGTAATGGGCTGGCCCAGCTAAAGGCCCACAAGATTTTGCGGGCCATAATGGGCCGGCCCAGGTAAAGGCCTCGAAGATTTTTGTGTGCCATAATGGGCCGGCCCAGGTAAAGCCCCCAAGATTCTTGCGGGTCATAATGGGCCGGCCCAGCTAAAGGCCCACGAGATGTCACCGACATTAATGGGCCGACCCAGCTGTAGGCCCACAAGATTTTGAGGACCCTAGTAGGCCGGCCCATTAACTGGCTGCCATGTTTTGGGCCAAATGCCAGCCCATATTTGATCCGGACCATTAATGGCCTGCCATGCTCCGGGCCTAATAGTGGCCCATATGAGATCCGGCCCGTTAAAAGCCTACCATGTTCTGGGCCAAATTACGGCCCAGATCAGGTCTGGCCCTTTAAGAGGCTTTGGGCTCAATTATGGCCCATATCAGATTCGGCCCGTCAAGTGGACACTATGCTTTTGGGCCCACTTGATAAAGGCCCACTTAGTAATTCAGCCTGATATTAGTTTTGGCCTCTTAAGGGCCCGTTTAACATTTCGGCCCTATATTAATTTCGGCCTGTTAAAAGCCAGTCATATAGTTGGGCCTAACTACGGCCATGTTTGCATCCGGCCTGCTCGCAGCCGATATCTGATTGGGCCAAACAAGGACCAAGACAATTTTGGCCTGTTAAAAGCCCGTGATTTGATTCGCACAATCATGGGCCGGGGTTCATTTCATGCTGCTGCGTAACTAGTATGAATTAAGAACAAAGCTACTCTATACAATAAAGAAATTACGGCATAGTAACTTAGAATAAACCTACACTATATAATAAAGGGTTTAAGGTATATTACATCCACTGGGCATCGAAGTTCGCCACCAGTGATCATAAAGCGCAATGTAGAAGCAGATTACAAAAACTGGGCACCATTGCAGCATAACAAAATAATACTGAACCGAGACCACTTCCAAGATAGTTCAAGAAAGGTTAGCCTTGCGGGGGAACTGCTACGCAAGCTGCCGAGCAAGGCTGTGAGACCGGCCTATCATGTCGGTCATAGCTTCCAGGTGTAGCTGTTTAGCGATGAGGTTCTCATTGGTGTTCTCCGCAATCTTTCTTAGAGATAGGACTTCAAGTCGAAGTTGAGTTGCAGAATGCCTTTCTGCTAGAACTTGGGACTGAAGAAGTCGAACTGATTCAGACAATGAATTCTGTGAGCTTGTCTGACTGTTAGTGTCAAGTAACTTGAACACTGCATCAAGACAAGACTTTGGGGTTGTCTCGCTATCTTCAAGATGTTTTGCCTTCTTTGCTGCAATATATGTTGGGTTTGTCTCACAACCTTCAGCAGACTTGTGCATGCCATCAGGCATATCACCCTGAAACAAAGCAGAGAGATGACAGGTTTTCCATGTGTATAAACAAAGATGATAACTGTTTTGTCAATTCTATCCAATTTCAAATTAGAAAATAAAGAGTATGTTCAAAATATCAATAGCATAATTTGGCATTGTTCATAATGCGGGGAGCTTCATCACACTACTGGATTACCATGTCAACATAACAAGCATAGATGAAGGGCAAAGAAAATCATTGTATCTATTTTGGATAATGTGCATGGAGTATATTCAAAATATCAATAGCATAATTTGGCATTGTTCATAATGCAGGGAGCTTCATCACACTACTGGATTACCATGTCAACATAACAAGCATAGATGAAGGGCAAAGAAAATCATTGTATCTATTTTGGATAATGAGCATGGCATGTTGTTCATATCATCAGCCACATCAGTAAGATAAAACAGGAGATGACAAGGTGCAAACATGGGCTGCTTCACCACACACTGGATTATAGATCCATAAAAACAAGCATACATATAGGGAGTAATGTGCATGGTATGAATAAGGAATTTGGTTTTACAAGTAAAACTTAGAAGTTACGGTTCTTATGAACATGCATTTTGGTAGAAACAGCAAACTAAACAGCAGTAAACGATAGGGAGTATGAGAAAATTAAACAGCAGTTGAGGATAAAGGCTTTAGAAGGACTGACTTACATTAACAGTTAACACCGGCTTTATAATGCCCTTCTCCATGTCAAGGGAAGGATAACTCAAGAATTTCAGCACATAATCTTCTTCATAAGCATTGCATGTACTCTACATTTTGTAGAGAGTAATTATAGATATGATAATACTGGAAGGGGTAGAGGATAATGAAGATAAGATGCAGATTGATGCTACATAATCAACTACCAATCCCTGGAAGTACAAGCGTTACAGGACAAAATGTACTAACAAGAGCAATGGGCTACACTTCTGCACTGGCATTGTGTGTGTATTCTACTTGTTGGTAAGATTAAACATAGATCTGATCTTTTTTAGTAAATGGTGGGCGAGGGAGATAAGATGCAGAATGCTACAAAATGAACCAATCCCTCTTCCCATAATACAAGAGTGTTTTGAACACTGGTGTACTATACAAAACATTCTTATATTATGGGACGGAGGGAGTAGCTGTTAACGTAAGTACAGTGATAGACCACGTTCAGACCTTACAAGAGGACTGCAGAGCTAAACCTCTTCAAAAGCATTGGGTTGATTCTAAATTTATGTAAGAGTCCATACGGATCTTATGATGTCCACCAAATGGACGATTACGAGGCTAACATGTGCAGTGATGCTACATAATCAAACAGCTATGAAAGTAAATATGGTCATACAGGGCAAGAGGTACTCACAAGAGCAATGCAGTGTGCAATATAGTTGCGAGATTCTGTGGTCCCTTGAGAATGAATGTTCTTTTGCTAACAGTTTTTTTACAAGTGAGACATTAAGGCAAATGCAAAAATGTAGTTCAAATTCTGATGTGATATCATAGACAGTACCTTACGCTGCAGCCGAGACCAATGTGTAACAAGATTATTCCAGTCACCGTCGGATAAATGTAGCACCGGAGACTTTACAGAAATTTTGTTTAGAGGCTTGCCATCGAAGTGCGCTTGCCTCAGGTAGGAACGATACTTCATCAACGAGTGCTTGAAAAGCGCAACCAACCCTTGCTCGTCATCACAATCCAGTTTGCGCCTCGCCTATTTAAAAGAATGAAATCTTGTGTCTTCTGTCAGCAGAAACATATGAAGTAAGGACCATGAATAACATTAGTACATTACTTAAGCGTAAGTTGCGGAGGAAGACTGGAAATTGTTCTGTGTCTGCGGTATAATCTTTCCATGAAGGAAAGATGCGCACAAAGTTCCTGACAACAACATAAGCTTTGTCTTCTAAACTGGGAAGAAATGGAACAGGGGTCCTATTTGCTGCAATTGGGGCTCTCTCTGGTTCGAAAAGGGATTTGGCAACTGGATTTGGTGTACTCTTTTCTGGAATGGGGGTTTTGCGTCGTATAGCTGGTGCTATGTCAACTGGCATAATCATATTGTTTGCTGCAGTTGGGGTCTGCTGAGTTAGGGCATCAGAAAGGACCAGTGTAGTAGGGCTAGAGTCTGCTAGAGTTGGGGTATTTTGTGGGCCAGGTGATATTGCAACTACACCTAATGGGCTATTTGATTTATCAGGTGCCACTACCTTTTCCAAATACTTTGCTTGTGCTCCTCCACGATCAGCAATCACCCTCTTCCTTTTGAACGTCTAATACACAAGAACAGCATTTGAATGGATAAATATGGTATGATGACAGATGGAATATGTACTGAAAATGGATAGGCAGGGTGTATTCACATACATGATGCGTAAACTAAGCTAATGGCGGTTCAACAAAGTAGAAGCAATGCAAAGCATCAGTTGCAAGATATGTGCGAGCAATGTAACCTTGGAAAGTTAGAGCAAGTACCTTGATGGGTGAATAAGATAGGGCATCTTCCTCTGACTCCTCCACTAGGGAGCTACATTGACTTAGGTCTCCCTCTAGCTCAGAATCACTGTTTAGGATCATATTCTGAGCATGAATCTGTAGGTGGAGAGTGTTTGCATTGCATTGCATCCATACTTGATTTCAGTGCCTTAATACCAAGTTTGACAGCCATGGCATTGTTCTACTTTATTCTTTTCATGCGCGCAAGCTCATAATCATTATGATGATGTTCAGAATCTGAGATTCATGAAAACATAAAAAGTAGTCAGATTATCTATGGAATGCATTGCGGTTTCAACTCGGAGAGTGTCTCCCTATAAACCCCTGCATATGCAAAGTTCACCTCCCCAACCGTGCTGACCAGACCACACACAAAGATACACACCCGAGCGGCGAACATGCATTTTCGAAACTAATTTAGGAACATTTAGCTGAAAAATTAAACAACTCTGTTTTAATAATATCAGATTCATATTTGAACAACTAAGCTTGTTTAGCTTGATGGGTGGAGCAGTGTTATTATGAAACGAAGCACGTATTCTGATCGTATAGTGATCATAAAAGGGGGAAACTCTAAGCCTATATTTTTTAGCAAAAGAGGGTTTCCCCTCTGGTTTCTATTAAAGAAACCACCACGGAACCAACATGATCAATTAAACCCTAAGCATGATCAATTAAACTGTATTATGGTTGTGCCATGGCAGATTTGAAGCTGCAAACTGGAGAAATGATATTTAGCATCCATTGTTTGCTTCGAACTAAGAACTAAATTCTAAGAGCTGAAAAGAAAGTAGAGTAACCAAGTTAAGATCTATTTTCTGGTTGATATCAAAAAGTTGAGGAGATATGAAGTACCACCTCTCTTGCGGCACCGTGTAGGCATCGGGGGTGCGATGGCTGTCAGTGGCGTTGAAGCAGATCTGTGACGGTAGACGGGTGCATCGGGGGATAAGTCCCGTTGCGGTGGAAGAGAAGGTCGTGTGAGCGGCCCCGACAAAGAGGACGACGGTGCCGATGAAGCGAGAGGACGTGATGCAAGGCTGTTGGTCCATCGCGTGGGTGAGAAATGTCCATCTCTAGCAGTGGACGACGCGGTCTTGGTAGGCACTCTGGCATGGTGGAGGACGGTGGTGATGGATGTGGTGAAGGACGGCAGCGATGGATGGGGTGGCGGACGGAGGCTGCTGTGGGAATGGGGTGTTCTAGCGTGGACGGTGTATGAATGGGAAAATGGAGGGAGAGGTACGGGGAACCATGTTTTTGGGACGCGTTTGTCTGAAATATGGGAAAGTTACGAACTTATCCCCCGTTTCAAATTTGGACGTCTCATCGGTTGGGGATAGGACGGTAATCTCGCATCTCCCAAATATTTGCTGGTAACTATTTCAGGCGAGGAGAGGGTGTTTTGCCGCCCATGGTTGGCGCCCACGGTGTATGAATGGGGCTGACAGGTAAGGCGGTTGTGTCACGTCTGATGGAAGTTACACATCTTCCCCTATTTAAAATATTAGCCTACATCTATTTCGGACAAGGAGAGTTTGTTTTTCCGCCCACCGTGTATGAATGGGGAATTGAGGGAGAAACAGAGGTCTTTCGGACGAGCTTGAATCAAATGAGTTTTGCCGCCCATGTTTGACGCCCACCATGTCGGAATGGGCTCAGAGGCGGTCGTGTCACGCCTAATTGAAGTTACTAACCTACCCCTATTTAGAGCAGTGGAAATCGGGCTGATGGATTGTCCGTGTAATGGGTAGACAGTAATTTCCATCTCCCAAACACTTGGCTTAGGGAAACCGATGTGGGAGTGGACATTTTGCTGTTTCTTTCGAATTTTGGGACAATAAGCATCCACGTTTACCCTGGCAACTAAATTCGAATCCATTTTGTATTCCTATATGAATCTTTATAAATCATTCTATGTGTTTTTATATATCTTCAAAAGGACAACAAAGATGTATTCCACTGTCATATATGAATATGGTTTACAAATGCCGGTACTCAAATTCAGAAACTAGAATCCAGTTTAAGGTGAATTCGAATATTTGGAACACTTCATGTCCAACTCAAATGTCACACGCAGCATAATGTGTACTCCCATTTAGATATGTACACAAGCGATGTATCAAGATTCAAATACCGAGTCAATCAACCAAGAATGTACGGAACTAACAGACATATAAACACTTATAGAGTATATGGATCAATAATATCAACTAACATACATAAGCCAGGCTGCTGTACTTTTTTTTGGGTACAACAACATCCTTTTTTTAGCCAGCATCTTGGCCCTTTCCGATGCATGCCACTTATGGTCCATCTATACTAGTATTGCTGAATGCACATTCAGCCCGATTCGCATATTTGTAGGTCTGGCACAGCAATCCAAATGAAATGTCTCCGAGTCTTATCAATTAATACAGACTTGTGCTCAAATAAAATTACAAACAAAAAAACAAAAAAAACAATTATTACATGATCTCTAAAACAAATGGTTTGATTGATTACATGAACAGACAACACAAAGGTTATTCAACTACGGAAAGAACATTTCACCTATGATTTACCAAGTAGGAATCTAATTTCCTTTTTTCCTTCAAGACCTTAACAATCTGGTCAGTCTCAGCTTGCTTCGATTTGAAATCCACCAAATATTTAATGGTTGTCTTGAGTAATGCTTGTGATTGTGCTGTTTGCTTCCTCAACATGTCAACTTCATCTCTAAGTGCAGAAGCAGAATCTCTTTCTACCACTAGTTTAGCCTCTAGAGCATCAACAGTTGGCAATTCATAATGCATGATTGGGCCGGTGCCACTGCTGTGGGATGATGCAACGTCCATGGGGACCTCACTCTTTGATCTTGGGCTAACCTGTTTTGCCATTAAAGTTCCGATTGGATTCAGAAAAGTTGAAGTTAGCAAAACATCTCAACTAGGAGTTATAACAGCAAACCAGTTAAACAAACAAGGAATTAAAGAGTATCAATTGGATGCTGAAAAGTAGTTATTAACATCATTGTAACCCGCTGTTGTAGCAGCAAAGCAGTTAAACAAACAAGTAGATATTTAAGTTAAGGCAAACAGCTAATTCTTAACAGTAAGTATCAAACACATAGATAGGCGCAGTCTACAATATGATTAACAGATTGTGCCATTATGTAATCAGTAGCAAACTAAATTAATCCAAGCAACATAATTGAACAATTTTCCAATAAGTGGCTAACTAAAATTCCGAGAAGCAAGTAACTGAACTTACGCTAGTTCTTTGTACAGGCACACTGCAACTTCTTTTTCGCTTACATGGTTGTACGAAGGAGTCCATGGCATCAATTGCTTGGATACGCAGTCCCAATACTTCTTTCTTCCCACACTGCATGGGTAAGTTGAATGGTTAATCTGGTAAGATGGTACGTCCTTGATATGTTATATGAGGACGTGTAGTCAGACTAGTTGTAGCCAAACACATCACACTGGCTTTTACTGTATATTTCATGTGATTACTTTTGGCATATCGAGATCTAAGCAATCTATAATAGGATGAAAAGACTGGCATCCTTCACATTATTGGCGAACTCGGTTCATAGAAACAAGCAATTCAACCTGATAGAGGCTAAGGTGTCCCGATGTTTCGATGAGATGGTGGCTATCGTTTTCTGTGGGAGTCGACCTTGACGATCCGACTACGAACGTGCGAGACGTCGTGCCTTAGCAATCGCTAAACCAACTTTCGAGGGTTATTGACCACGTCGGAGCACGATCAACCTGACCACGAGGGTCTATTTCCTGTGAGCAAACGAAGAACAAGCAAGAAACCGAGATTGCAATCAGGATATTGCGAATATAAGATGAAAGCTTTATTGATCAAGGTGGGGTTCTGTGACGTCTTGGTCTGGTCGTTGGACACAAACGAAGTACGCGAAGTTGCAGCTATGGCGAACTTTTAATCTAAACAAAACCCAAAGTCTAAACGACGCCCTAAGGGCTGTATATATGGAGGAAGAGGGGGGAATTTCGTGGCCCTTGAGGGTGGGGTCCGAAACCAACCCTAACTCTTGTTTCCCCACACATACGGACTCTAAAAATAGCCTATACTTAAGTATTTCGAAATTATATGGGCCTGACCCATTAATAAGGTGACGCAGCACCTAGAATAGCCTATGGACGAATATTATGAAGTGGCATCTTGTATATTTCGTCCAAGGCTTCATGCACTCCTTATGGCGGCTTCAAAGTCCTGAAATCATCACTTGTAACTCCGTTCTTGATCCCCTTGCGCATGCCATCAACTCCATGCATGTTCTTGCTCCAATGTTCATCCTTCTCCAAGCTAGGCCCTTCATTTGTAAGCAAAACAAATGTATCCAATTTAGGCAGCATCATAATCTCATGAACATTAGAATCATTACCAAGAAACGAAAGTACCTGGTAATTTAATTGGCGTGCGCGAGCTCTAGTAATTGGTCTAGTATATGTAACAGTAGGGGCTGTGGGTGTAACAATGGTATTGATGTCCTCATCATCCTCCCCTTCTTGAAATGAAGTCGTCCTCGACGGAAGCGCATCTTCCTCACCGAAATAAGGCTTCCAATCTGCAATGTTAAAAGTGGGACTAACCCCAAAATCTACAGGTAGCTCAAGTTTATATGCATTATAATTTATTTTCTCTAACACCTTAAAAGGACCATCAACACGTGGCATTAGCTTTGATTTGCGCAGATTAGGAAATCTATCTTTACACAAATGTAACCAAACAAGATCTCCAGGCGCAAACACAACATGTTTTCTACCCTTATCTCCAGCAAGTTTATATTTAGCATTCATACGCTCAATGTTATCCTTAGTTAACTCATGCATTTTTAAAATCAATTCAGAACGTTCTTTAGCATCAAAATTAACCTTCTCTGAAGATGGAAGAGGCAACAAATCAATAGGTGCACGAGGTAGGAAACCATACACAAT
The DNA here is from genome assembly GCF_018294505.1 of Triticum aestivum. Taxonomy (NCBI): domain Eukaryota; kingdom Viridiplantae; phylum Streptophyta; class Magnoliopsida; order Poales; family Poaceae; genus Triticum; species Triticum aestivum. The sequence goes on along the minus strand of NC_057797.1, from coordinate 340,189,465 downwards.
TTCAAAAGGGCACATCTTAGTAGTAGAATGCAATGAACGATTATAAGAAAATTCAATATGAGGCAAGCATTCTTCCCACATTTTCTTGTTATTCTTCAAAACAGCCCTACCCATAGTAGACAATGTTCCATTGACTACTTCAGTTTGTCCATCAGTTTGGGGGTGACAAGTAGTACTAAAAAGCAGCTTAGTCCCCAACTTAGCCCATAAACATCTCCAAAAGTGGCTAAGAAATTTAGTATCATGATCTGAAACAATAGTATTTGGCACACCATGTAAGCGAATAATTTCACGAAAGAACAAATCAGCAACATTAATAGCATCATCGCTTTTATGACATGGTATAAAGTGTGCCATTTTCGAGAACCTATCCACGACAACAAATATGCTATCCCTCCCCTTCTTTGTTCGAGGTAAACCTAAAACAAAGTCCATAGATATATCCTCCCAAGGAACACTAGGTACAGGCAAAAGCATATATAAACCATGAGGATTGTGTCGTGACTTAGCTCTTTGACATGTAGTGCAGCGAGCAACAAAACGCTCAACATCCCGTCTAATCTTTGGCCAAAAGAAATGTGTAGCAAGTATATCCTCCGTCTTCTTGACGCCAAAGTGTCCCATTAATCCTCCTCCATGCGCCTCCTGCAACAACAAAAGACGAACGGAGCTAGCTGGAATGCATAGCTTGTTAGCACGAAACACAAATCCATCGTTAAGAACGAACTTGTTCCAAGTTCTCCCTTCCTTACAATTCTGCAATATATCTTTAAATTCAGCATCATGAACATATTGATCTTTGATGGTCTCCAAGCCAAATATTTTAAAGTCAAGTTGTGAAAGCATAGTATAACGATGAGACAAGGCATCAGCAACAACATTTTCTTCACCCTTCTTGTGTTTAATGACATAAGGGAAAGTCTCAATGAATTCAACCCATTTAGCATGTCTACGGTTCAGTTTTGCTTGACTTTTAATGTGTTTCAAAGATTCATGATCAGAATGTATAACAAATTCCTTGGTCCATAAATAATGTTGCCATGTTTCTAAGGTCCGAACAAGAGCATATAATTCTTTATCATAAGTAGAATAGTTCAGACTAGGCCCACTCAATTTTTCAGAAAAGTATGCAACAGGTTTTCCATCTTGTAATAACACACCTCCTAATCCAATTCCACTAGCATCACATTCAAGCTCAAAAGTCTTATTGAAATTAGGAAGTGGGAGTAAAGGAGCATGTGTCAACTTATCTTTCAATACCGTGAAAGCTTCTTCCTATGCGGTACCCCAAACAAAAGGCACATCCTTCTTTGTAAGCTCGTTGAGAGGTGTAGCAATGGTGCCGAAATCTCTCACAAAACGCCTATAGAAACCAGCGAGGCCAAGGAAACTCCTCACTTGTGTGACCGTTTTGGGCTGCGGCCAACTCTCAATAGCTTCAATCTTGGCTTTATCAACTTCAATTCCCTGTGGAGTAACAACATAGCCAAGAAAAGATACTCGGTCGGTGCAAAAGGTGCACTTTCCAAGGTTTCCAAACAAACATGCATCACGTAGAGCAATAAAAACAGCACGTAAATGTTCCAAATGTTCCTCCAAAGATTTGCTGTAAATCAATATGTCATCAAAGTAAACTACCACAAATCGTCCAATGAAAGCACGTAAAACTTCATTCATTAACCTCATGAAAGTACTAGGTGCATTAGTTAACCCAAAAGGCATGACTAACCACTCATATAATCCAAACTTAGTTTTAAATGCTGTTTTCCATTCATCACCCAATTTCATACGAATTTGATGGTATCCACTACGCAAATCAACTTTGGAGAATATTGTAGAGCCACTCAACTCATCAAGCATATCATCTAGCCTAGGAATAGGATGACGATAACGAATAGTAATATTATTAATGCCTCTACAATCAACGCACATACATGACGTGCCATCCTTTTTCGGCACTAAAATGATAGGAACAGCACAAGGACTAAGGGATTCGCGTATATAACCTTTGTCGAGCAGTTCTTGTACTTGACGCATAATCTCCTTCGTCTCCTCTGGATTGGTACGGTATGGTGCACGGTTGGGTAGCGAAGCACCGGGAAATAAGTCAGTTTGATGCTCAATCCCTCGAATGGGTGGTAATCCCGGTGGCACGTCTTGTGGAAAGACGTCAGCGAACTCCTGCAAAATGTTAGTGACAGCAGGGGGCAAAGAGGAAGGCACGTCCTCGAATGAAAATAATGCCTCTTTGCACACAAAAGCATAGCAAACAGATTTGCTAAAATCTAGCTCATCAATATCAGATTTGGTGGCAAGTAAACATGCACTTTTCAATTTAATTTCAGAAACAACAGTAGATGGTTTATTATTAGGCTTCATTTGGTGCTCAAATTCTTTTGCCACAATCTGATTTTCACTCTTATTTGTCTCCTGTTTTGCTTTATTAGCTCTATAATATCATCTTTCAAAATGGAATCAGGAGTCATAGGAAGCAAAGTAATATTCTTATCGTTATGAACAAGAGTATACTGATTGTTTCTACCATGGTGTACAGAATTTTTATCAAATTGCCATGGTCTACCAAGTAATAAGGAACATGCTTGCATAGGTACCACATCACAATCAACATAATCAGCATATGTAGAGATACTAAAATGCACACGAACAGTACGTGTTACCTTAACCTTGCCGCTGTTGTTGAACCATTGGATGTAGTAAGGATGTGGATGTGGTCTTGTGGTGAGAGATAGCTTCTCCACCATCTCCATGCTAGCCAAGTTATTGCAGCTCCCTCCATCTATGATCACGCGAACAGAACGTTCCTTCACAACTCCCTTTGTATGGAACAAATTATGCCTCTGATTTTGCTCAGCTTGTGTAACCTGCACACTCAAAACACGTTGAGCAACTAAACATTCATACCTGTCAGCATCTTCAGGAGCCATGTATTGCGTCTCATGATCAGAATCGTCTCCACCATGTTCTTCACGTGTAATAAGAGCCAAGGTCTCCTCATCATAGTCACTAGCAGACTCATACCCACCATCCTCAGTAACAATCATCACATGCTTAGATGGGCATTCTCTCGCATAATGACCTCCACCCTTGCAACGTCGACAAATAATATCATGTGTTTGCCCTGTTGATGCCATGGATGAAGAAGAGCTCTTTGCAGGCCCAGAAGGTGTGCTCTTGGCAGATAGTGGTGATTGTGCCTGCTTTATTGTATCACGGTTGGAGGTGGCAGCCGACGGAGGCGCCGGTGTAGCAGAACATGTGGAAGTAGATGATGCACGTGGTGTCCATGATGAAGGTCGACCTGCAGAAAAGTTAGTCCGCGCCAATGCCTGTCGATCCCGCACTTCACGTTCAGCTTTACAAGCAAGATGGAATAAACGAGTGATATTAGTATACTCCTTATACTCTAGAATCTTCTGAATCTCTCTATTTAATCCACCCATAAAACGTGCAAGCATAGCTTCATTCTCGTCAACAATACCACATCTAATCATGCCAGTTTGTAATCCCTGATAATATTCTTCTACAGAATTTTTCCCCTGTCTTAAGCGCTGCAATTTTTTAAGTAATTCACGTTGATAATATGGTGGAACCCAACGAGTACGCATAGCAGTTTTCAAAGCAGCCCAAGTAGCCGGAATAGGATATAATCTACAATGCTCAGACCACCAAAAACATGCAAAACTAGTGAATGCACAAACAGCAGCAGGAACACGTCTCTCCTCGGGATATTGTAAACATGTAAATCGTTGTTCAGTTTCTAACTCCCAAGTAAGATATATATCAGGAACATATCTACCCTCAAATGGTGGAATATTCAATTTTAGTTTAGGGAGATGGTCATGATCTCGTACCTGAGGGTGAGCCCTACCATTGCCATTATTTGCATGTGGACGACCTGGTGGTTGCTGTGCTAGTGGTGGCACGTAGTTCTGATTGTGATCAACCTCATCCTCATAATCTCCCACATAATCATCCTCCTCCACATCAGCAGTAGGAGCCACAGAAGTATCAACAGCAGCACCAGCAGTTTGGCCCGACTGAAGAGGGACACGGCTCGCTCGGCGGAGGGCTGTTTCCCGACGTGGAGGTAGTCGATGTTGTTGCTGTTGTTGCAGAGGTGCGGCAGGAGCAGCCGGTGGTGGTGGTGGAAAACGCGAAAGCAATTCAATAAACTTGTTATCGAGCTTTGTTTCAAATGTCTTCTCCATGCCATCTATCCTCTCCATGGCCTCGTCAAATCTGTTTATCACATCGTGCACCTGTCCACTCATCATTTGCTGAAACGTATCATGAAGCTCCTTGTTCGTCAAGTTCTCCCAGTCAGTCTCGTCGGCTTGTGATCCTGGCATGGTTAGCAGCAATAGAAACACACAAGAATATGATCCTACACACTACTAACAAGTGGTGGTGGTGGCGGGTGTCACAAATCCGTCAAGCAAATCTCAAATTCTTACCAGTTCTTACCCAACAGCAGGCGGTGATCGGCAACCGTTGTAGTCAAAACTCTCAAAAGCTTGGATAGAGCGATTGCCAGGGAGAGTCAAACGCATGACGTAGATGTATGTGGAGCTGGGAAGGCTTATAGTATGGTAGCAAAAAGGGTCAGCAATAATCAATTCAGAGATGCAAAGTTGAATAAACGCTCAATGACGGTACTGTGCTGGTCCTAGGCTAGACCGTGCTAGAGACGCGAGCCTAGAACACTAACAAAATCACGACGCTGCACGTAAATAAGGGAAAAGCACACTCTGGAACTCTTTTTTTCGCTCTTTTTTTTTTGCGCTCCTTTTTTTTGCGCTCCTCTTTTTTTTGCGAAAAATCACTATAATGGCGAGTGTCTCAAAACTCTTCCCTCGTCAAACTGATAGGATGGGCACGAAATTTTTTTTTCACTTTTTTTTCGAGAATCAGGGCAGCGACGACGAGAAAGTGCGACAAAAAATCACTATGATGGCACGTGGCTCAAAAGACCTACGCAGGCAAGGAAACATGAAATGGAATTTAGATTGATCTCAAGAACAAACCTAATATGAGAAGAACTCGGATTGGTGGTGGATATATGGTTGCGGATTGGTGGTGGCATATGGATATGGATTCAGAGCGGTGGCGGATAAGCAAAAGTGGTAGATGGGCGATGATGATGGTGTGGCGGTGGCGTGACAACTTATGACCAGAACTCGAAACTCTAAAAGACTAGACTCTAAGACCAGCAACTTGACACGACGATGCAACCACAAATTCAACAAAGCAAAAACCCTAAAAAGATTATGCAAAGGCTCAGATTGGTTCGGATATGATGAACTAACCCTAATTTTTTTTTCTGGCTTTTTCGTGGACTGTAGGTATGAAGAACAGACTCGATCTAATCTATGAAAAACTGTAAAATCTCACCGAGCAACCTGGAAATCTGATACCACTTGATAGAGGCTAAGGTGTCCCGATGTTTCAATGAGATGGTGGCTATCGTTTTCTGTGGGAGTCGACCTTGACGATCCGACTACGAACGTGCGAGACGTCGCGCCTTAGCAATTGCTAAACCAACTTCCGAGGGTTATTGACCACGCCGGAGCACGATCAACCTGACCACGAGGGTCTCTTTCCTGCGAGCAAACGAAGAACAAGCAAGAAACTGAGATTGCAATCGGGATATTGCGAATATAAGATGAAAGCTTTATTGATCAAGATGGGGTTCTGTGACGTCTTGGTCTGGTCGTTGGACACAAACGAAGTACGCGAAGTTGCAGCTATGGCGAACTTTTAATCTAAACAAAACCCAAAGTCTAAACGACGCCCTAAGGGCTGTATATATGGAGGAAGAGGGGGAAATTTCGTGGCCCTTGAGGGTGGGGTCCGAAACCAACCCTAACTCTTGTTTCCCCACACATACGGACTCTAGAAATAGCCTATACTTAAGTATTTCGAAATTACATGGCCCTGGCCCATTAATAAGGTGACGCAGCACCTAGAATAGCCTATGGACGAATATTACGAAGTGGCATCTTGTATATTTCGTCCAAGGCTTCATGCACTCCTTATGGCGGCTTCAAAGTCCTGAAATCATCACTTGTAACTCCGTTCTTGATCCCCTTGTGCATGCCATCAACTCCATGCGTGTTCTTGCTCCAATGTTCATCCTTCTCCAAGCTAGGGCCTTCATTTGTAAGCAAAACAAATGTATCCAATTTAGGCAGCATCATAATCTCATGAACATTAGAATCATTACCAAGAAACGAAAGTACCTGGTAATTTAATTGGCGTGCGCGAGCTCTAGTAATTGGTCCAGTATATGTAACAGTAGGGGCTGTGGGTGTAACAATGGTATTGATGTCCTCATCACATCCATTCTGTGGGTAAATCAAAAGTGCCACTGGAATATTTTTCACTATCCAATCATACACGCAAAAAGGGGCGACGCCACCATACGGGCTGGTATGGGCGGCCGCCTCAGGTGGCTGGAAAGTGTGCACCTAGTTTGAGTCGTCCAGGTTGGCCCATGCTAGTTTTGTTCGTCCCAACGCACGAGCACGCAATGTAAAAATGAAGAAAAATGTTTCAATTTGGATGGGCCAATAACGTAAGTGCAAGGCAGGCCCTATAGTAGGCTCGCGGCCCAAACGAGCGCCTCCCGTATCGATCAACAGCAGGAAAAAATTCCAATTCATTCACTCGAGCCTCCAGTCTGGTTCGCTCCTAACCTAGCCGCCGCTGGACAGACCGACACAGCACTTCCTCGCGCCCTCGTTGGAGGGCGGTCGCTGGGCCTCAAGCGAACGGAAGGACAAGAAGATGAAGATCCAACCCTGGGTGTAGCCTGCGTGGGAGGAAGCGGCAGCAGCACGGGCATGGCATCGAGCTTGCGCAAACGGACAGTCGCTAATTGCAAGAGTAGCATGCGCAACGAGCAGGTACATCACATCCCTGATTATATCTAATTCAACTCTTCAATTTCTGGCGAATAGTTAAACCTGACGGTGTTGTAAAACTGCTTGTATGTAGGGAATCTATGAGAAAATGAAACCAATTTCTACTTATTTTATAACTCCCCAATCAATACTGAACTGACTAAATCTGATGTATCTAATCAAGTTTCCGATGCAAACATACAAGCTCATGTTGTTCTTGAGCCTGAAGTGTCTAATGAACAGACTGCTAATGAAGGATTTGATGCAAACATTTTACATGCTCCTAGTGATGAACATATAGTGTCTAATGAGGGATCTAATGCAAGCATTTTGCAAGCTCATTGAAGGATTTAGTGTCTAATGATGATCTATTATGTTGAGAGAGATAGAGATTTGCAGGCATTGATGACAAGCAAATTATAGTGCATTTTCATAGCTTGAGGAAACGTCGAGGCCATCTACCAGAAAGTCCCTGTATCATGACAACATAGCATAAATACTTTTCTAATTTGTTGTTTGAAACTATTGGCATACTTGTGCAGGATAGATATATTGATATGCAGTTTGCGCACTGGTTATACATGCAATTACACTTCGATATTTTCAGCCAGAGAACGAATAATTCAAGCAGGTACAGACCATGTTTGTAGTCCTTGTACACCATGTTGCATTTTTTGTTTTTTGGTGCTTGCATCATTTAGTGTTTATAATCTGAACTACTTTGGATCATTAGCTGGTTTTCAAAGTGCATGTAGCTTCACATTTCTCAAGTTATGTTGATTTTCGGAGTGCAAGTGCCTTCGTATTTTTTAAGTTAAATGTTGGCCCCTGGTAACTTGAATTCGTGGATCATCCACTGCACACAAATCATACATGAATGCCAGTACGAATTAAATCAAATGCAGGGACTTACGCTAGCTCGTTGTACAGGCTCACTGCAGCTCTGCTTGCGCTTGGCATGTTCCATGTACAAGTCCATGTTACCACTTGCTTGGATGTGCAGGCCTTGTGCTCCTTGCATCCCCCTCTGCATTTTTGACACAACGAATGGTTGATCAAATAAGAGGAATCGACCTTGATGTTGTACCGGAGGACAGATACTTACAAGGTTATACGGGTGTGCAAGATGTGTACCAGATCCCGTAGCGCCGTCATGCTTCGCTAAAATATGGATTTGCTTGTTTCAGATGATATCTCCAGAAGAAATAAGAGTTAAGGTCAGAGTTGCATAGGCGTGTAAGCTAAGAGAGCAGTGAAAGGATATCCAAACATCGTCGGAACAATGCACAAGGGAGTGATGTGTGGATACCTAGTTCAGGCTGGCGTTTGGGCATGCTCGCCTAGCTAGAGTGCGGGTCACTTCAGAGCTGTTGAGGGTGATGCGCTGGTGTTGGCTAGCCGCGCACGTATGCAGATCTTGAGTGGCAGCGGAGCGCTACGATGCGATGGACGAGACCGTTGGTGAAGCCCCAACGGCCTTGGGGGGCGGAGGTGCGACGATGTGCTTGGTGAAGTATCCCCGGTGAGCTGGGAGACGGCATCGGTGAAGCGCACCTGATGCGGTGGAACTCGGTGTCTGTGAGGCACGTCGGTTGCAGCGGCCGACGTTGTCGGTGGACCACCCGGTGCAGTGGACGAGGGCGTATATGAGGTAGCTCTGGTGCGGTGGTGAAGCGCAACCATCGTCTTCGTCGTCGTCCGGCACAGAGGTGGGGAATGGTGGGGAAAGAGACGAGACGAGGGGCAATTCGAGGGTTGGCTGCGAATTAGGGATTTGAGCAATCTGGGCGCGGAAGGGGATGGTGGAGAAGAGAGATTTTCCAGGGCTGGAATTGGGGCCGCCAGATATTTCAATCCGAAACATGGAAGCGTGAACTTATATTGTCGTCGTCCTTTTTGGGGGGGGGGTGGGTGGGTGGCTGGGTGCTACGCGTCCGTCTGACACACGCGACCACCCCGACAAGACTATGCTTCGGTGCCTTAAGGCACCTGCCTTTGTGTCCATGACATATGGGCCCAACAGGTGGCTGGCCCACATGTCAGTGACGTAAAGGCAATTGCCTTTAAGGCACCGAAGCAGCGTCCACAACCACACGCCCCTGGTTTGCCTGGTGCGCCTACATTTGAGAATGCAAATGAATCTTCTTTCATCTGCAAACGAATCTGTATGTATTATCATGCCCGTGTTTTCCTTGCAATAATTAGTCATTCGAAACGAGATACTCCATCCGTTCACTTTTGTAAGTCGTTTCAAACAACTTAAAATGAACTATTTTGCACATTGTCTGAAATGTCTTCAAGGTCTTATAAAAGTGAACAGAGGGAGTACTATAAATTAATTAATGAGGTGTTATTTGAAAAAAAATCAAAACGGTACCCACGCTAACGTGGATTAGAGTGTGTCTCACATAATTAGTTATTTGAATTAGAGTGTGTGTCACGTAGTTAGTTATTTGAATTAGAGTGTGTGTCACGTAGCGATCTCCAATTCTAACGTGGATTTCGCATTTCATTGTATCCACGCTACTTTTTTAATACAAATGCATATGTATATGATGAACACCATGGTAGTGAGAAAACTTTTGGATGGATTCAAACATATGACCTACAAAATAGCACAACAAACTGAGTCAATGTCAACTTTTCGAAACTTAGTATGGCAAGAATTTGAAATAATTACCCGTATGCCTGCTCCTCAATTCAAATCTTACAATGTACACCAAATTGAAACATCGATATTAAGTCTCGTACTATGTACATTCAAATGTTGTTTTCAGCCCCCCACACAAACGCTACATACTTCCTATATCGTTCAATCTTCCTCTCCTAACCACCTTAGGAAGCTATTGGTTTCCAACACACGTTCATTCTTTCTCTCCATGTTTCGATCTCTAAGTCTCTCAACTACACAACCCCTTTTTCCACTCTGTTACCAAATGTATTTACCTCACACACCAGCCATTGCACCCCATGCCAAGCTCTCTCTCCCCCCTCTCCCTCTCACCCTCTCGCGCTAAATACATGCATTGCCTATCTAGCCCCCCAACCTCTCGTGCATGCGCATGCACGCACGTTGTATATCTAGGTCACTCCCTCGAGACTGTCTCACTCTTTCTTCCGCACGGCGGGCCACACTCGCTCAATCTCGCTCTCTTTATCCGAGTCTCGTTTAACCTCGTTTTCTTTCACACACATGATATATCTCCCTGTTCGGGCCTCGATCGACACACTCTATACTCTCTCACGCAGATTGTCTATCTAGGTCAGTCCATCCAAGCCGCCACCACTCTTTCGACCTCATGGTGGGCCACGCTCACTCAATCTCTCTCTCTCTCTCTCTCTCTCTCCGTATGTCTCGATTGACCTCACTCTTTCTCGGACAAAAATGATATATCACCATGTTTGAGCCCAATTCGACCTATTCACATTGTATACTCTCTCACGCACATCATCTATCTAGGTCACTCTCTCCAACCCGTCTCACTCTTTCGATCGCACGGCGACCCTATGTGATTGGTTGACCTTGCTTCCTCCCACGCACAAAATATATCTACACGTCCTCATTTACTGGTGGGTTCCATGTGTGCTCTCTTTCTCTCCTCCCCTTCTGTGTTTAGACGCACGGGCAAACAGGAAGAACTCGCGGGCGATGTTGCCGTTGACCATATCTGGACGCGTTCACAAGTCACGGCACCAGTTTCACGTACTAGCAGCACTAGTCAGTGTGTACGTGCAATGCACGTTAATTTGGATGTATATTAAGTGCATGCGGATATATTAACTACTAGGATATTATTTGCGTGTTGTCATGTGATTAGCACTATTTTTGGCATGAAATTAACTGCACGCTAAATGTGTTGAGCGCTCGACATTGAAGCAGTCTAGGTCGTTGGATGATAAGGAATACATGTGGCTTGATGACGTTTTATATTTAATTTGATACGGCTCTAGCAGAACATTCAATCGATCAAATCAAACATTTTGTTCAGTCTGACTCCGACTTTAAATTATAGGACGATCGATATAAAGTAAACGGAATTGATAAATGTTCGGATTTTAAGCATGGCAATCCGAACGTTTTTCATGGAAAATTTAGATTACGCGGAGGCAGCGGGGGCGTCTCGCGGTCGGAAGCGGCTACTCTGCCGTGCTCTGTGTGTCATCGGCCCACTGAGCGACGGCGATAGCGGCGTCTTGCGCCTTTGTTGGCATATTCCTGGACGTTGGCCTAGCTTCAAGGAAGGCCAAAATGTTCTGGACTTCGGAGCGAGTCGACTAGCGTTGGTGCAAGAAAGCGGTCGACGGCGGCCATCCATGCCGCTGAGGGGGCACTGGCACCCGCGCAGGGACATGCGCTGTCAACGGTGCGGCGGAGACATTCGTGTGCACGGGCACCGGCATGGGCGCGCACGTCAGTGCACGCGCAGGCGCAGGCGCTGGCAGGTGCACGGGCACCGGCACGGGTGTGCACGTCATTGCACGCGCAGGCGCATGCGCTGGCAGGTGCACGGGCGCGTGAAAGTCGGCGGGCACCTCGTGGAACCCCGTGGGATCAAGCTCGGCAACAATGTGCGGCTCCCAGCCCATCAATGCCACGGGGATGGGCGCTGGCGCTGTCGGGGCGACGGGGGTCGGAACGGGAGCGGGGACAGGCGCGATGTCTTCCCGCAAGGCCAGTTCAAGCTCGTCCCAAAGCGCCTTATGTTCTTGAGACTCCGGTTGGGTGTCTTCCTCAGGAAATTGGAACACTAAGGGCAGACCATCGTGATGCGGCATGGCGTATGTTTAGGTCAGGCTAGTTGGAGGTAGATGATAGGAGAATCAGAGAGGAAGAGAGAGGATTGTAGCGATACTCCCTCCTTTTCGATTTATAAGGCTCAATTCAAAAATCTCACCAACCAAGGTAGATGGTGAGTGGTGGAATACTTTTTGTAGTTTGCAAAAGCATCCAATTAATGCTCTTGTTTTTCTCAAAAAAATATGTTTACCAATGCATTAATTGCAATGCATGCATGCATAAATTACATGCATTGGTTAATTTTCTCTTAATACTTGCATGCGATGATTTAATTTACCTTGGAATCTGAACATGTGATGGGAAACAACAAAATTGAGCCTTATAAAATGGAAAAACTAATATTTTGAGATAAGCCCTATAAACCGGAAAGGAGGGAGTACAGGGTAGTGCGGGGTTGATTTTAAACTGCGGCGCCGGCGACATTAAAAGTGGGAGCAGTTGGGACGACGGTGGGCGGCGGAGCCTAGTCAAAGGGCTCGCCTCCCGGTGAGCCTGCACAGCGGTCTGCTCGCACGCCTCCCTGACAGCCGGCGCAGCGGTCTGCTTGCACACCTCCCATCGACTCACACGCTTGCTCGGACGGCACCTGCCGATTGCCGATGAGAAGCGGGGACTCGTGGCGGCGCGTAAACGCCCACAGTTTCAATAGTGAAAGCGTTCGCCTTAACGTGAAAGGTCTTTCTTCCAAAATACCATGGCTCTTCATTTGTGCAACTTGTCATAAGCATCTTGTCTCAAATTGAAGAAAAAACTTACGAAGTAATATTTGTGCCATATCACGTGACCATGCTTAGTTTCAAGAATTTATGCTCACTTTTGGATTTTCAGAAATTTAAGATCCAGGATTCGAAACAATATCATAACCTGCATCATGCAATAAATTTTCAAGCCGTACATCTGTCCTGTTGTATTTCTTAAGAAAGGATTTGGTCAAACATTTTGCTTAGTTAGACTTCAGACAAGTTATATATGCAGAGTAAAAGGATAATCCCTCTGTACCAGTGCATTGCCTGATATATTAACTCAAGTACTAGGCACGAACAAACGGGCTCAATTCTGTGCTCATCCTGGTGTAGTAGTAGTAGTAGTAGGCAATGCAGTGGAAGGGTGACCTTGATGAGCGGCGACCGAGGGAATTGAACCGTGCTCGGCATGGTAGGTAACGTTGTCTAGTTACTAAAGCATCCCTCCGTTGTTCATCGGTAGTCATTATGGACCGGGGACATGAGGGGAATTTCCTAGGGCTGGAATTCTGGCCGCCAGATATTTCGACTTGAAACGCTGAGGCTCGACTGGTTGGGGTAATGGGGTTGCCTAATGTGCATACCACGCACGCCACCGAAGGACACGAGCCTGCTTTTTTTTAGGATCAACACGAGCCAAGGTCTGGCTGGTATGCCGTTGGGTCCTACCATTCGAGAATACGAAAGGAATCTTTTAAATTGCCGAACGAATCTATGTGTATTACAATACCCGTATTTTCCTTGCAAATACTAATCTCAACGTGGTAATTGATTTATGACGAGTTGTTGAATTAGAGTGAGTTTGTGATATAGTGATCTCAACGTGGATTTCACATTTCATGGTATCCCTAGTAAGTTTTCCAATGCAAATTCAAATTTAAAAGATGAACAACATGGAGGTGAGAAAACTTTGTATGTATCAAGCATATGACCACACACACACACACACACAGACACACACGCACGAACACAACAACAATCCAATAAGTATAGTGCATCTATTTTTCCAAACCATGCATGTATGACACGAATTCAAAAATACTCCTTCTATTCCTAAATATTAGTCTTTTAGAGAGTTCAACAAGTGACTACATACGGAGCAAAATGAGTGAATCTAGACTCTAAAATATGTCTATATACATCCATATGTGCCAGTCCATTTGAAGCCTCTAAAAAGACTAATATTTGGGAACGAAGGGAGTAAAATGTAAGACATCCATGGTCCTCAGTTCAATATTTAAAATGAACATGAAACTGAAACATGAATATTAAGTCTATTACTACTGTACATGCAAATGTTCTATTTAGGTGGAGCTATGATTGTCGGGGGCCAACCCATCGACCTTAGATAAAATTGTGGAGCTCTGTTTAGGGTTGTTTAGATTATATTTGTCCCCACCCTCCCAGCCACCGATTGGTTGTGCACCCCCACCCCTCCTCCCTGGGAGAATATCATGTGCCCCCATACCTTAGATGCTACATGCCGATACGAGTTGCTTGGAGCTTGTAGATCTGAGATATAGCAGCTCACATGATGGGTCTTAATATTTCTGCAGGAAACCTTGATGAGTTTGAGAATTGCACACAATTTGTACAAAAACTACTTAGATGCCCTTTGGTCCCATATCCAACGACCTGGAAGCTCGTATCACCGTAGCATCTAAGATGAAGGAGGACATCATATTCTCCTGTATGTAAGAATATCATGTGCTACCACACCTTAGATGCTTTGGTGATACAAGCTCTTAGGAGGCGTTGGATTTGTGACCCAACACCTCCTCGGTGGTTCAAATGGTTTTTTGCAGAAAAGCCACAAAAGAGTTCGGCCATTTCTTGCAAGCAGAAAGACTGCTCGGATGCCATTGGATCTCAGATCAAACGACCTCCATGCTCGTATCACCGTAGCATCCAAGCTGCGATAGCACCTTATGTTTTCTCGCACGGGAGAGTATGAGGTGCTCCCGCACCATAGATTCTATGGTGATACGAGTTCACTGAGATCTAACGGCCCACAATAGGAGGTTTGAATGTTTTTTGCAATATACGGCTGATAGAGTTTGGGAAATGCGCAGAAAGTACAAGTACTACGCATGTGCCATCTGATCACGGATCATACGACCTAGATGATCATATCACCGTAGCAGGTAATTAAGCTATGGGGAGCACCTAATATGAGCACCGGGGAGACGTTGGATCGAAGATGCAGCGGCACACACGAAGCCTGAATGTTTTATTTGCAAAAAAAAAACCTTTGGAGAGTTTGGAAATTCTGCATAATTACAAAGACTACTCCCAAGCTATTGGATCTCAGTTCCAACGGTGTAAAAACTCGTATCATCATAGTATCTAAGCTGCGGGGTGGATTTGATATTCTATGCCGCTGTCATTTTTGTTCGTAAACTTGCGAAATACGTGTAACTCGTGCCGTTACTTGTCTAACCGTGCAAAGTGTTTGTTCAAAAAAACCATCCTACACTGAAATATCAGAACAACACACGGGGGTCCCACTTGTCATTAATCAAATTTGGACCTAAAACTAACAAATCTGAAAGACGAGATTCGAACTGGCAACCTGGACTACAAAGCGTAAGTCGATAGCCTGAAAAAATGAACGGTTGTGGGCTTTGTCCCATGTAACGACCAAACCTGGAAGGATTTGAGTCTCTGTGCTTACCGTGCTAGTCCCTGGATCAAGCTCGCTAGCACACATAGTATAGATGAATACCAGAATAGCAAGTGCATCATTTATTACAACGTATGATCCAGAATGTATAAAATAAAACAATATGCATAGCACTTGGCTAGCTTTATTCAATCAAACAGCGGAAAGTAGCAGAAAATAACGATGAGTCCCATCATAGCCCACTCGCGATGCTGAGTGCAGACTCGCGACCCTAACACTACCATACTCTTCATCTGAATATCCTGCAACATGAGACGTTGCAGCCATATAGGTCAATACTTGGAATGTATTGGCAAGTTACACAGGAGTAATAATAAAGCAGACCTACATGTATATGCATAGTATATCAAAAGGAAGGCTTCAGGGTTTGTTTTTGCAGAAAGCTAATTTTGTCCTCATAACTACCTAATAGTCAAATTTTATTTAGTTCTTTTATTACTACAATTAAATGCACAAGGTTGAGTTGGCAAAATCAACTCCAACCTACCCTTTTATTAAGTTGCCCACAAATATTATTAAGTGTCACATGTGTCAACATCATCCAACAACTGTAATGGCGTAGTGGCTCAAATTTACCCATAACCGGGGGCACGGCTAATCATGATTAGTTTTATTACTCTGCAGAGTTTAGTACGCTTTACCCACTGGACCCAACCCGAAGATTGAGACGAAGTCTTTCAGAAGCAGTCCCCTAGTCCCAACAGGAGGCCCATCCCAACTATTATATCTACATCTGCTGGCACATCCGGGTAAGGGTCCCTCAACTGATCAACTAAACCAGAGCCCATTTAGCCAGTGGTCGCACATGGAAGCTACTAGTCACTAAGTCTGTCTGATCTTTTTGAGCCTGGGCGGCCGTCCACTTACATTCAGAGGGTATAAACCATGATGTTCTTGAAACCACCCTAGCAATACCACTTCCACCCAGAGGTGAATTAAATCCTGAGTTACTACTCAAATTATTATATATATAATCCTCACGTAATCTCAATGAATACATGAACCACCCCGTCTACAAAGCATAGCAACCTACAACTACCATGATTTACAAAGACGGGAAGATAGCTCAACAGCATAGCAAAATAATATAGTAATCCTATAAATGCATATATTCAAGGTGTTATATAACTACATGCTTATAAAACAATAGGTAAAGGATGATCAACATGTAACTTTCCTTGGTTCTGGTTCAGAAAGTCACACTCCTGACAATAGCTTGCGTCGCACTCCGGACAATCTACACGTTTCACACAATTCAACAAATCAATCACCGGAACACGAATAGAACCAAAACAAAACCAACAGCAACAAAACCATTTTTAAAACTCAACAACAACAGCATAACAACACCTAAACTGCAGTTCGGTCACAAAGCAAAAAGAAACAATCAATTCCGATAAACGGTTTGAAAGTTATGGCCTTCGGAAGATTTGATTGAAATTCAAGTGAATTCAAATTTGAACAGTGCAAACATGTGCAAAGTTGGTACTGTGATAATGTGCTGATTTTTGTGAGTGCATAGGAAAAAGAATTACCTAATTTGGATATATAGATTAGGAGTTATAGCTAATGGAAGTTTTGGTGAAATCTGAAAATAAATCAAAAAGGAAAACAGAAAACTCCTGGTACTATAGCGAACTCCTGTGTTGTTCCTGTAGCGACGTGCCACGTGGCAGCGGGTGATTGGTTGAAGACCTCCTGTGCGTGTGCGTGCTCACCAAAAACAGAAAAACAGCGGCGGCGGTCGGGCGTCATTGTCGTCGGCTCTCCGGTGGGTCTCCGGCGAGGGTGAAGTGGCGGATGGGTTCAGCGACGAGTGGCGGAGGTGGTGGTGGTGTCGGACGGCGGAGATACGTCCTCTGTAGGCGACAGCGGCGAGGTGAACCTCGGTGCTCCGGTGAAATCGGGCGTTGGCGGCGGCGTCGTTCTGGTGGTGTTCAGGTCACCCCGAGGTGTCAAACGAGCGGCAACTGAGAGGGTGTCCGAGAGGAACAAGCGGAGCGGCCGGGGGTGATCTTATGGCATCGGAAACAGGCGGTGAACGACAGCGACCTCGAGCTCCTCCGGCGAGATCCAATACCAGAGAGGCAGTGCTCTGGCGGCGGGGAAAGAGAGAAAGAGGCGTGCGACAACGGGGAAGATCGGGACAGGGGGTGTGGTGTTTCCCTGGGGTCCTTTGCTCGCGTACGGAGTCCCTGGAGCACACGGAATCAACCAGGGCATGAGAGCGATCCGGGCTCGGCTTCAGCTGCGTGCGGTGCGGTGCCCGGCTTGGGGAAGAGGACAAACATGCGCGAGGCCTGCTAGTCAGTGGCTGGAGGCGAGCGGTGGATCGGGTGCGGGCTCGCGGGGCGGATCGGGCGAGGCTGCGGCGTACCGCTTCGCTGGGGCTGGGAGGTGCGGGGGACTGGGCCGCAGCTACGCTGCGCTGGCTGGCGGCTGGGCTGCGGCTAGCTGGGCCGTGCAGTGCACTATGCGGCGCTGCTTCTTCTTTTTAGACAAAAACTACAGCAGCAAAAATAAATAAAATAACATACACAACATAAAATCTAATTAAAAATACCTAGACACACAGTAAAATCTATACTACTAATATAAACTACAGGAACGCTAGTTCCTCACCTAATGCAATTTTAGAAATTCATTTTGATGCAAAAGGCCACACAAACAGTAAAATAACGCACAATTAAAATATTTAGGATATTACAAAAATTTACCAGAACATATCAAACAAACTGGAAATAATATTCTGCACATTATGAACATTTTAAAACAGGGGAGAAGTTATGTTATCTCCGCTCCAATAAATTGCCTTTGTTGCATAATGATTTGAATATTATGAAAAAGCAAATAATGCAATAAAAATATGATATGCATAAGAATGATCTATTAACATCCTAATTTAGGAAAATTAGGGTGTTACAAACCTACCCCCCTTAATATGAATCTCGCCCTCGAGATTCGGGCTGGCTAGCAAATAGGTGTGGGTGATCCTGCTTGAGATCTTCCTCTCGTTCCCAGCTAGCTTCCTCCTCTGTATGATGATCCCACTGAACCTTGCATAACTTGATTGTCTTGGTGCGAGTAACTCTTTGTGCTGTCTCCAGAATCTTAACAGGCTTCTCCTCATATATCAAATCACTCTCCAACTGAATTGCCTCAAGTGGCACCGTGTCCCTCAATGGAACATCCATCATCTCTGCATGGCACTTCTTTAACTGAGATACATGAAACACATTATGAACTCCTGACAAGGATTCTGGCAACTCCAGCTGATAAGCTACCTCTCCTCTACGCTCCAAGATCTTGTAGGGCCCCACAAAATGTGGTGCTAACTTACCCTTGATTCCAAACCTCTTATTCCACAAAGTGGTTAAACTCTAAGATATGCATCTGCATAACTCTTCTGCCTGGACTGTGCTATCTTCAGCTTGTCACGGATCAACTTGACCTTCTCCTCAGCATCCCTGATCAAGTCTGGTCCAAAGAATTGACGCTCTCCAACCTCATCCCACATCAATGGTGTCCTGCACTTCCTACCATACAATACCTCAAATGGTGCCATCTTCAAACTAGCCTGGTAACTGTTATTATATGAGAACTCTGCATAAGGTAAATTATCATCCCAACTGGACCCATAGTCCAAAGCACAAGCTCTCAACATATCCTCCAAAATCTGATTTAACCTCTCTGTCGGCCCATCTGTCTGTGGATGGAAAGCTGTACTGAACTCCAGCCTAGTGCCCAAGGATTCATGCACCTGACGCCAAAATTTGGATGTGAACTGAGTACCTCTATCAGACACTACCTTCCTTGGAACTCCATGCAGAAAACAATTTTAGACATATAAATTTTTGCTAGCTGAGCACTGGTATAAGTAGTCTTTACCGGGATGAAGTGAGCAACATTAGTTAAACGATCAACAACTACCCAAATAGAATCATAACCTGACCGAGTCCTGGGTAAACCTGTAATGAAGTCCATACCAATCTCATCCCACTTCCAATCAGGTATAGGCAATGGCTGTAACAAACCTACTGGTCTCTGATGTTCTGCTTTAACCCTCTGGCACACATCACATGTTGCAATATATCCAGCAATTTCCCTGTTCAGGCTAGGCCATCAAAATATTTCCCTCAAATCCAAATACATCTTAGTATTACCTGGGTGAATAGAATAAGGTGAATCATGCGCCTCCTGAAGAATCAACTTCCTGATATCTACATCTTGAGGCACACAAATACGCTTCTCAAACCATATGGCTCCATGTTCATCCTCACGGAAACCTTCTGCCTTACCTTTAACCATGTTCTCTTTTATCTCAGCAATCTCCTTATCACCCTTTTGAGCTTCTCTGATCCTGTCAAGCAAAGTAGGCTTTACCTCAAGTGTTGCCAAATATCCCTTAGGAACAATCTCCAACCTGAGATTCCTGAACTATTCACATAACTCGGGTGGCATATTATCAATATTAACTGCTTTAACATGGCTCCTATGACTCAATGCATCAGCAACGACATTAGCCTTACCAGGATGATACTGCACATTCAAATCATAATCCTTAATAAGCTCCAACCATCTCCTCTACCTGAGGTTCAAATCCTTCTGAGTAAAAATATACTTCAAGCTCTTATGATCAGTAAATATATCACAATGATTACCAATAAGATATGGCCTCAAAGTTTTCAATGCATGCACAACTAAGGCTAACTCCAAATCATGTGTAGGATAATTGTGCTCATGATTCTTAAGCTGACGTGAAGCATAAGAAACAACTTTACCTTCCTGCATCAAAACACTCCCAAGTCCTTGACGAGAAGCATCACAATATACCTGGAAGTCCTTATGTATGTCTGGCAAAGTTAAAACTGGTGCCGTAACCAAACGCTGCTTCAATTCCTGAAAGTTGGCTTCACATTCATCAGTCCAAACAAACTTCTTCTCCTTCTTCAATAATTCAGTCATAGGCTTTGCAATTTTGGAAAAGTTCTCAATAAACCTCCTGTAATAACCTGCAAGGACCAAAAAGTTGGGAATCTCTCCAACTGTCGTGGGTGTCTCCGACTCTGTAACTGCAGCAACCTTAGATGGATCAACTGCAACTCCATTACCTGACACAACATGTCCAAGGAATGCTACCTCATCCAGCCAAAACTCACATTTGCTGAACTTGGCATACAGTTGATGTTCCCTTAGTTTCTCCATTACCAAACGCAGATGCACCTCATCTCTTGCTTATTCTTGGAGAACACCAATATATCATCAATGAAAACAACCACAAATTTATCCAAGAACTCCATAAACACCTTGTTCATCATATTCATGAAGTATGCAGGGGCATTAGTCAATCCAAATGACATAACAGTATATTCATACAACCCATACCTCGTAGTAAAAGCAGTCTTTGGAATATCTTGCTCACGAATCTTTAATTGATGATAACCAGAACGAAGGTCAATATTAGAAAATACAGTAGCTCCCTCCAACTGGTCAAATAGATCATTTATCATAGGCAAAGGATACTTATTCTTAATGGTTACCTCATTCAGAGAATGATAATCAACACACATCCTCAAGGTCCCATCCTTCTTCTCCACAAACAAAACTGGAGCTCCCCAAGTTGATGAACTTGGGCGAATAAATCCTTGTGCCCGCAATTCTCTTATCTGCTACTTCAATTCTTCCAACTCTTGAGGAGGCATTCTATACGGTCTCTTTGCAATAGGTCCAGTGTCCGATATTAAATCAATAAGAAACTCAATATCTCTATCTGGTGGCATACCTGGCAACTCCTCTGGAAACACATCTGGATAATCCCTCACAACTGGCACCTCCTCCAAGCTACCCCCCTTAAGAGAGTTCACCTGCACCTGATTACGCTTATACTTACACACATATTTGATCCTCTTCCCTCCTGGTGCACTGAGAGTGATAGATCGACTGGCACAATCAATACGACCTTTATATAACTGCAACCAATCCATACCCAAAATAATATCCAGACCTTGTGACTTCAATATAATCAAATCCGTAGGAAAATCATGCTTTCCAACAGACAAAATCAACTGATGACAACCAACACCTGCTATCAGCTCAGCTCCTGGGGAACTCACTCTAATAGGAATACTAAGTGTTTTGATTGGCAATCCATGTTTATCAACAAATACCCTCGAAATAAATGAATGTGATGCACCAGTATCAAAAAGAACAATTGCAGGTACTAAATTAATCAAGAACTTACCAATCACTGCATCAGGTTCATTATAGACCTCGTCAAAATTAACATGGTTGACATGACCCTTTTGAAAAGGGTTTGGCTTGTTGGATCCTGAGTTCTTCGCCCCCGGGCAATCTGTGGCATAGTGCCCCATAACCTTACACCTGAAGCACTGCACCTGACTCAAATCCCTTAGCGCACGTGTAACCTGGTGGTTCTGGTTATTGTTCCCTCCATTGCCATTACCATTACCATTACCTCTGCCATTGCCATTGTTACTCTGGTGCCCATTATGATGATGGTGGCCATTATGGTTGTGGCCATTCCCTCCATGATGATTATGATCATTACCTCCATGATGATTATGTCCATTACCTCCATGATGATTATGTCCATTACCTCCATTACCATGATATTAAGTGCGTGGTTTCTGCTGTGGTCCTGAATTATACCTATTATTGTTGTTGTACTTCCTCTTGCGATTCTCTATGGCATGTTGCTTTCCCTCCAACACAATGGCCTTATCAATTAGGTCCTGATATTTTCTAAAAGTGGCCACTGTCAATTGAAGGCTCAAGTCATCATTTAGGCCCTCCAAAAATTTCTCCTACCTAGCTGCATTAGTGTTAACATCATTAGGAGCATAGCATGCAAGATTATTAAATTCCTCCACATAAGCATTAACAATGTGACCTCCCTAGCGCAAACTGCGAAACTCCTTCTTTTTTAGACTCATAGCACCAGCAAACACATGTGCAGCACGAAAAGCATCCTGAAACTGAGGCCATGTGATGGTAGCAATGGGATAAGTGACCAAGTAATTGTCCCACCAAGCTGCAGCAGGACCCTCCAACAAATGTGAGGCAAACCTCACCTTCTCTGCATCAGTGCATCCAACCGTCTCCAGGTTCCTATTGACTGCACGGAGCCAGTCATCAGCCACAATAGGTTCAGGGGAACTGGAGAACCTCTGAGGATTCAACCTCAAGAACCTGGTAAGCATATCCATAGGTGGCGGTGGCGGCGGATTGTTGTTGTTATTGTTGTTGTTCTGGTTCTGAGTAAGCAACTGGATCAACTGGGCCTGTCCCTCAATAACCTGTTGTATGTATGGTGGTACTCCATTGCCATTGTTGTCTCCTCCTGCAGTATTGCGTCTAGTATCACGCCTCGGCGGCATATGGTGGGCAAGCATAGATGAGTTATAGATATAATAGGGCCAAGGCTATGTATATATAAATATATTCTACCCATATGCATAATATGATCAAGCCAACAAAACACAACAATGAATAACACCAACAAACAAACAACAAACAATATGGTAATATTATATATATATATAGTCGAATAATTTCGACACTAAGCAATTTAACAAACAACTACCAATCAAGCAAACAATCTAGTATCTTCATACCATGAAAGTGGGCATAATCAGATACGCTAACACGATAACGTTGCAATATAAAAAAAACATGAATGGTGGTCTCAACACTAGCTCCTACTTAACTGTTCAAGATACTTGAGGGGGTTAACTAATAAATAGCAAAAAGTCTAGCTAGTTTATAAAATAACTTTCACTCCTATGGCTTTTCTAATCCATTTTCTAGGGTCACGTCCTACAGTCAACACACTGCTCTGATGCCATCTGTAACGACCAAACCTTGAAGGATTTGAGTCTCTGTGCTTACCGTGCTAGTCCTTGGATCGAACTCGCTAGCACACACAGTATAGATGAATACCAGAATAGCAAGTGCATCATTTATTACAACGTATGATCTAGAATGTATAAAATAAAACAATCTGCATAGCGCTTGGCTAGCTTTATTCAATCAAACAACGGAAAGTAGCAGAAAATAACGATGAGTCCCATCATAGCCCACTGGCGATGTTGAGTGCAGACTCGCGACCCTAACGGTACCTTACTCTTCGTCTGAATATCCTGCAACATGAGACGTTGCAGCCATATAGGTCAATACTTGGAATGCATTGGCAAGTTACACAGGAGTAATAATAAAGTAGACCTACATGTATATGCATTGTATATCAAAAGGAAGGCTTGAGGGTTTGTTTTTGCAGAAAGTTGATTTTGTCCTCATAACTACCTAATAGTCAAATTTTATTTAGTTCTTTTATTACTACAATTAAATGCACAAGGTTGAGTTGGCAAAATCAACTCCAACCTAAGCTTTTATTAAGTTGCCCACAAATATTATGAAGTGTCACATTTGTCAAGATCATCCAACAACTGTAATGGCATAGTGGCTCAAATTTACACATAACCGGGGGCACGGCTAATCATGATTAGTTTTATTACTCTGCAGAGTTTAGTACGCTTTACCCACTGGACCCAACCCGAAGATTCAGACGAAGTCTTTCAGAAGCAGTCCCCTAGTCCCAACAGGAGGCCCATCCCAACTATTATACCTACATCTGCTGGCACATCCGGGTAAGGGTCCCACAACTGATTAACTAAGCCAGAGCCCATTTAGCAAGTGGTCGCACATGGAAGCTACTAGTCACTAAGTCTGTCTGATCTTTTTGAGCCTGGGCAGCCATCCACTTACATTCAGAGGGTATAAACCATGATGTTCTTGAAACCACCCTAGCAATACCACTTCCGCCCAAAGGTGAATTAAATCCTGAGTTACTACTCAAATTATTATATATATAATCCTCACATAAGCTGAATGAATACATGAACCACCCCGTCTACAAAGCATAACAACCTACAACTACCACGATTTACAAAGACGGGAAGATAGCTCAACAGCATAGCAAAATAATATAGTAATCCTATACATGCATATATTCAAGGTGTTATATAAATACATGCATAGAAAACAATAGGTAAAGGATGATCAACATGTAACTTGCCTTGGTTCTGGTTCAGAAAGTCACACTCCTGACAATAGCTCGCGTCGCACTCCGGACAATCTACACGTTTCACACAATTCAACAAATCAATCACCGGAACATGAATAGAACCAAAACAAAACCAACAGCAACAAAACCATTTTTAAAACTCAACAACAGCAGCATAACAGCACCTAAATTGCACTACGGTCACAAAGCAAAAAGAAACAATCAATTCCGATAAACGGTTTGAAAGTTACGGCCTCCGGAAGATTTGATTCAAATTCAAATGAATTCAAATTTGAATAGTGCAAACATGTGCAAAGTTGGTACTGTGATAATGTGCTGATTTTTGTGAGTGCATAGGAAAAAGAATACCTAATTTGGATATACAGATTAGGAGTTATAGCTAATGGAAGTTTTGGTGAAATCTGAAAATAAAACAAAAAGGAAAACAGAAAACTCCTGGTACTGTAGAGAACTCCTGTGTTGTTCCTGTAGCGAAGTGCCACGTGGCAGCGGGTGATTGGTTGAAGACCTCCTGTGCGTGTGTGTGCTCACCAGAAACGGAAAAACGGTGGCGGCGGTCGGTCGTCGTCGGCGGCGGCTCTCTGGTGGGTCTCCGGCGAGGGTGAAGTGGCGGATGGGTTCAACGACAAGTGGCGGAGGTGGTGGTGGTGTCGGACGGTGGCGATACGCCCTCTGTAGGCGACGGTGGCGAGGTGAACCTCGGTGCTCCGGTGAAATCGAGCATTGGCGGCGGCGTCGTTCTGGTGGTCTACAGGTCACCCCGAGGTGTCAAACGAGCGGCAACAGAGAGGGGGTCCGAGAGGAACAAGCGGAGCGGCCGGGGGTGATCTTACGGCATCAGAAACAGGCGGTGAACGACGGCGACCTCGAGCTCCTCCGGCGAGATCCAATACCAGAGAGGCAGTGCTCTAGCGGTGGGGAAAGAGAGAAAGAGGCGTGCGACAACGGGGAAGATCGGGACAGGGGGTGCGGGGTTTCCCTGGGGTCCTTTGCTCGCGTACGGAGTCCCTGGAGCACACGGAATCAACCAGGGCACAAGAGCGATCCGGGCTCGGCTTCAGCTGCGTGCGGTGCGGTGCTCGGCTCAGGGAAGAGGACGAACAGGCGCGGGGCCCGCTAGTCAGTGGCTGGAGGCGAGGGGTGGATTGGGTGCGGGCTCGCGGGGCGAATCGGGCGAGGCTGCGGCGAACCGCTTTGCTGGGGCTGGGAGGCGCGGGGGACTGGGCCGCAGCTGCGCTGCGCTGGCTGGCGGCTGGGCTGCGGCTAGCTAGGCCGCAAAGTGCGCTATGCGGCACTGCTTCTTTTTTTTAGACAAAAACTATAGCAGCAAAAATAAATAAAATAACATACACAACATAAAATCTAAATAAAAATACCTAGACACACAGTAAAATCTATACTGCTAATATAAACTACAGGAACGCTAGTTCCTCACCTAATGCAATTTTAGAAATTCATTTTGATGCAAAAGGCCACACAAACAGTAAAATAACACACAATTAAAATATTTAGGAGATTACAAAAAATTTACGAGAACATATCAAACGAACTGGAAATAATATTATGCACATTATGAACATTTTAAAACAGGGGAGAAGTCATGTTATCTCCGCTCCAATAAATTGCCTTTGTTGCATAATGATTTGAATATTCTGAAAAAGCAAATAATGCAATAAAAATATGATATGTATAAGAATGATCTATTAACATCCTAATTTAGAAAAATTGGGATGTTAAAACCCATAACTTGATTTTATTTATACAATACTTTCGTTGAGTAGAGTAGAGGGAGTGCCTCGTCAACACGTGCATGAACGTTGTTTCACTTAGTGGTGGGTCCCAGGTCTGCGATCTCAATCTCTCTTCTCTCCATCGTCTAACCTTTGCACGGGCACACACGAAGAGCGGCGCTAGCTTTCCGTGGTGTTATTACAACTAAAAAAAAGCTTGGAAAATAGAAGAATCGCCTAGAACAAGAGACATTGTGGCTGGTCAAGACGGAGCTAACCACATCTATCCTCCGTGCCACGTTTGCATGATGAAGCTGTGTAGCTAGTGGGGTGTTTTCGACCGACTGGCTGGGTCCCGAGGTCGAACCATAGGTACTACGTCTGATACAGTATATTTTTACACGCACATTTTTCCTCCGTGCCGAGACGTGGCACACCCTACCACGCGGTTTCGGGGTCCTCCCGGGTGGTGCACGCATATATTCTTCCTGACGTGGGACGCCCTACCACGCGTATTCTGGGTCCTCCTCGGTCGTAGCACCGAAGCAAGTAAATGAGTCGTCAAATCACGAAAGACCACCTTTCCCGCCGAGTACATCAGTGAAGCACGGTGGCTAGCTAGTTGGGCTAGTTCGACCGATTAGCTAGGCCGCCGCCACATTTTTTTTACCCCTTTTTTATCTACTTGCCGGCAGGTAAATATAAATATCCACCGCGGCGTTGCTCTGGTGTTTGGGTGCGGCAGGATTTTTATTTTTTTGATTGACGGGAGCAGGCACGGCAGGATTTTTAATTTTTTGATTGACGGGAGCAGGCGCGGCAGCAATTAGTCACGATGACTCCGCCTGTAAAAACCCACCGCTCCCTGATGTGAGAAGTCGTCGACTGGTGTTTTACCGTGGTGAAAACCAAAAGATTCCCTGCTCCCTCCGCCTTCCCGTAGATTGCATTGCCTTTCTGCCGTTTCGCCCCCTTTGCTTCGTCTCCCCATTGCTTCTACCTGGTGCCATGGTGGCGCAGCAGATCACGGAGTCCGAGGTGAGGCTCCTGACACAGGAGCTCCATGCCAAGGATGCGGAGCTCAGGGCAAGGACGTGGAGCTCCGTGAGCTCAAGGAGGAGAGGAGTGCCATGCTCCTCCGTTATGTGCGGGAGTTCACAGAGCTTCAAAAGCGGCAGGCGTCCACTACAAAGATGCTTGAGGCGTCGGCGGCGTTGCTACAGAAAGCGGGAGATACGATAGGCCGTCAGGGGAGCCGGCTAGAGCGCGAGCGGGCCGATCGTGACGAGGTCCAGGATCGCCTCAGCCACTTGGTGAACCAAGTTGCCACACACGTGTTGCGGCTGCGCGATGCCTACCGTCGTGCCAGCGCAACGATGTCGGCCATCGGGCTAAACCCGTTCGACCACCCGGTCGACTTCAACAAGCTGCGGCTTCCTAACCTGGTCTCCTTCTTCACCTATATCTCCGAGGAGCTGAGCCGTCTCTGCGTGATGGTGGGGGCTGAGCTGGACAAGGAGGGGTTGCGGGCTGCTGTCGCCGTTGCCGGGCGAATCCTTTCAAGGCTCCGTCACCGGAATCCATTCGTGCCATTGGACGCCGTCTTTGACGAGCTGGCTCCTGTCGACCGGGAGCGGGCTCTGCGGGCGGTTGCACCCTGCATCACCAACGTCGTGTGCCTCGAGAAGGAGAGGGACTTCGGTGGTGTTTAGGCGCCCTCTGCATGGGCATGTCCATGTCTCGGCGCAACATGACCGTTGGATCAAACTCAGACGGTGCAGATCAGTCACTGTAGCACAAAGCGTGTGGGTGTGTTTGGTTACATTCTCATCTCAATATAGTTGTTTCCTCTTTGTGTATTTGTTACATATAGGAGTAGTTGACATGCACACAACATCATTTGTTATCATCATATCTTACTACACTAGCA
Source organism: Triticum aestivum (assembly GCF_018294505.1). Lineage (NCBI taxonomy): Eukaryota > Viridiplantae > Streptophyta > Magnoliopsida > Poales > Poaceae > Triticum > Triticum aestivum. Next base: position 340,161,555 of record NC_057797.1, on the reverse strand, counting down.
ACAAGATTGTGTAGTACTGACGTATGAACCACTGCACATGCCTAGTAGTAGGAGCACTGTGTATATTCAAGTGGCTGCCGTGTTTCGCACTCCTTCGTCGTAAGAGTGGAAACGCTTGCTGTAATGATTTTTTCTTTTGAAAAACAGTGGACACGCTCTACCATGCGGATCCTCCTCTAGCCATGCACTAAATTACTCACTTTCGCCGATGTGTGGGACAGCCAACATCGAGGTCCACCAGCCATGCACTAAATTACTCCATAGTAGAGTGACGGTAGACTACCCCGATCGAAGCACCGCAGTAATGCCCAATGAGCCATCAAATCACAAAACCCCCTCCTTTCCAACAATAAGTTGGACGGACGAAGCAACCATCATTTCACTCTTCTCTCTCATCTTCCTCTCTACCCAACCCTCTCTTCTGCCTCATCTTGTTCCTCATTTCTTCAAGAAAACCCCGACCTGCTTCTGCCATTGTTCTTCTCTCCTAAAGAAGGAAAGGTGAGCGCATCAATGGTGTTGATTCTGGCCAAGGCCCGGTCTTGCAACCCCGAGACTGATCCTATAACTCCCTCTCTTTTCTTCTTTTGGGTTTGTGATTATGGTTTCTTTTCGTTTATTTATATTTGACAGTTTCTTGATGGACGCTGGAGCACCGGCCGAAGTGATGTCTATGGCTCCGGCCAAAACCGTCGAGGCTCATGGTACGAAGAAGCGCAAGCACCCCACCGAGACTACCGCAGACAAGCTCAAAGCCATCGCCCTGTCCAAGCCCCCCTCTCCGGGATCCCTCATTAAGCAAGTCCAGGTAATATCTCTTCTTGACAATCTTTTTCTCGATCTTGATCGTGTTTTTTCATCTAACACGCAGTACTAGTACTAGTAGTACAACTTTCTGGGTGATCTTGCATGTGATTTTTGTGTGCCAAATGGCGGTTCTAAATTCCTCTTTTGACCAAAACATGCGAGAGGTTGACACTGATTTCTTATAGATTACTTTCAACTACTCCCTCTGTCCCAAATTTCTTGTCTTAGATTTGTCTAGATACGAATGTATCTAATACTAAAATGTGACTTGATGCATCCGTATCTAGACAAATCTAAGACAAGAATTTTGGGACGGAGGGAGTAGTTTATGAACATCAATGCAACCTTTTAAGAGGGTATATTTGCCTCAGTAAATTGTGTTATGGATTTTGCATGTAATCCCTCTGCTCTCATGCCTTTGAAGACATGTTCTAGTGTCTTTGTTCACTCATTTCTGTGCGTATATGTAGTCATATATGGAGTATAATATCGAAAATCATCTTATATTTCTGAACGGAGGTAGTAATAAAATATGGTTTCTATTTGAATTAGAACCAGGTCCGCGGTGGAGATGAAGTTCTGAAAGTCATGCCGTGTGAACTGGAAGACCTGATGATGAGTTCTACTGCTGAACTATCCAGCTGATGTGTCCTTGTCGCCACGTGTCGTGAACTAGTGTTTTCCTGTAGCATTGTTGTCAGGCATGTTCTCGAGGCTGTACTTGACCACAACAATTTCCTGGTTGTGCCTTCGATTACGAAGGGTGTGGTTCTTGTAAAGCTTCCCAACAAATCTGATGCGGCCTGTTTTCATCATCATGTTTATGAGTGGAAAGACCACTCTATTAGGTTCTCCAAGGTTGACAAGATGGTGATGGTGCGTGTAGACATCTCACACGAAGTCCATGGCCTAGTCAGTTATGCGGAGTTCATCCCATAGGTCGGTGGCAAGAAATAGTCTGCAGAGTTTAGTTAGTGCAACTTTGCTTGATTGTCATAAGTACTATTGTTCAGTACTTGATTTGTGTTTGTGAACCCTGTATTGTTTATTAGTACTGCCGCATTTGGTGTGTGGTCAGTCCTGAGAATGGTCTATGTTAATGTCTGTCCTCTCAATTCAGTCTATAAATTTTGAAGTATCCAGATCATATTTTTTGTGAGGACGGTTTATCAATTATGGTTACACTCCAATATCTGTATGCATTGCAGGGTTTATCGCACCCACCAGGATTTCCAGTCCCATGGATGTTCGGTCCATACGATTTGTCACGACCTTTGGACTGTCCTGCTTGTGGGAGTAGGCAGGGCCCCTGCATGCCATGCGTAGTTGGACGATCAATCTTCTATTTAGTACTTCAACATAGTGATTTCCTGGTAAGGATTCACTCGTGTCACATCAAGTAAATCTTATTGATTTACTCTCTAAATCTTATTGATTTAATGTCATGTTTTCTTTCTTTTCCTGCAATTTTACGATGCAGGTTTTGCCATGTGACATTCATCACAGAATAAACCGTTTGGTTTGCTCTACGATGGCTATTTTTTCAGGTTTCACTTCTTATGTCATGTCAGTAACGAAGGCCCTGTCCATCACTTATATTACTGGAAAAAATTGGATCAGTCTGTTGTCTGAGTACAAGCTGAATCCCTATGATGAACTGCAGTTTGGTTTAACAAAAACGCCACAATTAGTCCTTCTCGCATTTAAAAGAAATGAAGCAAAAAACTGGATCACGGTCACGGATCCTAGTCAAGTTAGAAAGCTGATCATAGCAGACCAGACACGATCGCCGCTGTCTCGCACAGATCGAGCACCGGCAGTTGCTCTAGCACTAACAGCGGCAGCAGCTTAGTCTGATCCAGCTAAGGATTGGGCACCGACCGCGTCAGCGGATTATTCTGATCTACCGGAGGATCGGGCATTGACACCGGCACCTGCTCCGACACCGGCACCAGCTCTACAAGGAGCACCATCTCCGGCAGTAGCAGCGGCTTCGGCACCTGCACCAACACTTGCACTTGCATCTGCTCCGGCCCGTGCAGTTGCACCGGCAACAGAATGGGCTGCAGTTTGTACTTCATATACCAAAGTCCTTTCAAAAACCGACATGTCCACCTTCTTGCTAAGCATTGGCCGCCCAAGTGCTTCATTCTTTTTTCTTTCCATGTTGTTTCACATGATTTACTGTGTTGATCTAACTGTTTGGGTATGTCTTCTTGTTTGCAAACAGAAATTCCTAGAGCAACGAGGGAGTCGTTCAACAATCCGGGCGACCGCGGCCAAGTTTCTCTTACCATGCGCAACCTTGGTGTGAATGAACCTGCTCAATATACCGTAAGTACAAAGGATGGTCGCATGATGATTGATGCTAAAGGATGGTCAAGGTTCAAATGTAAGTCATATCTTGCGGTAGGGGATGATGTCAAAGTCGAACTTTCTCGGCAAGGAGAGGTGGTCCAAATCAACTTTGAAATTAGCAGCACGCAAAGATCTATCCTCCGAGAGATTTTGATGTAATAATCTGGCATGGTGAAACAAGTGTCCTGTGTGTATAAGTAGTACAACAGTATTATTTATCACATGGTATATCGTTGATAGAATTGCAACTTTGATTGCTGGTTAGGAACTGTCGTTCGATTTCATTCCAACAGCTGTCGTGCTTTATTCAATTTTGTGTATTCGCCTTGCGACAACATCTAAAACCAGCGCCGTACCGATCGCTTGCAATATGAAAAGCGCTGAGGTAGAACACATGGCCCCCCAAACATGCAGGGTCGTCCTGCGGCCCAAAGTCTAGAACCGTGAGCCTATCTGAGTATTATATTCTCAGCTGAACCCCCATAAAAAAAGCTGAACCCCCATAAAAAAAGCTGAACCCCCATAATGCCCGTGCGTTGCAGAGGGAGTATATTTCTCGGCAAGCTGAGCCTGTGATAAAAAAGATTTGTATATTTCTTTACAGAGGGAGTATCTCTCTGTCAAAAAATATATTTATGTGTAACTAGTTACTCCTATCTTTCTACTTCCTTTCGCTGATATGTGGGGCAACGGACAACGGGGTCCACGTGCCATATACACAAATTAGAGTGCACAACTTCATGGTAGACACACCCCGGTCATAGCGCCACAGTAATGCCCAATGAGCCGTCAAATCACAACCCCCCCTTTCCAGTTTTAGCAGTAAGCTGGACGGACGAAGCGGCAATATTTCACTAGGCCTGAGTCCCCTTCTCCCTCGTCTGCTTGTTCAGAGAAAACCCCCTCTCGGCGATTGCATAGGGTTTTCTCATGGAGAACCAGGTACGAATTCTTCATCCATCCCCGATAAACCCAAGTCCCTTGGTCGCAGGTAATCCTAGGATGGCAGTCGCCGCCGTTGATGCATTTTTCTTCCTACTGAATCTAGTGTGTTTCATTTGCAGTGCCCAAAGTGCGAGTACCCTACAGGTTTCTGCGCCCTCGGTGAGACGCCACACTTGTTCCTTCTCATCCTAACACAACATTTTGAAACGCGCACAGTATGTTCCTAGAATCCTCTTTTCTATCCGGGAGGGTGGGGGTTTTTTGAACATGCTGTGTTCTTATATTATTTTTCCTGCAGTGTATTATTTGCTCTGCACGAACACATGTACTCAAGATGCTCGGCCTTGCCATAACTGAATATAGTAGTTTAATGGTCACAGTGAAGACAAGCCATGGATGTAAGTTCCAAGTTGGGTTCATGAACCAAGAAGATCGCTGCTTTTTTATGGCCGAACTTGGATAAACTTTCTCAAGTGTTACGGACTGAAAGTTGGCGCACGAATGTTGATGGAAATAGCAGAACCTGGTCTCATCTTCACTGCGATCTTCCACCCCGACGTCGTTCCAATTTTTCATCCATGTTAGTTTTGTATCTGGTTCTTGCTTGTTGCCTCGATTACTTCTTAATCCACCTATTCTGTCTAACTAATAACAATTTAACTTTAGAAGTAGCAACGAATCTCTCACGAAGATGCTACTTCTAACTAATATTTTCTTATAATTGGTGGCACGTGTAGGTTTTTTCAGAGTTAAGTAGTCTGCTCGTTTGTTACTCTGTAATAACTCGGCTATTACTAATGGCACTGAAGTTGACTGGATCGACATCCACATGTTCCTACACTTTATTGATCGTCTTGAGGTCCTTGTGGGGCGTTTCAATGGTGGAAAGCCACGTGGGATATGTGTGCCACTGTTGCACTCGTTGAACAGGTCCAACTATGTCGAGAAACTTATGGTACGAGCTGTTTTCTGTTATATATGTTGTTCATAAACTATTTCTTATACACAGTTTTACAACTGCGATCTTCTTGAAACAGGAACTGCGGAGTTCTATTGTTCCTATACAAATGCCTGACCATGGTCGGGTCAGACTTGCGCTTGGTCACAACATGATGTATATGTCGACCTACTCAATTCCCCTTGGAGGTGAAAAGATACTTATTCATGGGTGGTCTCAAATAATGAAGGCCCATCCATCTTGGAAAATAGGACAGAAGATTATGTTCATGCTTTTCCATGGCTCTAAAGTGAATATCCTATTTATCGACCACGTTGCGAGATGAAGCCGCTTTCAGAAGGTTGTGGATGCACAGGGTGGCGCCTGGGCCTTGTCTTGGGGCTTGGCGGCCTCATCCTTGGTTAACTGTAGGCAAAGTAGCACTGTTCGAGGCGTGCTTTGTACGGTTGAACCTGTATAAGTACTCATACTGCTTTCAGCTTTGGTTGTTAAGTGCCCCTGCTGGTTTCAGTTAAGGTTGTTAAGTACTCCTGCTGCTTTTACAGTCTGTCGTGTTTCTTCAGTCCTGTCTTCATCCAGCCGCCAAAACCAAACCAGCGCCGGTGGGGCCACCTTCTTCCGCCTCCCACGGCTGGTTGCGCCTCAGCGCATGCATCGCCGCCCCACCGTCTCCTCAATCGTTAATGCCGACGTCCTCCGCGCGCTTTGGTGCGCTCGCCGCGGCGCCACCCTCTCGCGTTGTCAACGTGGTCACCAAACAACAGGAATCGGCAGAAGTACGTGGAGAGGATGATAGTAGGGGCCCACCACGTCAGTGTATGGAAAAATAAAATGCTTCCTCCTAGTGTTTTCCTGACATCTGGGACCCACGACATTGTGAGCGTATATAGTCAATAGACAAGAGAACAGCACAAGATCAGCTGACACCTGGGACGTAGCTACTCGAGCAGTATTTTTTTTGTTTGGTATTGTTGAGACAGAGCAGGGTTTGAACTGGGCTGTGGCCCGTATAGCCCAGGATTATATTTTATGTTCACCATGTGACCAACCCAGCTATTTTTTCTTTGTGAAAATGAGCCCAGTTTATTTTCTCTGAAGAATACCCAATCCAGGCCTACTTAGTTTTCTACGCCCTGATGGGCTGCAACTCTTTCAAGACGCCTACAAATCTTGAAAGTAATATGAAATCGGCTGTAAATATAAAAGCGGATGACAAATTGGCAATTACTTTATAATTTCTGAATTTTATCACATTTTCAGATTCCTATTTCACTAGGCATTAACCTAATTTAAATATATCTTCAAAGTACTTTAAATCTGGCTGGACATTTCGGTATTAAAAATAGTTTGGAACCCACAGAAATATGCGAAATTGGCCCTGCCCAACCAAAAAAATGACTGCAATAAATTGCATAAGAAGTTTCCATGAGCTATATATAAATGACTGCAATGAATTATATATAGCCCTGGTGCACTTAGCGCGGCGTGGTCAACGTGGTCAAGGAACGGCTTCCATCGAACGTGGACTGTACGTGGAGAGCCTGACAGCTGGGTCCACGGCCGCAGCAAGGAAGTGCCTCCTTATTACGTGCAAAATAATTATTCCTCCACCTGACAGTAGGGACCCACTAGACGGGCCACCTGTATTTTGCGAAAAAAATCATTTCCCCATGACTGCTGGGACCTACCGGATGGGCCACCGTATTTCGCGAAAAAAAAACGTTCCCCCCGGTGTCAGCTTGGACCCACCGGAAGTGCCTCCTTATTACGCACAAAAAAATGAATACTCCCCCGGCTAGCTGGGACCCACCTTGGTGGGAGGCTGACTTGTGGGCCTACTAAGTTGACGGGGACGAAGGGCTTTGTCAACTTAGTCAATATGAACGATTCTAGCTCCATTGATCGTACGATGTCCATCCAACGGCCGTAGTGCTTCTTCAACCTCTGGTCTTCTTGCTCCAGCCACCCAAAGCAGCGTCGGTCGTGCCGCATGCTCCTGCCTCCCGTGGCCGGCTGTGCTGCCGCGGAGGCCTCACCGCCCCTACTATTCCCACCGCTGGCCAGGCCCTGCGGCGACGGCAGCCTCACACCGCAGCCGAACCAGTGAACCCTCGTACTCCTCTCCGCGTGCGCGGGCTTCCACTGCCGCATCTTCCCCGGCTCCCCGTCGTCCCCTTCCTAGGCCTCGCCGTCGTCCACTGCCCTGGTGCTCTCGGCGCGGCATGGTCAACATGGTCAAGGAACGACTTCCATCGGACGTGGACTGTACGTGGAGAGGCTGACAGCTGGGTCCACGACGGCAGCAAGGAAGTGCCTCCTTATTACGCGGAAAATAATGATTCCTCCACCTGACAGCAGGGACGCACCGGACAGGCCACCGTATTTCATGAAAAAAACGTTTCCCCCCTGACTGCTGGGACCCACCAGCTACACCTTCGCATGCAAGGAAGTGCGTCCTGGAAAAAAAATGATTCGCCCCCCTAACTGCTGGGACCCACCAGCTACATCTTCGCACACAAGGAATTGCGTCTGGGCAAAAAAAACCAAAACGATTCGCCCCCCTGACTGCTGGGACCCACCAGCCCCCTGACTGCTGGGACCCACCAGCTACATCTTCGCACGCAAGGAAGTGCATCCGGGCAAAAAAAATGATTCGCCCCCTGACTGCTGGGACCCACCAGCTACATCTTGGCAGGCAAGGAAGTGCCTGACAGTCGGGACCCACTTGGTCGAAGCGTACGTAGTGTTAACATTCTGGCCGCGAACGTGTACGTACATACTGGTCGATGTAGAGGCGCGCACGTGTCGTAGTAGAGGCGCGCACGTAGCATGTACACGTACGTACAGCGGCCCGGGTGCAAGAAAGAAAATACGGCCACGTATGTGTACATACGGGCGGGGTCTCGAACGCCTACTCGCGCATACGTACGATGAGGGCTCGTGTACATGGCTGGGTCGGAACGGAGAAACAGTGTCGTCGTCGTGTTCATGGGTCGGAACGGAATGTGTGGTCGTGTTCATCGGGAGGGCTTGGACGGAAGAGGCGATGGAAACGAGGCCTGGCGTACCGCACAACGGAGGAAACGGACCTCCTACGGTCGAAACGGGGGTCCTGTTGATCGGGTGGGGTGTGGCGTACCGCAAAACGGAGGAAAGGGACCTCCTACGGTCGAAACGGGGTCCTGTTGATCGAGAGGGGTGTGGCATACCGCAAAACGGAGGAAACGGACTTGTGTTGGAGCGCTACGGTCGAAACAGGGGTCCTGTTCATCGGGAGGGGTGTGGCGTACCGCAAAACTGGACTCCACAGGATACTGTTCATCTCCACCGTCGACCCCCTCCAGCCTCCACGAGCTACTGTTCATCCACCGTCGACCTCCTCCAGCCTCCACGGGCTCCTGTTCATCCAGCCTCCACCACGCGCTACTCCACCGGCTACTGTTCAACCACTCCTCCACAGTCTACTGTTCATCCAGCCCTCCACACCACGGGGTCCTGTTCAACCACCCCTCCACGGGCACCCCTCCACCGTCTACTGTTCATCCTGCCCTCCACACCACAGGGTCCTGTTCATCCACCCCTCCACGGGCACCCCTCCACCGTCTACTATTCATCCAGCCCTCCACCACACCACGGGGGCCTGTTCATCTAGAGGCAACGCCACCGCTCACTGTTCATCCAACCCCCCCCCCCCCTCAACACTCACTGTTCATCCCATCGATCGGCTTCAGTTAGCAGCAATAGCCAAGGAATTGCTCGATCGGGTTCAGTTAACAGCCAGTGATCGATTGCTCGGGTTCAGTAATGCGTAGCCTGTAGTGCAATCGCTCGGGTTCAGTTAGAGCCCAACGCCTCGCTCGGGTTTAGTTAGAAACAACGCCTCGCACACACACGCGTACGTGTACGAGAGAAACGCGCCTCACACGGCCCCCGACCTCCCACCGTAACCGGGAACTCCCCAAAATTTTCCTCCCCCTCGCTTCTACCACAGTTTTTTCCGTCATGGACGGCCCAAAGAATGTCATGCGGTAGCATCTCCGGCCCGCCCAGGACGAAAAGCCCATTTTCTGTCATGATTTTTTGTCATAGAAGTAGGAGCCCACCACATCTATGATGATACCGGGTTTTGTCACAATTATCGTCATAGAAGTGTCATATGTATGACAGAAAAAAAATTCGTTCGGCCCAAAATGTCACGGATGTGTCTTTTTTTGTAGTGTATCCGGGCGTTACAAATCTCCCCCACTACAAGAAATCTCGTCCCGAGATTTAAGAGGTGGAAAAGGGGGGAAAGTTTATTTACGAAATTATAACGGATATTCTTGGTCTTGGTTGCTCTTCTCGAAGAAGTTAATCCCTTTCGTTGATGTCTTCAATTCTATATTCGAGGTCATCATGATGAAGTCGACATCTTTTGGGGGGGGGACTCCATCATACTTAAGAAAGCATAAAGAGTGGGTATTCTGGGAGAACGGACCTCTACAAGGTTGACTATCTGGTCGATAACATTGAGGAAGGTGAAGGAAGTAACTCTCGAAATGAAACTTAAGAAAATATCGAGAGCAAAGTAAGGAGGTATCATGGGAAGTTTCGAGCGAGTAGGCAATCATTCGATGCCTGAAACAGGGCATGAAAGGGGTTCAAAGTAATCGGAATAAGTATTGTGTCTGATACCAGAATTGATGATCTCTCGAAAGGTGGCTCGTGAATTACATATGAGGCCAAGTGCGAGGAACAACCTTAAGAATAGGGGGTGTATAGGAGAGTCAGGTTTTGATCCTATGGAACTGTTGGTTATGGGCCCACCATGTGGGTTAAAAGCGGGAAGGCGGTGATGTCTTGCACGATCATGCAAGTAAGGCATGTCAGAGGATAGACGGTCATTTATGTCGGCAACAACACCGGTACCAAGGGCGAAGGATGATGAGACCCATTCTCCCGCTCGTTGAAACGAGGCGGACCAATAGGAAAAGTTCTCGTCCATCGGTGGTTACTAGAATGTCATCAACAAAAGCAAGAGGGTCTTACTGACACGGTCGTACACCAAGGTGTTTGCCTAAGCAGAAGAATATTACTACTTAGATCATATAGATGACAAGAAACATTAAACCAACCAATGGAAAGGAAAATATGATTATCAGATTAAACAGAAAAATGGAAAGGAAAATGTGTTTAAACACATATTTCAAGGGTATATCCTTCCCAAGGACAAGTAGAGCATGATATCCATGACAGGAAATAATGTAGAAAACTCTTTAGGTAGGGGAGAGAAATTTCATGACATTACCCATACAACGGTGTTTGGACAATTGGGCAGGAAACATTTATCATTGGGCTTCAAGTGTTCTTGTTGAAAATTGGAATACCATATACATGCTTCGAGATAGCATTGACATGGTCAATAGGTGAAGATCAGACTTCGGAAACACAAAGGCTCCATCAGGAATAACTTGTAGAATAAGTCTTACAATTTCCTCACGGAAGGAATGGATAACCTTGCTGAAACGGAATCTATAACAACAAGGCCCTAGGCTAGGTATGCTGGGCAGGACATCACCTTACTGGGTCACATAAAGACCAATGTGATAACTTTTGGAAATATGTTCCAACCATCATATCTGACCGAGATTCAGATCTGATTGGTGTCAGGATAACTCAGACTCAGGATGCCTGAGAAGAAAGGTGGAACACAAATTGTCGAGATGACATTGTAAGATTCTCGGTAATTGAACTATGGAAGCGAGTTCCGAAACAAGAGTTCATCATCAAACCAAGGAGAGGATGAGGAGGTGGCCGATGGACTCAGCGACATAGCATCAAGATTTCCAAAAAGATGGGTTTCCACAATTATGTGAACAAGGAGATAACATTTGTCAGATCAAATGATATAATGATGTATGTTCGAGGAAAACATCCAAGATTAAACATTGGTTGATAGGTGCACCCGAAATATGGGCTGGGTTGCATGATCAATGTTAGAATGGTGACTTAATGAATAAAAGAATTAGAAATAAACTATCAACCATTCACTTCAAAGCAATAGGGTTGCTAGAAGTTTTGAATTCGCACATCATAGTTCAATTGCCAGTATTCCGGTTAGAAATAACACGGGGACCAAGAAAAGAATGGTAATAGTGATAAGTATCACTTGTATAAGAATTCTCAAGAGGTGGTGAAATTCCCATGACATCCTTGACATAAAAGATGGTAATACTCCAAGGTAAAACATAACATACGCTGGATAGCAAGGAACTCAAGGTATAACACAAACAATGAACCAGTTTTGTGTTGGGGAATTGCAAGAATGTTGTCGATGATAACACAATCATCGAGAGGGCAAGGATGATATCTCTCATCATGAATTCGATTGATATCCTGGAAACGCTTAGAATGTGATGATGATCACGACACATTTGTCGACATGTTTCATGAAGATGTAATCGAACAGCGACTGCATCAAGCAAAAGGAGTGTTGTTGCGAAAGATTATTGGAACCACGGATACGTCTCCAACTGAGAATCAAGCTTGTTGTTCGAGGTGAAACGATATGACAAGGAAGAGCGACGTAAGCTTAGCTCATCATCAAAAATTGTGCTCCGGGAAGAAGGACCAGGTAGCATAGTTAAAATATAGCACGCTAATGATATAGCCGATCAGGCAAGGAATGGCTTAAATGATAATTAACTCGTAAGCAACAAAAATTACTTTGAGTTATTGAATCAGAGTGCGGAATCGATTCAATTATTGGTGTTCTCGTGTGTCTATTAACTCGTAACCCAGCGGTGGATTGGAATCGGCGAGAATAATAGTTGATGAAGAACTCATAAGAGGTTATGTAGTTCCGTGATATTCTCGAGATACCAGAGGGTATACTCAAAGGCAAATTAGAATAGAAACTGAATTGGAGCGTTGACTTGCGATAGCAGATACTTTAATCTTGTCAAAATAGACGAGGCATAGGAATGGTTTCCTTTTAGATATATTGAATAAGGCTAGCATGGTCGGAACCATAACTACAAGGGATCCAATTTTACGATACCGGAAGAATTATTCAAATTATTAAATATTCTGGCAAGAAGCTTTCATGATAAGTTCCACATCATGTCTGTGGGCATGAACACAAAGGTTCAATGTCGACTCCCACTTCTGCAATGCATAACCTTTCATTCACTTCTCGTTTTTCAAAAAAGTTGTAGTGTTGAAATTTTATTTGGCGTAGCAACAGAAGAGTATGACTCGCGTAAACTTTCGGGTTCATACGGTTTGGGGAAGGCATAGGTTCAACCCACCGGGGCATCTTAGGAGCATATACCACAAATTTCAAGAATAAATAACACAAGCTCGATAGCAGGGCTGAAGGATCTCTCTCCCTTCCATGGTGATGAAGAATTTGATCCGAGGACGGATCTTCCCCAAGGAGGGGAGATGATGCGGAGCATCCCAAGGTCATCCCCATGGACCTACCATCGTCTCATCAAGTGCCTAGTGGACCCATGACTCGATCACCTGCAAGAGCTCTTGAAACCGAGGTGACATCTCTCCTCTCACAATTCCACTTCGATGAACATGAAGCATGGCTACTACCTCATATGGACACTTTGTGCATACTCAGGCACCATGGAGAAGCTAAGGAGCAAGGACAACAAGAAGAGGAAGATGGACGAGAAGACGGAGAAGAAGGAGGGCTGAAGGAAAAGTCCCAGCCACCGGACGACCGGCCGGGACCGGACGTCCGACGCCTGAAGCCTCAGCCGAACCCCAGCGAGCGGACGTCCGACCCAGACCGGACGACCGGTGCCCCTGCACCCGAAGCAAACGAGCGGACGTCCGGTCCGGACCGGACGACCGGCGCACCAGCACCCGAGCCAACATCAGCGGAAGTCCGGAGCTACCGGACGTCCGGCACCCCCATCACAGAGCAGAACCAGCGGACGACAGGAGGACACCGGACGTGCGGCAGCTCCTGAGACACTGAACGACTTGTGCCCAGCGGACGTCCGGTACTTGGCTGCCTCTAGATTCGGGCCCGAGGCCCATGTACCCCTACTTTCGCCCCCATTTGCACTTAGACTATAAATAGACCTCTCCCACCTCCTTTCCAGGGTTAGCATTGGTTTAGCTCATTTTAGAGATAGAGCATTGCTCATCCATATCGGATCTACTCCACGAGAGAGACCGCGGCCCCTCTACGGAGAAGATCCACCTTGGATTCAAGACCCCTTTACGGGAAGATCCCCTTGTGGATTCAAGACCTCCTCACAGAGAAGAACCGGTTACTGTGTATCATCCCTAGTTGTCCGTGGATTCGTGTATCGTTCTATGTACTCGAGGATCTAGCCCATGTGTGACTTATTCGTGTCGGTTTAGCGATTTCCTCTTGTGTTTTCCTTCTGTTCTTCCCCGTGTTCTTCGTGTTTTCCCCGGGATCCGCTCCTTTTGTGAAAGATCGGGCGATTAGGGTCTCTACCCTACATCAGGAATTGATCGAACTTGGTCAGCTCAAGAAGCATGAGAGCTAACTGCAGATCTTCTCTGAGGCCACCTATGAATTTATAGATCATACTCTTTTCATCAGGAACGTCTTGTTTAACGAAGCGAGCAAGTTTTTGAAACTGGATATTGTATTGATACACGGACATGCTGCCTTGCTTGAGATCGCGGAACTCCTCATGCTTGCTCTCAACAACGCTTGGTGGGATGTGATGAGCTTTGAAATCTCAGCGGAAATCATCCCAGGTAATCACACGACCTCCTCTGGAATCTCTGTATTACACTTTACCAAAGGAATTATGCATCCGAGGAAAGGCTCACAAGCTTATTGAATCTGAAGGACGTTGACGGATAAGATCTGACAAAGGGTCCGGTGGTCTACAAGGGATCTGATGTGAGCATCTATACTCAACTAGAGGAAGAAAGAATGCAAGTAGATCAGATTATAGAAACAACTGACTAACTCAAATCTCAATGCAAAGGAATTATGAATTCCAAGACAAGGGATCGGAAGCAATGCTCTGATTTGGGATGGATAAGTTGCATAGCCTTAGGGGTATAATTGATGTCATTTAGATTGGTCGAGGTCCAGCACATGTTTGAAATGATGTCTGAGCCGGGAGGATGAATTCTAGGATCTGACTGAGGAACGCGAGCATCCTCAACATATTGAATCAATGGACTTAAAATGATAAAGACAAGGGATGCCAATAAGATTACGACACTTATGGGATTAACCATAATGCAAGCAAGCAAGAATTTCAAGAGCAATAGGCTGCCCAGGATTTTTGGAAGATCAAATGGTATTTCGGAGTCTTTTGTCAAACACATGTACAACTAGGAATGATCGGATACTCGATAAGTGCGAGGAATTATCCGTTGGGGTATTCATGCGGCAAAGATCTATAAGGCAGTGGCTCAAGAGATTCTTAAAAGTTCAAGAATAATTTGATGCATCTTGTAATAACGAGAGCAACTGGGGATGAATGTAAGAATGGCAAGGGCATGTAGTTATCTATTGGGGTTGATGGTGGAAGGGAATTGCACACGCATGAGAACATGTCCTCGGGATAACATTGGAGAGTACCTTCGAGGTCTACTGATGAATCAAGCCATCATCTGGAATGAAGGGGCTCTCCGGGTGGAATACACGAACCTAGAATCGGAGTTAGAAAAAACATTTAACCCGAGTAGAAGAGAGATTATAGTCCCAGAGTATAGGTCGAGGAATAAAAGATCCTAATACCACCCAATGGCGGCGTGGGCCCGTAAGACACACAGCCATGTTAGTAAAAAAAAATTCAATGACTAGACTCGACTTCGGCAAAGGAGTTTGGAAGGGGGATTCCTATAGGCAGTCGGCTCTGATACCAACTTGTGAAGCCCCGATTTGACCGTACACTAATCATACACGCAAATGTGTACGACCAAGATCAGGGACTCACGGGAAGATATCACAACACAACTCTAGACACAAATAAAATAATACAAGATTTATTTTACAAGCTAGGGGCCTCGAAGGCTCTAATACATATGCTCGAAGACATAAGAGTCAGCGGAAGCAATAATATCTGAGTACAGACATAAGTTAAACAAGTTTACCTTAAGAAGGCTAGCACAAAAGTAGCAACAATCAAAAAGGCAAGGCCTCCTACCTGGGACCTCCTAACTACTCCTCGAAGCCGAACTCCATGTAGAATCATCCTCGGGATCTTGTGGCTCCTGGACTCCATCATATGGTCGCCACAACCGGGTATAGAAAGGGGAAAAGGGGGGAGCAAGGCAACCGTGCGTACTCATACAAAGTACTCACAATCAAGGAGCTACACTACATATGCATTGGTATCAATGAAATGGATAGTATCTGTGGACTAAACTACAGAATCCCAGAATAAGAGGGGTGTAGCTAGTCCTATCGAAGACTACGCTTCTGGAAGCCTCCATCTTGAAGCAGTAGAAGAGAGTAGATGGTAAGTTAGCCAAGTATCATCGCATAGCATAAACCTATCTGGCGATCCTCCCCTCGTCACCATGTGAGAGAGCGATCACCGGGTTGTATCTGGCACTTGAAAGGGTGTGTTTTATTACGTATCTGGTTCTAGTTGTCATAAGGTCAAGGTACAACTCCGGGTCGTTCTTTTACCGAGGGACACGGCTATTCGAATAGATAAACTTCCCTGCAGGGCTGCACCACATTTCCCAACACGCTCGATCCCCTTTGGCCGGACACACTCTCCTGGGTCATGCCCGGCCTCGAAGATCAACATGTTGCAGCCCCACCTAAGCCTAACAGAGAGGTCAGCACGCCGGTCTAAATCCTTTGCACGCAGGGGTCTGGGCCCGTCGCCCATTGCACACCTGCATGTTGCGTACGCGGCCCATGAGTAGACCTAGTGATGCGGAGCATCCTACGATCATCCCCATGTACACTCAAGCATACGCCATTGGACACAAGGTGAACTCGCTGATGTCTACTACACAACCTTCTTCTTGTAGACATTGTTGGGCCTCCAAGTGCAGAGGTTTGTAGGACAGTAGCAAATTTCCCTCAAGTGGATGACCTAAGGTTTATCAATCCGTAGGAGGCGTAGGATGAAGATGGTCTCTCTCAAGCAACCCTGCAACCAAATAACAAAGAGTCTCTTATGTCCCCAACACACTCAATACAATGGTAAATTGTATAGGTGCACTAGTTCGGCGAAGAGATGGTGATACAAGCGGTATATGGATGGTAGATAAAGGTATTTGTAATCTGAAATTATAAAAATAGCAAGGTAACTAATGATAAAAGTGACCGTAAATAGTATTGCAATGCGTGGAAATAAGGCCTAGGGTTCATACTTTCACTAGTGTAAGTTCCCTCAACAATACTAACATAATTGGATCACATAACTATCCCTAAACATGCAACAAAGAGTCACTCCAAAGTCACTAATAGCGGAGAACAAACGAAGAGATTATGGTAGGGTACGAAACCACCTCAAAGTTATTCTTTCCAATCAATCCGTTGGGCTATTCCTATAAGTGTCACAAACAGCCCTAGAGTTCGTACTAGAATAACACCTTAAGATACAAATCAACCAAAACCCTAATGTCACCTAGATAATCCAATGTCACCTTAAGTATCCGTGGGCATGATTATACGATATGCATCACACAATCTCAGATTCATCTATTCAACCAACACAAAGGACCTCAAAGAGTGCCCCAAAGTTCTACCGGAGAATCACGACGAAAACGTGTGCCAGCCCCTATGCATAGGTTCATGGGCGGAACCCGCAAGTTGGTCACCAAAACATACATCAAGTGAATCACGTGATATCCCATTGTCACCACAGATATCCATGGCAAGACATACATCAAGTGTTCTCAAATCTTTAAAGACTCAATCCGATAAGATAACTTCAACGGGGAAACTCAACTCATTACAAGAGAGTAGAGGGGGGAGAAAACATCATAGGATCCAACTATAATAGCAAAGCTAGCGATACATCAAGATCATATCACCTCAAGAACACGAGAGAGAGAGAGATCAAACACATAGCTACTGGTACATACCCTCAGCCCCGAGGGAGAACTACTCCCGCCTCGTCATGGAGAGCACCAGGATGATGAAGATGGCCACCGGAGAGGGATTGCCCCCTCCGGCAGGGTGCCGGAACGGGTCTAGATTGACTTTCGGTGGCTATGGAGGCTTCTGGCGGCGGAACTCCCGATCTATTGTGCTCACGGATGTTTTTAGGGTATACGGAGATATATAGGCGGAAGAAGTACGTCAGGGGGGCCACGAGGAGCCCACGAGGGTGGAGGGCGCGCCCAGGGGGGTGGCGCGCCCCCTGCCTCGTGGCCTCCTCGCAGGTCCCCCGATGTGCACTCCAAGTCTTCTGGGCTTCTTTCCTTCCAAAAATGAGTTCCGTGAAGTTTTAGGTCAATTGGACTCCGTTTGATTTTCCTTTTCTCGAAACCCTAAAACAGGGAAAAAACAGAAACTGGCACTGGGCTCTGGGTTAATAGGTTAGTCCCAAAAATGATATAAAAGTGTATAATAAATCCCATAAATATTCAAAACAGTAAATAATATAGCATGTAGCAATCAAAAATTATAGATACATTGGAGACGTATCACTCGCTCCTTTCTGAATCTTCCCTTTCCAAATGTAAGACATGGATGCTACTTCAAGCGCGGACCTTGTGCATACTTAGGTACACCTCAGGAGACCATGGAGAGCCCAAGGACCAAGGCCAAGCGTGCACGGAAGTGAAGGAAGGAGAAGGAAGAAGGGCCAGCTGCTACAGCGGCCGGACATCCGGCCCGAGCCCCGGAAATCCGGCATCGGCCATCCAGAGAGCACCGCAAAGGTCCAGCGCCGCCCGGACATCCGGCCATCACCCCGGACATCCGTCTCCTCCCCAAGCCCCGGACATCCGGCCCCTTTGCCCGGAAATCTGGCCCCTCCATCACCGAATGCATCTGGAAGACCCAGGCCAGCCCGGACAACCAACCCCCAAGCCGAACATCCGGCCCGTCGCGAAGCCCCGGACATCCGGCCCCAGCCCGGACATCCGGCGGCTGTCTACGCACAGTGAATGGGCCAAGGGCCCATGTATCCCTCTTTCCCACTTACCCCTTCGTGGCTTAGACTATATATACTCCCCCACCTCCTTCTAGGGTTAGCGTTGTGATAGCTCATTTGAGAGATAGAGCTTCGCTCATCCATATCGGATCTACTCCACGAGAGAGACCGCGACCCCTCTATGGAGAAGATCCACCTTGGATTCAAGACCCCTCATGGGAATATCCCCTTGTGGATTCAAGACCTCCTCACGGAGAAGAACCGGTTACCTCTTGTATCGTCCGTTGTTGACTTTAGATCTTGTATCTCTCTTTGTGTTTCGAGGATCTAGCACATGTGTGATCATACTTGTTGGTTTGAGTGTTCTCTTGTGTTCCCCTCGTGATTTTCCCCTCGTTTCCCTCCTCGTGTTCTTCGCGTTCTTTGCGGGATCCGCTCCTTTCGTGAAAGATTGGGCCACTAGGGTTCTACCCTACATCATCTTGGTACCAGAGCCACGTTGATCACGATTTCGGAGCCTCCCCTTTTTGTCTTCTAGCCTAATTTTGTTGATTTCATCCTAAATTCGAAAATCCCCACCAAAAATAGCCCCAATTTTTTTATGATTTGTTGGTTTGAGGAAGTTTTGTTGATTTTGATCCATGGATTCGTTGTGTCTTGAGCAGATCTAGCTTCTCCCCAAGTTTCCCCACCTTTCATCCACGAAATCCATCCAATTTTGCCCCCCAAATCATCAATTTTCGCCCCAAATCAAGTTTCGAAGTCCAAATCCCGATATGGAATCATCGGGCCGGACATCCGGGCCTCAGGCCGGACATCCGGGCCCCAAGCCGGACTTCTGGCTCCTGGAGCACAAATTCCACACGGTTCTGGACATCAGCCCCCGGATATCCGGCCCCCAAGCCCGGATGTCCGGCCCCTGGGATTTCATCCTCCCCCGTTTCACCGCTTTATCCATAACTAATTCATCCGGAGTCCGTTTTTGACGTTCTTTAGCTCATTGAAAAGATCTTGACATCCCCCTTCCCACAAAAATACAACCATCACCATTTAACTCCATCAAATATTTGGAACTTTGGCATCTTTGCCTAGGGCTTCCACCATATCATCCGCATAACCACCACCGACTTCCGCGACCTAATCAATTTTGTTCCCCATAGCATTTGAGGTTTTTTGAATTGTGATTGAGTCTCCTAAGGTGTTTAGGCTACTTAGGGACGGTCTCTTCTTCATCAACCACCACCATAACTTCCGCATAGGCTTGCCCACCATACACTTCCAGCAACCAAACTTAACCCAATTTTGTTTGTGTTGTGAGTTGTGTCTCCTAAGGTGTTTCGGCTACTTAGGGACCGTGCTTCCAACTTCGACACCGTGTATAATCCACCACCTTACCCTCCACTTCCGCATTGCCTACTCGCATATCCCATCATGGCATTTCCACAATCCCATTGAGCTTCCGCAACTACCACCGCATCCCGCTACCACCATTTTGACATTTGAGATTTTGAGTTCGCGGTTTTTCCGTTTCCTAAGGTGTTTCGGCTACTTGGGGACGAGTTTCCATCATCTTGGTATCTCCATCAAGATCACCGCCACTCATCATCGACACAGACGGTAACCTCCATATCATCTTGGTATCGTGGTATCCCTCCATTGTATATTCCCTTGCCATTGCATTGTTAACCCCTAGCCCATTTTGCGTTACTTGCGTATCGAGACTAGCCATTTGAGTATTGCCGGCAACGTTACTTGTGCACATTAGTGATCTACACCATACATTGCATACATACCATATCATATTGGTATCATACCATCTCGTGTGCCTCAAGTTTGTTCTCGCATATACACAATAGCTATCTTGGTTTGTGCATTTCGCAAAGTGGACATATACAAAAAAAAGACAAAGATTTTAAGCAAAAGAGAAAGAGCAAAGAAGCTTGTAAGCAAGTGCCATAGCATCATACCACATTGCATATAAGATTGTCATATCCGATCATCTTGGATCATACCACCGGAACATCATACATAGCATACTTGGGATAGAAGTCGTTGCATTTTTGTCTCCTATAGGTTGTGCACAAGTGTCGTATCCGCCTATTGAGCAATCATGCTAGCGTCTCTGTAGAGTTGTGCAACAAGAGCATTTTCCATGGATTCCACATTTTGAGCTCATCCCTTGGTTGCATGACCCCATTTATCTATCTGTGCGTGTGTTTCCGTGTGCCACATATTGCTATTGGTCTACTTGTTACACTTGCGGATTTGTGAATCTCTTTCAACATTATTGACTCTTGCTAACATTTCGCATCAAATTTTTGTGCCACTATCCTCACCGAGCTCCACCATAATCCTTATTTGTGTAGGTGTGAGAAACCGACAAGAATTGGTACCAATTGTGCTATTTCCTTGTCCACATTGGAGTGATCATTGATCCACTTTCAACTTCGGTCAAGGTACATTTGGTATTTGTTCTTCTCTTTCTACCACTCACATTTTTCTCTTGGAGTGATGGATAGGCAAGGCATTTCATCTCCGGTCTTCGACAACAATGACGGCATGAACAACTACATCACCAAAGCGTCAATCTTCGATCTACGACGACAAATGCAAGGCGCACAATCAAGATTGCGAGAGCGCATCGAGAACCTCTCCCTTGACATTCTCCACTCCGAAGCGAGGAAAAGGGACTACAGCGACAACAAGCTTTCCGCACAAAAGGAGGAGCAAGATGCAAGGATGGAGGAGATTCGGACCTTGTTGATCAACCATTCTTCCCCTTCATCATCCTCAAGGCGGCGACGTTCAAGTCGCAAGTCTTCGGAGCGCAAAAAACGATGCAAGCGCAAGTCGTCCACGTCCACATCTCCATGGCGACCACCATCACGTTCGTGATCCACCTCGTCATGAAGGGCAAGTCACCTCCAAGCAACATGTGGACGACGACGACGAACAACATCTACTACGAGCCCAAGTGTGACAACACCAACATCATCATGACGATGCTCACCAAGCGCAAATGCACAAGTCCCAACAAGCCCTACTTCACGTCAAGTCCAAACTTCATGAGCACAAGAGATGACCGCGAGACGAGCACCACCAAGATGGCGCTACGGCTGCCACCACCACCACTTTGGCATCTTCGCCAAGTGCTATCAAGGCATCTTCGCCTTTGGACGTACGACATCTTCGCCTACCTCATGTGAGTTCGCCTACAACGACATCATCAAGTACAAGGCGAACAACTACGAGCGAGGGCGACACTTCCATCTTCGGAAGCCTCCCAAGGAAGATGACCGAGCATGGGACATTCCCTTCGGTCATGGAGACGACCTACGAGGTGCCACATCATATGGGCCTCCTATAACAAGATGGCGACAAGAAGGTCGAGCAAGGGCCATCCCCTTCGACCACGGCGACGAGCATGAACCTCTTCAACTACATGAAGATGGCGCCCCAAAAGGACTCATTCTCCGAGTCAAGCTACGAGACCGCACATGAGACCTTATCTTTGGTCTTAGAGGAGAGTGATGATGTGCCATCTTCGGCCTTCATCCACAGCTACGACCACGGCATGATTGAGCATGGAGACATTTGCACCTACATCTCTCCGACACCCATATGCCATGAGATGCCCCAATTGCCATGTGAGGAAAGCCACCAACACATGAGTGACATGAGTGACTCCACCATACATGACATTGAGAGCATTTCCAATGAGAGGATGAGTGCGACCACCACTAGCCCCACACTTGAGAGCATCGAAGAGGGAGTGAGTGAGCCACCACACTTAGTGAGTGAGGTAGTTGACACGGCACATGAGGCCACTATGTTTTCTAACAACTTAATCTCTACTCCGAGTGTGTTTTCTTTGGTGCTAGGTCTCCTACATGACGACACGCCTATCCTCGACGAGTACATACCTCCAATGGAGACGACGATGGCCATGGTGGAAGAAGATGCACCCCCACATGGTTCCATCAAGATGAAGATGACCACGACTTGGTCTTCGACACCTCACCTACAACACATGAGCGAGGCTCCAAAGGTAACATAGGTGATGGTGCTTCTCTTTTCCACCTAGTGGACTATTTTACGAATGATTGCTTGCATGATGTTGACATACCTATACCCATGCTTCATGCTAGTGTGACTTCTTCATGTCATGACTTAACTATTTATGATGAATATGATGACGAGCATGTCGAGTTGCCTAGTTGTGATGCTATGCTCCATAGGATATCATGTGAAAATTCTTTTGGTCACATCATGTTTGACAATCCATTAACCTTGTCATATGCTATGAGTGAGATATCCCATATTGCATCTTTTCAATTTCAACATAGTAACTATGCATGCCCCATTAAAATCAATACAATTTGCACTTATGGCATAGATGACGAGATGATGGTCATTGACTTTTGTTTTTCATGTGATGATATTGCCATGCTTCCTTTACACGATTTGCGCAATTCATCTACTATGCCATGCCAAGATCACATAGCTCCAAATATGCATTGTTTTGAATGTTGTCAATATTCTCCATGTGATGTTTCCATTAATGCTCATGAGGAGACCCCCATAGTTTCCTCATACATATTAGGAGATTTTGATGCATTCCAAACTTTTCATGATTCTCATAATTGCTTGCACCATATGCATTCCATGAATAACAATGCTCTACATATAAATCATGATGCATTGCCCAGTTTGAGTCTCCATTATTCTATACATAACAACAAACCTATCATGATGGATTACATGTTTCTATATCACGCATCTCATTTGTTTTAGCATTGGATATTTTGTGCTAACCAACACAAGCACGTGCGCATCATGATGGATGATGTGTACATCTACCACGCACACACAATTTTTCATTTGTCTTTGTTTTGTGTAGGAACTCATGTATACTCGTCAACCTCTCAATCCCAAGAGTTGACGAAACGAGCTCTTGAGAGCAAAGATGCCTTGGGATCCAGTCAACTATCCTTCCCACCGCTCTCTTCGCGCAACAACTATGCGCATCTCTCTCACTTGGCTCTCACACGGCTATGGGCTACATACCGCTTGTCGCTTGATGCTCATTTTACCGTGTTCACTTTGCATGCTATGCTTGCTTCTATGCCTTTACCATGCAATTGTGACCCTTGCTTGCATCTACCCATGATTCACAATTATGCTACTCCTATGTGTATTTGCATGCTTGGTGGAGATCCTTGTTGCTATTGCCATGTTTATCATGTGCCTCATACTATTGATGCTAGTTTGCTCATATCCTACTTTCATGCTTGTGCTATGTCATGTGAGTTATTCATGCACACTATTTGCACACATGACATACTTGACATGATTCCTTCTAGTATGTTTCATCTTCGCACTACTAGCTTGCTTGTCTTGATTCATATGATTGCTTGCTTTGTCGCATCACCCATGTTCCTTTCTTACTCGCTTTCTTGGGTTGATGACATATATGCTCGTGCCTCTCACTTGATACATCTTGTTCATTGTCGCTTGCCTCAAATTATGCTTATTGATCTTGGAGACTTGGACACCTTACTTGTGATGCATGCTTGTTTGATTGAGCCTATTGAATTTGGTTGTTCTCGCATTATATGCCTCCATACTATAAAATGCTCCCTTGTCCTTTCTTATGATGAGCATGATGCATACACTTGTTGGGTATTTCACCGCATGAATGATAGGTTTTCCGCTAACCTCATTTGTTTTTCCGAGTGTTTGTCATGTTCTTTCATGTTGAAGGATTCACAAGGCGATACTGTCATGACACAATTTGGTCATGTGAAGGCATGCACGACGTGCAACACCAACATTTGCGAGAATCTCCTAAAGGTGAACTCTTTCCCTTTGAGCCATCCTCAAATATGCATATTGGATGGGTCACTCTTTCATTGTTGTTTCCTTCTTCTTGTCTACATGTTACATCTATTGGATGGAGGACCGACATTGGAGATGGAACCCATGGACCTTCAAGTTGAGGAGCGCTCGGACTTATTGGATGCACCTTCGAACCTCCACTCATGCCACGACATCGAGCATTGGTATACCAACACCTCCATATTTGTTGATTGTGTTCACACATGTCATGCTCGATGGACATATCATACACATGAGAAATTTGCATCTTATGCATGGATTGACTCACATCATGATTGCCTTTTTGCATCTTGTATTCCCATGTCATCCATGATATATGAGCTTGTGCACTTTCTTAGCAAATTTTTTGTGATCTTCCTTGATGGCATATTCATACATCATGATCATATTGCCCATCATCAATTGCATGATCACATACTCATCTTGAGCATCCATTGCCATATTCATGCTATTGATAAACCGTCTCACTATGACATCATTTTGCACCATGGTTGTATTGATCATATTCACAACACATTTGTGTGCATAATGAATGCTTTTGCTCCCATGAATGCTTTGCATACCATTCCATCTCTTTTGGATAAGGTTCATGCACCTTGTCATGATCAATCTTGTCGCACAGACTCATTCTTACATGATGGACACTTTCTGTGCACTAACCATTGTATTTCCGAGTGTCGTTTGTGTTTGCTCTTTTTGCATGCGTACCACTCTGGAGACACCTTGGAGTACTTGGATTGCGCCATGTCTTCCACTTCGTCCAACTATAAGTCCGTCCAAGGCAACCGTTTGCATGGTGATGAGGATCACGATCCGAGGTCGGATCGCTCCCAAGGGAGGGGAGATGATGCGGAGCATCCTATGATCATCCCCATGTACACTCGAGCATACGCCATTGGACACAAGGTGAACTCGCTCCTTTCTGAATCTTCCCTTTCTGCATGTAAGGCATGGATGCTACTTCAAGTGCGGACCTTGTGCATACTCAGGTACACCCCAGGAGACCATGGAGAGCCCAAGGACCAAGGCCAAGCGTGCACGGAAGTGAAGAAAGGAGAAGGAAGAAGGGCCAGCTGCTACAGCGGCCGGACATCCGGCCTGAGCCCTGGAAATCCGACATCGGCCATCCAGAGAGCATCGCAAAGGTCCAGCGCCGCCCGAACATCCGACCATCACCCCGGACATTCGGATCCTCCTGAAGCCCCGGACATCCAGCCCATTTGCCCGGAAATCCGGCCCCTCCATCACCGAATGCGTCTGGAAGACCCAGGCCAGCCTGAACATCCGGCCCATCATGAAGCCCCGGACATCTAGCCCCCAGCCCGGACATCCGGCGCCTGTTTGCGCATAGTGAACGGGCCAAGGGCCCATGTATCGCTCTTTCCCACTTACCCCTTCGTGGCTTAGACTATATATACTCCCCCACCTCCTTCTAGTTAGGGTTAGCGTTGTGACAACTCATTTGAGAGATAGAGCTTCGCTCATCCATATCGGATCTACTCCACGAGAGAGACCGCGGCCCCTCTACGGAGAAGATCCACCTTGGATTCAAGACCCCTCATGGGAAGATCCCCTTGTGGATTCAAGACCTCCTCACAGAGAAGAACCGGTTACCTCTTGTATCGTCCGTTGTTGACTTTGGATCTTGTATCTCTCTTTGTGTTTCGAGAATCTAGCACATGTGTGATCATACTTGTTGGTTTGAATGTTCTCTTGTGTTCCCCTTGTGATTTTCCCCTCGTTTCCCTCCTTGTGTTCATCGCGTTCTTTGCGGGATCCGCTCCTTTCGTGAAAGATCGGGCCACTAGGGTTCTACCCTACATCACCTAGCAACCTCTGTTACGCGGTCCAACCCGGCGCGAGCCGCTCAGTCGCTGATGTCTAGGAGGCTTTGGCTGATACCATGACGTCGAGTGCCCATAACTGTTCCCGCATAGTTAGTGCGTATACGCCAGTGGCCAGACTCAGATCAAATACCAAGATCTCGTTAAGTGTGTTAATTGATGTAACCACGGACACCGACGAGGGCCAGGCCCACCTCTCTCCTAGGTGGTCTCAACCTACCCTGTCGCTCCGCCACAAAGTAACAGTTGGGGGCCGTCGAGAACTCAGGCCCACCACTACCTGGATGGAGCCACCTGCCTCTTCAGCCCCACATCGGAATCACTTGCGGGTACTCTACGAGCCGCCCGACTTTAGTCACCACATGTATCACTTATTATGTATACAAGTATATACCCGTGATGACCTCCCAAGTGATCATGGCCCGATAGTATAGCATGGCAGACAGACAAGAATGTAGGGCCACTAATGGAATACTAGCATCCTATACTAAGCATTTAGGATTGCAGGTAAAGGTAACAACAGTAGTAGCAAAGACAGGCTATGCATCAGAGTAGGATTATCGAAAAGCAGTAACATGCTACACTACTCTAATGCAAGCAGCAGAGAGAAGAATAGGCGATATCTGGTGATCAAGCGGGGCTTGCCTGGTTGCTCTGGCAAGTAGGGGTCGTCAACAATGTAGTCGATCAGGGCACTAGCAGCGGCGTCAGTCTCGTAGTCTACCGGAGAGAAGATGGGGAAGAAATAGTGAATATAAAGCAAACAGATGCATATCGATGCATGACATGACAAGTAACGGTGCTAGCAGTGCCCTAATGCAGTAGGAGGTGATACCTGCGAAGGGGGGAAACATCCAGGAAAATATCCCCGGTGTTTTGCATTTTCGGACAGATGAACCGGAGGGGAAAGTTGCATGTTCGCTATGCTAGGGATGTGTGGCGGACGAACGGGCTGCGTATTCGAATTTGTCTCGTCGTTCTGAGCAACTTTCATGTATAAGGTATTTTCATCCGAGTTATGGATTATTTTATATTAATTTTAAAAGTAATAATTCATTTTCTAGAATTAAAAGATTAATTTAATTCGAGAATCATTTATTGCATCAGTATGACATCAGCATGACATTAGGGGTCAACTCTGACCGTTGACCAGTCAAACTGACGTCTGGGTCCCACATGTCATAGGCTGAAGACTAACTATTAGTTAACATTTAATTAGGAGGTTAATTAGAGTTAATTAGTTAACTAAATAGTGTTAATTAAGTTAATTAATTAACATTTTAATTATAATTTATTTCTTTTAATTATTATTTTTAAATTGTTCCAGGGTGGGCCCCTTTGTTCAGTGGCACAGAGGCCTGAACGAGCGCGGGCTAACAGGGCGGCGCGTGAGCGGGTGACGGGCGCTGGGCGCCAGCCCGATTCGGCGCTCGCCCAGGCTAGCCGCGGGGCGCGGCTTTGGCGGCCAAGCGGGACGGCGCGGTAGGCGGGCAGCGGCGAGCGACGGTGGTGTTCTGCGGCGACCAGAGGAGCCGTCGGAGCCGTGCTGGGGCGGCGGTGCGCTAGCGGGCGACGAGGAGCCGAGGCGGGATGTGGGCGGCGATGGGGGCGAGCGGCGTGGGTGGTGACAGCAGGCGAGGCAAGTGAGGCCGGCATGTGGGAGCGTGGCCGGGAGGTTGGGCGTGGCCTGGAGGGGAGCGGCCAGCGGCGTAGGCAGGGGCGATAGCGGGAGCCACGGTCGACGGCGGGCGCGAGCGACGCACGAGGGCGCGATGAGCGCGATGGCGCAGGCATGCGGCTGCGCACCAGAGCAAACCAGCGAGGCTGTAGGAGGCGGACACGGCGAGGGCGCCGGGCGGGGCTTGGCCGACGCGGGCGGCCGGGGTCGGGCAACGGTGCGCGGAGGCAGGGGTGCACGCATCGGGCGCGGTCGGGGCGTGGAGACCATGGGACGGGCGCGGGAAGCACGGCGTCGGGTGCGCGAGCGGCGGTAGTGGCCGCGGTGACTGAACGGGGAAGGGAAGGGAAGAGGAAGCGAGGCCGGGGACCTCACCGCGGGTGCGTAGGGCAATCGGCAGCGGGGCTAGCGGAGGAGGATGGGGATGCGCGACGAGGTCGACAACGGAGTGGTCGAGGCTGCGACGGGGTGGCGTCTCCGGGCGGCGACGTCCGGTGCCCTTATCCGATCTAGATCGGGGGGAGGGAGAGCGAGTGTGGGGAGAGTGGGGGTGCCGGTGGGTTAGGGCCTGGGAAGGCCATACGGGGGGCGCGGTGGGCCGACCTGGTAGGCCGCTGGCTGGGTTGAGGCCCAGTTGGGGACGGAGGGGGTTGCTTTATTCTATTTTTAGTTTTATTTTATGTTTCCTATTGGTTTCTATTTCTTTCCTATTTTAAATTTTTGTTCCACATTATTTTTTAGTTAGTAAAATATGACAATAGCTCCTAAAATAACGTTTCAAAATAACCCTTTGCCACAAAAGGTTTTAACCCAAAATAAAATAGTTTAGTATTTTATAAAATACCAAAGGCATTTAAATAATGTTTTGGCTACCATTTAGATTACTTTAGTGCATTTACACATTATATAAAAATGTGTATCCTTGATCATAATCACCTATGCATAATCTGACACAACCCGAACATTTTGGTTTTTATTGAATTTTTTTGATGTTTTGCCTTTATTTCGAATTTAAATTTGAATCGGATTCGGATTATCGCGGGGTTAACATGAGTGACATCAGTGACATGGCAACATTAGTAGAGGGTTACTGTAGTAGAATTATCCGGGCGTTACAAATCTCCTCCACTACAAGAAATCTCGTCCCGAGATTTAAGAGGCGGAGTAAGGGGGAAAAGTCTAGTTACAAAATTCTAACGGATATTCTCGGTCTTGGCTACTCTTCTCGAAGAAGTTAATCCGTTTCGTTGATGTCCTCAATTCTATATTCCAGGTCATCATGATGAAGTCGACATCTTTTTTTTGGGGGGGGGGGGCTCCATCGTACTTACGAAAGAATAAAGGGTGGTCATTCTGGGAGAACGAACCTCTGCAAGGTTGACTATCTGGTCGATAACATCGAGGAAGGTGGCGGAAGTAACTCTCGAATTGAAACTTAAGAAAATATCAAGTGAAAAGTAAGGAGGTATCATGGGAAGTTTTGAGCGGGCAGACAACCGTTCGATGCCTGAAACGGGGCATGAAAGTGGTTCAAAGTAATTGGAATAAGTATTGTGTCTGATACCAAAATTGATGATGTATCAAAAGGTGGATCGTGAATTACATACGAGGCCAAGTGTGAGGAACAACCTTAAGAACAGGGGGTGTATAGGAGAGTCAGGTTTTGATCCTGTGGAACTATCGGTTATGGGCCCACCATGTGGGCTAAAAGCAGGAAGGCAGTGATGTGTTGCACGATCATGCAAGTAAGGCATGTCTGAGAATAGCCAGTCATTTATGTCAGCAACAACACCAGCACCAAGGGCGAGGGATGATGAAAACCATTCTCCTGCTCGTTGAAACGAGGCGGACCAATAGGCAAAGTTCTCGTCCATCGGTGGTTACTGGAATGTCATCAACAAAAGCAAGAGGGTCTTATGGACATGGTCGTACACCAATGTGTTTGCACAAGCAGAAGAATATTACTGCTTAGATCATATAGATCACAAGAAACGTTAAACCAACCAATGTGAAGGAAAATATGATTATCAGATTAAACAGAACAATGGAAAGGAAAATGTGTTTAAACACATATTTAAAGGGTATATCCTTCCCAAGGACAAGTAGAGCATGATATCCATCACAGGCAATAATGTAGAAAACTCTTTAGGTAGGGGAGGGAAATTTCATGACATTACCCATACAAAGGTGTTTGGATAATTGAGCAGGCAACATTTATCATTGGGCTTCAAATGTTCTAGTTGAAAATCAGAATACCATAGACATGCTTCGAGATAGCATTGGCATGGTCAACGGGTGAAGATCATACTTTGGAAACACAAAGGATCCATCAGGAATAACTTGTAGAATAAGTCTTACAATTTCCTCATGGAAGGAATGGATAACCTTGCCGAAACGTAATCTATAAGAACAGGGCCTCGGGCTAGGTGTGCTAGGCACGACATCACCTTACCGGGTCACATAAAGACCAATGTGATAACTTTTGGAAATATGTTCCAACCATCATATCTGATCGAGATTCAGATCTGATTGGTGTCAGGATAACTCAGACTCAGGATGCTTGAGAAGAAAGGTGGAACACAAGTTGTCGAGATGACATTGTAAGATTCTCGGGAATTGAACTATGGAAGCGAGTTCCGAAACAAGAGTTCATCATTAAACCAAGGAGAGGATGAGGAGGTGGCCGATGGACTCAGCGACATAACATCGAGATTTCAAAAGGATGGATTTCCACAATTATGTGAACAAGGAGATAACATTTGTCAATCAAATGATATAATGATGTATGTTCGAGGAAAACATCCAAGATTAAACATTGGTTGACAGGTGCACCCGAAATATGGGCTGGGTTGCACGATCAATGTTAGAATGCTGACTTAATGAACAAAAGAA
The DNA here is from genome assembly GCF_018294505.1 of Triticum aestivum. NCBI lineage: Eukaryota > Viridiplantae > Streptophyta > Magnoliopsida > Poales > Poaceae > Triticum > Triticum aestivum. The sequence goes on along the minus strand of NC_057797.1, from coordinate 340,131,111 downwards.
TTAAAATGAAATATCGACTATTCACTTCAAAGCAATAGGGTTGCTAGAAGTTTTGAATTCGCACATCATAGTTCAATTGCCAATATTCCAGTTAGAAACAACAGGGGGACCAAGAAAAGAATGGTAATAGTGATAAGTATCACTTGTATAAGAATTCTCAAGAGGTGGTGAAATTCCCATGACATCCTTGACATAAAAGATGGTAATACTCCAAGGTAAAACATAACATATGCAAGATAGCAAGGAACTCAAGGTACAACACAAACCATGAACCAGTTTTTTGTTGGGGAATTGCAAGAATGTTGTCGATGTTAATGTAATCATCGACGGGGCAAGGATGATATCTCTCATCATGAATTCGATTGATATCCTGGAAACGCTTAGAATGTTGATGATGATCACCACACATTTGCCGACATGTTTCATGAAGATGTAATCGAACAACGACTGCATCAAGCAAAATGAGTGTTGTAGCGAAAGATTATTGGAAACACCGATACGTCTCCAACTCAGAATCAAGCTTGTTGTTCGAGGTGAAACAATATGACGAGGAAGAGAGACGTAAGCTTAGCTCATCATCAAAAATTATGCTCCGGGACGAAGGACCAGGTAGCATAGTTAAAATTTAGAATGCTAATGATATAGCCGATCATGCAAGGAATGACTTAAATGATTATTAACTCGTAAGCAACAAAAATTACTTAGAGTTATTGAATCAGAGTGGGGAATCGATTCACTTATTGGTGTTCTCGAGTGTCTATTAACTCGTAACCTGGGGGTGGATTGGAATCGGCGAAAATAATAGTTGATGAAGAACTCATAAGAAGGTATGTAGTTCCATGATATTCTCGAGATACCAGAGGGTATACTCAAAGGCAAATCAGAATAGAAATTGAATTGGAGCATTGACTTGCGATAGCAGGTACTTTAATGATGTAGGGTAGGAACCCTAGGGGCCGATTTTTCGCGAAAGGAGCAGATCCCGTCCAAGAACGCGAAGAACACGAGGGAGAAATGAGGGAAAGCACAAGAGGAAACACGAGAGAATCACTCAACCAACAAGAATAGATCACACATGCGCTAGATCGATGAACACAAAGGTGAGATACAAGATCCAAAGTCAACAACGAACGATACAAAGTAGCCGGTCTTCTCTGTGAGGAGGTTTTGATGTTCTTCTCCAAAAGGAGGTCTTGAATCCAAAGGGATCTTCACCGAAGAGGCCGCGGTCTCTCACGAGGAGTAGATCCGATGTGGATGAGCGAAGCTCTATCTCTAAGTATGAGCTAAACCAACGCTAACCTTAGAAAGGAGGTGGAGGTGGTCTATTTATAGTCTTAGCCACGAAGGGGTAAGTGGGAGAGGGGTACAAGGCCGAAGGCCCGCGGCTGCACACACAGGCAGGTATCGGACGACCGGTGGGGGTCGGACGTCCGGTGGCTCAGGACGGTCCGAACGTCCGGCGCGGGTCGGACGTCCGCTGATTCTTCTCGGGACAGGTGGCGTCGGACGTCCGGTCGGCGTCGGTCGTCCGACGTTTTGCTTTGGGATCGGTGGCACCAGATTTCCGGTAAGCGTCGGACGTCCGGTGCCTGGGACTTGTCGCACGTTCGGTGTTCGTCGGTCGTCCGGCGGCTGTAGAGGGTCGGACGTCCGGTGGCTTTCGTTCGTCCGGTCGCTGAAGAATCTGCGGTTCCTTGTTCTTCCGTCTTCTCTTCCAGGCTTCCCTCGCGGATGGTGTAGGTGTTCCTTGGCGCTTGCACTCCTCCTTGTCATCCGTGAAGTTCCGACAATACCTATGCATGCACACGAGAGGGGTGTCAAGTAGTATACCATCCTCGAAGGGGTCAAGTGAGCACGTGTAAAGGAGATGATTCACCTTTATGTATGTGAAGTAGATGTCGCACGTGTCACTTGCCAAACGGACTCTTGACATGGTGATGTACATAGGATGCTCCGCATCATCTCCCCTCCCTTGGGAAAGATCCGACCTCGGATCAGAATCCAAATCACCATGGGAAAGAGATGGCGTCGCCATGTAGGAGTGGTCGATCACCAAGTTCTCGTCATCTTGAAGCTCGAAATGGGCACTCTCCAATGTCGCACCGTCTAGTGATTCCTTCAAAATGAGCAAGGACAACAAAAACTTGGAAAAACAAATGTGGTTAGCGTTACACAAATGTTGTTAGCGTTACATAAATTCACCAAACAAGTGTCGTCATCATGCAAAGCATATGGTTTGACAAAGGATTGTGACATGGCATGTAAGCACATAAATTGAGCATAATCAAGGATATTCTGGGGACAAGCATGTAAATGTGAGGTATTGATGAAAATATGTTGGACAAGTGAGGAAGCATCTACCTCAAATTCATAGCAATCATTCACAAATTGCTCAATGAAAGGTCTATGGTAGGCATAGGAATCATCCACAACACCAAATAAAATGAAGTGTCTAAACACATGTGTCAAGTGCAAGACAATCCAAGCATAATGTGCATTGGGTGTAGTGAATATCGTGTGGCACTCAACACAATAGAAAGAGCAATTGTTCAGCATGTGTCAGGCAATCAAGTCAAGCATAGTAATCGAGTCGTGCAAGCTAGTAGTGCGAAGATGCAACATATTAGCAGAAAGCATGCCAATCATGCCATGTGAGCAAATAATAGTCATAGGCAATGTAGATGATATATCGCAAGCACGAACACAAAGCAAGATCATAGTATCATCATAGGCATGGGGCACAAAGCAAACATGGCAATAACAAGCAATGTCTCCACCAAGCTTGCAAATACACATACATGTATGAGAATCAATCATCATGTGTAATGCAAAGCATGGGTCACGAATGCATGGCAAAAGCATAGTAATGAACATAACATGCAAAGTGAACATGGCAAGATGGGCATAGAATATGTAGTGGACAATAACCCATAGCCAAGTGAGGGTCATGTAGAAGAATTGTGCCAAGTCTTTGCACGAAGAGGGCGGTGGGAAAGACAATCCATGGGATCCCAAGTCATCGTTGCTCTCTAGAGCTTGTTTTGTCAACTAGTGGGATTGCGAGGTTGACAAGAATTCATAGGTACCTACACAAAAGAGACACAAACGAAAGAAATTGTGTGTGTGGTAAATGTACACATCATCCATCATGATGTGTATGTGCACGTGAAAGTTAGCACAAGATAAGCATCGCTCAAAGAAATTTGATGCATGGTATAAGAACATGTCATCCATCATGAAAGAATAGTTATTGTGTATGACACGATGGGGATGTAAATTGAGCATACAAGTATATGGATCATGCAATGGGTGGGAGTGATCACAATCTCCTAAAATGTATGAGGAAACTATGGTGGTCTCCTCATGAGCAATGTTGGAAACATCATATGGAGAAAATGGACAACATCCAAAACAATGCATATCCAAAGCTATGTGGTTATGGCATGGCATATGAGATAAATGATGCAAAGGTAGCATGTCAATATCATCACAAGAGAAACAAATGCCAATAACCATAGGCTTGTCATCTATGCCATATGTGCAAATTGGGTTCATTTTAATAGCATATGCATAGTCACTATGAAGATATTGCAAATATGACATGTGGTCGATCTCATGCATAGCATATGACAAGTCAAGCGGATTGGCAAACATGATGTGACCGAGAGAATTAGCACAAGAAATCCTATGTAACATGGCATCACAACTAATAGACTCCACATGGCAATCATCATACTCATCATAAATGGGTAAATCATCACATGGGGAAGTCACACTAGCATGAAGCATGGAAATAGGTTGATCAACATCATGCAAGCAATCAATGTCATGATAGTCCACTAGTGGGACAAGAGCATCACCTTCACCTATGTTACCTTTGTCATTCCACTCACGTGGTGTAGGTGAGGTGGGTAAGACCGAATGGTGGTAAAGATCATCATTGTGATGGAACCATGTGGGGGGTGCATCATATTCCACCATGGCCATCGTCTTGTCCAAAGGTAGGACGAAGTCGTCGAGAATCGGCGCGCCATCATATAAGGGACCTAGCACCAAATGAGAAGACACAATAGAGGTAGAGGTCAAGTCGTTAGTGTTAAAAGTGGCCTCACATGACCTATCAACTATCTCACTCTCTTTATGTGGTGGTTCACTCGCTCCCACAAAATAGGTGCACTCAATCTCACGAATGGTGGAGTCACTCATCTCACTCAAGTGGTGGGGGTTGTGGCTCTCCTCACATGGGAATTGGGGTAACACATCTATGGGGCTAGTGGTGAAGTCACTCTCACTCTCAATATGGTGGCACAAGTCACTCAAGTCATCATACGTCGCCGTGGTCGAAGGGAAAATCCCATGCTCAACCATCTTGTTGTTGTCACCGTGGATGAAGGCCAAAGATGGCACATCATCACTCTCGCCTCCTAAGATGGAAACATCATCCTTGCTCGTCACCATGTCGCTCGCCTCCAAAGCTTGGTCCTTGATGGTGTCCGTAGTCATAGTCGTCGCGGCACCATCTTGAAAAAGAGTCGAAGTAGACTCGGCATCGTCAATGCCACAAAGAGGGATGGCGGTGAAGTCGAACTTGGGAGCATCGTCTTGGAGCTCGTCGGGCATGGACATCATGGTGGTACTAGCCTCATGCTCGTTCTCATGGAGCTTGGTCGTCACGAAGTGAGCTTGGGGTGGAGAAGCTTTGGCCTTCATGAGTTCTTGTTCCGCCTTGAGAGCACCAATGTAGTTGTCGTCGAGGGACTTGTAGTTCTCAAGGAAGATCGTCTTTGAGATGTTGTTGTGCAATCCCATCATGAAGTGGAACTTCATCGAAAACACGCCGGCTCGTCGCAAGGCAATCTTCATCTCCTTGAAGTATGCGTCGATGGACTTGGATCCTTGGGTGGTGTTCTCCAATTGGCATAAAAGTTGTCCGTGTAGGTTGGAGGCACAAACTCTCGCCGCAAAACTCTCTTCGTCTTGGGCCAACTCATGTCGTAGGTCTCCGAAGGTGCGTGAAGCCACCATGTGGACGCGTAGTCGTGGAAGTTCCTTGTGGCACACTTCACTTGATCTTTGGGAGGAACTTGATGTAGCTTGAGGTAGTCATCCATCAAACGCTCCCACTCGAGATACTCCTCGGGTTCTTGATTCCCATCGAAAGGAATCGCGTGCTCGATGTCGAGGTCGTAGTAGCTCGTGGAAGTCGTGGACTTGAGCTTAGGGAGCTTCTCTTGAGGTGCTTGTGGGCGAAGATGTCGTATGTCCGTAGGCGAAGATGCCTTGAAGTCGCTTGGCGAAGATGCCAAGGGCGATGGTGAAGTCGTTGAGCGGTTGTTGGTGTTGAGCTCTTGACCTTCACGTTCATGGTGGTGATGGTGTCGATGCCGATGTGACCTTGTCGGAGATGGTAGCTCGGAGGCATGTGCTCTTGAGCGTCTTCTCGAAGATGAGGAAGACCGCTTGTAGGACTTGATGAGGGCTTTGATCTCCTCCATTTGAGCTTGCATCTTGGCGTTGGTGGGGTTGTTCGCGGCATCGAACTCGTCGTTGTTGTAGACTGAAGATGAAATGCGTTGCCTATCCATCACAAGACTCGAGCAAATGAGAGTGGGAGAAAGAGAAGAACGAATACCAAATGTACCTTGACCGAAGTTGAAAGTGGATCAATGATCACTCCAATGTGGACAAGGAAATAGCACAATTGTGTATATGCGGGAACGATCTTGAGGCACAAGGGATGATATGATGATACCAATATGATATGGTATGTATGCAATGGAAGGGTGGATCACTAATGTGCACAAGTAACGTTGCCGGCAATACTCAAATGGCTAGTCTCGATAGGCAAGTGACGCAAAATGGGCTAGGTGTTATAAATGCAATGGCAAGGGAATATACAATGGAGGGATACCACGATACCAAGATGATATGGAGGTTCCCGTCCATGTCGATGATGAGTGGCGGTGATCTTGATGGAGATACCAAGATGATGGAGACTCGTCCCTAAGTAGCCGAAACACCTTAGGAAACGGAAAACCGCGAACTCAAAATCTCAAATGTCAAATGGTGGTAGTGGGATGTGGTGGTGGTTGCGGAAATGCAATGATGGGTTTTGCGAGTAGGCAATGCGGAAATGAAGGGTAAGGTGGTGTACTATACACGGTGTCGGAGTTGGAAGCACGGTCCCTAAGTAGCCGAAACACCTTAGGAGACACAACTCACAACACAACCAAAATTGGGTTAAGTTGGGGTGACGGAAGTGTATAGTGGTCAAGCCTATGCGGAAGTGGTGGTGGTGGTGGTTGATGAAGAAGCAACCATCCCTAAGTAGACGAAACACCTTAGGAGACTCAAATCACAACTCAAACAACCACTAATGCGATGGGGAACAAAATTGGTTAGGTTGCGGAAGGCTATGGTGGTGTAGCGGATAATATGGTGGAGGGCCTAGGCAAACTTGCCAAAATTCACAAACTTTGATGGAGTCAAAAGATGTTGGTGGTATTTTTGTGGGAAGGGGGATGTCAAGAGCTTCAAAACGAGCTAAAGAATGCGAAAATCGGATTCCGGATGAATTAGTTATGGCCGAAACAAAAATCAGCCGAAGTTGATATCTACAGGTAGCGGATGTCCGGAAAAAACGGTTGTCCGGTCGCCGGATGTCCGGTTGGGTCGGAAATCCACTAATTCTGCTCGGGTTATGGGGTTCCAGTCGTCCGGTTAGGTCGGACGTCCGGTGGTTCCTGCGGATCCGGACGTCCGGTAAGGTGACGGTCGTTCGGTGTATCGGGGTCAACTCCAGATCCGAGATTCGGGCGCGATTTTGGGCGGAATTTTGGGATTTTGGGGTCAAAATTGATGAGATTTCGTGGATGAAAGATGGGGAAACTTGGGGAGATGCTAGATCCACTTGAAACCAAGCAAATCCATGGATCAAAATCAACAAAACATCATCAAACCAACAAATCAAAAAAAATTGGGGGCTATTTTTGGTGGGGATTTTTGAATTTAGGACGAAATCAAGCAAAAGAAGGCTAGAAAACGGTGGGGGAGGCTCCAAAATCGTGATCAACATGGCTCATGATACCAAGATGATGTAGGGTAGGAACCCTAGGGGCCGATCTTTCACGAAAGGAGCGGATCCCGTCCAAGAACTCGAAGAACATGAGGGGAAAATGAGGGAAAACAAAAGAGGAAACACGAGAGAATCACTCAACCAACAAGAATAGATCACACATGCGCTAGATCGACGAACACAAAGGTGAGATACAAGATCCAAAGTCAACAACGTACGATACAAAGGTAGCCGGTCTTCTCCGTGAGGAGGTCTTGATGTTCTTCTCCAAAAGGAGGTCTTGAATCCAAAGGGATCTTCTCTGAAGAGGCCGCGGTCTCTCACGAGGAGTAGATCCGATGTGGATGAGCGAAGCTCTATCTCTAAGTATGAGCTAAACCAACGCTAACCTTAGAAAGGAGGTGGAGGTGGTCTATTTATAGTCTTAGCCACGAAGGGGTAAGTGGGAGAGGGGTACAAGGCCAAAGGCTCGTGGCTGCACACAGGTAGGTACCGGACGACCGGTAGGGGTCGGACGTCCGATGGCTCAGGACGGTCTGGACGTTCGGTGCGCGTCAGACGTCCGCTGATTCTTCTCGGGACAGGTGGCGTCGGACGTCCGGTCGGCGTCGGTTGTCCGACGTTTTGCTTCGGGATCGGTGGCACCGGATTTCCGGTAAGCGTCAGACGTCCGGTGCCTGGGACTTGTCGGACGTTCGGTGTTCATCGGTCGTCCGGCGGCTGTAGAGGGTCGGACGTCCGGTGGCTTCCGATCGTCCGGTCGCTGAAGACTCTGCAGTTCCTTCTTCTTCCGTCTTCTCTTCCACCACGTGCTACCCATCGTTCATTGTCTAAATCATAGTTGAGGTCGTTCACATCTTCCCTAGATCCAATCTGCATCTTATCTAGTTTGTTTTGGAAAGAGGAAGAGAGAAAAAAAAAGAGAAAAAAATAAATAAGTTAGAGAAAAAAAAGAGAGATAGAAAAAAAGTGTGAGGAAAAAAAAGAGAAAAAATGCAAAAAAGTGAAAAAAAGAGAAAAAAAATTCAGAGTGTGCTCCTCCCTTGTTTACGTGCAGCGCCGTGATTTTGTTAGTGTTCTAGGCTCACGTCTCCAGTACGGTCTAGCCTAGGACCAGCACAGTACCGTCGTTGAGCATTTATTCAACATTGCATCTCTGAATTGATTATTGCTAACCTTTTTCTACCATATATAGCCAACCAAGCTCCACATATTTCTACACCGTGTATACATACGTTCCCCTGGCCATCGCTTTACACAATCTTCAGAGTTATTTGACACCGCTGGTTGCCTGTCACCACCTGCTGCTTGGTAAGAACTTGTAATATATTGATATTTGCTTTACTGTGAGCGCTTTACCACCACACCCTAGTAGTTCATAGGAACATTATTCTTGAATTTTGTTTCTTGTTTCTACTAATCATGACAGGTTCCGAAGATAGAATTTCTTGGACGAAGGACACATCTTCACCATCACGAGAGTTGGGACAACACACACAAGCACATGGTCAGGTTATCTTTTTACCGTCATTTGAGGGTAGATTTAATCCTACTACTTATCTAGCTTGGGAGCTTGAAGTAGAACAAGTTTTTAGTCACCATGACTTTTCTGAACTTGAGCGAGTGCGAGCAGCCACTAGAGCATTTACTGGTTTTGCTTATGTTTGGTGGAGTGTACATTGTAAGAAAAACATTGATAACCAACCCACAACTTGGAAAGTTTTGAAAGCTATAATGAGACAACAATTTTTCCCTCCTTACTATTGTCGTGAATTGCTTCGCAAATTTGAACAATTTAAACAAGGCAACAACATTGTTCATGCTTACTACCAAGAGTTCAAATCTTATATGCATCATTATGACATAGAAGAATCTGAGAATGATACAATGAATAGATTCTTTGGTGGTTTGAACCATGATATTCAGGCAAGATTTCAGTATATTCCTCGTTGCATTACTGGTATATATGTCCGTGCTTGTACCTTTGAGAGACAGATACAGGAGGATGCATTAGGTGACTACAACAACTACTATTCCAGTTCATGCTCACCACCGCCGGTTGGTTCCTCCACCGTTGCACCTTGGATTATGAGCGCGGCATCATCTCAAGGGTATGGTACATTGTCAACGTTCGTACCTACATTAGCTACATCTTTGCGACAAGGTAACAGTAAAGGTATTGATGATATAACTTCACATGAGAATGCTGCAGGCCTAGTTAACTTGAATGCGTCATGTATTGAGTTACCTGTTGATTTGAGCACACCATCTATTTATAGAATCTTGTTACTGTCATGAATGCGTCATGTGATCAAACAACTGAAATATTAACAATTTTGAGTGCACCCGTTGAATTAACTGTTGATGCAAAAGAACCAATGTTTAATCATTTTGATATGACCTCCAATCTTGGTGATGTTTCTGTGTCCAATGACTTATTGCATGTTTGCTTATTTAAGCATGTTGTAGCATGTAAATTTGATGCAAGTAAGGTTTATTCACCAAAGTTGGGATGGTTTAATGATGAACATTGCCAATCTTTCGAAATGAATAAGAGTTTCACTTATATGTGCAAACTGAGTTGCAATATTTTCATGCCTTCTACTTCTTCTGATAATTTTTTGGCTTTAGATTTTTTGAACTATGAAAGTTTCTCATGTATACATGTGTCATATGTGCAAAAATCAAGGGAAGTTAAAATGGATGGTATATACATATACAACATGTACACCTTGTCTCTTTTGTTAGCCATATTTCAGATTAAGCAACACCGAGGACGGCTTTGTTTTCAAAAAGGGGAGGATGATGAGGACATGACTACCTTGGATACGACCAAAAATATTGCATACATGCATATTTGTCAGGTGATTTCTAATGCAAACTATTCAATAATCTATTTATGTTATCTAGAACAAAAATACTTCACACACTTTTGTGTTTTGTGTAATTGCAGGTGTATGGGACATTTGTACAATCCACATATGAAGATAAGGGAAAAGGAGAAGTTTAGGTTCTGTTCAAAAAGTCCTCTCACGTCATTTTTGGGTCAAGAGAAGATAGAGTCCAAGTCTCTCATGTTTTGGATTCAGATTCGGACTGCACATACATACCCGACTCAAAACGCGAACAACTTTTTCATACGGACTCCGAATTGGGTGATTCTTTTTTTGTTGGAAAATAGATTTCGTGCTCCTTCCAACCCAATTGTATTCACCTTCAAATTCGTCCGGAGCGTTGAGTTATAGACGAAACAATCTGACGTTGCAGCAGAATCCGAGTCAAACTACAAGCCCAAAGGTGTTGCATCACCTCCACTTGGGCCCGTGAGCCTTGTACGACCTAGGGTTAGTTTTAGGCTGCCTTGGGATGTCCTCCCACCTCCTTGGCCGCCACCCCTTGCTCCTATATAAGTAGATCCATCTAGTAGCTTTTTGCTTGGGATTTGTTTAGTTAAAAGTTAGCCATTGCAACTTCGTGTACTTCGTTTGTGTCCAACGACCAGACCAAGACCGCTTCCGGATCCCCGCCATTATCAATACTTCATATATATTTGCAATATTCAGATTGCTTTATCATATTCTTGCTCGTTCTTCGATTGCTTGCAGGAATAGACCTTCGTGGTCACGCTGACCGTGCTTCCAGCATCGTCAGTAACCTCAGGAGATTGGTTTAGCGATTGCTAAGGCGCAACGTCGTGCATATTTGTAGTCGGATCGTCAAAGTCGTATCCACCAAATTGATAGTTATCATCGCATCAAAAAATCGGGAGACCCTCACCTTTATCAAGTGAGCACATGTAAAGGAGACGATTCACCTTTATGCATGTGAAGTAGATGTCGCACGTATCACTTGCCAAATGGACTCTTGACATGGTGATGTCCATAGGATGCTCCACATCATTTAATCTTGTCAGAATAGACTAGCGAATGGAATGGTTTCCTTTCAGATATATTGAATAAGGCTAGCTTGGTCCGAACCATAACTACAAGGGATCCAATTTTACGATACCAAAAGAATTATTCAAATGATTAAATATTCTAGCAAGAAGCTTTCATGATAAGTTCCACATCATGTCCGTGGGCATGAACACAAAGTTTGAAGGTCGACTCCCACTTCTCCAATGCATAACCTTTCATTCACTTGTCATTTTTCGAAAAAGTTGTAGTGTTGAAATTTTATTTGGCGTAGCAACAAAAGAGTATGACTTGCGAAAACTTTTGGGTTCATACGGTTTGGGGAAGGCATAGGTTCAACCCACCGGGGCATCTTAGGAGCATATACCACAAATTTCAAGAAGAAATAACAGAAGCTCGATAGCAGAGCATGCTTGAGAAAGCGGAGGAAACACTTTACCAAGGGCATTATATATCCGAGGAAAGGCTCACAAGCTTATTGAATATGAAGGACGTTGTCGGATAAGATCCGACAAAGGGTTTGGTGGTCCACAAGGGATCTAATGTGAGCATCTGTACTCGACCAGAGGAAGAAAGAATGCAAGGAGATCAGATTATAGAAACAACTGACTAAATCAAATCTCAATGCAAAGGAATTATGAATTCCAAGACAAGGTATCAGAAGCAATGGAAATTAGATTGGTCGAGGTCCAGCTCACGTTTGAAATGACGTCTGAGCCGGGAGGATGAATTCTAGGATCTGACTGAGGAATGCGAGCATCCTCAACATATTGAATCAACGGACTTAAAATGATAAAGACAAGGAATGCTAATAAGATTTCAAAGTCTTTTGTGAAACACATGTACAACTAGGAATGATCGGATACTCGATAAGTGCGAGGAATTATCCATAGGGGTATTCATGCGGCAAAGATCTGTTAGGCAGTGTCTCAAGAGATTCTTAAAAGTCGAAGAATAATTTGATGCATCTTGTAATAAAAAGAGCAACTGGGGATGAATGTAAGAATGGCAAGGGCATGTAGTTATCTATTGGGGTTGATGGTGGAAGGGAATTGCACATGCATGAGTACAGGTCCTCGGGATGACATTGGAGAGTATCTTCGAGGTCTACTGATGAATCAAGCCATCATCTGGAATGAAGCGGCTCTCCGGGTGGAATACGAGAACCTAGAGTCAGAGTTAGAAAAATCATTTAACCCGAGTAGAAGAGAGATCAGAGTCCCAGAGTATAGGCCGAGGGATAAAAGATCCTAATACCACCCAATGGCGATGTGGGCCCGTAAGACACACAACCATGTTAGTAAAAGTTTTTTTTTCAATGACTAGACTCGACTTCGGCCAAGGAGTTTGTAAAGGGGATTCCTACAGGCAGTCGGCTCTGATACCAACTTGTGATGCCCCCGATTTGACCATACACTAATCATACACGCAAATATGTACGGTCAAGATCAGGGACTGACGGGAAGATATCACAAAACAACTCTAGACACAAATAAAATAATACAAGCTTTATTTTACAAGCCAGGGGCCTCGAAGGCTCGAATACATATCATCGAAGACACAAGAGTCAGCGGAAGCAATAATATCTGAGTACAGACATAAGTTAAACAAGTTTACCTTAAGAAGGCTAGCACAAAAGTAGCAACAATCAAAAAGGCAAGGCAACTTGCTTGAGACCTCCTAACTACTCCGTGAAGCCGAACTCCATGTATAATCATCATTGGGATCCTCTGGCTCCTGGACTCCATCATCTGGTCGCAACAACCGGGTATAGAAAGGGGAATAAGGGGGAGCAAAGCAACCGTGAGTACTCATCCAAAGTACTCGCAAGCAAGGAGCTACACTGCATATGCATTGGTATCAATGAAATGGGTAGTATCTGTGGACTGAACTGCAGAATGCCAGAATAAGAGGGGGATAGCTAGTCCTATCGAAGACTACGCTTCTGGTAGCCTCCATTTTGAAGAAGTAGGAGAGAGTAGATGGCAAGTTAACGAAGTATCATCGCATAGCATAAACCTACCTGACGATCCTCCCCTCGTCGCCCTGTGAGAGAACGCTCACCGGGTTGTATCTGGCACTTGAAAGGGTGTGTTTTATTAAGTATCCTCTTCTAGTTATCATAAGGTCAAGGTACAACTCTAGGTCGTACTTTTACCGAGGGACACGGCTATTTGAATAGATAAACTTCCTTGCAAGGGTGCACCACATTTCCCAGCACGCTCGATCCCCTTTGGCCGGACACACTTTCCTGGGTCATGCCCGGCCTTGGAAGATCAACACGTCGCAGCCCCACCTAGGCCTAACAGAGATGTCAGCACGCCGGTCTAAATCCTATGCGCGTAGGGGTCTGGGCCCATCACCCATTGCACACCTTCATGTTGCGTACGCGACCGGTGAGCAGACCTAGCAACCTCCATTACAAAGGAAGTTTGTTTACGCGGTCCAACCCGGCGCGCGCCGCTCAGTCGCTGACGTCTAGGAGGCCTCGGCTGATACCATGGCGTCGAGTGCCCATAACTGTTCCCACATAGTTAGTTAGTGCTTATAGGCCAGTGGCCAGAATCAGATCAAATACCAAGATCTCGTTAAGCGTGTTAATTCATGTAACCGCGAATGCCGACCAGGGCCAGGCCCACCTCTCTCCTAGGTGGTCTCAACCTGCCCTCTCGCTCCGCCACAAAGTAATAGTTGGGGGCCGTCGAGAACTCAGGCCCACCACTACCTGGATGGAGCCACCTGCCCCTTCAGCCCCACATCGGAATCACTTGTGGGTACTCTACGAGCCGACCCGACTTTAGTCACCACATGTATCACATATTATGTATATAAGTATATACCCGTGATGACCTCCCAAGTGATCACGGCCCGATAGTATAGCATGGAAGACAGACAAGAATGTAGGGCCACTAATGGAATACTAGCATCCTATACTAAGCATTTAGGATTGCAGGTAAAGGTAACAACAGTAGTAGCAAAGACAGGCTATGCATCAGAGTAGGATTATTGGAAAGCAGTAACATGCTACACTACTCTAATGCAAGCAGCAGAGAGAAGAATAGATCATTTCTAGTGATCAAGGGGGGGCCTGCCTGGTTGCTCTGGCAAGTAGGGGTCGTCAACAACCTAGTCGATCGGGGAACTAGCAGCGGCGTCAGTCTCGTAATCTACCGGAGAGAAGAGGGGGAAGAAACAATGAATATAATGCAAACAGATGCATATCGATGCATGACATGACAAGTAACGGTGCTAGCAATGCCCTAACCCAATAGGAGGTGATACCGACGAACGGGGGAAACATCTGGGAAAATATCCCCGGTGTTTCGCGTTTTCGGACAGATGAACCGGAGGTGAAAGTTGCCTCTTTGCTATGCTAGGGATGTGTGGCGGACGAACGGGCTGCGTATTCAGATTCGTCTCGTCGTTCTGAGCAACTTTCATGTATAAGGTATTTTCATCCGAGTTACGTGTTATTTTATATTAATTTTCAAAGTTGTAATTCATTTTCTAGAATTAATAGATTAACTTAATTCGAGAATCATTTATTGTATCAGTATGACGTCAGCATGACATCGGCGGTCAACTCTGGCCGTTGACCAGTCAAAGTGACATGTGGGTCCCACATGTCATAGGCTGAAGACTAACTATTTGTTAACATTTAATTAGCAAGCTAATTAGATTTATTTAGTTAACTAAACAGTGTTAATGAAGTTAATTAATTAATTTATTGATATTTTATTTATTTATTTATTTTAATTATTATTTTTAAATCGTTCCAGGGGTGGGCCCCTCTATTCAGTGGCACAGAGGCCTGAACGAGCGCGGGCTAACAGGGCTGCGGGCTAGCGGGCGACGGGCGCTGGGCGCTAGGCCGATTCGGCGCTCGCCCAGGCCAGTCGCGGGGCGCGGCGCCGGCGGCCAAGCAGGACGGCGCGGTAGGTGGGCGGCGACGAGCGATGGAGGTGTTCTGGGGCGGCGGCCAGAGGAGCCGGCGGAGCCGTGCTAGGGCGGCGGCGCGCTAGCAAGTGACAAGGAGCCGAGTCGGGACGTGGGTGGCGATAGCAGGCGAGCGAGGTCGGTGCGTGGGCGCACGGCCGGGAGGTCGGGCGTGGCCTGGCGGGGAGCGGCCAGCGGCGGAGGTAGGGGTGGTAGCGGGAGTCGCGGTCGACGGCGGGCGCGAGTGACGCACCAGGGCGCGGTGAGCGCGGCGACACAGTCATGCGGCGGCGCAGCAGAGCAAAGCAGCGGGGCTGCAGGAGGAGGCAGACACAGCGAGGGCGCCAGTCGGGGCTTGGCCGACGCGGGCGGCTGGGTTCGGTCAATGGTGCACGGAGGCGGGGGTGCGCAAATCGGGCGTGGTCGGGGCGTGGCGACCGTGGGACTGACACGGGGAGCACGGTGTCAGGCGCGCGAGCGGCTGTAGTGGTCGCGGTGACCGAACGGGGAAGGGAAGAGGAAGCGAGGCTGGGGGCCTCACCGCGGGTGCGTAGGGCAATCGGCAGCCGGGCTCGGGGAGGAGGACGGGGACGCGCAACGAGGTCGACGACGGAGTGCTCGAAGCAGCGACGGGGTGGCGTCTCTGGGCGGCGACGTCCTGTGCCCCAATCCAATCTAGATCAGGGGGAGGGAGAGCGAGTGTGGGGAGAGTAGGTGGTGTCGGTGGTTTAGGTTTTGGCCTGGGAAGGCCATATTGGGGGCGGGGTGGGCCGACCTGGTAGGCCGCTGGCTGGGCTGAGGCCCAGTAGGGGGGTGCTTGATTCGATTTTTAGTTTTATTTATGTTTCCTATTGTTTTCTTTTTCTTTCCTATTTTAAATTTTAGTTCCACATTATTTTCTTTAGTTAGTAAAATATGACAATAGCTCCTAAAATAATGTTTCAAAATAACCCTCTACCACAAAAGGTTTTAACCCAAAATAAAATAGTTTAGTATTGTATAAAATACCAAAGGCCTTTAAATAATGTTTTGGCTACCATTTAATTTATTTTAGTGCATTTACACATTATATAAAAATGTGGATCCTTCATCATAATCACCTATGCATAATCTGGCACAACCCGAACATTTTGATTTTTAATATTTGAAATTTTTTGATGTTTGCCTTTATTTCAAATTTGAATTTGAATCGGCTTCGGATTAATGGGGGGTTAACATCAGTGACATTGGTGACATGGCAACATTAGTAGAGGGTTACTGTAGTAGAATTATCCGGGCGTTACAAGGGGGCACCCTAGGACACACAGGTTGATCATTGATCCCTTAGCCGTGTGTAGTGCCCCCTTGCACCATAATCCACCTCGGTCATATCGTTGTAGTGCTTAGGCGAAGACCTGCGCCGGTAGCTTCATCATGACCGTCATCACACCGTCGTGCCGACGAAGCTCTCCCTCGACACTCAGCTGGATCGAGAGTTCGTGGGACGTCACCGAGCCGAACATGTGCAGATCGCGGAGGTGCCGTACATTCGATACTAGGATCGGTCGGATCATGAAGACGTACAACTACATCAACCGTGTTGTCATAACGCTTCCGCTTACGGTCTACGAGGGTACGTGGAAAACACTCTTCCCCTCTCGTTGCTATGCATCACCATGATAGATCTTGCGTGTGCGTAGGAATTTTTTTGAAATTAATGTGTTCCCCAACATATAGATGCAACTATCTCAAACTAGCCCTCATGTTTAGATATACTTTAGGGCTATTTGAGCCCGAACTAGCTCAAACTAACTGTAACCCATGGATACAGCAGCAGTTAATCAGCCGATAATTTGTAAGAATGCACTAAACTCCTTCCGGCTCATCATATAATATGTTAATTCATCTAATATGTGAGTATATTGGATGTTATAAGATACTCCCTCCGTTCCTAAATATTTATCTTTTTAGAGATTTCAAATGGAATACCACATATGGATGTATATAGACATATTTTAGAGTGTAGATTCACTCATTTTGCTCCGTATGTAGTCACTTGCTGAAATCGCTAGAAAGACAAATAATTAGGAACGGAGGGAGTATTATAAAAGAGTGTTGTACTACATCATTGTGCAATTGATGTTTAGCTTCTAATATTAACTTGGTGCTTTTAGTTACATATCTCATTAGTAAAGATCCGCGCTTCGACCCTTTCTGCGTATGGGGCAATGAGATATCGATGAACCAACATCAAGTGAGGAAGATGATAAAGATTGTTAGTAAAATGGATCCAAAGATGGCAATTAAACTATTTGTTTACACTTTATCCAAGACAACAGCGAACTGTGGGATGGTAAGTAAGAACTCTGCAGCCTTCTTTTTACTACCCATAATGAGTTGTGTTAGATGACAATGTCTGAATCTTTTTCCTTTGTAGTGGTTGCCAAAGCAGTTTACTCAAGATTACCTCTCAAACTACATGATTGGTGGGCATGCAAAGGTTAAAGTATTTCTACTAGAACATGATGATTATCTAGATGTTTTCATGAAGACCGTGAAGGATGGGCGGTCGGCCATCATAAGGGGTTGGACTAGAGTCGTGCGTGCCTTCTGCATGGAGGAGGACACAATATAGGCATTCCGATTCACCTTGTTCAGCAACCAGAATGTATTTCGCCTCTTTCTTTACCGTCTTTAATAGTACAAGTATAGAACTGTGGTTCATCATTCTTTATTTGGTTCTTATGTAATTATTGAACATATGTGCCTATGAATCAAATAATGCATTGCTTGTTTGAACCTGATGGATATGAATAATGCACTGGTACAATTTGAAATAGCAACAATTAAATTACGGCGAAATTACGCCCTCCAGGTCGTTATAGCACACACGGTTGGTAAAACACAAACGTTTGCGCTAAATACCATAATCCGAGACGGTTCACAGAGAGGACATGTGTGCAAGCATGCACACAGTTGCCGTTTGCAAAGCGTGTGCGATGTCAGACAATATCACAAACGGTGCGGCCAAACTAAACGTTTGTGTTAGTTGCCTTATCGTACACGATTCACAACCATGAATTGTTTCTGATGAAGTATGCATCGTAAATGTTGCACCACAGAATAGCATGTGTGATAGTTTCATGTACGGAGATGTTACGACGGTCCGACGTTTCCTAATCATGTCCGACACTCGTACAACGATTAGCTAATCTTATTAATAGTGAACCGTTTGTGATGGGCCGCGCATCATACACGTTCTATAATAGTGAAACGTTTATGATGGGCGGCGCATCATAAACGTAGCACCATAGAATACCGACTATGATGGCAATGCAAGCAGAAACGAGTAGGAGTACTGTACGGACCCTATCCCCGACGGTTTCTGGGTCAAATGGGAAGGTCCCCCCTATCGCCGTCACTCACTAGACGACGGTTCCAAATGCCATCGCTGAAAGGGGTTAAAAACCGTTTGTATAGCAGACGCGTACCAGTGTTAGTACAAAGTTGAGTCACTTATTTTGTAACGGATGGAGTAGATATGTTGGAGACATATCATAGACCTCTTGTGTCTTGGTCCTCCAAGAAACAAAACTCGGTATCCTTCTCCATCGCTGAAGCGGAATACATTGTCGTCGGTTCATGTTGTGCTCAATTACAGTAACACCCCGGATGTAACTTGCCATATTTCTAACTCCGACTCTTGCCATTTTCGGCCTTAAGTTATGAGATTCCCTTTGTGGTTGGGTTTTGTCTTTCATTTTTTATTTTTTCATGTCATGCTTTTCATATCATGTCATCCTGTGCATCGCATTTGCATTCGTGTTTGTCTCATGCATCCGAGCTTTTTCCCCGCTGTCCGTTTCACAATCCGACACTCCCACATGCACCGGCGCACCCCTCTTGTCTCTTTTTGTGAGAGGGTGTTAAACATTCTCGGCATGGAACGAGATTTGTCAAGTGCCCTTGGTACACCACAGGTAGACCGCCTATCAAATTTCGTTCCATTTGGAGTCTGTTTGATACCCCAACGGTTAACCGGGTAACCGCAAAATCCTCTTGTGTGTTGCAGCCCAACACACCTCGAAAACGGCCCAATAACCCATCTAAACCATCTCCATGTCCTCCATTGTCGGATCACGATCGTGTGGGCAAAAACTACACCTCATTTGGACACTCCAAACTCCCTCTACCTATAAATATGTGCACCCCGTCCAAATCCACGGTCCAAACCCTAAAAAAATCATCCCCGCCACTACCGGATGCGTCCGCGACGGCCGGGCACGTCCGCCGCCGTCGCCCGGTGGATTCTGCGCCGCCACCTGTCCCCGTGCCGCTCCCAGCGCCACTGGCCCGCCGGGCCCGAAGTAGGCCCGCGAGGCCCATCGCCTCTGCGCCGTTGCCCGCGCCTCGGCCGCCGCCATCGACCACCTCACCACCCTGCGCCACCGCCTTGCCTCGCCCGCAACCCCGGAGCCCGCTCCCGCCGCCCTCCGCCGCCCGTTGCCAGCACCGGCGCCGGCCAGATCCAGCCGGGTCCTCCTTCGGCGACTCCACCTCCAACTCCGGCTGCCATTCCTCTCCTTCCCCTTCAACTCCGGCCGCTCCTCTGGTGAATCTCGGGTCGCGTGCACGAACCCTAGATCTGGAATCCGGAGGGTAAAATCGCCTGTCTTTTTCCCCTGATATGTTTTATGCCCCTGTTCATCATGTCGTATCTCGGTGGTCAGTGCTCCAAATCTTGCATACGATATGTCGAATTGTTCGTCTCGTTGATCTCTCCATGATATAAGCATTTCCATGCATGTTCATGTTCATTATGATGCCTTTTTCATTGATACAAGAGTGCTATAAAATGTTAACTATTGGTACTTATAAGTTTATGAGGTTTTGTCATTTTTGTTGCATTTGATGTGTGCACCGTATGAGCTTGAGGTCTACACGTGCTTTGAACTACATCATGCCATCTTTACAGGGGTGCTTGTCTTGTATTTTTGTGATCTATGTGGTGACTAGAACAAGCATGCAAACTAGGCTTCGTGATGTTGTTGTTTTCAGGGACTTAGGATTTTACAAGTCCTTTTCCTGTTGTTATTTTAATGCCATGTAAACTTGATGCTACAGTGAGATCCATGATTATTTTGAGATACTTCATTAAGGATGTTTTGGAAATGTGGTTATGCTCTATCCATCCACCCCCCTGTTTGCAATTATGGAGTTTCTTAGCATGTCATTTTCTTGCTCTACGTTTGCTATAAAATGTTCCTGCCAGAATGTTAACATGTTAATCAATATTGCCATGGTTGTTGCTAGTGATGCATGCATCCTTTTAACTTGTTCTTGCCATGGTTAGCTTCCTGAACATGTCATCTTGCTATTGGTATGCTTATATTGTCATGCGATGCTTTGTGGTGAGTGGTATGAGCTCACAAAGTTGCTATCATAATTCTGTTTACGCCATGCTCTGTTTTTCTTCTAGGGACAATTGCATTTTTACCCCTAGTTGGTTCCTACCCACGGGTTTTGCCCTTACTTTTCGAGCTTGCTCAGTTTTGCCCTTATTTTTTCCATCGAGGTCCCTCGAATGCCCTTTGACCGTTTGACCAAAACTTTGAAAATTCATAACTAATTCATATGAACTCACAAAAATGCAAATAAGATATCAAAATGTTCAGATAAACATTACCTTTATGAGCATATCATTTGCATTCAGGACAAAAACATTGTTTAAACTACCCGAAGTAATTAATGTTATTAACATTATTAAAAATAAATAGGTATAAACAATACTTTTTTCATGAATAAAAATTACATGCAAATGTAGGTGATGTTTCTGAACATCCTGATACCTTATTTGCATTTTCTTGAGTTCATATCAACTTGTTATGAAGTTTCCAAATAATGGTCAAAGTCGTTAGAACATTCATAACAAGTTGATACAAACTCAGAAAAATTCAAATAAGTTATCAGGATGTTAAGAAAACATCACCTACATTTGCATGTAATTTTTATTCATGAAAAAAATATTGTTTATACCTATTTATTTTTAATAATGTTAATAACATTAATTACCTCAGGTAGTTTATACGATGCTTTTGTCCTGAATGCAAATGATCTGCCCATAAAGGTAATGTTTATCTGAACATTTTGATATCTTATTTGCATTTTTCTGACTTCGTATGAATTAGTTATGAATTTTCAAAGTTTTGGTCAAACGGTCAAAGGGCATTCGAGGGACCTTGATGGAAAAAGTAAGGGCAAAACTGAGCAAGCTCAAAAAGTAAGGGCAAAACCCGTGGGTAGGAACCAACTAGGGGTAAAAATGTAATAAGATTTCTTAATAAAATTTGCTATGTTTACATGGGTGCCATCATATCTTATGTGCCTTTTTAGCTCATATTCAATAAGCGACTTTTGATCTGTGCCTTTAGTAGAATCATGCCATGCCTTGGTTTTCTACGGTATATTTCTGTAGCATGTTGTTTGCTTTCTCTAAACAGTGCTTCCTGGTGTTGTTTTTGACATGTTAGTATTTTCACTAAGTCTGTGATGCTGATATCTTTTGCACTTTTGCCATGCTTGTTTGAACCTGCTCGGGTGTGATTTAGCCGTAGGTCAGTGTTCATGTTTTGTCAAGCATCTCTTGTAGATCACTGCCATTTGCGTTGTTGATATGTTGGAGTGCAGTAGCTTAGTTTCTTGTTGCATTCTAAGTGCCATCGTGCTGTTAATCACAGTTTTGTGTCATTCTTGTGATGCTTGCCATTTGCAAACCGTGCATCCGTTTCCGGTGATCTTTATATCGATTTCACCCGAAATCATCTCATCTTTCCAGCCGCACACTTGGTTTGCCAAGTTGACGCCTTGTTCATTCTTTCCCTTCCGGAGCACGCGTATGCATTGCATATAACATCTTGCATACCATGCCATGTATTGCATCATGTTGCTTGTGCATTGCACCGTGATTGATTGTTGGTCCTTTGCTTGTGTTCTTGCTTTGGGTGGAGCCGGGAGACGAGTACGTGAACGAGGAACCTATTGAGTACGCTATCGAGGATGCATCTTTCGACGATTTTGAGAACTTTGCAGGCAAGATGACCATACCCTTGAAATCACTTCTATCTTTGCTTGCTAGTTGTTCGTTCTATCGCTATGTCTCGCTACCTACCACTTGCTATATCATGCTTCCCATATTGCCATGTCAAGCCTCTAACCCACCTTCCTAGTAAACCGTTGTTTGGCTATGTTGTCGCTTTTGCTCAGCCCCTCTTATAGCGTTGCTAGTTGTAGATGAAGTTGAAGTTTGTTCCATGTTGGAACATGGATATGTGGGTATCATTATTATATCTTATTTACTTTAATGCGCCTATATAATTGGTAAAGGGTGGAAGGCTCGGCCTTTTTCCTGGTGTTTTGTTCCACTCTTGCCACCCTAGTTTCCGTCATACTGGTGTTATGTTCCTTGATTTTGCGTTCCTTACGCGGTTGGGTGTTATGGAAACCCCTTGACAGTTCGCTTTGAATAAAACTCCTCTAGCAAGGCCCAACCTTGGTTTTAACATTTTCCACCTAAGCCTTTTCCCTTGGGTTCCGCGGACTCAAGGGTCATCTTTATTTTAAACCCCCGGGCCAGTGCTCCTCTGAGTGTTGGTCCAAAACAGAGCCACTTGCGGTGCCGCCCCTAGGCAACTTGGGGTATCTTTGGTTGTCGTACGTAGTG
The DNA here is from genome assembly GCF_018294505.1 of Triticum aestivum. Classification (NCBI taxonomy): domain Eukaryota; kingdom Viridiplantae; phylum Streptophyta; class Magnoliopsida; order Poales; family Poaceae; genus Triticum; species Triticum aestivum. Next base: position 340,108,484 of record NC_057797.1, on the reverse strand, counting down.
TTCATCTGGTGTGCCCTGAGAATGAGATACGTGTGACACTTATCGGGATTTGTTGGCACATCGGGTGGCTTTGTTGGTCTTGTTTTACCATTGTCTAAATGTCTTGTAACAGGGATTCCGAGACTGATCGGGTCTTTCCAGGAGAAGGAATATCCTTCGTTGACTGTGAGAGCTTGTGATGGGCTAAGTTGGGACACCCCTGCAGGGTATAAACTTTCGAGAGCCGTGCCCGTGGTTATGTGGCAGATGGGAATTTGTTAATATCCTGTTGTAGAGAACTTGACACTTAACTTAATTAAAATGAATCAACCGTGTGTGTAGCCGTGATGGTCTCTTTTCGGCAAAGTCCGGGAAGAGAACACGGTCTTGTGTTATGCTTGAACGTAAGTAGCTTCAGGATCACTTCTTGATCACTTATAGCTTCTCGACCGTGCGTTGCTTCTCTTCTCGCTCTCTTTTGCGTATGATAGCCAACATATATGCTTAGTGCTTGCTGCAGCTCCACCTCACTACCTTTTCCTACCCATAAGCTTAAATAGTCTTGATCGCGCGGGTGCGAGATTGCTGAGTCCTCGTGACTCACGGATACTTCCAAACAGTTGCAGGTGTCGATGATGCCAGTGCAGGCGATGCTACCGAACTCAAGTGGGAGTTCGACGAGGATCTGGGTCGTTATTACATTTTGTTTCTTGATGATCAGTAGTGGAACCCAGTTGGGACTATCGGGGATCTAGCATTTGGGGTTGTCTTTCTTTATTTTAGTTCCGTAGTCAGACCATTGATTGTACCTTCGATGATGTCTGGATTATTTATGTATTGTGTGAAGTGGCGATTGTAAGCCAACTCTTTATCCCTTTCTTATGTAGTACATGGGATGTGTGAAGATTACCCCTCTTGCGACAAGCCTACCATGCGGCTATGCCTCTAAGTCGTGCCCCGATACGTGGGAGATATAGCCGCATTATGGGTGTTACCAGTTGGTATTAGAGCCATCCCCGACTTAGGAGCCCCCTTCTTGATCGAATCGTTGACATTGTTGATTCTAGAACAAAATGTTTTCAGCCTTAGGATTATATATATTAGAGAGTAGGATTCTTTTTACTCCTCAGTCCCTTCGTCGCTCTGGTGCGGCCTCCTGGTGTAGAAGTTTTTGACTCTTCTCGCCTAAAATTTCACTAAAAAAATTTTAGGATCACGCGGGTATCTTGGAATCGATCCGATAGTTTTGTGACGATAACATTGTTCTTGGTGCCTCCTGACATTTAGGGGTTGTGGCAGTGTCCCGGGGAGTTGAGCTCCGAGGTGTTGTCGTCACAATTTTATCGTTGCAATTCTAGAATACCTGAGTTCGCCGACATCGAAAATATCTTTTATGCAGTTATTGGTGAGATAACCTCGACGCCACCCAGTACTGGGGCGGGAGTTCGGGAGTATTGCCATAACTCATATAAAGGATGCTTTTCGAAGGTTGAGGTACATGATTTCCGAAGGTTTCTTGGTTATGTGTTGAATGATGGATACAGCTGGATGTAGGATTTGTTAGTTTGGGTGAGATATTATGCTTCCCCTGTATCCCCAACACCTGATTGCATAACCAGAAAATTTCGGGAGTTCTATAGGTGGGAATTCATGTAGCTCTGGTATTTCTTCCCGCAGATATTTGGTTTGTTATTGGGTAATCCTTACAACTTATTTGTTCATGTTCGTACCTTGTTGATTTATTCATCTACCTTTATCTAAGTGGCTTCTCACCCTTATGGACGTGTGATGATTTACTTTGGAATTCATTCATTCATCCTTGTTCGAATGTTTATTGTAAGACTGCATGTTGCAATTTCGATCCATTGATTCCGCTTGAATATCTGTCTTTCAAGATTCTAACGGATGTCACCCTCTTCAGGATGGCTCCTCCAATGCGCTAGAATCCGGACCGCAATGATGGAGATCAGTCGAACCCTCTGCCACCACCTCCACCTCTGGAGGCATGCCAAGTTGTCATGGCAGCCACCAACACCAACACTCAAATGCTCCTAAGGTGCAGGAGGTCGATCTTGTAAGTGTTGTCGTTGTAGCGTGCAAGCACCTTGAAGGGTCCATCCGCTCGTGGTCGAAGCTTGGATTTGAGTTCTTGTGGGAAGCGGTCCTTGCGAAGGTGTAGCCACACTCGATCACCAATGTTGAAGAACATAGGTTGCTTGTTGAAGTTGAGCTTGGTCGCAAGGCGTTGAACTTGGCGCTCGATGGTGTTTCTTGTATCTTCATGCACCGTCTTGAGATGTGTCACACGCGCACTTGCGTCCAAATTGATGCGCTCTTGGAGTGGGAGAGGAAGAATGTCCAATGGTGACAATGGGTTGAATCCGTAAACGACCTCGAAAGGAGACTTGCCGGTTGTTGAGTGTCTTGCGCGGTTGTAGGCGTACTCGGCGATGGGTAGGCACTCCTCCCTCTCCTTGATGTTCTTCTTGATTAAGACTCGTAGTAGAGTGGAGAGTGTACGGTTCGTCATGTTCATTTGGCCGTCGGTTTGAGGGTGGTACGCCGTGGAGAAGAGTAACTTGATTCCGAGCTTGGCGCATAAGGTCTTCCAAAAGTAACTCAAGAACTTGATGCGGTAGGGAGCGTTGTTTGGAAGCGGTGCTCCGGGGATGATGTCGATGTGGTGCTCAATGCCTCGTAGTGGAGGTAGTCCTGGAGGTAGCTCGTCGGGGAAAACATCTTGGAATTCCTGCAAAAGAGAAGACAACACTAGAGGAAGAGTGTAAGAAGTGTTAGTTTGTGGTGCATTGTCCTTGCACACGAGGATGTAGTGTAGGACACTAGATGGGTTCTCACACACTTCTCTCATCTCACATTTGGTGGCAAATAGAACTAGGTTCTTGTTTTCGCTCATCGTGGAGGCACTCGATTTTGGCTTGTGGCGCTCACTCTCTTTTTGGTGGCTCGCTCCCTCACTATGATCTCCACGATGGGTGGCGTGCTTCTCGGCGATCACTTGACTTGGCGACATTGGACGGAGGACGTACTCCTTGCCCTTCATCTTGAAGATGTGGTGGTTCGTTAGGCCGTTGTGTACGACTCCTCTATCAAATTACCATGGCCGTCCAAGGAGAAGATGACAAACGGTCATTGGAACAATGTCACACTCCAAGGTGTCTTCATAGGCGCCGATCTTGAAGGAGACTTGTACTCGGTGCTCGACTTGGATAGTGCCGGAGTCGCTAAGCCATTGCACTTTGTATGGATGTGGATGCTTCGTCTTTGGCAATTGGAGCTTGGAGCAAAGTTCTTCACTTACGAGATTATGACAACTTCCTCCATCGATGATGACCTTGACGGATCGTCCATTGATGCTAGCCTTGGTGTGGAATATGTTGCATCTTTGGTCTTCTTCTTGGTGATGTTCGAGGGTCAAGACTTTGGAGACAACAAGTGCGGGACTTGAGTCTTCATCACAAAAGACATGTTCTTCTTTATTGTTCACTTGGGGATGCATGGCGACTTCCTCGAGGGCTTCCATTTCGCCTTCGCTCATGGAGTCATAAGTGCCATCGTCGTTGAAGACCATGGTTCGCTTGTTGGTGCACTCGTAGGACTTGTGGCCTCGGCCTCCGCAAGTGAAACACTTGAAGGAACTCGTCTTGACGGTCTCATCGATCGGGGTAGATGATGAAGAAGCTCTCGGCTTGAAGTTGCTCGTAGGAGGATGGCTTGTAGTTGACGAAGCTTTCTTGGAACTTGACTTGTCGCTGGTACTTGGTGATTCTCTTGTTGAGGTAGGAGTTGCCGAAGTCGCGGGAGCTTGATAAGAGGAGCCGTAGGTCTTGGACGAAAACTTGGCATACTTGAAATCATCTTGCACTTGGCGTTCCGCTTTGATGGCTTGGTGTACTAGCTCGATGAGGTTTGAGTAGGGTTGTAAGTCGTAGATCTTCTTGATGGGATGGTTGAGGCCATTCAAGAAGCATGCCATTGTTTGTTCATCGTCTTCCGTGACATTGGCTCTTATCATTGCAATCTCCATCTCCTTGTAGTATTCTTCAACGCTCTTGGTTCCTTGCTTGAGTTGTTGGAGTTTCTTGAAGAGGTCGCAGTTGTAGTAGGTAGGTACGAAGCGTGCTCTCATGACATCCTTCATTTGTGCCCAAGTAGTGATGGGTGGTTCACCTCTTGGCTCACGGCGATCTATGATTTGTTCCCACCAAATGAGGACAAAGTCTTGGAACTCAAGGGATGCCATAGCGATCTTCTTCTCTTCTTCATAATTATGCAAACGTAAGATCTTGTCAACTTTCAATGCCCATGAAAGGTATTCTTCGGGATCGTTGCTTCCGTTGAACTTGGGCATGGTGAACTTGAGCTTGCCGTAGCGTTGTTCTTCATTGTGTTGGGGTCGGGGATGATGACGCCCATGTTGTAGATGATTGTTCAACTCATGGTGTTCTTGACGTGAAGGGTTGTCAACCTCGTGTTGCCCTTGTCGCGGAGGATTCCCATTGTCTTCATGCTCTTGATGAACTTGATGGTCTTGGCGAGCTTGTGGAGGAGCGCGTCGAGCTCGAGGAGGAACTAGACGATGCATGCGATCTTGAAATCGTCGTTCGTGAATTTCTTCACGAAGTGCTTCCGCTTCTTCACGGGCTTGTCGGCCTCGGTCGGCAACGGCTCGACTCGCATCGCGTAGATCTTGTTGCGCCTCAAGTGCTTGAGCATCACTGAGTTGTTGTTCTTGACATTGAGCCTCGGCATCTTGTGCATTTTGGTGTAGACGCGCGCATTCTTCCTCTTCATATTGGCGTTGTTGTTGTCGTTCTCAAGCTACCGCAAAGGCTTCTTCGGCTTGACCTCGTCGGCGCTCTTGAGAGTCGGTGTCTCGAAGTGGATTAAGGTTTGCTTACGGCCGGTGCGCGCGGCTCGACGAAGAGTGTTCGATGTCGGTGTACTTGAGCCAGAGAGGGTAAAGTCGGAATGGCGACTTGAACGGCTCCTTCTTGAAGTGGAAGAAGAGCGGTTGAGCAACAAAGCACGAATCTCATCCATCCTTGCATCATTATCTTGCTTGTGATCGTCGAGCTTGTGGTCAAAGTAGTCCCTTGTACGTTGCTCGGAAAGTCTTAAGTCGGCGGCAAGGTTGTCGATGCGTTCACTCATAGCTTGTTGCTCTTGATGCAAAGCACGTCGTGCACCAAAGAGGTGACTCTTGGTGATGGAGGAGTTCATGTCGTCGTCTTACTCCATGAAGAGTGGGTTGGTAGAAGTACTTGGCCTATCCATCATTCCAAGACAAATGTGAGTGGTAGAAAGAGAAGAACGAATACCAAATGTACCTTGACCGAAGTTGAAAGTGAATCGATGATCACTCCAATGTAGGACAAGAAAATAGCCCAATTGGTATGAATTCTCGTCGGTTTCTCACACCTACACAAGTAAAAGCTTATGGTGGAGCTTGGTTAGGATGGTGGCACAATTTTTAATGCGAATGTAAGCAAGATTCAATAATGTTGGAGAAGATTCGCAAGATGCAATGTAACAAGTAGACCAAGCATATACGGTACACGGAAACACACGTGCAAATAGATAAGTGGGGTTGTGCAACTAAGGGTGAGCCAAAATGTGGAATCCACAAAAATGCTCTTGTTGCACAACACTAGAGAGACGCTAGCACGATTGCACGATAGGCGGATACAAGAACTTGTGCACAACCTACTTAGCAAAAATGCAACGACTTCTATCCCAAAGATATTCTATGCAAGGTGTTGCTATGATATGATCCAAGATGATCGAGTATGACAATCTTAATGTTGTATGATGCTATGGTTCTTGCTTAAAAGCTCTTTGCTTATCTTGATAGAGGCAAAGGTGTCCCGATGTTTCGATGAGAAGGTGGCTATCGTTTTCTGTGGGAGTCGACCTTGACGATCCGACTACGAACGTGCGAGACGTCGCGCCTTAGCAATCGCTAAACCAACTTCCGAGGGGTTATTGACCACGCCGGAGCACGATCAACCTGACCACGAGGGTCTGTTTCCTGCGAGCAAACGAAGAATAAGCAAGAAACTGAGATTGCAATCTGGATATTGCGAATATAAGATGAAAGCTTTATTGATCAAGGTGGGGTTCTGTGACGACTTGGTCTGGTCGTTGGAAACAAATGAAGTACGAGAAGTTGCAGCTATGGCGAACTTTTAATCTAAATAAAACCCAAAGTCTAAACGACGCCCTAAGGGCTGTATATATGGAGGAAGAGGGGGGAATTTCGTGGCCCTTTAGGGTGGGGTCCGAAACCAACCCTAACTCTTGTTTCCCCACACATACACACTCTAAAAATAGCCTATACTTAAGTATTTCGAAATTACATGGGCCTGGCCCATTAATAAGGTGACGCAGCACCTAGAATAGCCTATGGACGAATATTATGAAGTGGCATCTTGTATATTTCGTCCAAGGCTTCATGCACTCCTATGGCGGCTTCAAAGTCCTGAAATCATCACTTGTAACTCCGTTCTTGATCCCCTTGCGCATGCCATCAACTCCATGCGTGTTCTTGCTCCAATGTTCATCCTTCTCCAAGCTAGGCCCTTCATTTGTAAGCAAAACAAATGTATCCAATTTAGGCAGCATCATAATCTCATGAACATTAGAATCATTACCAAGAAACGAAAGTACCTGGTAATTTAATTGGCGTGCGCGAGCTCTAGTAATTGGTCCAGTATATGTAACAGTAGGGGCTGTGGGTGTAACAATGGTATTGATGTCCTCATCATCCTCCCCTTCTTGAAATGAAGTCGTCCTCGACGGAAGCTCATCTTCCTCACCCAAATAAGGCTTCAAATCTGCAATGCTAAAAGTGGGACTAACCCCAAAATCTGCAAGTAGCTCAAGTTTATATGCATTATCATTTATTTTCTCTAACACCTTAAAAGGACCATCAACACATGCCATTAGCTTTGATTTGCGCAGATTAGGAAATCTATCTTTACGCAAATGTAACCAAACAAGATCTCCAGGCGCAAACACAACATGTTTTCTACCCTTATCTCCAGCAAGTTTATATTTAGCATTCATACGCTCAATATTTTCCTTAGTTAACTAATGCATTTTTAAAATCAATTCAGAACGTTCTTTAGCATCAAAATTAACCTTCTCTGAAGATGGAAGAGGCAACAAATCAATAGGTGCACGAGGTAGGAAACCATACACAATTTCAAAAGGGCACATCTTAGTAGTAGAATGCAATGAACGATTATAAGCAAATTCAATATGAGGCAAGCATTCTTCCCACATTTTCTTATTATTCTTCAAAACAGCCCTAAGCAGAGTAGACAATGTTCTATTGACTACTTCAGTTTGTCCATCAGTTTGGGGGTGACAAGTAGTACTAAAAAGCAGTTTAGTCCCCAACTTAGCCCATAAACATCTCCAAAAGTGGCTAAGAAATTTAGTATCATGATCTGAAACAATAGTATTTGGCACACCATGCAAGCGAATAATTTCACGAAAGAACAAATCAGCAACATTAACAGCATCATCGCTTTTATGACATGGTATAAAGTGTGCCATTTTCGAGAATCTATCCACGACAACAAATATGCTATCCCTCCCCTTCTTTGTTTGAGGTAAACCAAAAACAAAGTCCATAGATATATCCTCCCAAGGAACACTAGGTACAGGCAAAGGCATATATAAACCATGAGGATTGAGTCGTGACTTAGCTTTTGACATGTAGTGCAGCGAGCAACAAAACACTCAACATCCTGTCTCATCTTTGGCCAAAAGAAATGTGTAGCAAGTATATCCTCCGTCTTCTTCATGCCAAAGTGTCCCATTAGTCCTCCTCCATGCGCCTCCTGCAACAACAAAAGACGAACGGAGCTAGCTGGAATGCATAGCTTGTTAGCACGAAACACAAATCCATCATTAAGACGAACTTGTTCCATGTTCTACCTTCCTTTACAATTCTGCAATATATCTTTAAATTCAGCATCATGCACATATTGATCTTTGATGGTCTCCAAACCAAATATTTTAAAGTCAAGTTGTGAAAGCATAGTATAACGACGAGACAATGCATCAACAATAACATTTTCTTTACCCTTCTTGTGTTTAATGACATAAGGGAAAGTCTCAATGAATTCAACCCATTTAGCATGTCTACCGTTCAGTTTTGCTTGACTTTTAATGTGTTTCAATGATTCATGATCAGAATGTATAACAAATTCTTTGGGCCACAAATAATGTTGCCATGTTTCTAAAGTCCAAACAAGAGCATATAATTCTTTATCATAAGTAGAATAGTTCAGACTAGGCCCACTCAATTTTTCAGAAAAGTATGCAACAGGTTTGCCATCTTGTAATAACACACCTCCTAATCCAATTCCACTAGCATCACATTCAAGCTCAGAAGTCTTATTAAAATCAGGAAGTTGGAGTAAAGGAGCATGTGTTAACTTATCTTTCAATACCGTGAAGGCGTCTTCCTGTGCGGTAGCCCAAACAAAAGGCACATCCTTCTTTGTAAGCTCGTTGAGAGGTGCAGCAATGGTGCTAAAATCTCTCACAAAACGCCTATAGAAACCAGCGAGGCCAAGGAAACTCCTCACTTGTGTGACCGTTTTGGGCTGCGGCCAACTCTCAATAGCTTCAATCTTGGCTTTATCAACTTCAATTCCCCGTGGAGTAACAACATAGCCAAGCAAAGATACTCGATCGGTGCAAAAGGTGCACTTCCCAATGTTACCAAACAAACATGCATCACGTAGAGCGATAAAAACAGCACGTAAATGTTCCAAATGTGCTTCCAAAGATTTGCTATAAATCAGTATATCATCAAAATAGACTACCACAAATCATCCAATGAAAGCACGTAAAACTTCATTCATTAATCTCATAAAAGTACTAGGCGCATTAGTTAACCCAAAAGGCATGACTAACCACTCATATAAACCAAACTTAGTTTTAAATGTTGTTTTCCATTCATCTCCCAATTTCATACGAATTTGATGGTATCCACTACGCAAATCAACTTTGGAGAATATTGTAGAGCCACTCAATTCATCAAGCATATCATCAAGCCTAGGAATAGGATGACGATAACGAATAGTAATATTATTAATGCCTCTACAATAAACACACATACGCGACGTACCATCCTTTTTAGGCACTAGTATAATAGGAACAACACAAGGACTAAGAGATTCGCGTATATAACCTTTGTCGAGCAGCTCCTGTACTTGACGCATAATCTCCTTCGTCTCCTCTGGATTGGTACGGTATGGTGCACGGTTGGGTAGCGAAGCACCGGGAATTAAGTCAATTTGATGCTCAATCCCTCGAATAGGTGGTAATCCCGGTGGCACGTCTTGTGGAAAGACGTCAGCCAACTCCTGCAAAATGTTAGTGACAGCAGGGGGCAAAGAGGAAGGCACGTCCTCGAATGAAAATAATGCATCTTTGCACACAAAAGCATAGCAAACAGATTTGCTAAAATCTAGCTCATCAATATCAGATTTGGTGGCAAGTAAACATGCACTTTTCAATTTAATTTCAGAAACAACAGTAGATGGTTTATTACTAGGCTTCATTTGGTGCTCAAATTCTTTTGCCACAATCTGATTTTCACTCTTATTTGTCTCCTGTTTTGCTTTATTAGCTCTATTAATATCATCTTTCAAAATAGAATCAGGAGTCATAGGAAGCAAAGTAATATTTTTATCGTTATGAACAAGAGTATACTGATTGTTTCTACCATGGGGTACAGAATTTTTATCAAATTGCCATGGTCTACCAAGTAATAACGAACATGCTTGCATAGGTACCACATCACAATCAACATAATCAGCATATGTAGAGATACTAAAATGCACACGAACAATACATGTTACCTTAACCTTGCCGCTCTTGTTGAACCATTGGATGTAGTAAGGATGTGGATGTGGTCTTGTGGTGAGAGATAGCTTCTCCACCATCTCCATGCTAGCCAAGTTGTTACAACTCCCTCCATCTATGATCACGCGAACAGAACATTCCTTCACAACTCCCTTTGTATGGAACAAATTATGCCTCTGATTTTGCTCAGCTTGTGTAACCTGCACACTCAAAACACGTTGAGCAACTAAACATTCATACCTGTCAGCATCTTCAGGAGCCATGTATTGCGTCTCATGATCAGAATCGTCTCCACCGTGTTCGCCACGTGTAATAAGAGCCAAAGTCTCCTCATCATAGTCACTAGCAGACTCATACCTACCATCCTCAGTAACAATCATCACACGCTTAGATGGGCATTCTCTCGCATAATGACCTCCACCCTTGCAAAATCAACAAATAATATCATGTGTTTGCCTTGTTGATGCCATGGATGAAGAAGAGCTCTTTGCAGGCCCAGAAGGTGTGCTCTTGGCAAATAGTGGTGATTGTGCCTGCTTTATTGTATCACGGTTGGAGGTGGCAGCCGACGGAGGCGCCGGTGTAGTAGAACGTGTGGAAGTAGATGATGCACATGGTGTCCATGATGAAGGTCGACCTGCAGAAAAGTTAGTCCGCGCCAATGCCTGTCGATCCTGCACTTCACGTTCAGCTTTACAAGCAAGATGGAATAAACGAGTGACATTAGTATACTCCTTATACTCTAGAATCGTCTGAATCTCTCTATTTAATCCACCCATAAAACGTGCAAGCATAGATTCATTCTCCTCAACAATACCACATCTAATCATGCCAGTTTGTAATTCCTGATAATATTCTTCTACATAATTTTCTCCCTGTCTTAAGCGCTGCAATTTTTGAAGTACTTCACGTTGATAATATGGTGGAACCCAACGAGTACGCATAGCAATTTTCAAAGCAGCCCAAGTAGCCGGAATAGGATATAATCTACAATGCTCAGACCACCAAACACATGCAAAACTAGTGAATGCACAAACAACAGCAGGAACACGTCTCTCCTCGGGATATTGTAAACATGTAAATCGTTGTTCAGTTTCTAACTCCCAAGTAAGATATATATCAGGAACATATCTACCCTCAAATGGTGGAATATTCAATTTTAGTTTAGGGAGATGGTCATGATCTCGTACCTGAGGGTGAGCCCTACCATTGCCATTATTTGCATGTGGACGGCCTGGTGGTTGCTGTGCTGGTGGTGGCACGTAGTTCTGATTTTGATCAACCTCATCCTCATAATCTCCCACATAATCATCCTCCTCCACATCAGCAGTAGGAGCCGCAGAAGTATCAACAGCAGCACCAGCAGTTTGGCCCGACTGAAGAGGAACACGGCTCGCTCGGCGGAGGGCTGTTTCCCGACGTGGAGGTAGTTGGTGTTGTTGCTGTTGTTGCAGAGGTGCGGCAGGAGCAGCCGGTGGTGGTGGTGGAAAACGCGAAAGCAATTCAGCAAAAAATTTATCGAGCTTTGTTTCAAATGTGTTCTCAATGCCATCTATCTTCTCCATGGCCTCTTCAAATCTGTTTAGCACATCTTGCACCTGTCCACTCATCATTTGCTGAAACGTATCATGAAGCTCCTTGTTTGTCAAGTTCTCCCAGTCAGTCTCGTCGGCTTATGATCCTGGCATGGTTAGCAGCAATAGAAACACACAAGAATATGATCCTACAGACTACTAACAAGTGGTGGTGGTGGTGGCGGGTGTTACAAATCCGTCAAGCAAATCTCAAATTCTTACCAGTTCTTACCCAGCAGCAGGAGGTGATCGGCAACCGTTGTAGTCAAAACTCTCAAAAGCTTGGATAGAGCGATTGCCAGGGAGAGTCAAACGCACGACGTAGATGTATGTGGAGCTGGGAAGGCTTATAGTATGGTAGCAAAAAGGGTCAGCAATAATCAATTCAGAGATGCAAAGTTGAATAAACGCTCAACGACGGTACTGTGCTGGTCCTAGGCTAGACCGTGCTAGAGACGCGAGCCTAGAACACTAACAAAATCACGGCGCTGCACGTAAATAAGGGAAAAGCACACTCTGGAACTCTCTTTTTTTCCGCTCTTTTTTTTGCGCTCCTTTTTTTACGCTCTTTTTTTTGCGAAAAATCACTATAATGGCGAGTGTCTCAAAACTCTTCCCTCGTCAAACTGACAGGATGGGCACGAAATTTTTTTTCACTTTTTTTTAGAAATCAGGGCAGTGACGACGAAAAAGTGCGACAAAAAATCACTATGATGGCACGTGGCTCAAAAGACTCAGAAAAGCCTAAAAATAGGATAGGGAAAAAATTTTCCCATGAAAATTTTGGCCTAAAAACTGCCCGGGGGTCTCCTGTTTTTTTTTCCGAGACCTACGCAGGCAAGGAAACACGAATCGGAATTTAGATTGATCTCAAGAACAAACCTAATATGAGAAGAACTCGGATTGGTGGTGGATATATGGTTGTGGTATATGGCAGCGGTGGTGGTATATGGTAGCGGTGGTGGTATATGGATACAGATTGGTGGTGGTATATGGATACGGATTGGTGGTGGTATATGGATATGGATTCAGAGCGGTGGCGGATAAGCAAAAGTGGTAGATGGGCGATGATGATGGTGCGGCGGCGGCGTGACAACTTATGACCAGAACTCGAAACTCTAAAAGACTAGACTCTAAGACCAGCAACTTGACACGACGATGCAACCGCAAATTCAACAAAGCAAAAACCCTAAAAAGATTATGCAAAGGCTCAGATTGGTTCGGATATGATGAACTAACCCTAATTTTTTTGCGGCTTTTTCGTGGATTGTAGGTATGAAGAACATGCTCGATCTACTCTACGAAAAACTGTAAAATCTCACCGAGCAACCTGGAAATCTGATACCACTTGATAGAGGCAAAGGTGTCCCGATGTTTCGATGAGATGGTGGCTATCGTTTTCTGTGGGAGTCGACCATGACGATCCGACTACGAATGTGCGAGACGTCGCGCCTTAGCAATCGCTAAACCAACTTCCGAGGGGTTATTGACCACGCCGGAGCATGATCAACCTGACCACGAGGGTCTGTTTCCTGCGAGCAAACGAAGAACAAGCAAGAAACTGAGATTGCAATCTGGATATTGCGAATATAAGATGAAAGCTTTATTGATCAAGGTGGGGTTCTGTGACGTCTTGGTCTGGTCGTTGGACACAAACGAAGTACGAGAAGTTGCATCTATGGCGAACTTTTAATCTAAACAAAACCCAAAGTCTAAACGACGCCCTAAGGGCTGTATATATGGAGGAAGAGGGGGGAATTTCGTGGCCCTTGAGGGTGGGGTCCGAAACCAACCCTAACTCTTGTTTCCCCACACATACGGACTCTAAAAATAGCCTATACTTAAGTGTTTCGAAATTACATGGGCCTGGCCAATTAATAAGGTGACGCAGCACCTAGAATAGCCTATGGACGAATATTATGAAGTGGCATCTTGTATATTTCGCCCAAGGCTTCATGCACTCCTTATGGCGGCTTCAAAGTCCTGAAATCATCACTTGTAAATCCGTTCTTGATCCCCTTGCGCATGCCATCAACTCCATGCGTGTTCTTGCTCCAATGTTCATCCTTCTCCAAGCTAGGACCTTCATTTGTAAGCAAAACAAATGTATCCAATTTAGGCAGCATCATAATCTCATGAACATTAGAATCATTACCAAGAAACGGAAGTACCTGGTAATTTAATTGGCGTGCGCGAGCTCTAGTAATTGGTCCAGTATATGTAACAGTAGGGGCCGTGGGTGTAACAATGGTATTGATGTCCTCATCATATCTTTTCTCTTTGCTTAAAAGCTTGGTTGGCTCTTTGATGTGTGAGCTCTTTTCTCATGCAATGCTTGACGAACCAAGATAGCAAGTGAGTATGCGATGACAACTTTGTGACACAAGAGATGATACCAATATAGGCAACAGTGATGTATGTATGTATGCTATGGGAAGTATGATCACTAATGTGCACAAGTCTCGTTGCCGGCAATACTCAATGGCTAGTCTCAATGGGTAAGCAACGCAAAGGAGTAAGGCTAAGGTGGCTATCAATGTAATGGCAAGAGTGATATGACCAATACCAAGATGAGGTTACCGGTCTTACTTCCGGTATGGTGTCAAAATGGTGGCACGAATACCAAGTCGTAGTCGAGGTGGTCGTTGTTGATGACGCGTCCGTGGCGAAGATGAGTGGCGGTGATGTCGATGTCGAACCGTACCTAGATAGCCGATACACAAAAGGATACGGTACCGCAACTCAAATTCTCAAAACGAAGTGCGAGCAAAATCGTCGGAGTAGGTAGCGGGTAAGTGGTGGTATGGGATATTGGCAATGTTTGCGGAAGTCGGTGGTGGTGTAGCGGATGATGTGGTGGAAGCCGAAACAAAATTTGAGCGAAATCAATTTCAGAGTAGCGGTCGTCCAAAAATGGACGAATGTCCGGTCGCCGAACGTCCAGTAGGGTCGGAAATCCGCTAATTTCAGCTCGGTGTAGAGGTTCCGGTCGTCCGGTAATGGTCGGACGTCCGGTGGTTCCTGGGTCGCCGGACGTCCGGTAAGTTGCGGTCGTCCAGTGGGTCGGGGTCAATGCGAAATTGATAGGATTTCGTGGATTTTGGATGGATTTCGAGGTGGAGATAGTGGGGGAAGGCTAGATCCACTTGCAACACAACAAATTCACGGTTCAAAACCAACAAAACATCATCAAAACTCACAAAACACAAGAAAAAAAATCGGGCTATTTTTGTGGGCATTTACGGATTAGGACAAAAAACAACAAAATCAAGCTAGAAAAATGAAGAGGGGGGCTCCGAAATCGTGATCAACCTTGCTCTAGATACCAAGATGATGTAGGGTAGAGACCCTAATCGCCCGATCTTTCATGAAAGGAGCGGATCCCGGGGAAAGCACGAAGAACACGGGGAAGAACGGAAGGAAAACACAAGAGGAAATCACTAAACCGACATGAATAAGTCACACATGGGCTAGATCCTCGAGTACATAGAACGATACACGAATCCACGGACAACTAGGGACGATACACGGTAACCGGTTCTTCTCCATGAGGAGGTCTTGAATCCACAAGGGGATCTTCCCGTAAAGGGGTCTTGAATCCAAGGTGGATCTTCTCCGTACAGGGGCCGCAGTCTCTCTCGTGGAGTAGATCCGATATGGATGAACAATGCTCTATCTCTAAAATGAGCTAAACCAATGCTAACCCTAGAAAGGAGGTGGGAGAGGTCTATTTATAGTCTAAGTGCAAATGGGGGCGAAAGTAGGGGTACATGGGCCTCGGGCCCGAATCTGGACGCGGCCAGGTACCGGACGTCCGCTGGGGACCGGTCGTCCGGTGTCTCAGGAGCTGCCGGACGTCCGGTGTCCTCCGGTCATCCGCTAGTTCTGCTCTGTGATGGGGGTGCCGGATGTCCGGTAGCTCCGGACTTCCGCTGATGTTGGCTCGGGTGCTGGTGCGCCAGTCGTCCGGTTCGGACCGTACGTCCGCTCGTTTGCTTCAGGTGCAGGGGCACCGGTCGTCCGGTCTGGGCCGGACGTCCACTCGCTGGGGTTCGGCTGAGGCTTCAGGCGCCGGACGTCCGGTCCCGGCCAGTCGTCCGGTGGCTGGGACTTTTCCTTCAGCCCTCCTTCTTCTCCGTCTTCTCGTCCATCTTCCTCTTCTTCTTGTCCTTGCTCCTTAGCTTCTCCATGGTGCCTGAGTATGCACAAAGTGTCCATATGAGGTAGTAGCCATGCTTTATGTTCATCGAAGTGGAATTGTGAGAGGAGAGATGTCACCTCGGTTTCAAGAGCTCTTGCACATGATCGAGTCATGGGTCCACTAGGCACTTGATGAGACGATGGTAGGTCCATGGGGATGACCTTGGGATGCTCCGCATCAATTCTATAACATGGCACTAAAGCAAGAAGCTGCTCAGCTCAAGTGTGAGGCATCTAAGAAGAGAGTCAGGGATGCAGTTCAATCTTCTTGTTCATCACAAGTGGCAGCTAAGCAACAGAAGTTCTGGTTGCCTCCTCCTCCATTTCGTCAGCCCTACCAGCAAAAGAGCAAAGGTGGCAATGGATCTTCCCACCCACCCAACCCAGGCTATCAGAACAAAGCTCAGTCTCATATTCCAAGGTCAAGTGCTCCTTATCACCGTCCGCTCTCAGAGGTTACTTGCAACAAGTGTTGGTAGAAAGGGCACTATCCAAAAAAGTGCTTCAACCAAAGGCACCTTCCGCCTCCTCCTCTTATGAGATCTTCCAGCAATGCAGTGGTCAAGCATAATCCCAAGCATGCTAAGGTGAACATGATGAACGCAGCTCAGGCAGAGGATTCTTCAGAAGTGATCATGGGTAACCTTCCAGTTAACTCCTTTCCTGCAAAAGTATTGTTTGATATTGGTGCATCGCTTTCTTTCATTTCAAGACCTTTTGTTGCCAAGCATGAGTATGTGACCGAAAAGATTCCTTTCCCATTGAAGATTGTGTCCCCAGGTAAGCAAATGACATCTAATAATTGCGCCCAGATGTGTCTATTGAGATGGGCAACTATAAATTTTTGTCTTCTCCAATTGTTCTTGGTGACTCAGATATTGATCTAATTCTCAGGATGGATTGGCTTGCTAAACACAAGGCTCAGCTTGATTGTGCTGCCACGCAGATTCAATTGACACACTCTTCTGAGGATGTGAATCATCTATGCCGCTTGTGATGAAACCATTCAACTGTTTTCTCTCAATGAGAAGGGCGAGTTGAATGCCATCTCTCAGATTCCAGTCGTTTGTGAATACCAAGACGTCTTTCCTGAAGAGCTTCCAGGAATGCCTCCTCATTGGCCAGTTGAATTCATTATCGATCTTGAGCCTGGCACAGAACCTATTTGCAAGCGTCCTTACAATCTTGGACCAGAGGAGTTGAAGGAGTTGAAGAAACAACTCGATGAACAAGAGCGTATGGGTCTGATCAGACCGAGTTCATCTCCATGGGGTTGTGGTGTTCTTTTGTCAAGAAGAAGGATGGAACGGAACGACTCTACGTCGACTACCGTCCATTGAACAAGAAGACAATTAAGAACAAGTATCCACTTCCCAACATCAATGAGCTTTTCGAGCAACTTAAAGGTGCCAAAGTATTCTCCAAGCTTGACCTCTGTATGGGTTATCAACAGATTCGCATTCGTGAACAAAATATCCCCAAGACAGCGTTCAGAACAGGCTATGGTTCTTATGAATATACTGTCATGTCTTTCGGCCTTGTCAATGCTCCTCCAACATTCTCTCGCATGATGAACTTCATCTTCAACCCTTACACAAATGATTTCGTCCTGGTGTATCTCGATGATATCTTGGTCTTTTCCAAGAATAAGCAGGATCATGCCAAGCATTTCAGATTGGTACTCGACAAACTCAGAGAGCATCAATTCTATGCGAAGTTTTCCAAGTTGAGATCTGGCTTAATGAGGTTCTCTACCTTGGTCATATCATCTCCGCCAAAGGCATCGCTGTTAATCCCGAGAAGGTGTCTGCAATTGTGAATTGGGAACCTCCTCAGAATGTCAAGAAGCTCCGCAGTTTTCTTGGGCTTCCAAGCTACTGTCGAAGATTCGTTGCGAATTTCTCTAAGATTGGAAAGCCTCTTTCCAACCTCCTCCAGAAGCATGTCAAGTATGCTTGGATGCCTGAATGTGACGTTGCTTTCAACACCCTCAAAGAGAAGCTGGTCACAGCTCCTGTCTTGACTCCTCCTGATGAATCCAAGCCATTTGAAGTTTTCTGTGATGCCTCCTTACAAGGTCTCAGTGTTGTGTTAATGCAAGAGAAGAAAGTTGTGGCTTATACCTCTCGTCAGCTAAAGCCCAACGAAAGGAACTACCCCAGTCAAGATCTTGAGTTGGCGGCAGTTGTTCATGCACTATAAACGTGGAGACATCTCTTGTTGGGAAGGAAAGTGGACATCTTCATAGATCATAAAAGCCTCAAGTACATCTTCACTCAACCCAACCTCAACCTCAGACAGACTCGATGGGTCGAAATGATTCAAGAATACAATCCGAGTATTAAATATACTCCAGGCAAGGCCAATGTCATTGCAGATGCTTTGAGAAGGAAGGCTTACTGCAACAGCTTAACTCTCAAGCCCTTCCAACCAGACCTTTGTGAAGCTTTCCGCAAACTGAACCTCCAAGTTGTTCCTCAAGGCTTTCTTGCCAACCTTCAAGTCTCTCCTACTTTGGAAGATCAAATTCGTGAGGCACAACTCTTGGATACCATGGTGAAGAAGGTGAAACATGGGATTGCCAGGAGCCAACCCAAATACAAGTGCTATCGCATTGATGACAAAGACACTCTATTCTTCGAGGACCGGATTGTGGTTCCTAAAGGTGATCTAAGGAAAGTCATTATGAACGAGGTGCACAATTCCCTCCTATCCATTCATCCTAGAAGCACGAAGATGTACCATGACCTCAAGCAGTCGTATTGGTGGACTCGAATGAAGCGAGAAATTGCTCAATTTGTGAATGAATGTGATGTCTGCCGAAGGGTGAAAGCAGAACACCAATGGCCAGCTGGTCTCCTCCAACATCTTGCTATTCCAGAATGGAAGTTTGACCATATTGAAATGGACTTCGTGACTGGATTTCCCAAGTCCATGCATGGAAATGATGCTATCTTTGTTGTCATCGACAAGCTTACTAAAGTGGCTCATTTCCTTCCAATCAAAGAATCTATCAAAGCAGCTCAGTTGGCAAAGCTATACACCTCTAGGATTGTCTCTTTGCACGGTATTCCACAATTGATATCTTTAGATCGTGGAAGCATTTTCACCTCCAAGTTTTGGGACTCCTTCCAGAAGGCCATGGGCACCAACATTCGCTTCAGCACAGCTTTCCATCCTCAAACTAGTGGCCAATTCGAGCGAGTCAACCAAATTCTCGAAGATATGCTCAGGGCTTGTGCCATTTTCCTTCGGTATTAAGTGGGAAGATTGTCTTCCATATGCCGAGTTCTCCTACAACAACAGCTTCCAAGTGAGTTCGCGCAAGGCCCCATTCTAAATTCTCTATGGCAGAAAGTGTCGTACTCCTCTCAATTAGTCAGAGACTGGTGAACGCCAACTTCTTGGCAATGACTTAATCACAGAAGCTAAAGAAATGTGTAAAGTCATCCGTGAAAGTCTCAAAGCCGTGCAATCGCGCCAGAAGAGTTACTATGATAGAAAGCACCGTCACTTGGCTTTCGAGATCGGAGACCATGTCTAGCTCCGCGTCTCTCCAATGAAAGGTACTCGTCGCTTCGGTATCAAAGGGAAGCTTGCCCCTAGATACGTGGGTCCTTTCAAGATCATTGGCAAAAGAGGAAACCTCGCCTATCAACTTGAGCTTCCGTCCAACTTCGCAAATGTGCACGATGTGTTTCACGTGTCACAGCTTCACAAGTTGTTCAGGACTCCTGAGCGCACCATCAACTTAGAAGAGATTGATCTCCAAGAAGATTTGTCTTATCATGAGCATCCCGTTGCTATTCTTGAAGAAAAGAGCGCAAGACTCGCAACAAGTCTATCAAATTCCTAAAAGGAAGTGATCACATCATTCCGACCGAAAAGCCACCTGGGAGCGCGAGGATCACCTCCGTTCCGAATATCCGGAGTTCTTTCAGTCCTAGATCTCGGGATGCGATCCTCTCGTAGTGGTGGAGTGTTGTAACACCCCGGATGTAACTTTCCATATTTTTAACTCCGACTCTTGCCATTTTCAGCCTTAAGTTATGAGATTCCCTTCGTGCTTGGGTTTTGTCTTTCGTTTTGCATTTTGTCATGTCATGCTTTTCATATCATGTCATCCTGTGCATCGCATTTGCATTCGTGTTCGTCTCATGCATCCGAGCTTTTTCCCCGCTGTCCGTTTCGGAATCCGACAGTCCCACATGCACCGGCGCACCCCTCTTGTCTCTTTTTGTGAGAGGGTGTTAAACATTCTCCGAATGGACCGAGATTTGTCAAGTGGCCTTGGTACACCACCGGTAGACCGCCTATTAAATTTCGTTCCATTTGGAGTCCATTTGATACCCCAACGGTTAACCGGGTAACCGCAAAAGCCTCTTGTGTGTTGCAGACCAACACCCCTACAAAACGGCCCAATAACCCATCTAAACCATCTCCATGTCCTCCGTCGTCGGATCACGATCATGTGGGCGAAAACTACACCTCATTTGGACACTTCAAACTCCCTCTACCTATAAATATGTGCACCCCGTCCAAATCCACGGTCCAAACACTAAAAAAGCATCCCCGCCGCCACCGGACACGTCCGCCGCTGTCGCGTGGCGAATTCCGCGTTGCTCCCACCGCCACCGGCCCGCCGGGCCCGAAGCGGGCCCGCGAGGCCCACCGCCTTCGTGCCGCCGCCGACCACCTCGCCGCCCAGCGCCACCAGCTTGTCTCGCCCGCCGCCTCGCCGGCCAGCGCTGCCGCCTCGCCTCGCCCGCAACCCCGGAGCCTGCGCCCGCCGCCCTCTGCCGCCCATCGCTAGCGCCGGCGCCGGCCAGATCCGGCCGACCCCTCCTCCGGCGACTCTGCCTCCAACTCCGGCCGCCGTTCCTCTCCTTCCCCGTCAACTCCGGCCGCTCCTCCGGCGAACCTCGGGTCGTGTGCACGAACCCTAGATCTGGAATCCGGAGGGTAAAATCGCCCAAGTCTTTTTCCCCTGGTATGTTTTATGCCCGTGTTCATCATGTCGTATCTCGGTGCTCGGTGCTCCAAATCTTGCATATGATATGTCGAATTGTTTGTCTCGTTGAGCTCTCGATGCTAAAAGCATTTCCATGCATGTTCATGTTCATTATGATGCCTTTTCCATTATTGCAAGAGTGCTATAAAATGTTAATTGCTGGTACTTATCAGTTTATGAGGTTTTGTCATTTTTGTTGCATTTGATGTGTTAATCGTATGAGCTTGAGGTCTACATGTGGTTTGAACTACATCATGCCATCTTTACAGGGGTGCTTGTCTTGTATTTTTGTGATATATGTGGTGACTAGAACAAGCATGCAAACTAGGCTTCGTGATGTTGTTGTTTTCACAGACTTAGGATTTTACTAAGTCCTTTTCCTGCTGTTATTTTGATGCCATCTAAACTTGATGCTACAGTGAGATCCATGCTTATTTCGAGATACTTCTGTAAGGATGTTTTGAACATGTAGTTATGACCTATCCATCCATGTCCCTGTTTGCAGTTATGGAGTTGCCTAGCATGTCATTTTATTGCTCTACTTTTGCTATAAAATGTTCCTGCCAGAATGTTAACATGTTAATCAATATTACCATGGTTGTTGCTAGTGATCCATGCATCCTTTTAAGTTGTTCTTGCCATGGTTAGCTTCCTGAACATGTCATCTTGCTATTGGTATGCTTATATTGTCATAAAATGCTTTGTGGTGAGTGGTATGAGATCGCAAAGTTGCTATCATAATTCTGTTTATGCCATGCTCTGGTTTTCTGCTAATTCTGAAATTGTTAATAAAACTTGCTATGGTTACATGGGTGCCATCATATATTCTGCTCTTTTTTTAGCTCATATTCAATAAGGGACTTTTGATCTATGCATATAGTAGAATAATGCCATGCCTTGATTTGCTATGATATATTCCTGTAGCATGTTTTTTGCTTGCTCTAAAGAGTGCTTCCTGATGTTGTTTTTGACATGTTAGTATTTTCAAAAAGTCTATGATGCTAATATCTTTTGCACTTTTGCCATGCTTGTTTGAACCTGCTCTGGTGTGATTTAGCCGTAGCTCAGTGTTCATGTTTTTTCAAGTATCTCTTGTACATCACTGCCATGAGCCTTGTTGATATGTTGGAGTGCAGTAGCTTAGATTCTTGTTGCATTCTAAGTGCCACCGTGCTGTTAATCGCAGTTTTGAGTCATTCTTGTGATGCTTGCCATTTGCAAACCGTGCATCCGTTTTCGGTGATCTTTATATCGATTTCACCCAAAATCATCTCATCTTTCCAGCGACACACTTGGTTTGCCTTCCGGAGCACGCATATGCATTGCATATCACATTTTGCATATCATGCCATGTATTGCATCATGTTGCTTGTGCATTGCATCGTGATTGATTGTTGGTCCTTTGCTTGTGTTCTTGCTTTGGGTAGAGCCGGGAGACGAGTACGTGAACGAGGAACCTGTTGAGTACGCTACCGAGGATCAAGCTTTCGACGACTATGAGAACTTTGCAGGCAAGATGACCATACCCTCGAAATCACTTCTATCTTTGCTTGCTAGTTGTTCGGTCTATCGCTATGTCGCGCTACCTAACACTTGCTATATCATGCCTCCCATATTGCCATGTCAAGCCTCTAACCCGCCTTCCTAGAAAACCATTGTTTGGCTATGTTACAGCTTTTGCTCAGCCCCTCTTATAGTGTTGCTAGTTGCAGATGAAGTTGAAGTTTGTTCCATGTTGGAACATCTATATGTGGGTTATCATCATTATATCTTATTTACTTTAATGCACCTATATACTGGGGAAAGGGTGGAAGGCTCGACCTTTTGCCTAGTGTTTTGTTCCACTCTTGCCGCCCTAGCTTCCGTCACACCGGTGTTATGTTCCTTGATTTTGCGTTCCTTACGCGGTTGGGTGTTATGGGAACCCCTTGACAGTTTGCTTTGAATAAAACTCCTCCAGCAAGGCCCAACCTTGGTTTTAACATTTCCCACCTAAGCATTTTCCCTTGGGTTCCGCGGACTCAAGGGTCATCCTTATTTTAAACCCCCGGGCTAGTGCTCCTATGAGTGTTGGTCCAAAACAGAGCCACTTGAGGTGCCGCCCCTAGGAAACTTGGGGTATCTTCGGTTGCCATACGTAGTGTTCATCCGGTGTGCCCTGAGAACGAGATACGTGCGACTCCTATCGGGATTTGTCGACACATCGGGCGGCTTTGCTGGTCTTGTTTTACCATTGTCGAAATGCCTTGTAACCGGGATTCCGAGGCTGATCGGGTCTTTCCGGGAGAAGGAATATCCTTCGTTGACTGTGAGAGCTTGTGATGGGCTAAATTGGGACACCCCTGCAGGGTATAAACTTTCGAGAGCCGTGCCCGCGGTTATGTGGAAGATGGGAATTTGTTAATATCCGGTTGTAGAGAACTTGACACTTAACTTAATTAAAATGAATCAACCGCATGTGTAGCCGTGATGGTCTCTTTCTGGCAGAGTCCGGGAAGAGAACACGGTCTTGTGTTAAGCTTGAACGTAAGTAGCTTCAGGATCACTTGTTGATCACTTATAGCTTCTCGACCGTGCGTTGCTTATCTTCTCGCTCTCTTTTGCGTATGATAGCCACCATATATGCTTAGTGCTTGCTGCAGCTCCACCTCACCACCAGTCGCGCTGGCCCCCTTCATTAGTTTAGAGCCTTTAAACATTTTATAAAATTTGTGATTTCTCCACTAGTATTACCCATGATTTATTTGACACATTTTGGACATTTTAGTTTTAATGTTTGAAAACTTTTGTTGTTCGCCTAAACCTCAAATTTGAATTTGAATCGTTTTCGAACTAACGCGAGATTAGCGACAGTAATGGAGGTGATGTGGTGTCATTAGCAGAGGTTACTGTAGCTTGATTATCCGGGCGTCACAATTCTCCTCCACTACAAGAAATCTCGTCCCGAGATTTAGGAGCAGGAGTAAGGGGGGAGGGATCTAATTACGAAATGCTAACGGATCTTCTCAGTCTTGGTTGCTCTTCTCGAAGAGGTCGACCCATTATATTGATGTCTTCCTTTCTCTGCTTCAGGTCATCATGATGAAGTCATCATCCTTTCTTCGGAAATTTCATCGTACTAACGAAAGATTAAGGGGGTATACCGAAGAATGGATCTCTGCAGGGTAGATTATCTGGTAGACAACAACGAGGAAGGTGGCGGAAAGTAACTCTCGAATTGAAATTTAAGACAATATCGAGAGCATAGCAAGAAGGTGCAAAATAGAAGTTTCAAGCGCATAGGTAATCGTTCGTTGCCTGAAGCGAAGTGTGAAAGGGGTTCAGAGCAATGGGAATAAGTATTGCGTCTGATACCAAATTGATGATCTCATCAGAAGGTGGCTCGTGAATTACACACGAGGCCACGCGTGAGGAATAACTTTGGGAACAGGGGGTGTACAGGAGAGTCAGGTTTCGATCCTGTGGAACTGTGGGTTATGGGCCCACCATGTGGGTTAAAAATAGGAGCGGTGACATCTCGCACGGTCACAATAGCAAGGCATGTCAGAGGGTAGCCTATCAGTTATGTCGGCACAATGTCGGTACCAGCGGCGAGGGACGAAGAGAACCATTTTCCTGCTCGTTGAACGAGGCGGACCAATAGGCAGAGTTCTCGTCCATCGGTGGTGACCGGAATGCTATCGACAATTTCAACAGGGCCTTACTAACAGAGTTGTACACCGAGGTGTTTACATAAGCAGGAGAATAATACTGCTTAGATTATATAGACCTCAAGAAAGGTTAAACCAACCAATGGAAAGGAAAATAAGATTATCAGATTAAACAAAACAATGAAAAGGAAAATGTGTTTAAACACATATATCAGGGGGTATATCCTTCCCAAGGGCAAGCAACGCATGATATTCATGACGGGATATAGCATAGAAAACCCCTTTAGGAAAGGGAAGAGAAATTTTCATGACATTACCCATTCAACGGTGTTTGGATAATTGGGCAGGAAACATTTAACATTGGGTTTCAAATGTTCTTGTTGAAAATTGGAGTACCATAGACATGCTTCGAGATAGCATTGACATGGTCTTCATGTGAAGATCAGACTCTGGAAACACGAAGGATCCATCAGGAACAACTTGTAGAATAAGTCTTACAATTTCCTCATGGGTGAATGGATAACCTTGCTGAAAAGGAATCTATAATGATAGGTCCTCCAGCCAGGGGGGGGGGTTCTAGGCATGACATCATGTTACTGGGTCATCAAAGGATCAATATCATAACTCTTGGAAAGTTGTCCTAACCATCATATCTGACGGAGATTCAGGTATGATTGGTGTCAAGATACCTCAGGCTCAGGATGCCTGAGAAGAAAGGTGCAACACCAATTGACGGGATGACACTGAAAGATTCTCGGGAAATGAACTATGAAGTGACTTCCGTTAACAAGAGTTCATCATTAACCCAAGGAGAGGACAAGGAGGTGTCTGGTGAACTCAACGGCAATTCACCGAGATTCCCAAAAGATGGATTTCCACCATTAAGTGAACAAGGAGATAACATTTGTCAGATCAAATGATATAGGGAAGTATGCTCGAGGAAAACATACACAATTAAACATTGGTTGAAAGGTGCGCCCGAAATATGGGTTGGGTTGCACGACCAATGTCAGAATGGTGATTCAATTAGCGAAGGACTTAGAATGAACTATCGCCCATTCACTTCAAAGCAATAGGGTTGCTAGAAGTTTTGAATTCACACGTCATAGCTCCATTGTCGGTATTCCGGTTGAAAACAAT
The DNA here is from genome assembly GCF_018294505.1 of Triticum aestivum. Taxonomy (NCBI): domain Eukaryota; kingdom Viridiplantae; phylum Streptophyta; class Magnoliopsida; order Poales; family Poaceae; genus Triticum; species Triticum aestivum. The sequence continues at coordinate 340,083,024 of NC_057797.1, read as the reverse complement.
ACGGGGACCAAGGAATGAACGAAGATGGCAAGAAGTATTATGATATCAAGAATTATTAAGAGGTGGTGAAATTCTCACCACATTCTTGACAAAAAGAGATGGTAATACTTCCGAGGTAAGGAAGATCAACTGCTGGGTAGCAGTGATCTCAAGGTTTACACAAAACACGAACAAGTTGTGTTGAACGGAAGGCAATAAAGTGGTCGATGAGAACAGGAATCATCGAGGGGCAAGGATGGTATTACCCATCATGAATTCAATTGAATTCCTGGAAGAGCTCATAAGGTTGATGATGATCACGACACAATTGTCGAGAGATTTCATGCAGATGTAGTCAATCAGCGACGACATCAAGTCAAAGGAATGATGAAGCAAGAGGTTATTGGAACCACAGTTACGACACAAACTCGAACTCAAGCTTGTTGTTTAAGGTGAAAGGGTATGACGAGGAAAATCGACGTAAGGTTAGTTCATCGTCGAAAATTGGTGCTCCGAGAATAAGGACCAGGTAGCACCGTTAGAATCGTCACGACAATGATATAGCCAAACAGGCTAGGAATGGCGTGATCGGGTACAAACTCGTACTTATAGAAGCTTACTGAAGAGTTGTTGAACCGTAGAGCGGACTCGGTTCAGTTATCGGTGTCTTTGAGTGTTCAATAACTCCGAGCCCATGAAAAATTGTAATCGGTGAGTATGTAGTACTTGATGAAGAACTCATAAGAAATTATGCAGTTCCAAGATAATCTCGAGATACCAGGTGGTAATACTCGACGACAGATCAAACTAGAAGTTGAACTGGGGTATTGCTCTATAGAAGACAAGTGCTTAAACTTGCACGGGACATGATATTTAAAGGAGAACATGGTCAGAACCACGATTGCAAAAAGGCCAGATCTCAGATATAAGATGAACTTATACCAAGGGAATAATTGATTTTAAAAGAAGCTTCGATGAGAAGATGTACATCGTGTCCATGGGCATGAACGCAAAGTTCAAGGTCGACTCCCACTTCTCCAATGCACAACCTTTCATTCACTTCTCGCGCTCAATGAAGTTGGAGTTTTGAAATTTTATCTGGCAAAATACCAGAAGAGTACGACTCGTGAAAACTTTCGAGTTCACACCTATTAAGGAAGGCATAGGTTCAACCCATTGGGGCATCTTAAAATCATATACCAAATCTTCAGAAGTAATTAACTCAAGCTCAAAGGCAGAGCATGGTTGAGAAAGCAGAGGATACAATCTACCAAAGGCATTATGTATCAGAGGAAAGGCTCACAAGGTTATTGAATATGAAGGGCGTTGTCAGATAAAATCCAACAAAGGATCTGGTGGTCCACAAGGGATCTGACATGAGCATTGGTACTCAAATAGAGGAAGAAGATTGCAAGGAGATCAGATTATAGAAACAACTGACTAACTCAATTGTCAACTGCAAAGGAATTATGATTTCCAAATCAAGGGATCAGAAGCAATGCTCTGAGTAGGGATGGATAAGTTGAATAGCCTTAGGGTACAATCAATGACAATTGGATTGGTCGAGAACCAATTCCAGTTAAAAGAATGGCAGCTTAGCCGGAGAAGTAATTTATAAGGATCAATGATGATTGCGTGCATTCGCAAATATATTGAGTCAACAGACTCAAAATGATAATGACAAGGAATGTCATTAAGACTACGAGACTTATGGGATTAACCATAATGCGAGCAAACAAGAATCTCAAGAGCCAAAGGCTCCAGAGGATTTTGGAAGATCGAATAGTATTTTGAAGACTTTTGTGAAACTCATGAACAACTGGGGATGAGCGGATACTTGACAAGTGCGGCGATTTATTTGAAGGGGTATTCATGTGGCAAAGAACTGCTAGGCAGTAGGCACGAAGTATTCTCGGAACAATAGAGAAAACTTCGGATATCTTGTAATAACAAGAACAATGGGGAATGATCGTAAGAATGGCAAGTGTAAGTAGTTATCCATAAGGATTTATCGGTGGTCGGGAATAGCAAAAGTGATGGGCACAAAGTCTCGAGAGAATATCAAAGAGTATCTCCGAAATCTTCTGGTGCAGTCGGTGACCATCTGGACTGAAGGGGCTCTCCGGGAGAAAGTATTTTCAAGAACCTAAAGTTAGTTTTTAGTAAAAATCGTTTAACCCGAATAGAAGAGGGTTCAGAATCCCAGAGTAAAGGTCAAGGAATAAAAGATCCTAATACCTCCCGATGGCGACGTGGGCCCATGGGCCACACAGCCATGTTAGTAAAAGTTTTTCAACGACTAGACTCGACTTCGGCCAAGGAGTTGGAAAGGGGGATTCCTACAGGCAGTCGGCTCTGATACCAACTTGTGACGCCCCCGATTCAATCGTACACTAATCATGCACGCAAATGTGTACGATCAAGATCAGGGACTCACGGGAAGATATCACAACACAACTCTACAAATAAAATAAGTCATACAAGCATCATAATACAAGCCAGGGGCCTCGAGGGCTCGAATACAAGTGCTCGATCATAGACGAGTCAGCGGAAGCAACAATATCTGAGTACAGACATAAGTTAAACAAGTTGCCATAAGATGGCTAGCACAAACTGGGATACAGATCGAAAGAGGCGCAGGCCTCCTGTCTGGGATCCTCCTAACTACTCCTGGTCGTCGTCGTCAACCTGCACATAGTAGTAGGCACCTCCAATGTAGTAGTCGTCGTCGACGCTGGCTCCTGGCTCCTGGACTCCAGCATCTGGTTGCAACAACCAGAAAGAAAGGAAAGGGGAAAAAGGGGGGGAGAAAGCAACCGTGAGTACTCATCCAAAGTACTCGCAAGCAAGGAGCTACACTACATATGCATGGGTATATGTGTAAAGAGGCCATATCAGTGGACTGAACTGCAGAATGCCAGAATAAGAGGGGGGTAACTAATCCTGTCGAAGACTACGCTTCTCGCAGCCACCGTCTTGCATCAAGTAGAAGAGAGTAGATTGAAAGTCCTCCAAGTAGCATCTCCAAGTAGCATCTCCAAATAGCATCTCCAGTAGCATCGCAGTAGCATAATCCTACCCGGCGATCCTCTCCTCGTAACCCTGTGGAAAAGCGATCACCGGGTTGTCTGTGGAACTTGGAAGGGTGTGTTTTATTAAGTATCCGGTTCTAGTTGTCATAAGGTCAAGGTACAACTCCCAGTCGTCCTGTTACCGAAGATCACGACTATTCGAATAGATTAACTTCCCTGCAGGGGTGCACCACATAACCCAACACGCTTGATCCCATTTGGCCGGACACACTTTCCTGGGTCATGCCTGGCCGTGAAAGATCAACACGTCGCAGCCCCACCTAGGCACAACAGAGAGGCCAGCACGCCGGTCTAAACCTAAGCGCGCAGGGGTCTGGGCCCATCACCCTGAGCACACCTGCACGTTGCGTGGGCGGCCGGAAGCAGACCTAGCCTAGCAGGCGTTCCAGTCCAATCCGGCGCGCGCCGCTCCGTCGCTGACGTCTGAAGTGCTTCGGCTGATACCACGACGTCGGGATACCCATCACTACTCCTACGTAGATGGTTAGTGCGTATAGGCTCGTAGCCGACTCAGATCAAATACCAAGATCTCGTTAAGCGTGTTAAGTATCCGCGAACGCCGAACAGGGCCAGGCCCACCTGTCTCCTAGGTGGTCTCAACCTGCCCTGTCGCTCCGCCACAAAGTAACAGTCGAGGGCCGTCGGGAACCCAGGCCCACCTCTACCGGGATGGAGCCACCTGTCCTTTCAGCCCCCTCGTCAGAATCACTTGCGGGTACTCAATGAGCTGACCCGACTTTAGTCACCATCTGTATAGTATGTATGTATGTATAGTATATACCCGTGATCACCTCCCAAGTGATCACGGCCCGATAGTATAGCAAGGCAGACTGACGAACGGACTGCGTATCCGGAATCGTCTCATCGTTCTGAGCAACTTTCATGTTGAAAATATTTTAATCCAAGTTACGGATTAAAAGATATGATTTTCTAAAGATTTTATTAATTTCTGGAATTTAATTAATTATTTAAATTCAACATTATCCAAAACAGTATTTGCTGACGTCATCATGACGTCAGCAGTCAACAGAGGTGTTGACTGGTCAACTGACGTGTGGGTCCTACTAGTCATTGACTGTTTAGTCTAATTAGTGTTTAACTAATCTAACTACTGTTTAATTAAACTAATTAGTTAGTTAGGTTAACGTAATTATGATTAATTAACTTAATTTATTCCTTAATTAATTAATTAATTAAATTATTATTATCTATTTATTTATTTTATTTATTTTATATATTATTTTTAATTACTTTTTTTTAACAAAACGTTCTGGGACTGGGGCCCACTGGTCATAGGCACAGGGCCTTAACGGGCATACAGGCAGGCGGGTGCGGGCGAAGCCGCAGCCCTGCCCGGTAACGAGGCAAGGCCGGAATGGGGCCGGAGCGGGCGCGTGGGCGCCGGCGCCCGACGCGGCCAGTGGGGAAGGAAGGGGGCCAGCGCGACTGGTGGTCAGGGGGCGCGGACCAGCGAGGCTGCATCGCCGGTGAGGCGAGGCCGCGCACACGCAGGTGAGCGGCGTGTAGGCGCGATGTATGGGCGCGGGCGGGACAAGGCCGCGGTGAGCGCGACGAGCGCGAGCGCTCGTGGGCGTGGGTGGAGGCAAGGACGCCGAGTAGGGCCACGACGAGTGCGACGCGTTCAGTACGGGGGGAGAGGGAGCATGGGGCGGTGCTCACGTTCGATGCAGGGAAGGGGCGGCGTGGCTCGATGGCGTCCGGCGAGGAGGAGGATGGGGACGAGCGACGGTGGGGAGGCATTCCGGCAGGGAGGTCCAGTGAAGGCGCTCCGGGACGGCTTCGGGCGACGGAGTCGGGGTGGAGGCGGCGATGACGGGGCGGCGAGGAGGTAGGCCATTGAGGTGGTCCGGCGAGGGAGGCGTGGTTGAGGCGACGGGGACGAGGGCACGGCTTTAGGTGGGCGCCGCGCAAGGGAGAGGAGGAGCGCGGACGAGTCCGGGAGGAGGGGCGCCGGCGTGCGCGGCCACGGCGGGGCTCGCGCGGTCGCGGGCGAGGGGGTTTCGAGCGTCGGGGGGGTGGGGGTTCGTCCCGATCCCGATCTGGATCGGGGAAGGGACGAGGGGTCGTGGGAAGGGGGAGAGAGGAGTGGGGGTGTGGGGATTTAGGGTTTCGGTCGAGGGGGGTTATGGGGAGTTGGGTGGGCCGGCGTGGTGGGTTGGCCCAGTGGGGGGTTGTGGCCTGCTGGGCCGAAGCCCAGTGGGGGGGGGGTTTGCTTTCTCCTTTTTTTAGCTTTGTTTTCTGTTTTCTTTTCTTTATCTATTTTCTTTTAATTTCTGTTTTATAAAATATAAGTACAACTCCTAATTTAATGTTATAATTTATTCAACTGCCCCAAAAGTTTGACACCTAATTAAAATAGTTTGTATTATTATTATTTTTAAAAGGCATTTAATTAATTGTTATAGCTGCTATTTTAATTAGTTTAGAGCCTTTAAACATTTTATAAAATTTGTGATTTCTCCACTAGTATTACCCATGATTTATTTGACACATTTTGGACATTTTAGTTTTAATGTTTGAAAACTTTTGTTGTTCGCCTAAATCTCAAATTTGAATTTGAATTGTTTTCGAACTAACGCGAGATTAGCGACAGTAACGGAGGTGATGTGGTGTCATTAGCAGAGGTTACTGTAGCTTGATTATCCGGGCGTCACATAGAGCCACTCAATTCATCAAGCATATCATCTAGCCTAGGAATAGGATGATGATAACGAATAGTAATATTATTAATGCCTCTACAATCAACACACATACGTGATGTACCATCCTTTTTCGGCACTAGAATAATAGGAACAGCACAAGGACTAAGGGATTCTCGTATATAACCTTTGTCGAGAAGCTCTTGTACTTGACGCATAATCTGCTTCGTCTCCTCTGGATTGGTACGGTATGCTGCACGGTTTGGCAGTGAAGCACCAGAAATTAAGTCAATCTGATGCTCAATCCCTCGAATAGGCGGTAATCCCGGTGGCACGTCTTGTGGAAAGACGTCAGCGAACTCCTGCAAAATGTTAGTGACAGCAGGAGGCAAAGAGGAAGGCACATCCTCGAATAAAAATAATGCCTCTTTGCACACAAAAGCATAGCAAACAGATTTGCTGAAATCTAGCTCATCAATATCAGATTTGGTGGCAAATAAACATGCACTTTTCAATTTAATTTCAGAAGCAACACTAGATGGTTTATTATTAGGCTTCATTTGTTGCTCAAATTCTTTTGCCACAATCTGATTTTCACTCTTATTCGTCTCCTGTTTTGCTTTATTAGCTCTATTAATATCATCTTTCAAAATGGAATCAGGAGTCATAGGAAGCAAAGTAATATTTTTATCCCTATGAACAAGAGTATAGTGATTGTTTCTACCATGGTGTACAGAATTTTTATCAAATTGCCATGGTCTACCAAGTAATAAGGAACATGCTTGCATAGGTACCACATCACAATCAACATAATCAACATATGTAGAGATACTAAAATGCACACGAACAGTACGTGTTACCTTAACCTTGCCGCTGTTGTTGAACCATTGGATGTAGTAAGGATGTGGATGTGGTCTTGTGGTGAGAGAAAGCTTCTCCACCATCTCCATGCTAGCCAAGTTGTTGCAGCTCCCTCCATCTATGATGACGCGCACAGAACGTTCTTTCACAACTCCCTTGGTATGGAACAAATTGTGCCTCTGATTTTGCTCAGCTTGTGTGACCTGCACACTCAAAACACGTTGAGCAACTAAACATTCATACCTGCCAGCGTCTTCAGGAGCCATGTATTGCGTCTCATGATCAGAATCATCTCCACCATGTTCTTCACGTGTAATAAGAGCCAAAGTCTCCTCATCATAGTCACTAGCGGACTCATATCCACCATCCGCGGTAGCAATCATCACACGTGGAGATTTGCATTCTCGCGCATAATGACCTCCTCCCTTACAACAACGACAAATAATATCACTTGTGTGCCCTGTTGATGCCATGGAAGAAGAAGAACTCTGTGCAGGCCCAGCAGGTGCGCTCTTGGCAGATAATGGTGGTTGTGCCTGTTTTCTTGTATCACGACTGGAGGAGGCACGTGATTGAGGTGCTGGTGCAGTTGAAGTAGAAGATGCACGCGGTGTCCATGATGAAGGTCGGCCTGCAGAAAAGTTAGTTCGCGCCAATGCTTGTCGATCCTGCACTTCACGTTCAGCTTTACAAGCAAGATGGAATAAACGAGTGATATTAGTATACTCCTTATAGTCTAGAATGGTCTGAATCTCTCTATTTAATCCACCCAGAAAACGTGCAAGCATAGCTTCATTGTCCTCAACAATACCACATCTAATCATGCCAGTTTGTAATTCCTGATAATATTCTTCTACATAATTTTTTCCTTGTCTTAAGCGCTGTAATCTCTGAAGCAATTCACGTTGATAATATGGTGGAACCCAACGAGTACGCATAGCAGTTTTGAAAGCAGCCCAAGTAGTTGGAATAGGATATAATCTACAATGTTCAGACCACCATACACATGCAAAACTAGTGAAAGCACAAACAGCAGCAGCAACCCGTCTCTCCTCGGGATATTGTAAACATGTAAATCGTTGTTCAGTTTCTAACTCCCAAGTAAGATATATATCAGGAACATATCTACCCTCGAAAGGTGGAATATTCAATTTCAGTTTAGGAAGATGGTCATGATCTCGTACCTGAGGGAAAGCCCTACCATTGTGATTATTTGCATGTGGATGACCTGGTGGTTGTGGTGCAGGTGATTTTGAGCAACCTCATCCTCGTAATCTCCCACATAATCATCCTCCTCCGCATCAGCAGCAGGAGCCACAGAAGTATCAATAGCAGCACCAGTAGTTTGGCCCGACTGAAGAGGGACACGGCTCGCTCGGCGGAGGGCTGTTTCCCGATGTGGAGGTAGTCGGTGTTGTTGCTGTTGTTGCAGAGGTGCGGCAGGAGCAGCCGGTGGTGGTGGTGGAAAACGCGAAAGCAATTCAGCAAACTTGTTATCGAGCTTTGTTTCAAACGTCTTCTCCATGCCATCTATCTTCTCCATGGCCTCTTCAAATCTGTTTATCACATCTTGCACCTGTACACTCATCATTTGCTGAAACGTATCATGAAGCTCCTTGTTCGTCAAGTTCTCCCAGTCAGTCTCGTCGGCTTGTGATCCTGGCATGGTTAGCAGCAATAGAAACACACAAGAATATGATCCTACAGACTACTAACAAGAGGTTGTGGTGGGTGTCACAAATCCGTCAAGCAAATCTCAAATTCTTACCAGTTCTTACCCAGCAGCAGGCGGTGATCGGCAACCGTTGTAGTCAAAAACTCTCAAAGCTTGGATAGAGGGATTACCAGGGAGAGTCAAACGCACGACGTAGATGTATGTGGAGCTGGGAAGGCTTATAATATGGTAGCAAAAGGGGTCAGCAATAATCAATTCAGAGATGCAAAGTTGAATAAACGCTCAACGACGGTACTGTGCTGGTCCTAGGCTAGACTGTGCTAGAGACGCGAGCCTAGAACACTAACAAAATCACGGCGCGGCACGTAAACAAGGGAAAAGAAACTCTGGAATTTTTTTCGCTCTTTTTTTTGCGCTGCTTTTTTGCGCTGCTTTTTTTTGCGAAAAATCACTATAATGGCGAGTGTCTCAAAACTCTTCCCAGGTCAAACTGACAGGATGGGCACGAAATTTTTGTTGACAATTTTTTTTTTCGACTGCCCGGACCCAAAAACTGGAAACGGGTCAAAAAAAGCTTTCTATAACGACGACTGTCTCAATACGCTTAGAAACACCTAAAAATAGGATAGCCAGAAAATTTTTCGACAAGTGCGTTTTCGAAAAATTTTGGGCCTAAACGGAGGGTGGTTTCCGGACTCTTTTTTTTCCGAAACCTACTCCGGCAAGGAAACACGAACCGGAATCTAGATGGATCTCGAAAACAAACCTAATAGGACAAGAATTCGGATTGGTGGTGGATATATGGTGGTGGTATATGGCAGCGGTGGTGGTAGCGGTGGTAGTATATGGATATGGATCGGTGGTGGTATATGGCACGGATTGGTGGTGGTATATGGATACGGATTCGGAGTGGTGGTGGTAGGTGGCAGGGGCGATGATGATGGTGCGGTGGCGGCGTGACAACTTATGACAAGAACTCGACACTCTAAAATACTAGACGCTAAGACCGACAACTAGACACGATGATGCAACCGCAAATTCAACAAAGCAAAACCCTAAAAAGATTATGCAAAGGCTCAGATTGGTTCGGATATGATGAACTAACCCTAATTTTTTTTGGATTTTTCGTGGACTGTAGGTATGAAGAACAGACTCGATCTAAACTACGAAAAACTGTAAAATCTCACCGAGCAACCTGGAAATCTGATACCACTTGATAGAGGCAAAGGTGTCCCGTCTTTCGATGAGATGATGGATATCGCTTTGGTGGCAGTCGACTTTGACGATCCGACTACGAACGTGCGTGGATGTCGCGCCTTAGCAATCGCTAAACCAACTCCGAGAGGTTATTGACCACGCCGGAGCACGATCAACCTGACCACGAGGGTCTGTTTCCTGCGAGCAAACGAAGAACAAGCAAGAAACTGAGATTGCAATCTGGATATTGCGAATATAAGATGAAAGCTTTATTGATCAAGGTGGGGTTCTGTGACGCCTTTGTCTGGTCGTTGAACACAAACGAAGTACGCGAAGTTGCAGCTATGGCGAACTTTTAATCTAAACAAAACCCAAAGTCTAAACGGTGCCCTAAGGGCTGTATATATGGAGGAAGAGAGGGGAACTTCGTGGCCCTTGGTGGAGGGGTCCGAAATCAACCCTATCTCTTGTTTCCCCACACATACGGACTCTAGAAATAGCATATACTTATGTATTTCGAAATTACATGGGCCTGGCCCAATAAAAAGGTGACGCAGCACCTATAATAGCCTCGGGATGAAATTGATGAAGTGGCATCTTGTATATTTCGTCCAAGGCTTCATGCACCCATTATGGTGGCTTCAAAGTCCTGAAATCATCACTTGTAACTCCGTTCTTGTTCCCCTTGCGCATGGCATCATCTCCATGCTTGTTCTTGCTCCAATGTTCATCCTTCTCCAAGCTAGGCCCTTCATTTGTAAGCAAAACAAATGTATCCAATTTAGGCAGCATCATATTCTCATGAACATTAGAATCATTACCAAGAAACGAAAGTACCTGATAATTTAATTGGCGTGCGCGAGCTCTAGTAATTGGTCCCGTATATGTAGCAGTAGGGGCTGTGGGTGTAACAATGGTATTGATGTCCTCATCAACTTCCTGATCATAGTTTCACGATCGTGCTTTGCCTTCTCTTCTCGCTCTCATTTGCGTATGTTTAGCCACCATATATGCTAGTTGCTTGCTGCAGCTCCACCTCATACCTTTTACCCTACCTATAAGCTTAAATAGTCTTGATCACGAGGGTGCGAGATTGCTGAGTCCCCGTGGCTCACAGATTACTTCAAAAACTAGCTTGCGTTCTAGTTGATCAGTAGTGGAGCCCAGTTGGGTTCGATCGGGGACCTTGTCGCATTTGGGGTTCTTCTTTTATTTTGGTTCAGTAGTCGGACCTTGATTGTTTTGGGTGTTGTAATGCTTTATTCATGTAATTGTGTGAAGTGGCGATTGTAAGCCAACTATGTATCTCTTTCCCTTTTGTATTACATGGGTTGTTTGCGAAGATTACCTCACTTGCGACATTGCTTTCAATGCGGTTATGCCTCTAAGTCGTGCTTCGACACGTGGGAGATATAGCCGCATCGAGGGTGTTACAGCTATCGAGGATCAAGCTTTCGACGACTCTGAGAACTTTGCAGGCAAGATGACCATACCCTCAAAATCACTTCTATCTTTGCTTGCTAGTTGTTCATTCTATAGCTATGTCACGCTACCTACCACTTGCTATATCATGCCTCCCATAATTCCATGTCAAGCCTCTAACCCACCTTCCTAGCAAACCGTTGTTTGGCTATGTTACTGCTTTTGCTCAGCCCTCTTATAGTGTTGCTAGTTGCACATGAAGTTGAAGTTTGTTCGATGTTGGAACATGGATATGTGGGATATCATTATTCTATATTATTTAATTTAATGCACCTATATACTTGGTAAAGGGTGGAAGGCTTGGCCTTTTGCCTGGTGTTTTGTGCCACTCTTGCCGCCCTAATTTCGGTCATACTGGTGTTATGTTCCTTGATTTTGCGTTCCTTGCGCGGTTGGGTGTTATGGGAACCCCTTGACAGTTCGCTTTGAATAAAACTCCTCCAGCAAGGCCCAACCTTGGTTTTAACATTTGCCACCTAAGCCTTTTCCCTTGGGTTCCGTGGACTCAAGGGTCATCTTTATTTTAAACCCCCGGGCCAGTGCTCCTCTGAGTGTTGGTCCAAAACAGAGCCACTTGCGGTGCTGCCCCTAGGCAACTTGGGGTATCTTCGGTTGCCGTACGTAGTGTTCATCCGGTGTGCCCTGAGAACGAGATACGTGCGACTCCTATCGGGATTTGTTGGCACATCGGGCAGCTTTGCTGGTCTTGTTTTACCATTGTCGAAATGTCTTGTAACCGGGATTCGAGACTGATCGGGTCTTTCCGGGAGAAGGAATATCCTTCGTTGACCGTGAGAGCTTGTGATGGGCTAAATTGGGACACCCCTGCAGGGTATAAACTTCCAAGAGTCGTGCCCATGTTTATGTGGCAGATGGGAATTTGTTAATATCCGGTTGTAGAGAACTTGACACTTAACTTAATTAAATGAATCAACCGCGTGTGCAGCCGTGATGGTCTCTTTTCGGTGGAGTCCGGGAAGAGAACACGGTCTTGTGTTATGCTTGAATGTAAGTAGCTTCAGGATCACTTGTTGATCACTTATAGCTTCTCGACCGTGCGTTGCTTCTCAATGCTGAGAAAACACATTGCCATTTGCATCCTGCATATTTGTTCCAGCTCCACTCGATGATTCTTGTCATCTACCAGCATCTTATATTACATGTTGCTTTGTAATGTGACTCAAGGACCAAAACTGCTTGACTAATGCTCCAGAATATCCCTTCTTAGAAATGGTTGTCAAAGGGGGAGAGAGAGCACATCAAAGCTTATCACAGAAGAGAGAATAGACACCTTAAGCTTCTCTAGATGCTTATTATCCATAGAGGAGAGAAGTCACATGTCTTCAAGAGGGGCAAGACATGTTAGTTTGTGTTATGTTTATTATGATTGACTTTGCTCTGATTTTCTTTTGCCCTACCTTCTCCCATTATCCAATGTAAGATTCAGGAGGAGAGAGACATATAAGGAAAGGAAATCTTTGAATTCGTTGCACATCGTTACTCTTTGGGGACATGTCTATATCCAAATAGAGTACTAAGTACTCACTCTCTACATGTCATTCCAATCTTGGTACTCTTGTGGTTTCCTGTTCTTACTTTGTCTAGTAGGTGTTCGTGTGTTATCTAACCTTGTTTTCTCAGGTTATTCTCTTCCAAAGCCAGCTCAAGACCACAAGGTAAGTATATGCATAACATTCATGTGCATGATGATTTCTTGCTACTATACATATTGTTTGCAAGAAGGAATCATGAACATGGAGGTACATTTCCTAATTACATCATTTGCTCTGATGCATATAGCCAAGATACATGTAACTCATTGCTTGCTCTGGCATGCTTATGCATTCACATGCTCTTATATTCCATATTCACATGATTGCATACATGTAGGGGGAGCCTATGCATGTTACATGTCCTTCCAAAGCTTTACTTGTTATTCTTCATATCTTTATCTAATGCGTTGATGTATGTTGTCATCAATTACCAAAAAATGGGGAGATTGAAAGCATAAGTGCTCCCCGGGTGATTTTGGTAATTAATGTCGACATATCTCTTGTCGGACTAATATTTTTATCTAGTATATTTTAGAAAAGTTCAACAAAGGCGTGGCATGGACAAGAGGATGTGGAACCCCTTCAAGAAGCTAAGGACAAAGATTGGCAAAAGCTCAAGACTCTACATTTTCATTTTAGTGATCCAAGATCACATTGAGTCCATAGTAAAAGCCAATACTATTAGAAGGGGATGAGGTGTTGCTTAATGGCTTGCTTGCTCAAAATGCTTAGTGATATGCTCAAAAAGCCCTCAACCACTTTCCCATATACACATATGTCCCAAACCAAAAAGTCAAACTCGGCCCCACCGAAACTTTCTATCCGGCGCCACCGAGTTTTCTTGACATAGCCACTACCACAAACCATAATCAATTCGGTCTCACTGATGGGATCTCAGTCTCACCAAAATGGGCTTGCAAACTCTCTGTTGCCTGTTGCAATTATTTTCATCTCATCGAGATACGCAGTCGGTCTCACCGAGTTTGCCTGGCCAACTTTCTGTTTTCCTATTACCAAAATCAGTCCCACCGGGTTTTTGTAATCGATCAAACCGAGTTGAGGTTTTACCCTAACCCTAGCACATCGGTCCCACTAATTTGATCATATCGGTCCCAACAAAAAGCCTAATGTTCACATTTTGAACCAAGTCGGTCTGGCCGAGTTTCACTATTCGGTCCCACCGAGTTTGTTAAATTGTGTGTAACGGCTAGATTTTGTGTGGAGGCTATATATACCCCTCCACCCACCCCCCTTCCCCATTCATGGAGAGAGTTATCAGAACATGCCTACACTTCTAGCATTCATTTCCTGACGAAGAATTACCTACTCATTTGTTGAGACTAAGACATTCCAATCCAACCACAAGAATCTTGATCTGTAGCCTTCCCCAAGTTGCTTTCCACTCAAATCATCTTTCCACCATATCCAAATCTGTGAGAGAGAGTTGAGTGTTGGGGAGACTATCATTTGAAGCACAAGAGCAAGGAGTTCATCATCAACACACCATCTATTACCTTTTGGAGAGTGGTGTCTCCTAGATTGGTTAGGTGTCACTTGGGAGCCTTCGTCAAGATTGTGGAGTTGAACCAAGGAGTTTGTAAGGGCAAGGAGATCGCCTACTTCGTGAAGATCTACCCAAGTGAGACAAGTCCTTCATGGGCGATGGCCATGGTGGGATAAACAAGGTTGCTTCTTCGTGGACCCTTCGTGGGTGGAGCCCTCCGTGGACTTGCGCAACTGTTACCCTTCGTGGGTTGAAGTCTCCATCAACGTGAATGTAAGATAGCACCACCTACTAGAACCATGCCAAAAATCTCTGTGTCTGCAATTGCGTTTGCACACTCCAATCCCATCCATTTACTTTCTTGCAACTTGCATACTTTACTTTCCGCTGCTCATATACTCTTGCCATGCATGCTTGAAAAGTATTGTGAATACTTGAACTTGTGCTAAAACTCCACCTTAACTTAAAGAACTTAAAAACTACTACTTTTCTTTGTTGAGGGTCTAATCACCCCCCTCTAGACACCTCTTCTCGATCCTTTCATTGTATCTTGACGGAATTGGCGCAAGGGCCTCATCGTCGAATTGTGGTAGCAGCTTGCGCTTTGGGTACCTCTTTATTGGGAGTTCAAGGCCGTATTCTTAGACAGCCAGGACCTTAGTCCATCTTTCATTGAGCGTATCATGTTCGGCTTGAAGCTATTGTTGTTTCTTTTTCAGACTCCTCGCAGTGGCGATGAGTTGTCGCTTAAAGCGTTCTTATTCTAGGGGTTCCTCTGGCACGATGAAATCTTCGTTACCGAGGCTAACGTCCTCCTCGGAGGATGCTAGATAATTACCATCTTCCGAATCCTCATGATCAGCAAATTCGTTGGGGTTAACTTGTCCCTCCTCCCACTCAACCTACTCGGATGCAGGCTCGACGGAGTGGTCGGGGTCTTCGGCATCATCCGGGGTGTTGTTATCTCCGGTGCCAATATTGCTATCATTTTCCTGACGAGATCGTGAGCGGCACCACTGACGTCGGTGTTTAGGTGGAGCCTCGTCGGGCTTGTGATAGAGGCGAAGGTGTCCCGATGTTTTGATGAGATGGCGGCTACCGTTTTCTGTGGGAGTCGACCTTGACGATCCGACTACGAACATGCGAGATGTCGCGCCTTAGCAATCGCTAAACCAACTTCCGAGGGGTTACTGACCACACCGGAGCACGATCAACCTGACCACGAGGGTTTGTTTCCTGCGAGAAATTCGAAGAACAAGCAAAAATAAGATATTGCAATATGGATATTGCGAATATAAAGAAAGCTTTATTAATGAAGGTGGGGTTCTGTGACGCCTTTGTCTGGTCGTTGAACACAAACGAAGTACGCGAAGTTGCAGCTATGGCGAACTTATAATCTAAACGAATCCCAAAGTCTAAACGATGCCCCAAGGGCTGTATATATGGAGGAGAGAGGGGGGAATTTCATGGCCCTTGGAGGAGGGGTCCAAAACCAACCCTGACTCTTGTTTCCCCACACATACGGACTCTAAAAATAACCTATAATCAAGTATTTCGAAATTACATGGGCCTGGCCCAAAAATAAGGTGATGCGGCACCTAGAATAGCCTCTGGATGACATTTATGAAGTGGCATCTTGTATATTTCGTCCAAGTCTTTAGGCACTCATTATGGTGGCTTCAAAGACCTGGAATCATCACTTGTAACTCAGTTCTTGTTCCCCTTGCGCATACCATCATCTCCATGCTTGAACTTGCTCCAAGGTTCATCTTTCTTGTCCAAGCTAGGCCCTCCATTTGTAAGGAAAACAAATGTATCCAATTTAGGAAGCACCATATTCTCATGAACATTAGAATCGTTACCAAGAAACGGAACTACCTGGTAATTCAATTGGCGTGCGCGAGCTTTAGTAATTCGTCCAATATGTATAGCAGCAGGGACAGTTGGTGTAACAATGGGATTGATGTCCTCGTCATCCTCCCCTTCTTGAAATGAAGTCGTCCTCGACGGAAGCTGAAAGCACAAGTGCAACCTGGGTGTTTTTGGTAATTAATGACAACATATCTCTTGTTGGCCTAATGTTTTCATGTAGTATATTTTAGACAAGTTCAACAGATGGAGTGGCGTGGACAAGAGGATATGGAACCCTCTCAAGATGCTAAGGACAAAGGTTTGGCTCAAGCTCAAAATCTCAAGACTCTACGTTTTACTTTTAGTGATTCAAGATCACATTGAGTCAATAGGAAAGCCAATACTATTAAAAGGGGATGAGGTGTTGCTTAATGGCTTGCTTGCTCAAAATGCTTAGTGATATGCTCCAAAACCCTCAACCACTTTCCCATATCCACATATGTCCCAAACCAAAAAGTCAAACTCGGCCCCACCGAAACTTTTAATCCGGCGCCACCGAGTTTTCATGACATAGCCACTACCACAAACACTAATCAATTCGGTCTCACCGATGGGATCTCGATCTCACCGAGATGGGCTTGCAAACTCTCTGTTACCTATTGCAATAATTTCGGTCCCACGAAGATATGCAATCGGTCCCACCGAGTTTGCTTGACCAACTCTCTGTTTTGCTTATTACCAAAATCGGTCTCACTGAGTTTGTGTAATCGGTCATACCGAGACAAGATTTTACCCTAACCCTAGCACATCGGTCCCACCGAGTTGATCATATCGGTCCCACCGAAATGTCTAACGGTCATATTTTGAACTAAATCGGCCCAACCGAGTTTCATTATTCGGTCCACCGAGTTTGGTGATTTGTGTGTAACGGTTAGATTTTGTGTGGAGGCTATATATACCCCTCCAGCCACTCTTCATTCTAGTAGAGAGCCATCAGAACATGCCTACACTTCCAGCATACATTTTCTGAGAGAGAACCACCTACTCATGTGTTGAGGTCAAGATATTCCATTCCAACCATATGAATCTTGATCTCTAGCCTTCTCCAACTTGCTTTCCACTCAAATCATCTTTCCACCAAATCCAAATCTGTGAGAGAGATTGAGTGTTGTGGAGACTATCATTTGAAGCACAAGACAAAGGAGTTCATCATCAACACACTGTCTATTACCTTGGATATGATATGTCGAATTGTTTGTCTCGTTGATCTCTCCATGCTAGAAGCATTTCCATGCATGTTCATGTTCATTATGATGCCTTTTCCATTGATGCAAGAGTGCTATAAAATGTTAACTGCTGGTACTTATTAGTTTATGAGGTTTTGTCGTTTTTGTTGCATTTGATGTGTTAATCGTATGAGCTTGAGGTCTACATGTGTTTTAAAGTACACCATGCCATCTTTACAGGGGTGCTTGTCTTGTATTTTTGTGATATATGTGGTGACTAGAACAAGCATGCAAACTAGGCTTCGTGATGTTGCTATTTTCATGGACTTAGTATTTTACTAAGTCCTTTTCCTGCTGTTATTTTGATGCAATCTAAGCTTGATGCTACAGTGAGATCCATGCTTATATCGAGATACTTCTGTAAGGATGTTTTAAACATGTGGTTATGATCTATCCATCCATGTCCCTGTTTGCAATTATGGAGTTGCCTAGCATGTCATTTTATTTCTCTACTTTTGTTATAAAATGTTCCTGGCAGAATGTTAACATGTTAATCAATTATACCATGGTTGTTGCTAGTGATCCATGCATCCTTTTAAGTTGTTCTTGCCATGGTTAGCTTCCTGAACATGTCATCTTGCTATTGGTATGATTATATTGTCATGCAATGCTTTGTGGTGAGTGGTATGAGATCGCAAAGTTGCTATCATAATTCTGTTTATGCCATGCTCTCTTTTCTGCTAAGTCTGAAACTGTTAATAAAAGTTGCTATATTTACATGGGTGCCATCATATCTTCTGTTCCTTTTTACCTCATATTCAATAAGGGACTTTTGATCTATGCATATAGTAGAATCATGCCATGCCTTGGTTTGCTATGATATATTCCTATAGCATGTTTTTTGCTAGCTCTAAACAGTGCTTCCTGATGTTGTTTTTGACATGTTGTATTTTCACAAAGTCTGTGATGCTAATATCTTTTGCACTTTTTCCATGCTTGTTTGAACCTGTCTGGTGTGATTTAGCCGTAGCTCAGTGTTCATGGTTTTTCAAGAATCTCTTGTACATCACTGCCATGTGCCTTGTTGATATGTTGGAGTGCAATAGCTTAGTTTCTTGTTGCATTCTAAGTGCCATCGTGCTGTTAATCGCAGTTTTGTGTCATTCTTGTGATGCTTGCCATTTGCAAACCGTGCATCTATTTCCAGTGATCTTTATATTGATTTCATCCGAAATCATCTCATCTTTCCAGCGGCACACTTGGTTTGCCAAGTTGATGCCTTGTTCATTCTTTCCCTTCCATAGCATGCATATGCATTGCATATCACATCTTGCATATCATGCCATGTATTGCATCATGTTGCTTGTGCATTGCACCGTGATTGATTGTTCTTCCTTTGATTGTGTTCTTGCTTTGGGTAGACCCGGGAGACGAGTATGTGAACGAGGAACCTGTTGAGTATGCAATCGAAGATCAAGCTTTCGACGACTCTGAGAACTTTGCAGGCAAGATGACCATACCCTCGAAATCACTTCTATCTTTGCTTGCTAGTTGTTCATTCTATCGCTATGTCGCGCTACCTACCACTTGCTATATCATGCCTCCCATAATCCCATGTCAAGCCTCTAACCCACCTTCCTAGCAAACCGTTGTTTGGCTATGTTACCGCTTTTGCTCAGCCCCTCTTATAGCGTTGCTAGTTGCAGATGAAGTTGAAGTTTGTTCCATGTTGGAACATGGATATGTGGGATATCATTATTATATATTATTTAATTTAATGCACCTATATACTTGGTAAAGGGTGGAAGGCTTGGCCTTTTTGCCTGGTGTTTTGTTCCACTCTTGCTGCCCTAGTTTCCGTCATACCGGTGTTATGTTCCTTGATTTTGCGTTCCTTGCGCGGTTGGGTGTTATGGGAACCCCTTGATAGTTCGCTTTGAATAAAACTCCTCCAGCAAGGCCCAACCTTGGTTTTAACATTTTCCACCTAAGCCTTTTCCCTTGGGTTCCGCGGACTCAAGGGTCATCTTTATTTTAAACCCCCGGGCTAGTGCTCCTCCGAGTGTTGGTCCAAAACAGAGCCACTTGCGGTGCCGCCCCTAGGAAACTTGGGGTATCTTCGGTTGCCGTACGTAGTGTTCATCCGGTGAGCCCTGAGAACGAGATACGTGCGACTCCTATCGGGATTTGTCGGCACATCAGGTGGCTTTGCTGGTCTTGTTTTACCATTGTCGAAATGTCTTGTAACCAGGATTTCGAGACTGATCGGGTCTTTCCGCGAGAAGGAATATCCTTCGTTGACCGTGAGAGCTTGTGATGGGATAAATTGGGACACCCATGCAGGGTATAAACTTTCGAGAGTCGTGCCCACGGTTATGTGGCAGATGGGAATTTGTTAATATCCGGTTGTAGAGAATTTGACTCTTAACTTAATTAAATGAATCAACCGCGTGTGTAGCCGTGATGGTCTCTTTTCGGCGAAGTCCGGGAAGAGAACACGGTCTTGTGTTATGCTTGAACTGTAAGTAGCTTCAGGATCACTTGTTGATCACTTATAGCTTCTGGACCGTGCATTGCTTCTCTTTTCGCTCTCTTTTGCGTACGATAGCCACCATATATGCTTAGTGCTTGCTGCAGCTCCACCTCACTATCTTTTCCTACCCATAAGCTGATGCGGAGCATCCCACGTTCACCCCCATGTACACTCCGGACTACTCTCCAAGCCCTAAGAGAACATAAGACGAGACCTCATCTATACACCATTGGACACAAGGTGAACTCGCTCCTCTTTGAACCATCACTTTCCATACGTGAGACATGGCTACTACCTCAAACATGTGTGCTATGCATGACCAGGAACCAAGAGGAATACCATGGACAAGAAGGCGAGGACACCAAGCGCGAGGAACAAGAAGAAGAGCTACGGAAGAAGCTCCAGCCACCGGACGACCGGTCGGGACCGGACGTCCGGCGCCTGAAGACCCATCGGACGAACGGCCCGGACCGGACAACCGGCAATCCTGCACCCGAGCCAAACGAGCGGACGTCCGACAAGTCCCAGACGTTCGACACACTCCAGCGACCGGGCGTCCGACCGTCCCCGGAAATCCGGCGCCACGTCAACCGAGCCAAAACGCCGGACGTCCAACAAATACCGGACGACCGGACCCTCGTGAGCCACCGGACGTCCGGTACCCGTCGGACGTCCGACGCCTGTCTGTGCACAGTGTATCGGGCCGAGCCCATGTATCCCTTCGCCCTCACTTACCCCTTCGTGGCACTAGACTATATATACTCCTCCACCACCACCATTTGAGGGTTAGCGTTGTGATAGATCATTTGAGAGATAGAGCTACGCTCATCCAGATCGGATCTCCTCCTTGCGAGAGACCGCGGCCTCTTCGGAGAAGATCCCTTTGGATTCAAGCCCCCTTTCTAAGGGAAGATCCCCCCGTGGATTCAAGACCTCCTCACGGAGAAGACCAACTACCCTTGTATCGTCCTTAGTTGTCCGTGGATCGTGTATCTTCTCTTATGTATTCCAGGATCTAGCACATGTGTGACTATTTCTTGTTGGTTGAGTGATTCTCTCGTGTCCCCCCCCCCCCCGTGATTTCCCTCGTTTTCCCCTCGTGTTCCTCGTGTTCTTCGCAGGATCCGCTCCTTTCATGAAAGATCGGGAGATTAGGGTTCTACCCTACAACATCTTGGTATCATGAGCCACGTCGATCACGATTTCAGAGCCTCCCCCACTGTTTTCTAGCCTTCTTTTGCTTGATTTTGTCCTAAATTCGAAAATCCCCACCAAAAATAGCCCCTTTTTTTTGTGATTTGTTGGTTTGATGATGTTTTGTTGATTTTGATCCATGGATTTGCTTGGTTTCAAGTGGATCTAGCATCTCCCCAAGTTTCCCCATCTTTCATCCATGAAATCTCATCAATTTTGACCCCAAAATCCCCAAATTCCGCCCAAAATCGCGTCCCGAATCTCGGATCTGGAGTTGACCCCAATACACCGGACGACCGTCACCTTACCGCACGTCCGGAGCCGCAGGAACCACCGGACAGCCGACCTTACCAGACGATCGGAACCCCCTAACCCGAGCAGAATCAGCAGATTTCCGACCCGACCGGACGTCCGGCGACCGGACGACCGTTTTTTCCGGACGTCCGCTACCTGTAGATATCACCTTCGGCTGATTTTTGTTTCGGCCATAACTAATTCATCCGAACTCCGATTTTCGCGTTCTTTAGCTCATTGAAAAGCTCTTGACTTCCCCCTTCCCACAAAAATACCACCAAAATCATTTTACTCCATCAAAGTTTTGGAACTTTGACATCTTTGCCTAGTGCTTACACCACATCATCTGCTACACCACCACCGACCTCCGTAACCTAACCCGTATTGATCCCCGTAGCATTAGTGGTTGCTTGAGGAGTGATTCGAGTCTTGTAAGGTGTCTAGACTACTTAGGGACGATTGCTTCTACATCAACCAACACCACCACTTCCGCATAACCTTGCCCACCATACACTTCCACCACCCCAACTTAACCCAATTTTGTTTGTGTTGTGAGTTGTGTCTCCTAAGGTGTTTCGGCTACTTAGGGACCATGCTTTCAACTCCGACACCGTGTATAGTCCACCACCATAACCTCCACTTCCGCATTGCCTAGTGCAACACCACCGCATTCTGCTACCACCATTTGACTTTTGTCCTTGAGATTTTGAGTTGTGGTTTTTCCGTTTCCTAAGGTGTTTCGGCTACTTAGGGACGAGTCACCATCATCTTGGTATCTCCATCAAGATCACCGCCACTCATCATCACCGCGGACGGTAACCTCCATATCATCTTGGTATCGTGGTATCCCTCCATTGTTTATTCCCTTGCCATTGCATTGATAACCCCTAGCCCATTTTGCGTCACTTGCCTATGGAGACTAGCCATTTGAGTATTGCCAGCAACGTTACTTGTGCACATTAGTGATCTACACCATACATTGCATACATACCATATCATATTGGTATCATATCATCCCATGTGCCTCAAGTTTGTTCCTGCATATACACAATTGCTATCTTGGTTTGTGCATTTCGCAAAGTGGCCATATACAAAAAAAGAATAAGCTTTTAAGCAAAAGAGAAAGAGCAAAGAAGCTTGTAAGTAATAGCCATAGCATCCACCACATTGCATAAGATTGTCATATCCGATCATCTTGGATCAAACCACCGGGAACCATACATACATAGCATACTTGGGATAGAAGTTTATCCATTTTGCACCTTATAGGTTGTGCACAAGTGTCGTATCCGCCTAGTGAGCAATCGTCCTAGCGTCTCTCTTGAGTTATGCAACACGAGCGTTTTCCGTGGATTCCACATTTTGTGCTCATCCTTGGTTGCACGACCCCATTTATCTATCCGTGTGTGTGTTTCCATGTGCCAAATATTGCTATTGGTCTACTTGTTACACTTGCCAATTTGTGAATCTCTTTCAACATTATTGACTCTTGCTAACATTTTGCATTAAATTTTTGTGCCACTATCCTCACCGAGCTCCACCATAAGCCTTACTTGTGTAGGTGTGAGAAACCGACAAGAATTGGTACCAATTGTGCTATTTCCTTGTCCACATTGGAGTGATCATTGATCCACTTTCAACTTCGGTCAAGGTACATTTGGTATTCGTTCTTCTCTTTCTCCACTCATATTGGCTCGAATCTTGTGATGGATAGGCAAGGCATTTCATCTCCGGTCTTCCACAACAACGACGGCGTGAACAACTACATCACCAAAGCGTCAATCTTCGATCTACAACGACAAATGCAAGGCGCACAATCAAGACTGCGAGAGCGCATCGAGAACCTCTCCATCGACATTCGTCACTCCGAAGCGAGGAAAAGGGACTACATCGACAACAAGCTTTCCGCACAAAAGGAGGAGCAAGATGCAAGGATGGAGGAGATTCGGGCCTTGATCAAGTCTACTTCCCCTTCGTCATCTTCAAGGCGGCGGCAAGCACATCGATCCTCTTCGGAGCGCCCAAGCGACACAAGCGCAAGACGTCCACGTCCACATCTCCATGGCGACCACCATCACGTTCGTGATCCACCTCATCATGAAGGGCAAGTCACCTCCAAGCAACATGTGCACGACGACGATGAACGACATCTACTACGAGCTCAAGTGCGACAACGCCACCATCAACATGAAGATGCTCGAGATGCGCCTTCCTACAAGTCCCAACAAGCCCTTCTTCACGCCAAGTCCAAACTTCATGAGCACAAGAAAAGACCACGAGACGAGCACCACCAAGACAGAGCTACGGCTACACCAACCACTTCGGCATCTTTGCCAAGTGCTATCAAGGAATCTTCGCCTTTGGACGTACGACATTTTCGCCTACTCCCCTTGAGTTCGCCCACATCGACATCTTCAACAACGAGGCGACCACCTACGAGCGAGGGTGACACTTCCATCTTCGGAATTCCCCCAAGGAAGATGGCCGAGCATGGGAATTTCCCTTCGGTCATGGAGACGAGCTACGAGGTGCCACATCATATGGGCCTCCAACAACAAGACGGCGACAAGAAGGTCGAGCAAGGGCCATCCTCTTCGACCACGGCGACGAGCACGAACCTCTTCAAGAACGTGAAGACGGCGCCCATATTGGACTCATACTCCGAGTCAAGCTACGAGACCGCTCATGAGACCTTATCTTTGGTCTTCGAGGAGAGTGATGATGTGCCATCTTCGGCCTTCATCCACGGCTACGACCACGACATGATTCAGCATGGAGACATTTGCACCAACATCTCTCCGACAACGACATGTGACGAGATGCCCCAATTGCCATGTGAGGAGAGCCACCACCACATGAGTGACATGAGTGACTCCACCACACGTGACATTGAGAGCATTTCCTATGAGAGGATGAGTGTAACCACCACTAGCCCCACACTTGAGAGCATGCCACACATCCTATGTGAGGTTGAGAGCCATTTGAGTGACTCCACCAACCATATGAGTGAGAGCATCCGAGAGGGAGTGAGTGAGCCACAACACTTAGTGAGCGAGGTAGTTGACACGGCATGTGAGGCCACTTTGATTTCTAACGACTTAACCTCTACTCCTAGTGTGTTTTCTTCTTTGGTGCTAGGTCTCCTACATGACGACACGCCTATCCTCGATGAGTCCATACCTCCAATGGAGACAACGATGGCCATGGTGGAAGAAGATGCACCACCCACATGGTTCCATCACGATGAAGATGACCACGACTTGGTCTTCGACACCTCACCTACAACACATGAGCGATGCTCCATAGGTAACATATGTGATGGTGCTTCTCTTGTCCCACTAGTGGACTATCTCACCAATGATTGCTTGCATGATGTTGATCCACCTATTCCCATGCTTCATGCTAGTGCGACTTCTTCATGTCATGACTCACCTATTTATGATAAATATGATGATGAGCATGTTGATTTGCCTAGTTGTGATGCTATGCTCCATAGGATATCATGTGAAAATTCTATTGGTCACATCATGTTTGACAATCCATTAACCTTGTCATATGCTATGAGTGAGATATCCCATATTGCATCATTTCAATCTCAACATAGTGACTATGCATGCCCCATTCACATAAATCCCATTTGCACTTATGGCATAGATGACGAGATGATGGTCATTGGCTTTTGTTTTTCTGTGATGATATTGCCATGCTTCCTTTACATGATTTGCGCAATTCATCTACTATGCCATGCCATGATCACATTGTTCCAAATATGCATTGTTTTGGATGTTGTCAATATTCTCCGTGTGATGTTTCCACTAATGATCATGAGGAGACCCCCATAGTTTCCTCATGCGTATTAGGAGATTTTGATGCATTCCATACATTGCATGATTCCCATAATTGCTTGCACCATATGCATTCCATGAATAACAATGCTCTACATATTTCTTGTGATGCATTACACAATTTGAGTCTCCATTATGCTATACATAACAACAAACCTATTATGATGGATGACATGTTTCTATATCACGCATCTCATTTATTTGAGCATTGGCTATTTTGTGCTAACCAACACAAGCATGTGCGCATCATGATGGATGATGTGTACATCTACCACGCACACACAATTTTCCCTTTGTCTTTGTTTTGTGTAGGTACTCACGTATACTCGTCAACCTCTCAATCCCAAGAGTTGACGAAACGAGCTCTTGAGAGCATAGATGACTTGGGATCCTGTGAACTACCCTTCCCACCGCTCTCTTCGCGCAACGACTACGCGCATCTCTCTCACTTGGATCTCACACGGCTATGGGCTATATACTGCTTCTCGCTTCTTACTCATTTTACCGTGTTCACTTTGCATGCTATGCTTGCTTCTATGCCTTTGCCATGCAATTGTGACCCTTGCTTGCATCTACCCATGATTCACCATTATGCTACTTCTATGTGTATTTGCATGCTTGGTGGAGATCCTTGTTGCTATTGCCATGTTTATCATGTGCCTCATGCTATTGATGCTATTTTGCTCATATCTTGCCTTCATGCTTGTGATGTGTCTTGTGCATTATTCATGACTACCATTTGCACACATGACATACTTAACATGATTCCTTCTAGTACGTTGCATCTTCGCACTACTAGCTTGCTTGCCTTGATTCATATGATTGCTTGCTTTGTCGCATCACCCATGTTCCATTATTACTTGCTTTCTTGGGTTGATGACGTATATGTTCATGCCTCTCACATGATACATCTTGTGATGCATGCTTGCTTGCTTGCGCCTATTCTATTTGGTTGTTCTCACATCATATGCCTCCGTACTATGAAATGCTCCCTTGTCCTTTCTTATGATGAGCATGATGCATCCACTTGTTGGGTATTTTACCGCACGAATGATAGGTTTTCCGCTAACCTCATTTGTTTTTCCGAGTGTTTGTCATGTTCTTTCATGTTGAAGGATTCACAAGGCGATACCGTCATGACACAATTTGGTCATGTGAAGGCATACACGATGTGCAACACCAACATTTGCGAGAATCTCCTAAAGGTGAACTCCTTCCCTTTGAGCCATCCTCAAATATGCATATTGGATGGGTCACTCTTTCATTGTTGTTTCCTTCTTCTTGTCTACATGTTACATCTATTGGATGGAGGACCGACATTGGAGATGGAACCCATGGACCTTCAAGTTGAGGAGCGCTCGGATTTATTGGATGCACCTTCGAACCTCCACTCATGCCACGACATCGAGCATTGGTATACCAACACCTCCATATTTGTTGATTGTGTTCACACATGTCATGCTCGATGGACATATCATACACATGACAAATTTGCATCTTATGCATGGATTGACTCACATCATGATTGCCTTGTTGCATCTTGTATTCCCATGTCATCCATGATATATGAGCTTGTGCATTTCATTAGCAAATTTGTTGTGATATACCTTGATGGCATATTCATACATCATGATCTTATTGCCTACCATCAATTGCATGATCACATCACATTGAGCATCCATTACCATATTCATGCTATTGATAAACCGTCTCACTATGACATCATTTTGCACCGTGGTTGCATTGATCACATCCACAATACATTTGTGTGCACAATGAATGATTTTGCTTCCATGAATGCTTTACATGTCATTTTACATCATTTGGATAAGCATCTCATGCATTTTCATGAACAATGTCTTCAACTCATGTTTATTTGATGGACACCTTGTGTGCGTTAACAATTGTATTTCCGAGTGTCATTTGTGTTTGCTCTTCTAGCATGTATACCACTCCGGCGACACCTTGGAGTACTTGGATTGCGCAATGTCTTCAACTCCGTCCAACTACAAGTCCGTCCACGACTACCGTTTCCATGGTGATGAGGATCACGATCCGAGGTCGGATCTTTCCCAAGGGGGGGGAGATGATGCGGAGCATCCCACGTTCATCCCCATGTACACTCCGACTACTCTCCAAGCCCTAAGAGAACATAAGACGAGACCTCATCTATACACCATTCGACACAAGGTGAACTCGCTCCTCTTCGAACCATCACTTTCCATACATGAGACAAGGCTACTACCTCAAACATGTGTGCTATGCATGACCAGGAACCAAGAGGAAGACCATGGACAAGAAGGCGAGGACACCAAGCGCGAGGAACGAGAAGAAGAGCTACAGAAGAAGCTCCAACCACCGGACGACCGGTCGGGACCGGACGTCCGACGCCTGAAGACCCACCGGACGACCAGCCCGGACCGGACGACCGGCAATTCCGCACCCAAGCCAAACGAGCGGATGTCCAACATGTCCCGGACGTTCGACACACTCCAGCGACCGGACATCTGACCGTCTCAGGAAATCCGGCGCCACGTCAACCGAGCCAAAACGCTGGACTTCAGACAAGTACCGGACGACCGGACCCTCGTGAGCCACCGGACGTCCGACGCCTGTCTATGCACAATGTATCGGGCCAAGCCCATGTATCCCTTCGCCCTCATTTACCCCTTCGTGGCACTAGACTATATATACTCCTCCACCTCCACCATTTGAGGGTTAGCGTTGTGATAGCTCATTTGAGAGATAGAGCTACGCTCATCCATATCGGATCTCCTCCTTGCGAGAGACCGCGGCCTCTTCGGAGAAGATCCCTTTGGATTCAAGCCCCCTTTCTAAGGGAAGATCCCCCCGTGGATTCAAGACCTCCTCACGGAGAAGACCGGTTACCCTTGTATCATCCTTAGTTGTCTGTGGATCGTGTATCTTCTCTTATGTATTCGAGGATCGAGCACATGTGTGACTATTTCTTGTTAGTTCAGTGATTCTCTCGTGCCCCCCCCCCCGTGATTTCCCTCATTTTCCCCTCGTTTTCCCCTCGTGTTCCTCGTGTTCTTCGCGGGATCCGCTCCTTTCGTGAAAGATCGGGCGATTAGGGTTCTACCCTACATCATAAGCTTAAATAGTCTTGATCTCGTGGGTGTGAGATTGCTGAGTCCTCATGACTCACAGATACTTCCAAACAGTTCCAGTTGTCGATGATGCTAGTGCAGGCAATGCTACCGAACTCAAGTGGGAGTTTGACGAGGATCTGGGTTGTTATTACGTTTCCTTTCCTGATGATCAATAGTCCAGCCCAGTTGGGACGATCGGGGATCTAGCATTTGGGGTTGTCTTTCTTTATTTTGGTTCCGTAGTCGGACCTTTGATTGTACCTTGGATGATGTATGGATTATTTATGTATTATGTGAAGTGGCGATTTTAAGCCAACTCTTTATCCCTTTCTTATTCAGTACATGTGATGTGTGAAGATTACCCCTCTTGCGACAAGCCTACCATGCGGCTATGCCTCTAAGTCATGCCCCGACACGTGGGAGGTATAGCCGCTTTGTGGGTGTTACAATTACTTTGGATGACCCAAACTCTTAAAGATTATGGCATATATGTGAAGCATGTTCCATTGCTTTGTGACAATGAAAGTGCTATTAAGATTGCTCACAATCCCGTGCAACATTCTCGAACTAAGCATATTGAAGTTCGTCATCATTTCATTCGAGATCATGTTGCTAAAGGAGACATTGATCTTAAGCATGTTCATACCGGTAAGCAATATGCAGATATTTTCACCAAACCACTTGATGAGAAATTATTTTGCCGTTTGAGAGGTTAATTGAACAACATTGATGCCTCAAATTTGGAGTAGACACTCCATTTGGATGCATGCAAGGCATGAACCTTTGACTAATCCTTGATATTTCTCTTATGATGATGATCATATGTCTTGGATCTCTACTTGTATCCTTGCATGATATCTAACCCTTGTAGGTACTTGGATGAATATAAATCTATGATATTGCAACTCACTCACATCTTGAGCAATCTCTACATCACCAAGTCTCTACAATATGGTGGTTGAAGACAAGGGAGCATAAATCCTTTCAACATATCCTTTGACAATTTCAATATATAAAATTTCATTTGGTATCATATTCATGATTGTCACTTTGGATACACAAGTGCTCTTCCTTGCAAGACTAATCCATGTAGGTAGATGAACTCAAAACTGCAAGTGGTGCTCCAAACTCTTGATGAGCTACATCAACCTTGGGCATCCCACACAAGTTCAACTACATGATCAAGTTGAACACCACCACCCAAGTTATGTCATTCCATCTTATTGAAGATTTACCCCAAGTCATGGGTCAAAGCAGCTCAACAAGATGTGAATACATCAAAATGCATAAACGAAAAATGGTAACCCCATTTTGAGCTTAAACGATGAGCATGACCTACGATCAAGTGTTCTCACTTGACTCCTCAATCAATATACTCTAACATAGGTGACTTTGTCGCTGACCAATTCTAGATGAAGTTCCTTTGTTTTGTGTTCTTGCATTTGTGCCTAGCATGTTTCCCTTTCACTTCATCTAGATTTCCTTTCTTTTCTATTATGTTCTACATACCCTCCATCCAATTAATTGCAAATCTTTCAATAAATTCCCTGCAAATCTTTGTGAGATCTTATTTTCCTAGTGAGATGAGATGACAGTTGTTTTCTCTCTGTGTTGAATTCGCCCTCACCGGTTTATTTCTTTCGGCTAAACCGAAACAATTCTGTGCCACCGAAGAGAGAGACTCGGTGTTACCGGTCTCAATGTTGAGAAAACACTTTGCCATTTGCATCCTGCATATTTGTTCCAGCTCCACTCGATGATTATTGTCCTCTACCAGCATCTCTTATTACATGTTACTTTGTAATGTGACTAAAGGACCAAACCTACTTGACTCATGCTCCAGAAGATCCCTTCTTGGAAATTGCTGTCAAAGAGGTAGAGAGAGAGAGAGAGAACATCAAAGCTTATCACAGAAGAGAGAATGCACACCTTAAGCTTCTCTAGATGCTTATTGTCCATAGAGGAGAGAAGTCACATGTCTTCAAGAGGGGAAAGACATGTTAGTTTGTGTTATGTTTATTATGATTGATTTTGCTCTGATTTACTTTTGCCCTACCTTCTCCCATTATCCAATATACGATCCAGGGGGCAGGAGAGACATATAACGAAAGGAAATCTTCGAATTTGTTTCATATCTTTACTCTTTGGGGACATGTCTATATCCAAATAGAGTACTAAGTACTCACTCTCTACATGTCATCCCAATCTTGGTACTCTTGTGGTTTCTTGTTCTTACTTTGTCTAGTAGGTGTTCATGTGTTATCTAACCTTGTTTTCTCAGGTTCATCTCTTCCAAAGCCAGCTCAAGACAAGAAGGTAAGTACATGCATCACATTCATGTGCATGATGATTTCTTGCTACTGTACATATTGTTTGCAAGAAGGAATCATGAACATGGAGGTACATTTCCTAATTACATCATTTGCTCTGATGCATATAGCCAAGATACATGTAACTCATTGCTTGCTCTGGCATGCTTATGCATTCACATGCTCTTATATTCCATATTCACAAGATTGCATACATGTAGGGGGAGCCTATGCATGTTACATGTCCTTCCAAAGCTTTACTTGTTATTCTTCATATCTTTATCTAAAGCGTTGATGTATGTTGTCATCAATTACCAAAGAGGGGGAGATTGAAAGCATAAGTGCTCCCTGGGTGATTTTGGTAATTAATGTCGACATATCTCTTGTCGGACTAATATTTTTATCTAGTATATTTTATAAAAGTTCAACAAAGGCATGGCATGGACAAGAGGATGTGGAACCCCTTCAAGAAGCTAAGGACAAAGATGGGCAAAAGCTCAAGACTCTACATTTTCATTTTAGTGATCCAAGATCACATTGAGTCCATAGTAAAAGCCAATACTATTAAAAGGGGACGAGGTGTTGCTTAATGGCTTGCTTGCTCAAAATGCTTAGTGATATGCTCAAAAATCCCTCAACCATTTTCCCATATACACATATGTCCCAAACCAAAAAGTCAAACTCGGCCCCACCAAAACTTTCTATCCGGCGCCACCGAGTTTTCTTGACATAGCCACTGCCACAAACCATAATCAATTCAGTCTCACCGATGGGATCTCGGTCTCACCGAGATGGGCTTGCAAACTCTCTGTTGCTTGTTGCAATTATTTCGGTCTCATCAAGATACGCAGTCGGTCTCACCGAGTTTGCCTGGCCAACTCTCTGTTTTCCTATTACCAAAATCCGTCCCACCGAGTTTGTGTAATCCATCAAACCGAGTTGAGGTTTTACCCTAACCCTTGCAAGTCGGCCCCACTAAGTTGATCATATCGGTCCCACCGAAAAGCCTAATATTCACATTTTGAACCAAGTCGGTCTGGCTGAGTTTCACTATTCGGTCCCACCGAGTTTGGTAAATTGTGTGTAACGGTTAGATTTTGTGTGGAGGCTATATATACCCCTCCACCCCCATCTCCATTCATAGAGAGAGCTATCAGAACGTGCCTACACTTCCAGCTTTCATTTCTTGACAAAGAATCACCTACTCATGTGTTGAGACCAAGACATTCCAATCCAACCACAAGAATCTTGATCTCTAGCCTTCCCCAAGTTGCTTTCCACTCAAATCATCTTTCCACCATATCCAAATCTGTTAGAGAGAGAGTTGAGTGTTGGGGAGACTATCATTTGAAGCACGAGAGTAAGGAGTTCATCATCAACACACCATCTATTACCTTTTGGAGAGTGGTGTCTCCTAGATTGGTTAGGTGTCACTTGGGAGCCTTCGTCAAGATTGTGGAGTTGAACCAAGGAGTTTGTATGGGCAAGGAGATCGCCTACTTCATGAAGATCTACCCAAGTGAGACAAGTTCTTCATGGGTGATGGCCATGGTGGGATAGACAAGGTTGCTTCTTCATGGACCCTTCGTGGGTGGAGCCCTCCATGGACTTGCGCAACTGTTACCCTTCATGTGTTGAAGTCTCCATCAACGTGAATGTATGATAGCATCACCTATCAGAACCACACCAAAAAACTCCATGTCTCCAATTGCGTTTGCAAACTCCAATCCCATCCCTTTACTTTCTTGCAACTTGCATACTTTACTTTCTGCTGCTCATATACTCTTGGCATGCTTGCTCGAAATGTATTGTGAATGCTTAAACTTGTGCTAAAACTCCACCTTAACTGAAAGAACTTAAAAACTACTACTTTTCTTTGTTGAGGGTCTAATCACCCCCTCTAGACACCTCTTCTCGATCCTTTCATTGTATCTTGACGGAATTGGCTCAAGGGCCTCGTCATCGAATTGTGGTAGCAGCTTGCGCTTTCTGTAGCTCTTTATAGGGCGTTCAAGGCCGTACTCTTCGACAACCAAGACTGATAGAGGCAAAGGTGTCCCGTCTTTCGATGAGATGATGGATATCGCTTTGGTGGAAGTCGACTTTGACGATCCGATTACGAACGTGCGAGGACGTCGCGCCTTAGCAATCGCCAAACCAACTCCGAGAGGTTATTGACCACGCTGGAGCACGATCAACCTGACCACGAGGGTCTGTTTCCTGCGAGCAAACGAAGAACAAGCAAGAAACTAAGATTGCAATCTAGATATTGCGAATATAAGATGAAAGCTTTATTGATCAAGGTGGGGTTCTGTGACGCCTTTGTCTGGTCGTTGAACACAAACGAAGTACGCGAAGTTGCAGCTATGGCGAACTTTTAATGTAAACAAAACCCAAAGTCTAAACGATGCCCTAAGGGCTGTATATATGGAGGAAGAGGGGGGAATTTCGTGGCCCTTGGTGGAGGGGTCCGAAATCAACCCTATCTCTTGTTTTCCCACACATACGGACTCTAAAAATAGCCTATACTTATGTATTTCGAAATTACATGGGCCTGGCCCAATAATAAGGTGACGCAGCACCTAAAATAGCCTCGGGACGAAATTTATGAAGTGGCATCTTGTATATTTCGTCCAAGGCTTCATGCACCCATTATGGTGGCTTCAAAGTCCTGAAATCATCACTTGTAACTCCGTTCTTGTTCCCCTTGCGCATGGCATCATCTCCATGCTTGTTCTTGCTCCAATGTTCATCCTTCTCCAAGCTAGGCCCTTCATTTGTAAGCAAAACAAATGTATCCAATTTAGGAAGCATCATATTCTCATGAACATTAGAATCATTACCAAGAAACGAAAGTACCTGGTAATTTAGTTGGCGTGCACGAGCTCTAGTAGTTGGTCCAGTATGTATAGCAGCAGGGGCTGTGGGTGTAACAATTGTATTGATGTTCTCATCATCCTCCCCTTCTTGAAATGAAGTCGTCCTCGACGGAAGTTCATCTTCCTCACCCAAATAAGGCTTCAAATCTGCAATGTTAAAAGTAGGACTAACCCCAAAATCTGCAGGCAGCTCAAGTTTATATGCATTATCATTTATTTTCTCTAACACCTTAAAGGGACCATCAGCACGTGGCATTAACTTTGATTTGCGCAAATCAGGAAATCTATCCTTACGCAAATGTAACCAAACAAGATCTCCAGGTGCAAACACAACATGTTTTCTACCCTTATCTCCAGCAAGTTTATATTTAGCATTCATGCGCTCAATGTTTTCCTTAGTTAACTCATGCATTTTTAAAATCAATTCAGCACGTTGTTTAGCATCAAAATTAACCTTCTCCGAAGATGGAAGAGGCAACAAATCAATAGGTGCACGAGGTAGGAAACCATACACAACTTCAAAAGGGCACATCTTAGTAGTAGAATGCAATGAACGATTATAAGAAAATTCAATATGAGGCAAGCATTCCTCCCACATTTTCTTATTATTCTTCAAAACAGCCCTAAGCATAGTAGACAACGTTCTATTGACTACTTCAGTTTGTCCATCAGTTTGGGGATGACAAGTAGTACTAAAAAGCAGTTTAGTCCCCAACTTAGCCCATAAACATCTCCAAAAGTGGCTAAGAAATTTAGTATCACGATCTGAAACAATAGTATTTGGCACACCATGCAAACGAATAATTTCACGAAAGAACAAATCAGCAACATTAACAGCATCATCGCTTTTATGACATGGTATAAAGTGTGCCATTTTCGAGAATCTATCCACGACAACAAATATGCTATCCCTCCCCTTCTTTGTTCGAGGTAAACCTAAAACAAAGTCCATAGATATATCCTCCCAAGGAATACTAGGTACAGGCAAAGGCATATATAAACCATGAGGATTGAGTCGTGACTTAGCTTTTTGACATGTAGTGCAGCGAGCAATAAAACGCTCAACATCCCGTCTCATCTTTGGCCAAAAGAAATGTGTAGCAAGTACGTCCTCCATCTTCTTCACGCCAAAGTGTCCCATTAATCCTCCTCCATGCGCCTCCTGCAACAACAAAAGACGAACGGAGCTAGCTGGAATGCATAGCTTGTTAGCACGAAACACAAATCCATCGTTAACGACAAACTTGTTCCACATTCTTCCTTCTTTGTAATTCTGCATTACATCTTTAAAATCAGCATCATGCACATATTGATCTTTGATGGTCTCCAAACCAAATATTTTGAAGTCAAGTTGTGAAAGCATAGTATAGTGACGAGACAATGCATCAGCAATAACATTTTCTTTTCCCTTCTTGTGTTTAATGACATAAGGGAAAGTCTCAATGAATTCAACCCATTTAGCATGTCTACGATTCAGTTTAGCTTGACTTTTAATATGTTTCAAAGATTCATGATCAGAATGTATAACAAATTCTTTGGGCCATAAATAATGTTGCCATGTTTCTAAAGTCCGAACAAGAGCATATAATTCTTTATCATAAGTAGAATAATTCAGACTAGGCCCACTCAATTTTTCAGAAAAGTATGCAACAGGTTTGCCATCTTGTAATAACACACCTCCTAATCCAATTCCACTCGCATCACATTCAAGCTCAAAAGTCTTATTAAAATCAGGAAGTTGGAGTAAAGGAGCATGTGTCAACTTATCTTTCAATACCGTGAAGGCTTCTTCCTGTGCGGTACCCCAAACAAAAGGCACATCCTTCTTTGTAAGCTCGTTGAGAGGTGCAGCAATGGTGCTGAAATCTCTCACAAAACGCCTATAGAATCCAGCGAGGCCAAGAAAACTCCTCACTTGTGTGACCGTTTTGGGCTGCGGCCAACTCTCAATAGCTTCAATCTTGGCTTTGTCAACTTCAATTCCCTGTGGAGTAACAACATAGCCAAGAAAAGATACTCGGTCGGTGCAAAAGGTGCACTTCCCAAGGTTACCAAACAAACGTGCATCACGTAGAGCAATAAAAACAGCACGTAAATGTTCCAAATGTTTTTCCAAAGATCTGCTATAAATCAGTATGTCATCAAAGTAAACTACCACAAATCGTCCAATGAAAGCACGTAAAACTTCGTTCATTAATCTCATGAAAGTACTAGGTGCATTAGTTAACCCAAAAGGCATGACTAACCACTCATATAATCCAAACTTAGTTTTAAATGCTGTTTTCCATTCATCTCCCAATTTCATACGAATTTGATGGTAGCCACTACGCAAATCAACTTTGGAGAATATTGTAGAGCCACTCAATTCATCAAGCATATCATCTAGCCTAGGAATAGGATGACGATAACGAATAGTAATATTATTAATGCCTCTACAATCAACACACATACGTGATGTACCATCCTTTTTCGGCACTAGAATAATAGGAACAGCACAAGGACTAAGGGATTCGCGTATATAACCTTTGTCGAGAAGCTCTTGTACTTGACGCATAATCTCCTTCGTCTCCTCTGGATTGGTATGGTATGGTGCACGGTTTGGCAGTGAAGCACCGGGAATTAAGTCAATCTGATGCTCAATCCCTCGAATAGGCGGTAATCCCGGTGGCACGTCTTGTGGAAAAACGTCAGCGAACTCCTGCAAAATGTTAGTGACAGCAGGAGGCAAAGAGTGATAGAGGCAAAGGTGTCCCGTCTTTCGATGAGATGGTGGATTTCGCTTTGGTGGAAGTCGACTTTGACGATCCGACTACGAACGTGCGAGGACGTCGCGCCTTAGCAATCGCTAAACCAACTCCGAGAGGTTATTGACCACGCCGGAGCACGATCAACCTGACCACGAGGGTCTGTTTCCTGCGAGCAAACGAAGAACAAGCAAGAAACTAAGATTGCAATCTGGATATTGCGAATATAAGATGAAAGCTTTATTGATCAAGGTGGGGTTCTGTGACGCCTTTGTCTGGTCGTTGAACACAAACGAAGTACGCGAAGTTGCAGCTATGGTGAACTTTTAATCTAAACAAAACCCAAAGTCTAAACGATGCCCTAAGGGCTGTATATATGGAGGAAGAGGGGGAGAATTTCGTGGCCCTTGGTGGAGGGGTCCGAAATCAACCCTATCTCTTGTTTCCCCACACATACGGACTCTAAAAATAGCCTATACTTATGTATTTCGAAATTACATGGGCCTGGCCCAATAATAAGGTGACGCAGCACCTAAAATAGCCTCGGGACGAAATTTATGAAGTGGCGTCTTGTATATTTCGTCCAAGGCTTCATGCACCCATTATGGTGGCTTCAAAGTCCTGAAATCATCACTTGTAACTCCGTTCTTGTTTCCCTTGCGCATGCCATCATCTCCATGCTTGTTCTTGCTCCAATGTTCATCCTTCTCCAAGCTAGGCCCTTCATTTGTAAGCAAAACAAATGTATCCAATTTAGGCAGCATCATATTCTCATGAACATTATAATCATTACCAAGAAACGAAAGTACCTGGTAATTTAGTTGGCGTGCACGAGCTCTAGTAATTGGTCCAGTATGTATAGCAGCAGGGGCTGTGGGTGTAACAATTGTATTGATGTCCTCATCACATAGTATAGCGACGAGACAATGCATCAGCAATAACATTTTCTTTTCCCTTCTTGTGTTTAATGACATAAGGGAAAGTCTCAATGAATTCAACCCATTTAGCATGTCTACGATTCAGTTTAGCTTGACTTTTAATATGTTTCAAAGATTCATGATCAGAATGTATAACAAATTCTTTGGGCCATAAATAATGTTGCCATGTTTCTAAAGTCCGAACAAGAGCATATAATTCTTTATCATAAGTAGAATAATTCAGACTAGGCCCACTCAATTTTTCAGAAAAGTATGCAACAGGTTTGCCATCTTGTAATAACACACCTCCTAATCCAATTCCACTAGCATCACATTCAAGCTCAAAAGTCTTATTAAAATCAGGAAGTTGGAGTAAAGGAGCATGTGTCAACTTATCTTTCAATACCGAGAAGGCTTCTTCCTGTGCGGTACCCCAAAGAAAAGGCACATCTTTCTTTGTAAGCTCATTGAGAGGTGCAGCAATGGTGCTGAAATCTCTCACAAAACGCCTATAGAATCCAGCGAGGGCAAGAAAACTCCTCACGTGTGTGACCGTTTTGGGCTGCGGCCAACTCTCAATAGCTTCAATCTTGGCTTTATCAACTTCAATTCCCTGTGGAGTAACAACATAGCCAAGAAAAGATACTCGGTCGGTGCAAAAGGTGCACTTCCCAAGGTTACCAAACAAACGTGCATCACGTAAAGCAATAAAAACAGCACGTAAATGTTCCAAATGTTCTTCCAAAGATCTGCTATAAATCAATATATCATCAAAGTAAACTACCACAAATCATCCAATGAAAGCACGTAAAACTTCGTTCATTAATCTCATGAAAGTACTAGGTGCATTAGTTAACCCAAAAGGCATGACTAACCACTCATATAATCCAAACTTAGTTTTAAATGCTGTTTTCCATTCATCTCCCAATTTCATACGAATTTGATGGTATCCACTACGCAAATCAACTTTGGAGAATATTGTAGAGCCACTCAATTCATCAAGCATATCATCTAGCCTAGGAATAGGATGACGATAATGAATAGTAATATTATTAATGCCTCTACAATCAACACACATACGTGATGTACCATCCTTTTTCGGCACTAGAATAATAGGAACAGCACAAGGACTAAGGGATTCTCGTATATAACCTTTGTCGAGAAGCTCTTGTACTTGACGCATAATCTCCTTCGTCTCATCTGGATTGGTACGGTATGCTGCACGGTTTGGCAGTGAAGCACCAGAAATTAAGTCAATCTGATGCTCAATCCCTCGAATAGGCGGTAATCCCGGTGGCACGTCTTGTGGAAAGACGTCAGCGAACTCCTGCAAAATGTTAGTGACAGCAGGAGGCAAAGAGGAAGGCACATCCTCGAATAAAAATAATGCCTCTTTGCACACAAAAGCATAGCAAACAGATTTGCTGAAATCTAGCTCATCAATATCAGATTTGGTGGCAAATAAACATGCACTTTTCAATTTAATTTCAGAAGCAACACTAGATGGTTTATTATTAGGCTTCATTTGTTGCTCAAATTCTTTTGCCACAATCTGATTTTCACTCTTATTCGTCTCCTGTTTTGCTTTATTAGCTCTATTAATATCATCTTTCAAAATGGAATCAGGAGTCATAGGAAGCAAAGTAATATTTTTATCCCTATGAACAAGAGTATAGTGATTGTTTCTACCATGGTGTACAGAATTTTTATCAAATTGCCATGGTCTACCAAGTAATAAGGAACATGCTTGCATAGGTACCACATCACAATCAACATAATCAGCATATGTAGAGATACTAAAATGCACACGAACAGTACGTGTTACCTTAACCTTGCCGCTGTTGTTGAACCATTGGATGTAGTAAGGATGTGGATGTGGTCTTGTGGTGAGAGAAAGCTTCTTGATAGAGGCAAAGGTGTCCCGTCTTTCGATGAGATAGTGGATTTCGCTTTGGTGGAAGTCGACTTTGACGATCCGACTACGAACGTGCGAGGACGTCGCGCCTTAGCAATCGCTAAACCAACTCCGAGAGGTTATTGACCACGCCGGAGCACGATCAACCTGACCACGAGGGTCTGTTTCCTGCGAGCAAACGAAGAACAAGCAAGAAACTGAGATTGCAATCTGGATATTGCGAATATAAGATGAAAGCTTTATTGATCAAGGTGGGGTTCTGTGACGCCTTTGTCTGGTCGTTGAACACAAACGAAGTACGCGAAGTTGCAGCTATGGCGAACTTCTAATCTAAACAAAACCCAAAGTCTAAACGATGCCCTAAGGGCTGTATATATGGAGGAAGAGGGGGGAATTTCGTGGCCCTTGGTGGAGGGGTCCGAAATCAACCCTATCTCTTGTTTCCCCACACATACGGACTCTAAAAATAGCCTATACTTATGTATTTCGAAATTACATGGGCCTGGCCCAATAATAAGGTGACGCAGCACCTAAAATAGCCTCGGGACGAAATTTATGAAGTGGCATCTTGTATATTTCGTCCAAGGCTGCATGCACCCATTATGGTGGCTTCAAAGTCCTGAAATCATCACTTGTAACTCCGTTCTTGTTCCCCTTGCGCATGCCATCATCTCCATGCTTGTTCTTGCTCCAATGTTCATCCTTCTCCAAGCTAGGCCCTTCATTTAGGCAGCATCATATTCTCATGAACATTAGAATCATTACCAAGAAACGAAAGTACCTGGTAATTTAGTTGGCGTGCACGAGCTCTAGTAATTGGTCCAGTATGTATAGCAGTAGGGGCTGTGGGTGTAAGAATTGTATTGATGTCCTCATCACTAAGGGATTCGCGTATATAACCTTTGTCGAGAAGCTCTTGTACTTGACGCATAATCTCCTTCGTCTCCTCTGGATTGGTACGGTATGGTGCACGGTTTGGCAGTGAAGCACCGGGAATTAAGTCAATCTGATGCTCAATCCCTCGAATAGGCGGTAATCCCGGTGGCACGTCTTGTGGAAAGACGTCAGCGAACTCCTGCAAAATGTTAATGACAGCAGGAGGCAAAGAGGAAGGCACGTCCTCGAATGAAAATAATGCCTCTTTGCACACAAAAGCATAGCAAACAGATTTGCTGAAATCTAGCTCATCAATATCAGATTTGGTGGCAAATAAACATGCACTTTTCAATTTAATTTCAGAAGCAACACTAGATGGTTTATTATTAGGCTTCATTTGTTGCTCAAATTCTTTTGCCACAATCTGATTTTCACTCTTATTCGTCTCCTGTTTTGCTTTATTAGCTCTATTAGTATCATCTTTCAAAATGGAATCAGGAGTCATAGGAAGCAAAGTAATATTTTTATCCTTATGAACAAGAGTATAGTGATTGTTTCTACCATGGTGTACAGAATTTTTATCAAATTGCCATGGTCTACCAAGTAATAAGGAACATGCTTGCATAGGTACCACATCACAATCAACATAATCAGCATATGTAGAGATACTAAAATGCACACGAACAGTACGTGTTACCTTAACCTTGCCGCTGTTGTTGAACCATTGGATGTAGTAAGGATGTGGATGTGGTCTTGTGGTGAGAGAAAGCTTCTCCACCATCTCCATGCTAGCCAAGTTGTTGCAGCTCCCTCCATCTATGATGACGCGCACAGAACGTTCTTTCACAACTCCCTTGGTATGGAACAAATTGTGCCTCTGATTTTGCTCAGCTTGTGTGACCTGCACACTCAAAACACGTTGAGCAACTAAACATTCATACCTGCCAGCGTCTTCAGGAGCCATGTATTGCGTCTCATGATCAGAATCATCTCCACCATGTTCTTCACGTGTAATAAGAGCCAATGTCTCCTCATCATAGTCACTAGCGGACTCATATCCACCATCCGCGGTAGCAATCATCACACGCGGAGATTTGCATTCCCTCGCATAATGACCTCCTCCCTTACAACGACGACAAATAATATCACTTGTGTGCCCTGTTGATGCCATGGAAGAAGAAGAACGCGGTGCAGGCCCCGCAGGTGCGCTCTTGGCAGATAATGGTGGTTGTGCCTGTTTTCTTGTATCATGGCTGGAGGTGGCACCGGATGGAGGTGCTGGTGCAGTTGAAGTAGAAGATGCACGTGGTGTCCATGATGAAGGTCGGCCTGCAGAAAAGTTAGTTCGCCCCAATGCTTGTCGATCCTGCACTTCACGTTCAGCTTTACAAGCAAGATGGAATAAATGAGTGATATTAGTATACTCCTTATAGTCTAGAATGGTCTGAATCACTCTATTTAATCCACCCAGAAAACGTGCAAGCATAGCTTCATTCTCCTCAACAATACCACATCTAATCATGCCAGTTTGTAATTCCTGATAATATTCTTCTACAGAATTTTTCCCTTGTCTTAAACGCTGCAATTTTTGAAGCAATTCACATTGATAATATGGTGGAACCCAACGCGTACGCATAGCAGTTTTCAAAGCATCCCAAGTAGTTGGAATAGGATATAATCTACAATGTTCAGACCACCATACACATGCAAAACTAGTGAAAGCACAAACAGCAGCAGCAACTCGTCTCTCCTCAGGATATTGTAAACATGTAAAACGTTGTTCAGTTTCTAACTCCCAAGTAAGATATATATCAGGAACATATCTACCCTCAAATGGTGGAATATTCAATTTCAGTTTAGGAATATGGACATCATCTCGTACCTGAGGTGGTGGTGCAGGCCTACCATTACGAATATATACCTGAGGTCGACCTGCCGGTGGTGGTGCTGGTGGCTGCTCGTAGATCTGATTTTGATC
Organism: Triticum aestivum; assembly: GCF_018294505.1. Taxonomy (NCBI): domain Eukaryota; kingdom Viridiplantae; phylum Streptophyta; class Magnoliopsida; order Poales; family Poaceae; genus Triticum; species Triticum aestivum. The sequence goes on along the minus strand of NC_057797.1, from coordinate 340,041,347 downwards.
AACCTCATCCTCATAATCGCCCGCATACTCATCATCCTCCTGGGTACCAGCAGCAGCAGTAGCAGGAGCCAAAGAAGCACCAACAGCAGTAGCAGCGGCACCAGAATTTTGTCCTGGCTCAATAGGAACACGCTGTGCTCGTCCATACTGATTCGGAAGGGGGCGTAGTTTTTGTTGTTGCAGAGGTGCGACAGGTGCAGCGGGTGGTGGAAGACGCGCAAGCAGTTCATTAAATCTGTTATCGAGCTTTGTTTCGAACGTCTTCTCAAGGCCAGTGATCTTCTCCATGGCCTCTTCAAAAATGTTCAGCACATCTTGTACCTGTTCAGTCATCATTTGCTGAAACTTATCATGAAGCTCCTTGTTCGATAAGTTCTCCCAGTCAATCTCGTCGGCTTGTGATCCTGGCATGGTTAGCAGCAATAGAAACACACAAGAATATGATCCTACAGACTACTAAGAAGTGGTGGTGGTATATCACAAATCCGTCAAGCAAATCTCAAATTCTTACTAGTTCTTACCCAGCAGCAGGCGGTGATCGGCAACCGTTGTAGTCAAAAACTCTCAAAGCTTGGATAGAGCGATTACCAGGGAGAGTCAAACACATGACGTAGATGTATGTGGAGCTGGGAAGGCTTATAGTATGGTAGCAAAAAGGGTCAGCAATAATCAATTCAGAGATGCAAAGTTGAATAAACGCTCAACGACGGTACTGTGCTGGTCCTAGGCTAGACTGTGCTAGAGACGCGAGCCTAGAACACCAACAAAATCACGGCGCGGCACGTAAACAAGGGAAAAGCACACTCTGAAAAAAAATCGTTCTTTTTTTGCGAAAAATCACTATAATGGCGAGTGTCTCAAAACTCTTCCTAGGTCAAACTGACAGGATGGGCACGAAATTTTTTTTTTCGACCAATTTTTTTTTTCGACTGCCCGGACCCAAAAACTGGAAACGGGTCAAAAAAAACTTCCTATAATGGCACCTGTCTCAAAACACTCAGAAACACCTAAAAATAGGATAGCCAGAAATTTTTTTGAAAAATGCGTTTTCGAAAAGTTTTGGGCCTAAACGGAGCGTGGCTACCCGACTCTTTTTTTTTCCGAAACCTACTCCGGCAAGGAAACACGAATCGGAAACTAGATGGATCTCGAAAACAAACCTAATAAGCAAGGAACTCGGATTGGTGGTGGATATATGGTGGTGGTATATGGCAGCGGTGGTGGTAGCGGTGGTAGTATATGGATATGGATCGGTGGTGGTATATGGACACGGATTGGTGGTGGTATATGGATACGGATTCAGAGCGGTGGTGGTAGATGGCAAGGGCGATGATGATGGTGCGGCGGCGGCGTGACAACTTATGACCAGAACTCGAAACTCTAAAAGACTAGACTCTAAGACCAGCAACTAGACCGACGATGCAACCGCAAATTCAACAAAGCAAAACCCTAAAAAGATCATGCAAAGGCTCAGATTGGTTCGGATATGATGAACTAACCCTAATTTTTTTGTGGCTTTTTCGTGGACTGTAGGTATGAAAAACAGACTCGATCTAAACTACGAAAAACTGTAAAATCTCACCGAGCAACCTGGAAATCTGATACCACTTGATAGAGGCAAAGGTGTCCCGTCTTTCGATGAGATGATGGATATCGCTTTGGTGGAAGTCGACTTTGACGATCCGACTACGAACGTGCGAGGACGTCGCGCCTTAGCAATCGCTAAACCAACTCCGAGAGGTTATTGACCACGCCGGAGCACGATCAACCTGACCACGAGGGTCTGTTTCCTGCGAGCAAACGAAGAACAAGCAAGAAACTAAGATTGCAATCTGGATATTGCGAATATAAGATGAAAGCTTTATTGATCAAGGTGGGGTTCTGTGACGCCTTTGTCTGGTCATTGAACACATACGAAGTACGCGAAGTTGCAGCTATGGCGAACTTTTAATCTAAACAAAACCCAAAGTCTAAACGATGCCCTAAGGGCTGTATATATGGAGGAAGAGGGGGGGATTTCGTGGCCCTTGGTGGAGGGGTCCGAAATCAACCCTATCTCTTGTTTCCCCACACATACGGACTCTAAAAATAGCCTATACTTATGTATTTCGAAATTACATGGGCCTGGCCCAATAATAAGGCGACGCAGCACCTAAAATAGCCTCGGGACGAAATTTATGAAGTGGCATCTTGTATATTTCGTCCAAGGCTTCATGCACCCATTATGGTGGCTTCAAAGTCCTGAAATCATCACTTGTAACTCCGTTCTTGTTCCCCTTGCGCATGGCAGCATCTCCATGCTTGTTCTTGCTCCAATGTTCATCCTTCTCCAAGCTAGGCCCTTCATTTGTAAGCAAAACAAATGTATCCAATTTAGGCAGCATCATATTCTCATGAACATTAGAATCATTACCAAGAAACGAAAGTACCTGGTAATTTAGTTGGCGTGCACGAGCTCTAGTAATTGGTCCAGTATGTATAGCAGCAGGGGCTGTGGGTGTAACAATTGTATTGATGTCCTCATCAAAGACCTTAGTCCATCTGTCGTTGAGCGTATCATGTTCGGCTTGAAGCTGTTGTTGTTTCTTTTTCAGACTCCTCGCAGTGGCGATCAGTTGTCCCTTAAAACGTTCTTATTCTAGGGGTTCCTCTGGCACGATGAAATCTTCGTTACCGAGGCTAACGTCCTCCTCGAAGGTTGGTAGATAATTACCATCTTCTGAATCCTCATGATCAGCAAGTTCATTGGGGTTAACTTTTCCCTCCTCCCACTCATCCTACTCGGACGCAGGCTCGACGGGGTAGTCTGGGTCATCGGCATCATCTGGGGTGTTGTTATCTCTGGTGCCAATATTGCTATCATTTTCCCGACAAGATCGTGAGCAGCGCCGCTGACGTCGGCGTTTAGGTGGCGCCTCATCGGGCTTGTGATAGAGGCGAAGGTGTCCTGATGTTTCAATGAGATGGTGGCTATCGTTTTCTTTGGGAGTCGACCTTGACGATCCGAGTACGAACGTGCAAGACGTCGCGCCATAGCAATCGCTAAACCAAATTCCGAGGGGTTACTGACCACACCAGAGCACGATCAACCTGACCACAAGGGTTTGTTTCCTGCGAGCAAACAAAGAACAAGAAGAAAAAAGAGATTGCAATCTGGATATTGCGAATATAAGGAAAGCTTTATTAATGAAGGTGGAGTTATGTGACGCCTTTGTCTGGTCGTTGAACACAAACGAAGTACGCGAAGTTGCAGCTATGGTGAACTTATAATCTAAACAAAACCCAAAGTCTAAACGATGCACTAAGGGCTGTATATATGGAGGAGAGAGGGGGGAATTTCGTGGCCCTTGGAGGAGGGGTCCAAAACCAACCCTAACTCTTGCTTCCCCACACATACAGACTCTAAAAACAACCTATAATCAAGTATTTCGAAATTACATGGGCCTGGCCCAAAAATAAGGTGATGCGGCACCTAGCATAGCCTCTGGACGAAATTTATAAAGTGGCATCTTGTATATTTCGTCCAAGGCTTTAGGCACTCATTATGATGGCTTCAAACACCTGGAAAAATCACTTGTAACTCACTTCTTGTTCCCCTTGCATATACCATCATCTCCATGCTTGAACTTGCTCCAAGGTTCATCTTTCTTGTCCAAGCTAGGCCCTCCATTTGTAAGGAAAACAAATGTATCCAATTTAGGCAGCATCATATTCTCATGAACATTAGAATCGTTACCTGGTAATTCAATTGGCGTGCGTGAGCTCTAGTAATTGGTCCAGTATGTATAGCAGCAGGGACTGTTGGTGTAACAATGGTATTGATGTCCTCGTCGTCCTCCCCTTCTTGAAATGAAGTCGTCCTCGACGGAAGCTGAAAGAACAAGTACTCCCTGGGTGTTTTTGGCAATTAATGTCAACATATCTCTTGTTGGACTAATGTTTTCATCTAGTATATTTCAGACGAGTTCAACAGATGGAGTGGCATGGACAAGACGATATGGAACCCTCTCAAGATGCTAAGGACAAAGGATTGGCTCAAGCTCAAAATCTCAAGATTCTACATTTTACTTTTAGTGATCCAAGATCACATTGAGTCCATAGGAAAGCCAATACTATTAAAAGGGGATGAGGTGTTGCTTAATGGCTTGCTTGCTCAAAATGCTTAGTGATATGCTCCAAAACCCTCAACCACTTTCCCATATCCACATATCTCCCAAACAAAAAAGTCAAACTCGGCCCCACCGAAACTTTCTATCCGGCGCCACCGAGTTTTCTTGACATAGCCACTGCCACAAACCCTAATCAATTCGGTCTCACCGAGATGGGCTTGCAAACTCTCTGTTACCTATTGCAATAATTTTGGTCCCACCAAGTTTGCTTGACCAACTCTCTGTTTTGCTTTATTACCAAAATCGGTCTCACCGAATTTGTGTACTCGGTCAAACCGAGACGAGATTTTACCCTAACCCTAGCACATCGGTCCCACCGATTTGATGATATCGATCCCGCTGAAATGTCTAACGGTCACATTTTGAACTAAATCGGTCCAACCGAGTTTCATTATTCGGTCCCACCGAGTTTGGTGATTTGTGTGTAATGGTTATATTTTGTGCGGAGGCTATATATACCCCTCCATCCACTCTGCATTCAAGCAGAGAGCCTTCAGAACAAGCCTACACTTCCAGCATACATTTTCTGAGAGAGAACCACCTACTCATGTGTTGAGGTCAAGATATTCTATTCCAACCATATGAATCTTGATCTCTAGCCTTCTCCAACTTGCTTTCCACTCAAATCATCTTTCCACCAAATCCAAATCTGTGAGAGAGATTTGAGTGTTGGGGAGACTATCATTTGAAGCACAAGAGCAAGGAGTTCATCATCAACACACTGTCTATTACATTTTGGCGAGCGGTGTCTCCTAGATTGGTTAGGTATCACTTGGGGGCCTCTGTCAAGATTGTGGAGTTAAACCAAGCAGTTTGTAAGGGCAAGGAGATCGCCTACTTCGTGAAGATCTAACCAAGTGAGACAAGTCCTTCATGGGCGATGTCCATGGTGGGATTTACAAGGTTGCTTCTTCGTGGACCCTTCGTGGGTGGATCCCTCCATGGACATGCGCAACTGTTACCCTTCGTGGGTTGAAGTCTCCATCAACGTGAATGTATGATAGCACCACCTATCAGAACCACACCAAAAATCTCCGTGTCTCCAGTTGCGTTTGCACACTCCAATCCCATCCCTTTACGTTCTTGGAACTTGCATGCTTTACTTTCCGCTGCGCATATACTCTTGCCTTGCTTGCTCAAAATGTATTGTGAATGCTTAAACTTGTGCTAAAACTCCACCTTAACTTAAAGAACTTAAAAACTACTACTTTTCTTTGTTGAGGGTCTAATCACCCCCCCTCTAGACACCTCTTCTCGATCCTTTCATTGTATCTTGACGGAATTGGCTCAAGGGCCTCGTCGTCGAATTGTAGTAGCAGCCTGCGCTTTGGGGAGCTCTTTATTGGGCGTTCAAGGACGTATTCTTCGACAGCCAGGACCTTAGTCCATCTGTCGTTGAGTGTACCTTGTTCGGCTTGAAGCTGTTGGTGTTTCTTTTTCCGACTCCTCGTAGTGGCGATGAGTTGTCGCTTAAAGCGTTCTTATTCGAGGGGTTCCTCTGGCACGATGAAATCTTTGTTACCGAGGCTAACGTCCTCCTCAGAGGCTGGTAGATAATTACCATCTTCTGAATCCTCATGATCAGCATGTTCGTTGGGGTTAACTTGTCCCTCCTCCCACTCATCCTACTCGGACGCAGGCTCGACGGGGTGGTCGGGGTCTTCGGCATCATCCGGGGTGTTGTTATCTCCGGTGCCAATATTGCTATCATTTTCCCGACGAGATCGTGAGCGGCGCCGATGACGTCGGCGTTTAGGTGGCACCTCGTCGGGCTTGTGATAGAGGCGAAGGTGTCCCGATGTTTCGATGAGATGGTGGCTATTGTTTTCTGTGGGAGTCGACCTTGACGATCCGACTACGAACGTGCGAGACGGCGCGCCTTAGCAATCGCTAAACGAACTTCTGAGGCGTTACTGACCACACCGTAGCACGATCAACCTGACCACGAGGGTTTGTTTCCTGCGAGCAAACGAAGAACAAGCAAAAATCAGAGATTGCAATATGGATATTGCGAATATAAGGAAAGCTTTATTAATGAAGGTGGGGTTCTATGACGCCTTTGTCTGGTCGTTGAACACAAACGAAGTACGCGAAGTTGCAGCTATGGCGAACTTGTAATCTAAACAAAACTCAAAGTCTAAACAATGCCCTAAGGGCTGTATATATGGAGGAGATATGGGGGAATTTCGTGGCCCTTGGAGGAGGGGTCCAAAACCAACCCTAATACTTGTTTCCCCACACATACTGACTCTAAAAACAACCTATAATCAAGTATTTCGAAATTACATGGGCCTGGCCCAAAAATAAGGTGATGCGGCACCAGGAATAGCCTCTGGATGAAATTTATGAAGTGGTATCTTGTATATTTCGTCCAAGGCTTTAGGCACTCATTATGGTGGCTTCAAAGCCCTGGAATCATCACTTGTAACTCAGTTCTTGTTCCCCTTGCGCATACCATCATCTCCATGCTTGAACTTGCTCCAAGGTTCATCTTTCTTATCCAAGCTAGGCCCTCGATTTGTAAGAAAAACAAATGTATCCAATTTAGGCAACATCATATTCTCATGAACAGCAGAATCTTTACCAAGAAACGAAAGTACCTGGTAATTCAATTGGCGTGCACGAGCTCTAGTAATTGGTACGGTATGTATAGCAGCAGGGGCTATGGTTGTAACAATGGCATTGATGTCCTCATCATCCTCCTCTTATTGAGATGGAGCTTAAAGCACAAGTGCTCCCTGGGTGGTTTTGGTAATTAATGTCAACATATCTCTTGTTGGACTAATGTTTTCATCTAGTATATTTCAGACAAGTTCAAAAGATGGAGTGGCGTGGACAAGAGGATATGGAACCCTTTCAAGATGCTAAGGACAAAGGATTGGCTCAAGCTCAAAAGCTCAAGACTCTACATTTTACTTTTAGTGATTCAAGATCACATTGAGTCCATAGGAAAGCCCATACTATTAAAAGGGGGTGAGGTGTTGCTTAATGGCTTGCTTGCTCAAAATGCTTAGTGATATGCTCCAAAACCCTCAACCACTTTCCCATATCCACATATGTCCCAAACTAAAAATTCAAACTCGGCCCCACCGAAACTTTCTATCCGGTGCCACCGAGTTTTATTGACATAGCCACTGCCACAAACCCTAATCAATTCGGTCTCACCGATGGGATCTCGGTCTCACCGAGATGGGCTAGCAAACTCTCTGTTACCTATTGCAATAATTTCGGTCCCACCGAGTTTACTTTACCAACTCTCTCTTTTGCTTATTACCAAAATCGGTCTCACCGAATTTGTGTAATCGGTCAAACCAAGATGAGATTTTACCCTAACCCTAGCACATCGCTCCCACCGAGTTGATCATATCGGTCCCACCGAAATGTATAACGGTCACATTTTGAACTAAATCGGTCCAACCGAGTTTCATTATTCGATCCCACCGGGTTTTGTGATTCGTGTGTAACGGTTAGATTTTGTGTGGAGGCTACATATACCCCTCCACCCACTCTTCATTCAAGCAGAGAGCCATCAGAACATGCCTACACTTCCAGCATACATTTTGTGAGAGAGAACCACCTACTCATGTGTTGAGGTCAAGATATTCCATTCCAACCATATGAATCTTGATCTCTAGCCTTCTCCAACTTGCTTTCCACTCAAATCATCTTTCCGCCAAATCCAAATCTGTGAGAGAGAGTTGAGTGTTGGGGAGACTATCATTTGAAGCACAAGAGCAAGGAGTTCATCATCAACACACTGTCTATTACCTTTTGGAGAGTGGTGTCTCCTAGATTGGTTAGGTGTCACTTGGGAGCCTCCGCCGAGATTGTGGAGTTGAACCAAGGAGTTTGTATAGGCAAGGAGATCGCCTACTTTGTGAAGATCTACCATAGTGAGGCAAGTCCTTCATGGGCGATAGCCATGGTGGGATAGACAAGGTTGCTTCTTCGTGGACCCTTCGTGGGTGGAGCCCTCCACGGACCCGCGCAACCGTTAACATTTGTGGGTTGAAGTCTCCATCAACGTGGATGTACGATAGCACCACCTATCGGAACCACGCCAAAAATCTCCGTGTCTCCAATTGCGTTTGCACACTCCAATCCCATCCCTTTACTTTCTTGCAAACTACATGCTTTACTTTCCGCTGCTCATATACTCTTGCCATGCTTGCTTGAGTGTATTGTGGATGTTTAAACTTGTGCTAAAACTCTACGTTAAATTGAAGAAAGTAAAAACTACAACTTTTCTTTATTAGGAGTCTATTCACCCCCCTCTAGACACCTCTTCTCGATCCTTTCAATTGGTATTAGAGCATTGGTCTCCATTGCTTTGGTTTAAACACCTTTGGAGGAAGATGGATGAGTCTACATTGGGGAGTCTTAGATGTAGAGTGCCTATACTTGATGGTGAGTTCTTTCATGAGTGGAAAATTGTGATGCTTGAGATTTTCAATGAATATCATTTGAACAAGTACATTACTAGCCCTTGTGCACCACATGTTGATCCTTTGCATCCTACCCTTGATGAGTCTATTGACATGATCCGTAATCTTAGAATTGCCAATTTAATCACTAGAGGTTTTCCTAGAAACCTGCTTGCTAGCTTGCCTGCTCTTGATTGTGCCTACACCATATGGAGATTTCTTGAGGAACGATATCCAAACTATTACTTGCAAAAATTATATGAAATTCTTCATAAGTCTATTGCCTTGAGTAAGATGAGTTCCAATGATCCCAAATTTGGTGATTGTCTGTTTGAGCTTACTAATCTTACGATTGCCAAAGGAGATGTTGGAATCATTAGCAATATTATCTCCGAAGCCATTAGAATTCATAAAGATGACTATTGTGATGACCATTTATCCAATGAATTGCCCCCTCTAGGAATTGATCCATCACAAGACGATGTTGAACATGGGTACTATGATGAGAATGATGATAGTGACTTTGATCTCGACGAGTCTATGAGACACTTTGGTCTTATGGAAAATCTTCACGGCTACATGGCTGGAGGAAAGGAATGGGTTCTTGATAGTGGGTGTACCGATCACATGACCGGAGACAAGGATATGTTTCGTGAGCTTGCTGAAAACGACGGCCCTCGGAAGTACATCACTTTTGGTGATAACTCAAAGGGTAAGTTGGTTGGCCTTGGTAAGGTGGCCATCTCACATGATAGCTCCATACAAAATGTTATGCTCGTTGAATCTCTTGGCTACAATTTACTTTCTGTATCTAGGCTTGCTGACTTTGGTTTCAATGTCCTATTTACTGAAGTAGATTGCCAAGTGTTTCGTAGAGATAATCATAAAATGGTCTTTACTGGTATACATAGAGGTGATCTATATATTGTTGATTGCACTAAAAAGGCTCAACCTAGAACTTGCTGAATTGCTAAGTCTTCTAAAGGTTGGTTGTGGCATAGGATATTAGGTCATGTGGGCATGCGAAATCTTGATAAGCTTATTAAAGGTGATCACATCCTTGGAGTAAAATATGTTATATTTGACAAGGATAGATTGTGCAGTGCTTGTCAAGCAGGAAAACAAGTTGGAGGAAGCCACCCCGTGAAGCCACCTCGAGCTACTTCACATGGATCTCTTTGGTCCCAGTGCCTACAAAAGTCTCAGTGGAAACTCATTTGGTCTAGTTATAGTCGATGATTTTTCAAGATTTATGTGGGTGTTCTTTCTTGATGATAAATCGCATGTCCAAAAGATCTTCCAAAACTTCGTTAGGAAGGCCCAAAATCAATTTGAAGTGAAGAACAAGAGGGTTCGCTGCGACAATGGAACGGAGTTCAAGAACGCAAATGTGGATACCTTTCTCGACGAAGAAGGGATTTCACACGAGTTCTCGGCTACGTACACGCCTCAACAAAATGGAGTTGTTGAGAGGAAGAACTGAACTCTTATTGAGATGGCGAGAACAATGCTTGATGAGTACAAGACGCCAAAACACTTTTGGGTGGAAGCGTTTGAGAGAGCTTGTCATGCAAAAAATCGCGTGTACCTTCACAAGCTACTCGGCAAGATGGCATAGGAGCTTCTCATCGGTAACAAACCCCAAGTTGGATACTTTCGAGTGTTTGTCTCAAAGTATTTCCTTCTTGATAAGCATCGTCGTTCTAAATTTGCTCCTAAATCTCATGAGGGTTTCCTACTCGGTTATGGCTCAAACTCTCACACTTATCATGTCTACAACAATTTCACCCGAAAGGTTGAAGAGACGGTAGATGTGAAGTTTGATGAATCTAACAGCTCGCAAGTAGAGCAATTGCCAATTGATGTAGGACACAAAGACCCTTCGGAAGCAATCCAAGACTTGTCTATTGGAAAGATTCGTCCAATGGAGGTGAAGGAGAGTACCTCACCCGTCCAACTGGAAGCTTCTACCTCACGACAAGGTGAACCAAGAGTTAACATGGAAGCATCCACTAGTGGGACACGCCAAGATGAAGAAAACGAGCAAGTACACCAAGATGAACCTCATCAATCTCCTTCTCCACCAAGACAAGAGAACAACAAAGCCAACAATGAAGAAGGCCAAGAAGAAGAACGAGATGATGAAGAAGATGCTCCACCCCGATCCAAACAAAAGCTCCCACGAGTTCGAGCAAGAGTTTCACGAGACCATCCCATTGAACCAATCTTCAATGATATTCAAACTAGGAGAATCACTCGCTCTAAAACTCGTTTGGCTAATTTTTGTGAACATTATTCATTCATCTCTAGCATTGAACCTATGAAGGTTGAAGAAGCATTGGAAGATCCGGATTGGATAAATGCCATGCACGAAGAGCTACACAACTTTGAGAGAAACCAAGTGTGGACATTGGTCGAGAAGCCCGACAACAACCACAACATCATTGGTACCAAATGGGTGTTTCGCAACAAGCAAGATGAAGATGGTCAAGTCGTCCGCAACAAAGCACGTCTCGTTGCCCAAGGCTACACTCAAGTTGAAGGTATGGACTACGGTGAGACATATGTCCCCGTTGCTAGACTTGAGTCCATCCACATCTTACTTGTGTATGCTAATCACCATGATATCTCCTTGTACCAAATGGATATTAAAAGTGCTTTTCTAAATGGTGAAATTGAGGAGGAAGTTTATGTTAAACAACCTCCCGGCTTTGTCAATCCTAAGAAACCTGACCATGTTTACAAACTTCACAAAGCTATTTATGGTCTTAAACAAGCTCCTAGAGCGTGGTATAAATGCTTGACCAAGTTCCTTATTGAGAAAGGCTTTGAGATTAGAAAAATAGATTCTACTCTTTTTACTAAAAGGGTTAATGGTGAATTATTTGTGTGCCAAATTTATGTTGATGATATCATATTTGGTTCGACTAACCCTCATTTTAGTGAAAAGTTTGGAAAGCTAATGTCGAAGAAATTCGAGATGTCTATGATGAGTGAACTCAAGTTCTTTCTTGGTTTGCAAATCAAGCAAACTAAGGAAGGCACCATCGTTTCTCAAACAAAGTACACCAAGGACTTATTCAAGAAGTTCAACATGCAAGAAAGCAAAGGTATGAAAACTCCCATGCCTACAAGTGGACATCTTGACTTGACCAAGGATGGAAAATCGGTTGACCAAAAGGTTTACCGATTAATGATTGGATCATTTTTATATCTATGTGCCTCCTATCCCGACATTATGCTAAGTATGTGCATGTCTGCACAATATCTAGCAGCCCCCAAAGAATGTCATCTTAAGGTTGTGAAAAGGATAGTGAGATACTTAATACATACACCAAATTTTGGCATTTGGTATCCTAAGAGGTCTTATTTTGATCTTGTTGGCTACTCCGATTCGGACTACGCCGGAGACAAGGTTGATAGAAAGTCCACTTCGGGTACTTGTCAATTTCTTGGTAGATATCTTGTATCTTGGTCCTCCAAGAAACAAAACTTGGTATCCTTATCCACCGTTGAAGCGGAATACATTGCTGCCGGTTCATGTTGTGCTCAATTACTTTGGATGACCCTCTTAAGGATTATGGGACCTATGTGAAACATGTTCTATTGCTTTGTGACAATGAGAGTGCTATTAAGATTGCTCACAATCTCGTGCAACATTCTCGAACTAAGCATATTGAAGTTCGTCATCATTTCATTTGAGATCATGTTGCTAAAGGGGACATTGATCTTAAGCATGTTCGTACCGATAATCAATTGGCGGATATATTCACCAAACCGCTTGATGAGAAAGTCTTTTGCCGTTTGAGAGGTGAATTGAACATCATTGAGACTTCAAACTTGGAGTTGGAACTCCATTTGGATACATGCAAGTCATAAGCCTTTGACTAATCCTTGACTTCTTCTCTTATGATCATGATCATATGTCTTGGATACATTTGTACTTGGATGAATCTAAATCCATGAGATTGGAACTCACTCACATATTGAGCAATCTCTACATCACCAAGTCTCTACAATATGGTGGTTGTAGACAAGGAAGGACGAAACCTTTCAACATATCCTGTGACTACTTCTATATATCAAATTTCATTTGGTATCGAATTCATGATTGTCAAATTGGATACACAAGTGCTCTTCCTTGCAAGACTAACCCATGTAGGTAGATGTCGATGTCAAAACCGGCGGATCTTGGGTAGGGGTCCCGAACTATGCGTCTAAGATCGATGGTAACAGGAGACAGGGGACACGATGTTTATCCAGGTTCGGGCCCCCTCTATGGAGGTAATACCCTACTTCCTGCTTGATTGATCTTGATGGATACGAGTATTACAAGAGTTGATCTACCACGAGACCGTAATGGCTAAACCCTAGAAGTCTAGCCTGTATGGCTATGGCAATGAGTATCTCTCCCTCCGGACTAAGTCCTCTGCTTTATATAAGCACCAGGAGGATCTAGGGTTACACAAGGTCGGTTACAAAGAAAGGAATCTACATATCCGGTCGCCAAGCTTGCCTTCCACGCCAAGGAGAGTCCCATCCATACAGGGTGAGTCCTCGGTCTTCGTATCTTCATAGCCCATCAGTCCGGTCCATGGCTAACAGGCCGGACGCCCGAGGACCCCTTAGTCCAGGACACCCTCAGTAGCCCCTGAACCTGGCTTCAATGACAAGGTATCCGGCGCGTAGATCTGTCTTCGGCATTGCAAGGCGGGTTCCTCCTTCCAAACTCCAAGATAGTCTTCAGACGTATTGCTCGTGTCCGGACCTGTAACACACACCCCACACACAACCGCAGAGAGAATATAATAATCCACGAGTCCAATCCGCTGACAACTTTTTACAACATGACATCACGTCTGTCCGGTCATAATTTCAAACCATTTTTCGTCTGCTGCCCCACGTCTCGAGGCGCGGTTGCTATTGGCATGTCTTGTCGAAGCAAAGATCGTGTCCCCTTATTGCGGGATTCTCATCAATACGGGCGTGGGTAACCCAACCGTGCCATTTACACAACCCTTGGGAGTATGCGAATTTTAAGGCGAGTGGGGAGGCGTTGAATATTCACTGCCCTTATAAGGAGACAAGATTCCCCTTTCTTCTCCCACACATTCTCTCTTCCTCTGCCTTTCCACTCTTGAGCTCCAGCGCCCAAGTTCCCATCTATTTCACACTCGAGCAAGCCTCAACCATGTCCGGATCTAGAGGTCAAGGCAAGTGGATGGCTGTGATAGAGGAGGACATTGCCGAGCTTCGGGCGGCCGGTTACTTGGTGAAGGAAATCGCCCACCGCCTTCCAGCCCAGGGACAAATCGTCCCCACGCCGAAGCCCAACGAGAGGGTAGTATTCATCCCTCATTTCCTCCGTGGGCTAGGGTTTCCACTCCATCAAGCTCGTCGACGTAATCCAAGTGATGCTGGTGCGCCGGATCCTCCCCTACCAAAACTAGAGCCGCCCTCTATGGGAGTTCAATCCGAAGAAGCACCATACCCTGGAGAGGCTCTTCGAAACGACTCATGAAGATGCCTAGAGGTTGCTCTTCAAGGGCAACAAGATACCGCCGGCCACGGATTCGGACCGCGGGCACGACATTAACCACCTCCCCAACGAGGTATGTTATCTTCAACACATCCCCTACTTGCTTGTTTCAAGGATGATATCTAAGCTTTTATTATCGTTGCTTCTTCAGAACTGGCTGAAGAGGGCGAAGCAGATCCGATGTCTGGCTCCGCTGCCTGAAGAACCAGTCACCCCGTGTTTAGCGAAGATGCCGGAGCCGGCGCCCTATAAGGCGCCAGAGAAGAAGGCCACGGGAAAGGCCAAGGGGGTCCGGAGTGGCCCCCGCTGTAAGGGTGCTTCGAACATGACGTCCGAAGACAAGACCCACTCCTCCGTCGCCGAAGACGACGATGATGAGGAGGGCGAGGAAAGCGATTCTCCCCCTGATGGGGGGATGAAGAAGAGGGCGGCCTCCACAATTCTGGAGGCGGAGGCGCCCAAGAAGGGGAAAGGGCCACTCATGGGCAGCTCTGCCTGGGACGTCGAGAGCAGTCCGGCAACACCCCCACACTAAGCCTCGGGCTGCATCGTAAGAGCTAAGCCTCTTGTCTGCCTATAAATCAAGTCTCACCTCCTCATTGTACTGACATGATTGGTTATGTTACTACAGTCCGGCCCACGACCGCCCCCAGCGATCCTCGTTAGGAGGTTCGTTGGAGTCAAAGGCGATGGCCAGCGAGTTACCGCCGGCCGCTCACTCCCCCAAGGCCAAGGACGACGTGGAGGTGATCTCCCGAAGGACTTTCCCAGGCTGGGGAGAGGCTCAGGAGGCGCCAGAAGGCGATGCCTCCGTCGTCGGACACCAGGGGGAGCTGATCTCCATGGAGATTGATGGTGAGGAGGGCCGTATTCAGTTCGGCCCTCAGCCGGACTCGATTCCGGAGACCGATGCGGCTCCGGAATCCGGCATGCAACCTTTTTCAAAAGAAGGGGGTATGCCTATTCCGCCGGTGACCCCTTTCCAACCAAGGGCACCGGATAATCTGCTCGAAGCGCTGCGAGGCGCTACCATTATGGATGAGCACCGTGCTCTTATGGGCACGGTAATTGAAAGGGTTCAGTCTGCCAAGAGCGGACTAATCGAAGCTTGCAGCAGCCTGCTGACGGGTTTTGAGGTAAGCGATGGACAAAAGGAGAAAATCCCCATATGACCAGTAGCCCCTGAGACACTGTCCGGTGTTCGGAAAGAAAAAGCCGGACAGAGGATCAATCCTTTATTGCAGGAAGCTAACTAATTTTGTCTAAAATGAATACACAGGCGTCGCTGTTGGCCGCGGCCTCGCATGCTGCCGAAGTCTCCGGACTGAAGCAGAGACTGGCGGAGGCCAAGGAGGAGCTTGGCCAGTTGAAGAGGCAGCTCCAAGAAAAACAAGGTATGTAATAACCTGTTGTATGTATTTGGAAAAAGAAAAAATGAGATGCATTTGACCAAAGTGTCATGATATGTACAGAAGCGACAACCGAGGTCGAGGCCCTGAGAAAGGCCCTGGCCGAAGCCGAGGGGAAGGCTGTCAAGGAGCAGGCTACCCGGAAGAAGCTCAAGGCCCGGGTCAATGAGGTCCAACAGGAGCCCCAGGACGCGGTGAAGAAGTGTGAGACCTTGGAGCGTGATGCGTCGGTTCAAGAGACCGAACTCGCCAAGGCTCGTCAGAGTGCGGAGACAGCCCAGATTGAGGCCTAGGGCGCCCTCCAGGAGATCCAAGAGGCCACGAAGATCGTTGCGGGTAAGGCATTCAGTATGCAAAGCAAGAATGTGAAGAGAAAATATCTTTTACTAACCCGTATTCGGAGTTCTCCACGGGCTTTTGTTGATCTGCCATGCAGTGTCACCGACGCCGCCGAGTTCTTCCGAGCCAAAGAAGGGAGTTCCACAGAGAAGCTATTCTGGTCGCAATATCTCGCACCAGAACATCCGGTGCGCTTCGGCTATCAGCTGAAACAGCTGGTCGAACTGCACAGGGCGGCCAAACTGGCCATGAAGGATATGATAATCCGGTTGTGGCAATCCGAAGCTATACCCAGCAGCTATTTCGGCCTCGTGATGAAGCTGGTGGATGCCTGTCCTCGTCTGGACGTCATCAAGCGGTCTGTCTGCATCGAGGGCGCGCGTCTGGCCTTCTCCTATTGCAAGGTTTGGTAGGTGAAGCTGGACGCTGTCAAGTTAGCGACTGAGGGGCCACCGGAGGGCAGGGAGCACCGCACACCCGAGCGATACTTCAGCGATGTCTTGGAGGGGTCCCGCATTGTTGCGGATCATTGTGCGAAAGACACTATCTTTGAATGAATGTATTCGAGCTCCCTCTACCTTGTATGATAAAACAAAGTGATTGTGCAATATAATGCTTGTTATGTTTTTAAATTTCTACTTCATGTGCGGCCGTGTTGTATGAAATCTGAGGGTTAACCAGTCGTCGGCTTCTGCCCCCACGTAGGTAGTACGGGGGTGTTCGAGATGGAATCTAAACAATCTTGATCCAATTAGATGGTCCTTGAAGGAGTTGTTTAGCGCAACGAACCAGGAAACCACACTATGCGGCTGTAGCGCCCTCACTTAGCCATAGGAGTTCGACAATAAAAACATGGGCGCAGCCCCTAGTATCCGAACTAGAGTGCTATAAGCATTTGACCGGGAAGTACTAATCCTTCACGTAATGCAGAAGAAATCTCTAACGATTTGCAACCTTCGAACAGCTGACCGGCTCTCACCGCATCATGATAGTCAGTTTTCAGCTTTCTCTACTAAGGTGCTCGTTTGGATAAACCAAGGCACAATCGTAGTAGTTCTCCCTTTACTACCTTAGCCGATATAGCGGAACCTAAGGTAGAAAGCATAGGAGTCGGGCAACCCAACTATTGACCAAAGACATGATTCAGAGCCAATGCATATAATGCTAAATTCGGGGTGCCGAACTATACTATAAAAAGTGTTCGGACTTTGTTGCCATATTGTGGGGTGCTGGGGAGCCCCTGGCAAATATGAAATGTACCAAAGTGTACGAGTGCTAGAACATAAGTTATCAATGGGGAAAGGAAAACAGAAAGAGAGCAAAGGTAATATGTGGGGCCCTTAAACTTGGGCCACAAACTGCTTCCATTATAATTGGGTTAATGCGTGAAAGCGCATTAATACAAATAGTGCGACAAGCGACCGGCTATTTAACACGCCATGACCAAAGGCGAGCTGCGTGTGGGTCCTGACAACAGGTAGGGTGGTCATTGAATTGACCTCTAGAGCTTCCCCTATACGTATGTGCTTCTTGCCATCCTGGTATTTTTATCCTTTGACAGGACCGGTAGTCGGGCCGTCAAAGAAGGCCTATGTAAAATAAACCCGAAAAAGGAAAAAGGAAATAGTGAGAGTATATGTGTGTCCGGGATCGGTCGAGCCGAACTGTGGATCACAACCTAACTGTGCCTTCGTCGATGCCCATGGGATTTCTAGTGTGTAATTATGCACGCGTGGTATGAATGCCACTACCTGATCGGGGCTTGGATGGAGGCCAATTGCTAATCAAGCTCTTGATGAGCCGAGCTATCCTGTTGCAGCGTAGTCCGGACCCTCTTTATGATGTCCAGGGGCTCGGCAGTCGGATTACGGTTCTTCTTGAGAAGGCGGCTCTGTACTTCTGATGCTAGGGCGGTTGTGTGCTCCTCTGTGCGGAGGGAGCATTCCGTGTTTCCGTTGACCGTTATGACGCCGCGTGGACCAGGCATCTTAAGCTTAAGATAAGCATAGTGCGGGACCGCATTGAACCGAGCGAATGCAGTCCGTCCAAGCAGTGCATGATACCCACTGTGGAATGGGACGATGTCGAAGATTAACTCCTCGCTTCGGAAGTTGTCGGGAGATCCAAAGACAACCTCTATTGTGATTAAGCCCGTACAGCGGGCCTCTACACCTGGTATGACTCCTTTGAAGGTAGTCTTCGTTGGCTTGATCCTTGATGGATTAATGTCCATTTTGTGCACTGTGTCTTGATAGAGTAGATTGAGGCTACTACCACCGTCCATGAGGAGTCGCGTTAGGTGGAATCCATCAATGATTGGGTCCAGGACTAGTGCGGCTGATCCGCCATGCCGGATACTGGTCGGATGATCTCGACGATCAAAAGTGATTGGGCATGATGACCATGGATTGAATTTTGGGGCGACTGGCTCTATCACATAAACGTCCCTTAGTGCGCGCTTGTTGAGGGAGTCCTGGATTAGGGGGTCCTCGGATAGCCGGACTATATCCTTCGGCCGGACTGTTGGGTTATGAAGATACAAAATTGAAGACATCGTCCCGTGTCCGGGTGGGACTCTCCTTTGCGTGGAAGGCAAGCTTGGTAATTCAGATATGTAGATCTCCTCCCTTGTAACCGACTCTGTGTAACCCTAGCCCCCTCCGGTGTCTATATAAACCGGAGGGTTTAGTCCGTAGGACAACAACAATCATAATCATAGGCTAGCTTCTAGGATTTAGCCTCTATGATCACGTGGTAGATCAACTCTTGTAATACTCATATCATCAAGATCAATCAAGCAGGAAGTAGGGTATTACCTCCATCGAGAGGGCCCGAACCTGGGTAAACATTGTGTCCCCTACCTCATGTTACCATCCGCCTTAGACGCACAGTTCGGGACCCCCTACCCGAGATCTGCCGGTTTTGACACCGACATTGGTGCTTTCATTGAGAGCTCCACTGTGCCGCCACGATAAGGCATGATGGCTCATCTTGTTGTCAAGGACAACATTACCTCGGGGGGATCCCTGGCTGTAGGCCAAACTCTCCGACTAGGCGGCTTCGTCATGACCGCCCGTTTGGTCGTCGCGCCGACGATGACTTCTCGGGTCATCAAATACAGCCTCCATATCGGCTCGGGATTCTCCGAGAAGATGGATCCAATAGAGATCTCTTCTCTGAACAAGCTCTTGGATCGCATCGCCGCCCTGGGAGTCGCAATGGACTATGATCTGGTCGGACTTAAACCCGACCAAAGGGAGATTAACTCTCCGCCGGTCACCCATCAAATAGCGGTGGTGGAGGAGCAATGTAGCAATTCTTCCTCTATTTTGAGGACAAACTATGTCCGGATTCCCGAGCTCTCCGAGCCGGATAACCGTCCACGAGAGGACATGGCCCAAGCTTCGAACCTAGAATCAAACAGCGGGCCAGAACTATTGGGCAACATCCCGGAGTCCGAACTGTCAAGCTCGGAAACTCCTCCGCCCCTGGGTCTCAGATCGGGTCAGGGTTTGGACCTAAATCTACCCACCCACCCAGATTCATGTGATTTTTCCCACATTAGACAAGAGCCCCAAGAGACAGTACATCACTATTGGGCCAGATTCCTCCTTGTAATGAGCAAGGTCAAGGACTGTCGCGAGGAGGATGCAATTTCATTCTTTTGCAAAAATTGCACGGACAAGGGAATCCTCAACGCCATAAGTCGCCGTGACAAAGCACACTTTGCTGACTTAGTGGCCATAGTACAGAAGTATTGTGCGATGGAAAGCACCTGGAAAACCCAAACCAAATTCTGGGACCCTCCGGCTCTCACTAAACCCCCCGTCTGAACTAAAAGGGTGTACTCTCGTAAGTCACCCGATCCAATTACAAAGAAACAAAAGCCCACTACAGGGCATAGAACTATATTGGAGGGATGGCTCAATGGGCCATGCAAAATTCACAGTACAGTGGATACCATGCCAACACATAGCCTTAGAGCATGTTGGATACTCCGACAGGTGGCCAAGAGCGACGAGGATATCCTCATCAACAATACAACAAAGTACCATCCCGCGGAAAATAACAATACAGTATTGACAGTCTTCGAGACCTTTGCCTCAAATAATAGGCGCAAACAAACACTCTGCAGCCTTGCCGAAGCCTGCCATGTTGCAGCAATAAATCCATGGAATGACACGGCCATAACCTTCAATGCCAGTGACGAACCTCAATTCCGAACAGCCCGAGCACCAGCCGCTTTGGTCCTTAGTACAATTGTGGACGGCTTCCGGCTTACTAAAGTGCTCATGGACGGTGGCAGCGGATTAAACCTCATCTACGAGGAAACTCTCAACAAAATGGAAATAGACAAGAGCCGCATTGAGCAAAGTAGCACGACCTTCAGAGGAATCATCCCTAGTTGGGAGGCATGATGTGCGGGAAAAATCACACTAGATGTGGTATTCGGCACGCCGGAGAATTATAGGTCCGAAGAAATCACATTCCAAGTGGCCCCGTTCAGTAGTGGATACCACGCCCTTTTAGGGCGGGAGGCATTCACGATCTTCCAAGCTATACCCCATTACGGGTAGATGAAGCTCAAAATGCCTGGGCCCAATGGAATCATCACTCTGCCTAGTGATCCGGACATAGCACTCCGCGCCAAAAATAAAACCGCCGCACTAGCCCTCAAGGCGTTATCTGAAGCCCTTGCGGCCGAAGAACTAACTGCAGTGCGCTCCATGGTGGACAGGGACGACGTGATACTCGACAAAAGACCCAAGTCCACCTCTTCTAAACCAGCGGACGAAATAGTCAAATTCCAGGTCCACCCAACGGACCCTACAAAAACAGCATCCATCGGGGCACAACTGAACCCCACAACAGACGCCGCACTGCGGGAGTTCTTGCGCGAGAATTGGGACATCTTCGCCTGGCATCCTTCAGACATGCCAGGAATCCCAAGCAGGCTGGCCGAGCATAGCTTTAGCATTCTAAAGGGGTTCAAGCCGGTCAAACAGACTGTTCGGCGTTTCATTGAGCCTAAGCGACAAGCCATGGGAGAAGAGCTAGCCAAGTTACTCGAGGCCGGATTCATTAGAGAAATAAAACATCCGGACTGGCTAGCAAACCTGGTGTTTGTACCAAAGAAGGACAAATCCTGGCGCCTATGTGTCGATTTCAAGGACCTCAACAAGGCTTGCCCCAAGGATCCCTTCCCCCTCCCCCGCATCGATCGAATTATCGACGCTACAGCAGGACACGACTCATTGTGCTTCCTCGATGCATACTCCGGATACCATAAAATTAAGACGGCGGAGCCCGATCAAGCCGCAACGGCATCCATCACTCCATACGGCCCCTTCTGTTTTAACACCATGCCTTTCGGGCTCAAAAACGCCGTTGCAACCTATCAACGCATGATTCAGACATGCCTGGAAACACAATTCGGCAAAACAGTGGAGGCATACATAGACGATGTGGTCATTAAAACAAGACACGTCGAATCCTTAATAGACGACTTGAGGCTCACGTTCGACAATCTCCGAACATATGACATCAAGCTCAATCCGGAAAAATGCGTTTTCGGTGTGCCCGCCGGAAAGCTCTTGGGCTTCATCATCTCCAATAGAGGAATTGAATCAAATCCGGCTAAAATCCGAGCTTTGTCACAGTTGGCTATCCCAACAGACCTCAAGCAAATCAAGAAGTTAACTGGATGTGTGGCTGCCTTAAGCCGCTTTATCTACCGATTAGGAGAAAAGGCACCACCTCTTTATCGCCTTCTTCGACGCACCGAACACTTCAAGTGGACCGATGCGGCCACGGCCGGATTGGAAGAAATAAAGGCTCTATTGGCCACCAACCCAATCTTGGTCGCGCCAAATGTCGGCGAACCAATGCTGTTATATATAGCGGCAACACACGAAGTTGTAAGCGCAGTGCTCGCCGTCGAATGAGAGACGGACGGACATAAGTTCCCTCTTCAAAAGCCGGTATACTATGTATCCACCGTCCTCACTCCATGCAAATCACGGGACCCACATTATCAAAAGATAGCATACGCGGTCTTCATGGCATCCCGGAAACTACGCCACTACTTTCAAGAGTGTTCAATTACGGTGTCCTCCGAAGTACCACCAACGACATAATAAATAATCGCGATGCCACGGGCCGGATTGCTAAATGGGCTATCGAGCTCCTCCCGTTCGACATAACATATAAACCACGACGAGTCATTAAGTCGCAAGTACTGGTTGATTTCATGCCGAATGGACGGAAACCGAACTCCCTAAAGAGTACAGCGCGTACTCCAATTGGATCATGCACTTTGACGGCTCTAAGATGTTGGCTGGTCTGGGTGCGGGCGTCATCCTGACATCCCCCACCGGAGATTCAGTCCAATACGTACTCCAAATACTACACACAGACTCCAACAATGAAGCAGAGTATGAGGCCCTGTTGCATGGTCTCCGGATGGCAGTTTCCATGGCATTCAATGCCTAGAGGTGCGGGGGGATCTGAACCTCGCAATATCACAAATAAATGGGGACTTTGACGCCAAGGACCCAAAAATGGCGGCTTACCGCAACGCCGTCCTCAAAATGTCAGCTCGGTTCGAGGGCCTCGAATTCCACCATGTGGTCCGAGAAAACAATCAAGCGGCGGATATCCTCGCCCGCATCGGTGCTAAGCGCGACCCTGTCCCACCTAATATCTTCTTGGAAAGGCTGTTTAAGCCATCCGTCGTGTGGGAAGGGGAGACTGGCAAAAATAGTCTGGATCCGGTCACAACACCAGACCCCGAACACTCTGGCGTAATTGGAGGCTCTGCCACCGAAAAACATCTTCGGCTCACGTGATTATGGCTGTCATCGCCCCGTGGACAGAACCCTTCTTGGCTTACCTAACGAGGCAAGAACTCCCTGATGACCCAAACGAGGCATGCTGCATTGTGCGGTGGTCTAAAGCCTACAAGGTCCACGAGGGAGAGATTTATAAGAAAAGCGCTACCGAAGTACTTCAAAGGTGCATCTCCGAAGAGGAAGGACGTCAACTTTTGGCAGAAATTCATGCTGGACTTGGCAGCCACCACGCCGCAGCTCGGGCCCTTGTAAGTAAGGCCTTTCGTACAGGTTTTTACTAGCCAACGGCCCGAGCAGACGCACAGGACCTCGTCCAATGTTGCGTCGGTTGCCAGTTTTTTTGCAAACCAAAGCCATATGCCACCTACCGCTCTCCAAACAATCCCCATTACTTGGCCCTTTGCGGTCTGGGGGCTTGACATGGTTGGACCCTAAGCCAAACTCGGTCCTACCGATTCTTCCTATCCGGCGCCACCGAGTTTCACTTGTCATAAGCCACTGCCAAACCTTAGCAATTCGGTTCTACCGATAGGGATCTCGGTCTCACCGAGATGGGATTGCAAACTCTCTGTTTCCCTTTCGTAACTTTTCGGTCTCATCGAAAGAGCGAATGGTCCCACCGAGATTGCAATGTAAATTCAGTGTTTCCCCTTTGTAACTTTTCGGTCTCACCGAAAGAGCAAATCGGTCCCACCGAGTTTGCCTAACCAACTCTCTGGTTAGCTCCAAATTTGGTCTCACCGAGTTTGTGTAATCGGTCTCACCGAGATTACGTTATGCCCAAACCCTAACCATATCGGTCCTACCGAGTTGCATGTCAGTCCCACCGAAAATCTCTAATGGTCACTAGGTTTACATTTTCGGTCCGACCGAGTTTGTTGATTCGGTCCCACCGAGATTGGAAAACTGTGTGTAACGGTTGGATTTTGTGTGGAGGCTATATATACCCCTCCACCTCCTCTTCATTCGAAGAGAGAGCCATCAGAACGCATACACCATTCCAACTCATATGTTCTGAGAGAGAACCATCTACTCATGTGTTGAGACTAAGATATTCCATTCCTACCATATGAATCTTGATCTCTAGCCTCTCCAAGTTGCTTTCCACTCAAATCTTCTTTCCACAAAATCCAAATCCTTTGACAGAGAGTTGAGTGTTGGGGAGACTATCATTTGAAGCACAAGAGCAAGGAGTTCATTACCTACACACCATTTGTTACTTCTTGGAGAGTGGTGTCTCCTAGATTGGCTAGGTGTCACTTGGGAGCCTCCGACAAGATTGTGGAGTTGAACCAAGGAGTTTGTAAGGGCAAGGAGATCGCCTACTTCGTGAAGATCTACCGCTAGTGAGGCAAGTCCTGTGTGGGCGATGGCCATGGTGGGATAGACAAGGTTGCTTCTTCGTGGACCCTTTGTGGGTGGTTGCTTCTTCGTGGACCCTTTGTGGGTGGTTGCTTCTTCGTGGACCCTTCATGGGTGGAGCCCTGTGTGGACTCGCGCAACCTTTTCCCTTTGTGGGTGGAGCCCTGTGTGGACTCTCGCAACCGTTACCCTTTGTGGGTTGAAGTCTCCATCAACGTGGATGTAGGATAGCACCACCTATCCGAACCACGGGAAAAACATCCGTGTCTCCAATTGCGTTTGATTTCTCCAAACCCTTCCCTTTACATTCTTGCAAGTTGCATGCTTTACATTCCGCTGCTCATATACTCTTTGCATGCTTGCTTGATATGTATTGTGTGTGTTGAAATTGTGCCTAAACTCCACTCAAACCGAAAAAGCTTAAAAATTGCAACTTTAGCATTAAGTGTCTAATCACCCCCCTCTTGACACATCTACTTCTAGATCCTACAAGTGGTATCAGAGCTTTGGTCTCCATTGCCTTGGTTTCATCACCATTGGAGGAAGATGGATGTGTCTACATTAGGGAGTCTTAGACATAGAGTGCCTATTCTTGATGGAGAGTATTTTCATGAGTGGAAAAATGAGATGCTTGTAATCTTCAATCAATATCATTTGAACAAGTATATTGCTAGCCCTTGTGCACCTCATATTGATCCTTTGCATCCTACCCTAGATGAAGATATTGACATGATTCGCAATCTTAGAACTATTGAGCTCTACATTAGAGGATTGCCCAAAAATTTGATTGCTAGTTTGCCTACTCAAAATTGTGCCTATACTATATGGAAATTTCTTGAGGAACGATTTTCCGATCATTCCTTGAAAACTTTGGATGAAATTCTCCATAAATCTATTGCCTTGAGTAAGATGAACTCTAGTGATCCTAGTTTTGCTAATTGTCTATTTGAACTTACCAATCTTAAGGATGCTAATGGAGATGTTGGAATCATTAATGATATCATACTCAAAGCTATAAGAATTCATAAAAGTGACCACTTTGATGATCATTTATCTAATGAATTACCCTCTCTAGGAAATGATGAGTCACAAGATCATGATGAACATGAATATTATGATGATGATGATAGTGACTTCGATCTTGATGATGCAATGAGACATTTTGGTCTTATGGCAAATCTTCGGGGATATGAATCAGGAGGAAAGGAATGGGTTCTTGATAGTGGATGTACTGATCATATGACCGGAGATGAAGAGATGTTTCGTGAGCTTGCTGAAAATGACGACCCTCAAAAATATGTCACCTTTGGTGATAATTCAAAGGGTAAAGTGGTTGGCCTTGGTAAGGTGGCCATCTCACATGATAGTTCCATTCAAAATGTCATGATCATTGAATCTCTTGGCTACAACTTACTTTCAGTATCTAGACTTGCTGATTTCGGTTTGAATGTCCTATTTACTGAGGTAGATTGCCAAGTATTTCGTCGAGACAATCATAAAATGGTCTTTACGGGTATGCGTAGAGGTGATCTTCACATTGTCGATTTCTCTAAGAAGGCACAACCTAAAACTTGCTTTGTTGCTAAATCCTCAAAAGGTTGGTTGTGGCATAGACGACTAGGTCACGTTGGCATGAGAAACCTTGACAAGCTTATTAAAGGAAATCATATCCTTGGAGTTAACGATGTCATATTTGATAAGGATAGACTTTGAAGTGCTTGTCAAGCAGGTAAACAGGTTGGAAGAAGACAGCCCGTGAAGAACATCATGACCACAAGGAGGCCACTCGAGCTACTACACATGGATCTTTTTGGTCCCAACGCCTACAAGAGTCTCGGTGGAAATTCTTTTGGTCTAGTTATAGTTGATGATTTTTCAAGATTTACGTGGGTGTTCTTTCTTAATGACAAGTCGCAGGTCTAGAAGATCTTCAGAAACTTCGCTAGGAAGGCCCAAAATCAGTTTGATGTGAAGATCAAGAAGGTTCGGAGTGACAACGGAACGGAGTTCAAGAACGCAAATGTGGACACCTTTCTTGACGAAGAAGGGATTTCACACGAGTTCTCGGCTACGTACACACCTCAACAAAATGGAGTTGTTGAGAGAAAGAACCGGACGCTCATCGAAATGGCAAGAACGATGCTTGATGAATACAAGACGCCAAAGCACTTTTGGGCAGAAGCGGTTGAGACAGCTTGTCACGCAACAAATCGCTTATATCTTCACAAGCTACTCAGCAAGACGGCATACGAGCTTCTCACCGGTAACAAACCCCAAGTTGGATACTTTCGAGTATTCGGCTCAAAGTGCTACATTCTTGACAAGCATCCTCGTTCAAAGTTTGCTCCTAAATCTCATGAAGGTTTTCTACTTGGTTATGGCTCAAACTCTCACACTTACCGTATCTACAACAATTTCACCCGAAAGGTTGAAGAGACGGTAGATGTGAAGTTTGATGAATCTAATGGCTCGCAAGTAGAGCAATTGCCAATTGATGTAGGAGACAAAGACCCTTCAGAAGCAATTCAGGACTTGTCCATTAGTAAAATTCGCCCAACGGAGGTGAAGGAGAGTACTTCATCCGTCCAAGTGGAAGCTTCTACTTCACGACAAGGTGAACCAAGAATCGACACGGAAGCATCCACAAGTGGGACACACCAAGATGAAGAAAACAAGGAAATACGTCAAGACGAACATCAACAACCTCCTTCTCCACCACGACAAGAGAACGCCGACGTCAACAATTAAGAAGGCCAAGAAGAAGAACAAGATGAAGAATATGTTCAACGAAGACCCAAGCAAAAGCTCTCACGAGTTCGAGCAAGAATTGCCAAAGATCATCCCGTCGAGCAAATCCTCAATGATATACAAACCGGGAGAATCACTCGCTCAAAAACTCGTTTAGCTAACTTTTGTGAAAACTATTCATTCATCTCTAGCATTAAACCCATGAATGTTGAAGAAGCATTGGAAGATCCGGATTGGATAAACGCTATGCATGAAGAGCTACATAATTTTGGGAGAAACCAAGTTTGGACATTGGTCGAGAAGCCCGACAACAACCACAACATCATTGGTACCAAATGGGTGTTTCCCAACAAGCAAGATGAAGATGGACAAGTGGTTCGCAATAAAGCACGTCTCATCGCCCAAGGGTACACACAATTCGAAGGTATGGACTATGGTGAGACGTATGCTCCCGTTGCTAGACTTGAGTCCATTCGCATCTTACTTGCCTATGCTAATCACCATAATATCACCTTGTACCAAATGGACATTAAAAGTGCTTTTCTAAATGGTGAAATAGAGGAGGAAGTTTATGTCAAAGAACCTCCCGGCTTTATCAATCCTAAGAAACCAAATCATGTTTACAAACTTCACAAAGCTCTTTATGGTCTTAAACAAGCTCCTAGAGCATGGTATAAATGCTTGACCAAGTTCCTTACTACAAGTGGTTTTGAAATCGGTAAAATTGATTCTACTCTTTTTACTAAAAAGGTTAATGGAGAACTATTTGTATGCCAAATTTATGTTGATGATATCATATTTGGTTCAACTAACCCTCTCTTCATTGAAAAGTTTGGAAGGCTAATGTCAGAGAAGTTTGAGATGTCTATGATGAGTGAACTCAAATTCTTTCTCGGGTTGTAAATCAAGCAAACTAAAGAAGGTACATTTGTCTCTCAAACAAAGTACACCAAGGACTTATTCAAGAAGTTCAATATGCAAGAATGCAAAGGTATGTCTACACCCATGCCTACTGGTGGACATAATGATTTAACCAAAGATGGTGAACCGGTTGATCAAAAGGTTTATCGCTCTATGATTCGTTCATTGTTATACCTATGTGCTTCACGTCCCGATATTATGCTAAGTGTGTGCATGTGTGCACGATATCAAGCTGCTCCTAAAGATTGTCATCTTAAGGCTGTGAAAAGGATAGTGAGATATTTAATCCATACACCAAATTTTGGCATTTGGTATCCTAAGAGGTCTTCTTTTGATCTTGTTGGCTATTCTGACTCGGATTATGCCGGAGACAAGGTTGATAGAAAGTCCACTTCAGGTATTTGTCAATTTCTTGGTAGATCTCTTGTGTCTTGGTCTTCCAAGAAACAAAACTCGGTATCCTTATCCACCGCCGAAGCGGAATACATTGCCGCTGGTTCATGTTGTGCTCAATTACTTTGGATGAACCAAACTCTTAAAGATTATGGGATTTATGTGAAACATGTTCCACTGCTTTGTGACAATGAAAGTGCTATCAAAATTGGTCATAATCCTATACAACATTCTCAAACTAAGCATATTGAAGTTCGTCATCATTTCATTCGAGATCATGTTGCTAAGGGTGACATCAATCTTAAGCATGTTCGCACCGATAAGCAATTAGCAGATATATTCACTAAACCACTTGATGAGAAAGTGTTTTGCAGGTTGAGAGGAGAATTGAACATCATTGATGCTTCGAACTTGGAGTAGAAACTCCATTGGATACATGCAACACATGAGCTTATGACTAATCCATGATATATCTCTTGTGACAACTATCTTATGTCTTGGATATATTTGGACCTTGCATGTTGTCTAACCCATGTAGGATGCTTGGTTGAATCTAATTCCATGAGATTGCGACTCACTCACATCTTGAGCAATCTCTACAAGACCAAGACTCTACACAATAGTGGTTGAAGACAAGGAAGCACAAAACCATTCAAACATATCCTTTGACAAATTCTATGTTAAGCTTCATGATTGTCATTTTTGGATACACAAGTGCTCTTCCTTGCAAGAATTAACCCATGTAGGTAGATGAACTCAAACTCCAAGTGGTGCTCCCAACTCTTGATGAGCTACATCAACCTTGAGCACCCACACAAGTTCAACTACATGAGCAAGAACCACACCACCACCCAAGGTATGTTATTCCATCTTAGAGAAGCTTTACTTCAAGACATGAGTCAAAGCAACTCAACAAGATGTGAATACATCAAGATGCTTAAACGAAAGATGGTAACCCCATTTTGAGCTTAAACGATCAGTATGACCTATGATCAAGTGTTCCCACTTGACTCCTATGTCAATATACTCTAACATAGGTGACTATGTCACCGCCCAACTCTAGATGAAGCTCTCTTGTGTTCTTTCATTGTGTTATTGCATTTCTCTCATGCATGTTTATTTCCTCTCTCCTTTTTCAAAAAAAAACTTCATCTAGATCCTTCAGTTTCTTCTCTTTTCTCTTTGTTTTTGTTCTGCATTTTCTGCACTTAATTCCTTGCAAATCCTTCAGGAAATTCATTGCAAATCTTTGTGAGATCCTACATGTCTAGTGAGCTGAGGTGACAAGTGTTTTTCTCTGTGTAAACTCGGTTTCACCGACTTGCAATTTTCGGTCCAACCGAATCTTTTCGGTACCACCGAAATGTGCCACTCGGTGCCACCGACTTTGCAATCAGAAAAATAGATTGCCACTTGTTCGACATTTCTTCTGATACAACTCCACTCAATGAATCTTGTCCTCTACAAGCATCACAATTTTATCCTCTGCTTTGTGCTGAATCTCAAGGACCAAACCTAGTCGACGGATTCCAGGAAAAACCTTCTTGGAAATTGATGTCAAAGGGGGAGAAAGAGATCACATCAAAGCTCAAGGGGGAGAGAAAGTCTCAAGGATCCCAGATATTATTAAGAGAGAGAGAGAAATCTCCAGGGGGAGAGAATACTCAAGGATCCCAGATGCTTGATGTTCAAGAGGAGAGATACCACATGTCCTTTTGGGGGAAAGACATGTTCATATGTACTCATTTGAATTAAGTTCCATTTGTATCTTTCAGCTCTAATTTTCTGTTCCCTATCTTCTCCCAATATCCCATGTAAGATTCAGGGGGAGCAAGACACCTAAGGGAAAGAAATCAGTCAAATTCATTGCATATCTTTATTTTTGGGGACATGTTGAATTCAATGTGGTACATTGTACTCACTCTCTACATGTCATCCCAGTCTTGATATTCTGGTGGTTTCTTTTGTTTGCTCTGGCTAGTGGATGTACCTGTGTTATCTAACCTTGTTTGTGCAGGTTCATTCAATCCTAAGCCAACTCAAGACCACAAGGTAAGTATATGCATCAAAATCATGAGTATGAGGAGTTCTTGCTTATGTACATACTGTTTGCAAGAAGGACTCATGAGCATGAAGGTATTTTCCTTGATAATCTTTTGCTCTGATGCATATGGCCAAGATGCATGTAACACATTGCCTACTCTGTCATGGTTATGCTCTCACATGCCTCTATATTTCATATTTACATGAGTGCATACATGTAGGGGGAGCCTATGCTTGTTACATGTCCTTCCAAAGCTTTACTTGCTGCTCTTTATATCTTTATCTAAAGCTTTGATGTATGTTGCCATCAATTACCAAAAAGGGGGAGATTGAAAGCACAAGTGCTCCCTAGGTGGTTTCGATAATTGATGACAACATATCTCTTGTTGGACTAACATTTCGATCTAGCATGTTTCAGATAAGTTCAACAATGGAGTGGCATGGACTAAAGGTTGTGGGAACTCCTTCAAGGTGCTAAGGACAAAGGATTGGCTAAAGCTTCAAGCTCAAGACTCCTCATTTTACATTTTAGTGATCCAAGATCACATTGAGTCTTTAGGAAAATCCAATACTATCAAGGAGGGATGAGGTGTTGCTTAATGAGCATCTTGCTTCATGTGCTTAGTGATATGCTCCAAAACCCTCAGCTACTTTCCCACTTCCACATATGACCTACACCCTAAGCCAAACTCGGTCCTATCGATTCATCCTATCCGGCGCCACCGAGTTTCACTTGTCATAAGCCACTGCCAAACCCTAGCAATTCGGTTCTATCGATAGGGATCTCGGTCTCACCGAGATGGGATTGCAAACTCTCTGTTTCCCTTTCGTAACTTTTTGGTCACACCGAAAGAGCGAATCGGTCCCACCGAGATTGCAATGTAAATTCAGTGTTTCCCCTTTGTAACTTTTCGGTCTCACTGAAAGAGAAAATCGGTCCCACCGAGTTTGCCTGACCAACTCTCTGGTTAGCTAATTACCAAATTCGGTCTCACTGAGTTTGTGGAATCGGTCTCACCGAGATTACGTTACGCCCAAACCCTAACCATATCGGTCCTACCGAGTTGCATGTCAGTCCCACCGAAAATCTCTAACGGTCACTAGGTTTACATTTTCGGTCCGACCGAGTTTGTTGATTCGGTCCCACCGAGATTGGAAAACTGTGTGTAATGGTTGGATTTTGTGTGGAGGCTATATATACCCCTCCACCTCCTCTTCATTCGAAGAGAGAGCCATCAGAACGCATACACCATTCCAACTCATATGTTCTGAGAGAGAACCACCTACTCGTGTGTTGAGACCAAGATATTCCATTCCTACCATAGGAATCTTGATCTCTAGCCTCTCCAAGTTGCTTTGCACTCAAATCTTCTTTCCACAAAATCCAAATCCTACGAGAGAGAGTTGAGTGTTGGGGAGACTATCATTTGAAGCACAAGAGCAAGGAGTTCATTACCTACACACCATTTGTTACTTCTTGGAGAGTGGTGTCTCCTAGATTGGCTAGGTTTCACTTGGGAGCCTCCGACAAGATTGTGGAGTTGAACCAAGGAGTTTGTAAGGGCAAGGAGATCGCCTACTTCGTGAAGATCTACCGCTAGTGAGGCAAGTCCTGTGTGGGCGATGGCCATGGTGGGATAGACAAGGTTGCTTCTTCGTGGACCCTTTGTGGGTGGTTGCTTCTTCGTGGACCCTTTGTGGGTGGTTGCTTCTTCGTGGACCCTTCGTGGGTGGAGCCCTGTGTGGACTCGCGCAACCTTTACCCTTTGTGGGTGGAGCCCTGTGTGGACTCTCGCAACCGTTACCCTTTGTGGGTTGAAGTCTCCATCAACGTGGATGTAGGATAGCACCACCTATCCGAACCACGGGAAACACATCCGTGTCTCCAATTGCATTTGATTTCTCCAAACCCTTCCCTTTACATTCTTGCAAGTTGCATGCTTTACATTCCGCTGCTCATATACTCTTTGCATGCTTGCTTGATATGTATTGTGTGTGTTGAAATTGTGCCTAAACTCCACTCAAACCGAAAAAGCTTAAAAATTGCAACTTTAGCATTAAGTGTCTAATCAACCCCCTCTAGACACATCTACTTCTAGATCCTACAAGTGGTATCAGAGCTTTGGTCTCCATTGCCTTGGTTTCATCACCATTGGAGGAAGATGGATGTGTCTACATTAGGGAGTCTTAGACATAGAGTGCCTATTCTTGATGGAGAGTATTTTCATGAGTGGAAAAATGAGATGCTTGTAATCTTCAATCAATATCATTTGGACAAGTATATTGCTAGCCCTTGTGCACCTCATATTGATCCTTTGCATCCTACCCTAGATGAAGATATTGACATGATTCGCAATCTTAGAACTATTGAGCTCATCATTAGAGGATTGCCCAAAAACTTGATTGCTAGTTTGCCTACTCAAAATTGTGCCTATACTATATGGAAATTTCTTGAGGAACGATTTACCGATCATTCCTTGAAAACTTTGGATGAAATTCTCCATAAATCTATTGCTTTGAGTAAGATGAACTCTAGTGATCCTAGTTTTGGTAATTGTCTATTTGAACTTACCAATCT
Source organism: Triticum aestivum (assembly GCF_018294505.1). NCBI lineage: Eukaryota > Viridiplantae > Streptophyta > Magnoliopsida > Poales > Poaceae > Triticum > Triticum aestivum. The sequence continues at coordinate 340,008,571 of NC_057797.1, read as the reverse complement.
TAAGCATGCTAAAGGAGATGTTGGAATCATTAATGATATCATATTCAAAGCTATAAGAATTCATAAAAGTGACCACTTTGATGATCATTTATCTAATGAATTACCCTCTCTGGGAAATGATGAGTCACAAGATCATGATGAACATGAATATGATGATGATGATGATAGTGACTTCGATCTTGATGATGCAATGAGAAATTTTGGTCTTATGGCAAATCTTCGGGGATATGAATCAGGAGGAAAGGAATGGGTTCTTGATAGTGGATGTACTGATCATATGACCGGAGATGAAGAGATGTTTCGTGAGCTTGCTGAAAATGACGACCCTCGAAAATATGTCACCTTTGGTGATAATTCAAAGGGTAAAGTGGTTGGCCTTGGTAAGGTGGCCATCTCACATGATAGTTCCATTCAAAATGTCATGCTCATTGAATCTCTTGGCTACAACTTACTTTCAGTATCTAGACTTGCTGATTTCGGCTTGAATGTCCTATTTACTGAGGTAGATTGCCAAGTATTTCGTCGAGACAATCATAAAATGGTCTTTACGGGTATGCGTAGAGGTGATCTTTACATTGTCGATTTCTATAAAAAGGCACAACCTAAAACTTGCTTTGTTGCTAAATCAACAAAAGGTTGGTTGTGGCATAGACGACTAGGTCACGTTGGCATGAGAAACCTTGACAAGCTTATTAAAGGAAATCATATCCATGGAGTTAACGATGTCATATTTGATAAGGATAGACTTTGCAGTGCTTGTCAAGCAGGTAAACAGGTTGGAGGAAGACATCCCGTGAAGAACATCATGACCACAAGGAGGCCACTCGAGCTACTACACATGGATCTTTTTGGTCCCAACGCCTACAAGAGTCTCGGTGGAAATTCTTTTGGTCTAGTTATAGTTGATGATTTTTCAAGATTTACATGGGTGTTCTTTCTTAATGACAAGTCGCAGGTCCAGAAGATCTTCAGAAACTTCGCTAGGAAGGCCCAAAATCAGTTTGATGTGAAGATCAAGAAGGTTCGGAGTGACAACGGAACGGAGTTCAAGAACGCAAATGTGGACACCTTTCTTGACGAAGAAGGGATTTCACACGAGTTCTCGGCTACGTACACACCTCAACAAAATGGAGTTGTTGAGAGAAAGAACCGGATGCTCATCGAAATGGCAAGAACGATGCTTGATGAATACAAGACGCCAAAGCACTTTTGGGCAGAAGCGGTTGAGACAGCTTGTCACGCAACAAATCACTTATATCTTCACAAGCTACTCGGCAAGACGGCATACGAGCTTCTCACCAGTAACAAACCCCAAGTTGGATACTTTCGAGTATTCGGCTCAAAGTGCTACATTCTTGACAAGCATCGTCGTTCAAAGTTTGCTCCTAAATCTCATGAAGGTTTTCTACTTGGTTATGGCTCAAACTCTCACACTTACCGTGTCTACAACAATTTCACCCGAAAGGTTGAAGAGACGGTAGATGTGAAGTTTGATGAATCTAATGGCTCGCAAGTAGAGCAATTGCCAATTGATGTAGGAGACAAAGACCCTTCAGAAGCAATTCAGGACTTGTCCATTGGTAAAATTCGCCCAATGGAGGTGAAGGAGAGTACTTCATCTGTCCAAGTGGAAGCTTCTACTTCACGACAAGGTGAACCAAGAATTGACACGGAAGCATCCACAAGTGGGACACACCAAGATGAAGAAAACAAGGAAATACGTCAAGACGAACATCAACAACCTCCTTCTCCACCACGACAAGAGAACGAAGACGTCAACAATGAAGAAGGCCAAGAAGAAGAACAAGATGAAGAAGATGTTCAACGAAGACCCAAGCAAAAGCTCTCACGAGTTCGAGCAAGAATTGCCAAAGATCATCCCGTCGAGAAAATCCTCAATGATATACAAACCGGGAGAATCACTCGCTCAAAAACTTGTTTTGCTAACTTTTGTGAAAACTATTCATTCATCTCTAGCATTGAACCCATGAAGGTTGAAGAAGCATTGGAAGATCCGGATTGGATAAACGCTATGCATGAAGAGCTCCATAATTTTGAGAGAAACCAAGTTTGGACATTGGTCGAGAAGCCCGACAACAACCACAACATCATTGGTACCAAATGGGTGTTTCGCAACAAGCAAGATGAAGATGGACAAGTGGTTCGCAACAAAGCACGTCTCGTCGCCCAAGGGTACACACAAGTCGAAGGTATGGACTATGGTGAGACGTATGCTCCCGTTGCTAGAATTGAGTCCATTCTCATCTTACTTGCCTATGCTAATCACCATAATATCACCTTGTACCAAATGGACATTAAAAGTGCTTTTCTAAATGGTGAAATAGAGGAGGAAGTTTATGTCAAAGAACCTCCCGGCTTTATCAATCCTAAGAAACCAAATCATGTTTACAAACTTCACAAAGCTCTTTATGGTCTTAAACAAGCTCCTAGAGCATGGTATAAATGCTTGACCAAGTTCCTTACTACAAGTGGTTTTGAAATCGGTAAAATTGATACTACTCTTTTTACTGAAAAGGTTAATGGAGAACTATTTGTATGCCAAATTTATGTTGATGATATCATATTTGGTTCAACTAACCCTCTCTTCAGTGAAAAGTTTGGAAAGCTAATGTCAGAGAAGTTTGAGATGTCTATGATGAGTGAACTCAAATTCTTTCTCGGGTTGCAAATCAAGCAAACTAAAGAAGGTACATTTGTCTCTCAAACAAAGTACACCAAGGACTTATTAAAGAAGTTCAATATGCAAGAATGCAAAGGTATGTCTACACCCATGCCTACTAGTGGACATAATGATTTAACCAAAGATGGTGAACCGGTTGATCAAAAGGTTTATCGCTCAATGATTGGTTCATTGTTATACCTATGTGCTTCACGTCCCGATATTATGCTAAGTGTGTGCATGTGTGCACGATATCAAGCTGCTCCTAAAGATTGTCATCTTAAGGCTGTGAAAAGGATAGTGAGATATTTAATCCATACACCAAATTTTCGCATTTGGTATCCTAAGAGGTCTTCTTTTGATCTTGTTGGCTATTCTGACTCGGATTATGCCGGAGACAAGGTTGATAGAAAGTCCACTTCGGGTACTTGTCAATTTCTTGGTAGATCTCTTGTGTCTTGGTCTTCCAAGAAACAAAACTCGGTATCCTTATCCACCGCCGAAGCGGAATACATTGCCGCTGGTTCATGTTGTGCTCAATTACTTTGGATGACCCAAAGTCTTAAAGATTATCGGATTTATGCGAAGAATGTTCCACTGCTTTGTGACAATGAAAGTGCTATCAAAATTGGCCATAATCCTGTACAACATTCTTGAACTAAGCATATTGAAGTTTGTCATCATTTCATTCAAGATCATGTTGCTAAGGGTGACATCAATCTTAAGCATGTTCGCACCGATAAGCAATTAGCGGATATATTCACTAAACCACTTGATGAGAAAGTGTTTTGCAGGTTGAGAGGAGAATTGAACATCATTGATGCTTCAAACTTGGAGTAGAAACTCCATTGGATACATGCAAGACATGAGCTTATGACTAATCCATGATATATCTCTTATGACAACTATCTTATGTCTTGGATATATTTGCACCTTGCATGTTGTCTAACCCATGTAGGTGCTTGTTTGAATCTAATTCCATGAGATTGCGACTCACTTACATCTTGAGCAATCTCTACAAGACCAAGACTCTACACAATAGTGGTTGAAGACAAGGAAGCACAAAACCATTCAAACATATCCTTTGACAAATTCTATGTTAAGCTTCATGATTGTCATTTTTGGATACACAAGTGCTCTTCCTTGCAAGAACTAACCCATGTAGGTAGATGAACTCAAACTCCAAGTGGTGCTCCCAACTCTTGATGAGCTACATCAACCTTGAGCACCCACACAAGTTCAACTACATGAGCAAGAACCACACCACCACCGAAGGTATGTTATTCCATCTTAGACAAGCTATACTCCAAGACATGAGTCAAAGCAACTCAACAAGATGTGAATACATCAAGATGCTTAAACGAAAGATGGTAACCCCATTTTGAGCTTAAACGATGAGTATGACCTATGATCAAGTGTTCCCACTTGACTCCTAAGTCAATATACTCTAACATAGGTGACTATGTCACCGCCCAACTCTAGATGAAGCTCTCTTGTGTTCTTTCATTGTGTTATTGCATTTGTCTCATGCATGTTTATTTCCTCTCTCCCTTTTCAAAAAAAAACTTCATCTAGATCCTTCAGTTTCTTCTCTTTTCTCTTTGTTTTTGTTCTGCATTTTCTGCACCTAATTCCTTGCAAATCCTTCAGGAAATTCATTGCAAATCTTTATGAGATCCTACATGTCTAGTGAGCTGAGGTGACAAGTGTTTTTCTCTGTGTAAACTCGGTTTCACCGACTTGCAATTTTTGGTCCAACTGAATCTTTTCGGTACCACCGAAATGTGCCACTCGGTGCCACCGACTTTGCAATCAGAAAAATAGATTGCCACTTGTTCTACATTTCTTCTGATACAGCTCCACTCAATGAATCTTGTCCTCTACAAGCAACACAATTTTATCCTCTGCTTTGTGCTGAATCTCAAGGACCAAACCTAGTCGACGGATTCCAGGAAAAACCTTCTTGGAAATTGATGTCAAAGGGGGAGAAAGAGATCACATCAAAGCTCAAGGGGGAGAGAAAGTCTCAAGGATCCCAGATATTATTAAGAGAGAGAGAGAGAAATCTCCAGGGGGAGAGAATACTCAAGGATCCCAGATGCTTGATGTTCAAGAGGAGAGATACCACATGTCCTTTTGGGGGAAATACATGTTCATATGTACTCATTTGAATTAAGTTCCATTTGTATCTTTCAGCTCTGATTTTGTGTTCCCAATCTTCTCCCAATATCCCATGTAAGATTCAGGGGGAGCAAGACACTTAAGGGAAAGAAATCAGTCAAATTCATTGCATATCTTTATTTTTGGGGACATGTTGAATTCAATGTGGTACATTGTACTCACTCTCTACATGTCATCCCAGTCTTGGTATTCTGGTGGTTTCTTTTGTTTGCTCTGGCTAGTGGATGTACCTGTGTTATCTAACCTTGTTTGTGCAGGTTCATTCAATCCTAAGCCAACTCAAGACCACAAGGTAAGTATATGCATCAAAATCATGAGTATGAGGAGTTCTTGCTTATGTACATACTGTTTGCAAGAAGGACTCATGAGCATGAAGGTATTTTCCTTGATAATCTTTTGCTCTGATGCATATGGCCAAGATGCATGTAACACATTGCCTACTCTGTCATGGTTATGCTCTCACATGCCTCTATATTTCATATTTACATGAGTGCATACATGTAGGGGGAGCCTATGCTTGTTACATGTCCTTCCAAAGCTTTACTTGCTGCTCTTTATATCTTTATCTAAAGCTTTGATGTATGTTGCCATCAATTACCAAAAAGGGGGAGATTGAAAGCACAAGTGCTCCCTAGGCGGTTTTGATAATTGATGACAACATATCTCTTGTTGGACTAACATTTCGATCTAGCATGTTTCAGATAAGTTCAGCAATGGAGTGGCATGGACTAAAGGTTGTGGGAACTCCTTCAAGGTGCTAAGGACAAAGGATTGGCTAAAGCTTCAAGCTCAAGACTCCTCATTTTACATTTTAGTGATCCAAGATCACATTGAGTCTTTAGGAAAAGCCAATACTATCAAGGAGGGATGAGGTGTTGCTTAATAAGCCTCTTGCTTCTTGTGCTTAGTGATATGCTCCAAAACCCTCAGCTACTTTCCCACTTCCACATATGACCTAAACCCTAAGCCAAACTCGGTCCTACCGATTCTTCCTATCCGGCGCCACCGAGTTTCACTTGTCATAAGCCACTGCCAAACCCTAGCAATTCGGTTCTACCGATAGGGATCTCGGTCTCACCGAGATGGGATTGCAAACTCTCTGTTTCCCTTTCATAACTTTTTGGTCACACCGAAAGAGCGAATCGGTCCCACCGAGATTGCAATGTAAATTCAGTGTTTCCCCTTTGTAACTTTTCGGTCTCACTGAAAGAGAAAATCGGTCCCACCGAGTTTGCCTGACCAACTCTCTGGTTAGCTAATTACCAAATTCGGTCTCACTGAGTTTGTGGAATCGGTCTCACCGAGATTACGTTACGCCCAAACCCTAACCATATCGGTCCTACCGAGTTGCATGTCAGTCCCACCGAAAATCTCTAACGGTCACTAGGTTTACATTTTCGGTCCGACCGAGTTTGTTGATTCGGTCCCACCGAGATTGGAAAACTATGTGTAACGGTTGGATTTTGTGTGGAGGCTATATATACCCCTCCACCTCCTCTTCATTCGAAGAGAGAGCCATCAGAACGCATACACCATTCCAACTCATATGTTCTGAGAGAGAACCACCTACTCATGTGTTGAGACCAAGATACTCCATTCCTACCATATGAATCTTGATCTCTAGCCTCTCCAAGTTTCTTTGCACTCAAATCTTCTTTCCACAAAATCCAAATCCTATGAGAGAGAGTTGAGTGTTGGGGAGACTATCATTTGAAGCACAAGAGCAAGGAGTTCATTACCTACACACCATTTGTTACTTCTTGGAGAGTGGTGTCTCCTAGATTCGCTAGGTGTCACTTGGGAGCCTCCGACAAGATTGTGGAGTTGAACCAAGGAGTTTGTAAGGGCAAGGAGATCGCCTACTTCGTGAAGATCTACTGCTAGTGAGGCAAGTCCTGTGTGGGCGATGGCCATGGTGGGATAGACAAGGTTGCTTCTTCGTGGACCCTTTGTGGGTGGTTGCTTCTTCGTGGACCCTTTGTGGGTGGTTGCTTCTTCGTGGACCCTTCGTGGGTGGAGCCCTGTGTGGACTCGCGCAACCTTTACCCTTTGTGGGTGGAGCCCTGTGTGGACTCTCGCAACCGTTACCCTTTGTGGGTTGAAGTCTCCATCAACGTGGATGTAGGATAGCACCACCTATCCGAACCACGGGAAAAACATCCGTGTCTCCAATTGCGTTTGATTTCTCCAAACCCTTCCCTTTACATTCTTGCAAGTTGCATGCTTTACATTCCACTGCTCATATACTCTTTGCATGCTTGCTTGATATGTATTGTGTGTGTTGAAATTGTGCCTAAACTCCACTCAAACCGAAAAGGCTTAAAAATTGCAACTTTAGCATTAAGTGTCTAATCACCCCCCTCTAGACACATCTACTTCTAGATCCTACAAGTGGTATCAGAGCTTTGGTCTCCATTGCCTTGGTTTCATCACCATTGGAGGAAGATGGATGTGTCTACAGTAGGGAGTCTTAGACATAGAGTGCCTATTCTTGATGGAGAGTATTTTCATGAGTGGAAAAATGAGATGCTTGTAATCTTCAATCAATATCATTTGGACAAGTATATTGCTAGCCCTTGTGCACCTCATATTGATCCTTTGCATCCTACCCTAGATGAAGATATTGACATGATTCGCAATCTTAGAACTATTGAGCTCATCATTAGAGGATTGCCCAAAAACTTGATTGCTAGTTTGCCTACTCAAAATTGTGCCTATACTATATGGAAATTTCTTGAGGAACGATTTACCGATCATTCCTTGAAAACTTTGGATGAAATTCTCCATAAATCTATTGCTTTGAGTAAGATGAACTCTAGTGATCCTAGTTTTGGTAATTGTCTATTTGAACTTACCAATCTTAAGCATGCTAAAGGAGATGTTGGAATCATTAATGATATCATATTCAAAGCTATAAGAATTCATAAAAGTGACCACTTTGATGATCATTTATCTAATGAATTACCCTCTCTGGGAAATGATGAGTCACAAGATCATGATGAACATGAATATGATGATGATGATGATAGTGACTTCGATCTTGATGATGCAATGAGAAATTTTGGTCTTATGGCAAATCTTCGGGGATATGAATCAGGAGGAAAGGAATGGGTTCTTGATAGTGGATGTACTGATCATATGACCGGAGATGAAGAGATGTTTCGTGAGCTTGCTGAAAATGACGACCCTCGAAAATATGTCACCTTTGGTGATAATTCAAAGGGTAAAGTGGTTGGCCTTGGTAAGGTGGCCATCTCACATGATAGTTCCATTCAAAATGTCATGCTCATTGAATCTCTTGGCTACAACTTACTTTCAGTATCTAGACTTGCTGATTTCGGTTTGAATGTCCTATTTACTGAGGTAGATTGCCAAGTATTTCATCGAGACAATCATAAAATGGTCTTTACGGGTATGCGTAGAGGTGATCTTTACATTGTCTATTTCTCTAAAAAGGCACAACCTAAAACTTGCTTTGTTGCTAAATCCTCAAAAGGTTGGTTGTGGCATAGACGACTAGGTCACGTTGGCATGAGAAACCTTGACAAGCTTATTAAAGGAAATCATATCCTTGGAGTTAACGATGTCATATTTGATAAGGATAGACTTTGCAGTGCTTGTCAAGCAGGTAAATAGGTTGGAGGAAGACATCCCGTGAAGAACATCATGACCACAAGGAGGCCACTCGAGCTACCACATATGGATCTTTTTGGTCCCAACGCCTACAAGAGTCTCGGTGGAAATTCTTTTGGTCTAGTTATAGTTGATGATTTTTCAAGATTTACGTGGGTGTTCTTTCTTAATGACAAGTCACAGGTCCAGAAGATCTTCAGAAACTTCGCTAGGAAGGCCCAAAATCAGTTTGATGTGAAGATCAAGAAGGTTCGGAGTGACAACGGAACGGAGTTCAAGAACGCAAATGTGGACACCTTTCTTGACGAAGAAGGGATTTCACACGAGTTCTCGGCTACGTACACACCTCAACAAAATGGAGTTGTTGAGAGAAAGAACCGGACGCTCATCGAAATGGCAAGAACGATGCTTGATGAATACAAGACGCCAAAGCACTTTTGGGCAGAAGCGGTTGAGACAATTTGTCACGCAACAAATTGCTTATATCTTCACAAGCTACTCGGCAAGACGGCATACGAGCTTCTCACCAGTAACAAACCCCAAGTTGGATACTTTCGAGTATTCGTCTCAAAGTGCTACATTCTTGACAAGCATCGTCGTTCAAAGTTTGCTCCTAAATCTCATGAAGGTTTTCTACTTGGTTATGGCTCAAACTCTCACACTTACCATGTCTACAACAATTTCACCTGAAAGGTTGAAGAGACGGTAGATGTGAAGTTTGATGAATCTAATGGCTCGCAAGTAGAGCAATTGCCAATTGATGTAGGAGACAAAGACCCTTCAGAAGCAATTCAGGACTTGTCCATTGGTAAAATTCGCCCAACGGAGGTGAAGGAGAGTACTTCATCTGTCCAAGTGGAAGCTTCTACTTCACGACAAGGTGAACCAAGAATTGACACGGAAGCATCCACAAGTGGGACACACCAAGATGAAGAAAACAAGGAAATACGTCAAGACGAACATCAACAACCTCCTTCTCCACCACGACAAGAGAACGAAGACGTCAACAATGAAGAAGGCCAAGAAGAAGAACAAGATGAAGAAGATGTTCAACGAAGACCCAAGCAAAAGCTCTCACGAGTTCGAGCAAGAATTGCCAAAGATCATCCCGTCGAGAAAATCCTCAATGATATACAAACCGGGAGAATCACTCGCTCAAAAACTTGTTTTGCTAACTTTTGTGAAAACTATTCATTCATCTCTAGCATTGAACCCATGAAGGTTGAAGAAGCATTGGAAGATCCGGATTGGATAAACGCTATGCATGAAGAGCTACATAATTTTGAGAGAAACCAAGTTTGGACATTGGTCGAGAAGCCCGACAACAACCACAACATCATTGGTACCAAATGGGTGTTTCGCAACAAGCAAGATGAAGATGGACAAGTGGTTCGCAACAAAGCATGTCTCATCGCCCAAGGGTACACACAAGTCGAAGGTATGGACTATGGTGAGACGTATGCTCCCGTTGCTAGAATTGAGTCCATTTGCATCTTACTTGCCTATGCTAATCACCATAATATCACCTTGTACCAAATGGACATTAAAAGTGCTTTTCTAAATGGTGAAATAGAGGAGGAAGTTTATGTCAAACAACCTCCCGGCTTTATTAATCCTAAGAAACCAAATCATGTTTACAAACTTCACAAAGCTCTTTATGGTCTTAAACAAGCTCCTAGAGCATGGTATAAATGCTTGACCAAGTTCCTTACTACAAGTGGTTTTGAAATCGGTAAAATCGATTCTACTCTTTTTACTAAAAAGGTTAATGGAGAACTATTTGTATGCCAAATTTATGTTGATGATATCATATTTGGTTCAACTAACCCTCTCTTCAGTGAAAAGTTTGGAAAGCTAATGTCAGAGAAGTTTGAGATGTCTATGATGAGTGAACTCAAATTCTTTCTCGGGTTGCAAATCAAGCAAACTAAAGAAGGTACATTTGTCTCTCAAACAAAGTACACCAAGGACTTATTCAAGAAGTTCAATATGCAAGAATGCAAAGGTATGTCTACACCCATGCCTACTAGTGGACATAATGATTTAACCAAAGATGGTGAACCGGTTGATCAAAAGGTTTATCGCTCTATGATTGGTTCATTGTTATACCTATGTTCTTCACGTCCCGATATTATGCTAAGTGTGTGCATGTGTGCACGATATCAAGCTGCTCCTAAAGATTGTCATCTTAAGGCTGTGAAAAGGATAGTGAGATATTTAATCCATACACCAAATTTTGGCATTTGGTATCCTAAGAGGTCTTCTTTTGATCTTGTTGGCTATTCTGACTCGGATTATGCCGGAGACAAGGTTGATAGAAAGTCCACTTCAGGTATTTGTCAATTTCTTGGTAGATCTCTTGTGTCTTGGTCTTCCAAGAAACAAAACTCGGTATCCTTATCCACCGCCGAAGCGGAATACATTGCCGCTGGTTCATGTTGTGCTCAATTACTTTGGATGACCCAAACTCTTAAAGATTATGGGATTTATGTGAAACATGTTCCACTGCTTTGTGACAATGAAAGTGCTATCAAAATTGGTCATAATCCTATACAACATTCTCAAACTAAGCATATTGAAGTTCGTCATCATTTCATTCGAGATCATGTTGCTAAGGGTGACATCAATCTTAAGCATGTTCGCACCGATAAGCAATTAGCAGATATATTCACTAAACCACTTGATGAGAAAGTGTTTTGCAGGTTGAGAGGAGAATTGAACATCATTGATGCTTCGAACTTGGAGTAGAAACTCCATTGGATACATGCAACACATGAGCTTATGACTAATCCATGATATATCTCTTATGACAACTATCTTATGTCTTGGATATATTTGCACCTTGCATGTTGTCTAACCCATGTAGGTGCTTGGTTGAATCTAATTCCATGAGATTGCGACTCACTCACATCTTGAGCAATCTCTACAAGACCAAGACTCTACACAATAGTGGTTGAAGACAAGGAAGCACAAAACCATTCAAACATATCCTTTGACAAATTCTATGTTAAGCTTCATGATTGTCATTTTTGGATACACAAGTGCTCTTCCTTGCAAGAACTAACCCATGTAGGTAGATGAACTCAAACTCCAAGTGGTGCTCCCAACTCTTGATGAGCTACATCAACCTTGAGCACCCACACAAGTTCAACTACATGAGCAAGAACCACACCACCACCCAAGGTATGTTATTCCATCTTAGAGAAGCTTTACTCCAAGACATGAGTCAAAGCAACTCAACAAGATGTGAATACATAAAGATGCTTAAACGAAAGATGGTAACCCCATTTTGAGCTTAAACGATGAGTATGACCTATGATCAAGTGTTCCCACTTGACTCCTAAGTCAATATACTCTAACATAGGTGACTATGTCACCGCCCAACTCTAGATGAAGCTCTCTTGTGTTCTTTCATTGTGTTATTGCATTTGTCTCATGCATGTTTATTTCCACTCTCCTTTTTCAAAAAGAACTTCATCTAGATCCTTAAGTTTCTTCTCTTTTCTCTTTGTTTTTGTTCTGCATTTTCTGCACTGAATTCCTTGCAAATCCTTCAGGAAATTCATTGCAAATCTTTGTGAGATCCTACATGTCTAGTGAGCTGAGGTGACAAGTGTTTTTCTCTGTGTAAACTCGGTTTCACCGACTTGCAATTTTCGGTCCAACCGAATCTTTTCGGTACCACCGAAATGTGCCACTCGGTGCCACCGACTTTGCAATCAGAAAAACAGATTGCCACTTGTTCTACATTTCTTCTGATCCAGCTCCACTCAATGAATCTTGTCTTCTACAAGCATCACAATTTTATCCTCTGCTTTGTGCTGAATCTCAAGGACCAAACCTAGTCGACGGATTCCAGGAAAAACCTTCTTGGAAATTGATGTCAAAGGGGGAGAAAGAGATCACATCAAAGCTCAAGGGGGAGAGAAAGTCTCAAGGATCCCAGATATTATTAAGAGAGAGAGAGAAATCTCCAGGGGGAGAGAATACTCAAGGATCCCAGATGCTTGATGTTCAAGAGGAGAGATACCACATGTCCTTTTGGGGGAAAGACATGTTCATAAGTACTCATTTGAATTAAGTTCCACTTGTATCTTTCAGCTCTGATTTTCTGTTCCCTATCTTCTCCCAATATCCCATGTAAGATTCAGGGGGAGCAAGACACCTAAGGGAAAGAAATCAGTCAAATTCATTGCATATCTTTATTTTTGGGGACATGTTGAATTCAATGTGGTACATTGTACTCACTCTCTACATGTCATCCCAGTCTTGGTATTCCTGTGGTTTCTTTTGTTTGCTCTGGCTAGTGGATGTACCTGTGTTATCTAACCTTGTTTGTGCAGGTTCATTCCATCCTAAGCCAACTCAAGACCACAAGGTAAGTATATGCATCAAAATCATGAGTATGAGGAGTTCTTGCTTATGTACATACTGTTTGCAAGAAGGACTCATGAGCATGAAGGTATTTTCCTTGATAATCTTTTGTTTTGATGCATATGGCCAAGATGCATGTAACTCATTGCCTACTCTATCATGGTTATGCTCTCACATGCCTCTATATTTCATATTTACATGAGTGCATACATGTAGGGGGAGCCTATGCTTGTTACATGTCCTTCCAAAGCTTTACTTGCTGCTCTTTATATCTTTATCTAAAGCTTTGATGTATTTTGCCATCAATTACCAAAAAGGGGGAGATTTAAAGCACAAGTGCTCCCTAGGTGGTTTTGATAATTGATGACAACATATCTCTTGTTGGACTAACATTTCGATCTAGCATGTTTCAGATAAGTTCAACAATGGAGTGGCATGGACTAAAGGTTGTGGGAACTCCTTCAAGGTGCTAAGGACAAAGGATTGGCTAAAGCTTCAAGATCAAGACTCCTCATTTTACATTTTAGTGATCCAAGATCACATTGAGTCTTTAGGAAAAGCCAATACTATCAAGGAGGGATGAGGTGTTGCTTAATGAGCCTCTTGCTTCATGTGCTTAGTGATATGCTCCAAAACCCTCAGCTACTTTCCCACTTCCACATATGACCTAAACCCTAAGCCAAACTCGGTCCTACCGATTCTTCCTATTCGGCGCCACCGAGTTTCACTTGTCATAAGCCACTGCCAAACCCTAGCAATTCGGTTCTACCGATTGGGATCTCGGTCTCACCGGGATGGGATTGCAAACTCTCTGTTTCCCTTTCATAACTTTTCGGTCTCACCGAAAGAGCGAATCGGTCCCACCGAGATTGCAATGTAAATTCAGTGTTTCCCCTTTGTAACTTTTCGGTCTCACCGAAAGAGCAAATCGGTCCCACCGAGTTTGCCTGACCAACTCTCTGGTTAGCTAATTACCAAATTCGGTCTCACCAAGGTTGTGTAATCGGTCTCACCGAGATTACGTTATGCCCAAACCCTAACCATATCGGTCCTACCGAGTTGCATGTCAGTCCCACCGAAAATCTCTAACGGTCACTAGGTTTACATTTTCGGTCCGACCGAGTTTGTTGATTCGGTCCCACCGAGATTGGAAAACTGTGTGTAACGGTTGGATTTTGTGTGGAGGCTATATATACCCCTCCACCTCCTCTTCATTCGAAGAGAGAGCCATCAGAACGCATACACCATTCCAACTCATATGTTCTGAGAGAGAACCACCTACTCATGTGTTGAGACCAAGATATTCCATTCCTACCATATGAATCTTGATCTCTAGCCTCTCCAAGTTGCTTTCCACTCAAATCTTCTTTCCACAAAATCCAAATCCTATGAGAGAGAGTTGAGTGTTGGGGAGACTATCATCTGAAGCACAAGAGCAAGGAGTTCATTACCTACACACCATTTGTTACTTCTTGGAGAGTGGTGTCTCCTAGATTGGCTAGGTGTCACTTGGGAGCCTCCGACAAGATTGTGGAGTTGAACCAAGGAGTTTGTAAGGGCAAGGAGATCGCCTACTTCGTGAAGATCTACCGCTAGTGAGGCAAGTCCTGTGTGGGTGATGGCCATGGTGGGATAGACAAGGTTGCTTCTTGGTGGACCCTTTGTGGGTGGTTGCTTCTTCGTGGACCCTTTGTGGGTGGTTGCTTCTTCGTGGACCCTTCGTGGGTGGAGCCCTGTGTGGACTCGCGCAACCTTTACCCTTTGTGGGTGGAGCCCTGTGTGGACTCTCGCAACCGTTACCCTTTGTGGGTTGAAGTCTCCATCAACGTGGATGTAGGATAGCACCACCTATCCGAACCACGGGAAACACATCCGTGTCTCCAATTGCATTTGATTTCTCCAAACCCTTCCCTTTACATTCTTGCAAGTTGCATGCTTTACATTCCGCTGCTCATATACTCTTTGCATGCTTGCTTGATATGTATTGTGTGTGTTGAAATTGTGCCTAAACTCCACTCAAACCGAAAAAGCTTAAAAATTGCAACTTTAGCATTAAGTGTCTAATCACCCCCCTCTAGACACATCTACTTCTAGATCCTACAATAGGCATAGCAAAAGAGCTAGCATCTAGCAAGCGAAGATAGAAGTGATTTCGAGGGTATGGTCATCTTGCCTGAAATCCCGCAAGGATAAAGAACGAGTCCATGAAGAAAACAAACGGACGTAGACGAACGGGTCCTCACAAACGCGACGTTATCGGAACCAACCCGAAGAAGCGACACCGGAAAAAACACACAACATAGTAAACAACCATCACATAACATGGCATGATGCGCAAACAAGTATGATGCATGTCCGGTTTAAATATGCATGGCATGGCAAAGTACACAAACAATACTACAAATTAAGTGGAGCTCAACATGCAACGAGTTGCATATTGACGGAACACCACATGACTTATTTAGTTCTCTCTCAGTTATGTACCCAACAATATTAAATGTTGTTAAGCATGTCAAGAGGTGAAACATAAAGGAATTATCTATCTAAACAATTTTAAATGGGGCCGGATATAACAAACAAAAATCCGGTAAATCCCCATATGCCTTAGTAATTTATTGCAACAACAATTTAAACATCTTAATTGTTGTTATCATGATGTGGATGACATGAACAAGTTTATGCTATTTTTATTAAAACTTGACAAGAGCATTATGAAGCATTTGTCACCGTGGTGGAAATAAAAAGGGGTGCCACGACAACGATAACAATAACGGTGCCACGACAACGTTTCGGTTCCGGTACTTGATTGAGATACCGATAAAAAGGGGAAGTATGCGGATGCGTGCAAAATATGGTGGGGCGCTCCCGGGTTCTGGGTGTCCCATGAGGTGGCGACAAGGAAATGAGTGACAATTTGGACACGGTGCAAACATGAGCATCCCAAACATCGCAAGCATTCGTTCACGGACGTCGTCTCGGGGTTATACCTTCGAAGCGTGCAATCGGGATGGTTCGGGTTCGTCGAGGGAAGTAGAGGAAGTAGTTGTACAATTGGACCACGGCGAGGGTAGTTGTACATGTAGGTGGTAGACGAACTTGACGGTTCCGTTACCCGGTTCTTCGGAGATGGAAGTATTCGTACACGCACGTAGATGAACTTGGCAGGTCCTCGACGTCCTAGTACTTGGCGTTATTTCCGGTTCGGTGATCGTTTTAGGCGTCGGGCGTCGAGGTCTCCGGCCGTAGTGGTACTTGGTGAATCCCGAAACGGTCTTGGCGTCTTCGCGCATAGGGGTACTTGTTCGTTTACTTCACAGTCTTGGCAGATCCACACGATGGTAGTGGTACTCGCGAAGAGGTACTCGGCGGTCATTGTGTAGATGTTCACGTGTCTTCGGCGACACCAAGATGCATCTTGGCGGTCTCGTCTTGGTCTTCAATCCAAAACAAAGCAAGGCAAAAACTCGGGGTGGTGGTACTTGACTCGGGCAGGGGCAGCGCTGGAGATGACGAGTTGCTGCTGAGCAGGGGAAGTCGACGCGGGGCTGCAGCAGAGGGACTCCGGTGAACTTGCCGGGTCAAGGCAAGGTCGCCGGCAGCAGGGGCTGCGACACGAGTGGCGGCCTCCTGCGGGTCACGGATGGCGGCGTTGCAGAAGGGGCAGCAGCAGCAGGGCTCGGGATCCCGCGTCCAGATCGAGCGGCGTGAGGGGGCTGCGGTCGGGAGGCTCGGGCGAAGGGCAGAGAGGCGTGACAAGGCGGGGAAAGGGCCGGCGTGAGGAAAGGCGACGATGGGAGCCTGCGAGGAAGGAAAGGCAGACGAGCACAAGGAGATGGGCGGCTCTGGCCGGTCGTTCGGGTCGCGGAGGACGGTGGGGAGGCGTCGCAGGCCTGCTGATCGGGAGCTCGAGGTGACCAGGTTGGAGAAAGGAGGCCAGGTAGGGAGGACGAGGGGGAGAGGGAAAGAGGTAGCTACGCTGTGGACCAGGGAGGACGACGACTGCGGGCGTGGGGCCTCGCTCCTCCCCCTGGCGATGCAAGGAAGAAGGAGGGGATCGAGGGCGATGGCTTCTGGTGGCGGCGATGGGAACGAGGAAAAGAGGGAGTGAGGCTGCGAGGGAGATGGGGGAGTCGGGCTAGGTTTAGATCAGTTAGGTGGGCCGGCTGGATGGGCCTAAGTGGCCGGCTAGGCTGGGCCTCTCTTTTCCCTCCGCTACTCTCTTTTAAAAGCAGAAAAGCAAAGAGAGAAAGGGACAGAAAAATAAATGAGTGGACAACAATTTGGGCATGGGGATAATTTTCCCGAACTCACAAAAATGATCTTGATCCAAGAAAAATATAAATGGACATGTGTACAAAGTTTGGATTGGAACTCGTTTGAATTAAATTCAAATGAGTTCGAAAAAGAAGTGGGTGTTAGAAAGGTCCCAAAAATGTTGAGATTTTTGGTAGACCTCCGGAAAAAGATAAAAGAATTTATGGGCGAAGTTTGAGGAGCAAACTTGAAGCAGAAAAGACATGTGATTATTTGCAAGTGTGTTCATGGGTGATTCCAAAAATGGAATATTCAATATAGCTCCCTAATATCGGGAGGATATGTTATAAAGAGAATCATCATGTGCATTTCCCTCGGTTTAAATGGATCAAGGATCCATGCCATTTATTTAGTTGAGTAAAAAATGACATGATGGCATGATGACATGATGCAATGATGAATGCAATGAACCAAACAAATCACACGACGAAACCCGGAAATCAAGGAAGGCATCTGAAGCTCCGGTCTTGGGGTGTCACAACACTCCACCACTACGAGAGGATCTCGTCCCGAGATCTAGAATGGCACCGGAGGGAAAAATGGAAGAGAAAGAGAAGAGGTAAAACTAAGTTGCTTCTTTAACGAGTGAGACCAAAGAACCTTGAAAAGGTTAAGCCATTTCGAGAAAAGAATAACGAAGATGAAAAATTAGAAAACACTCCGTTAGAAAAGAGGGACAAGGAAGAACAACTTCGGGCAGCACTCCGATTGAAAAGAAAAAGGAATTGAATAAGACTTGGTAAGGTGAGAAGATGCTTGATGAAATGACAGCACACTGCCTCCGGAACTATTGAATGAATGGAGCAAGGGGTAAGAAAGGTCTCAGACAGCACTCCGGTTGAAAAGAGATGCAAGGCTTGATAAGGTGAAAAGCACTTGAGCAAAAGGCACAACCCTCCGGTTAAATGGATAGGCATGAACATGATCTTTGACAAAACGAGATGATGGGTTGAAAAGAGCAACATGACAATGCCTCCGGAACAAAAGAATAGAAGATAGATAATTGAAATAGGAGAATGGAGAAGAAAAGGCCAACCTCTGCCACAAAAGAGCTTGAAAAGGCATCTTTAGGAATAGGGTCGAACGTAGTTGTTGGAAAACCAACAACAAAAAGAGTAAGCTTGTAGTGGGCTTATGGAGAACATCTCAAAACTATGAGGTGAAATTCCGCCACTAGCGGATACAATAGATTTGATTGAGAGCTAGAAAAGAATAGAAAGCTTCTTCCACCGAGGTGATAAGGATAAAACTTGGATCATAGGTAATCACCACAAAGAGCAACATTCCCAATGGAAGGCTTTAGGTGAAATATGACCCAAGATAACTCCAATGAAGAGATTGATGGATTGCAAAGGATCTTATGAACAAAATTTAAAAGATGGGTTTAACATATGTCATTCCGGACAATTTGTGAAAAGTGAAACACGAAGGGAAATTGTCAAGAGTGACATAACACCATCTCAAAAGATAAGTTAGAAAGAATTGCACTCCGGATTGCAAGATGAAGAAAACTTGAGCTCCTCTGAAAATAATCTTGATGAGTACTTTGAGAAGGAATTTAATCCTTGGTGAACCATCATGTCGAGCCTCCATGAAGAACTCCGGTAACAAAGGAATGAAAAGAAAGAGAAATTGAAAACACAAGGTGAAACCTTGCAATGATTTAGATGGATCTCCATGATAATTAGAGCTTGGAACTCCGGAAAAGAAAGATGAGCTATTGAACCCAAGAATTTGATGAGCCACCAGAATAGGGAATTAATCATTTGGGTGAATCAAGAATAAGAATTATGTTATGCTCATCCTTCACCAATTTAAATTGATGACAAGCAGCAGATTTGGCATACTACTTATTCTCGTAGAAAGGATTAAGATAGATATAGCACAAACTTGAGAAAAGACTTCAACGAACCACCGTTAGCATTTGGAAAAGCACGAATGAATTGATATGATAACCAAGGAAGAGAACTCTTGAATGAACCACCGTAAGAATTGGAAATGAACAAAGTGAAGATAAAGAAACACCGGGAAGAATTAGCAAATGAAAGAAGATGCTTGAGAGAATTTATATATGAGAGAACGAAGAGATCATGCACTGATTAGAGGATATTTGATCGATGCACCGTTAAAATTAGAAGGATGAGAGCTGAAGGCTAGAATGAATAATCCCGAGATGATGGCCTTCGGAGAATCAAACTGAAAATACTCTGAATTACTCCGGATGGGTGAAAAGAAATTCTCATAGATGAAACAATTATGGGAGGATGACACCAAGCTAGAATCACGAATCTTGAAGAGAATGGAACAAGATATGGAGGAAAAATTCTTCTTCGGTCTTCAAAAGTTGAGAATGGCAAAGAGAAACACCACCATGAATTATAGAGGTACTCCGGAATAAAAATTGGAAAAGTTGAAACAATGATGAAAAGAATTTGAAAGATCTTGGAGGAAAAACACATTTGACTGATGATAAATCATACTTACGTCAAACTTCAAAAAGAAATTTGAGGATAGCTCCGGGAAAATAAGAAGAGTCAGGTAAGATCCTGGGAAAAGACCTATGGGTTAGGGCCCACTGAAAAGATACACCATAGAATGATTTAAAAGAGAGAAAGCACCGGTTGAATTAAATGGCCAGTATGAGATAACAACCTCGAAAGAGCTTGAAAGGATTACGAAAGCAGAGTGGAAACACGAATCTTCGAGATATCTTGAGCACTCCGTAACAATTGAATGGAAAGCGGGGAAGATTAAGAGGTGCACTGGCATAAGTAAGCATTGAAACAAGGAAAAGATATGATCGATACCAAAAGATTGAATTGAAACCACCGGAGAAGAAAAAGAACGAAGAATGATGAACTAGAAGCTCCGTTAGAATCTTCATGAGAATCACCGGATAAGAATATTGAAAGAAAAGAAAGAAGAGACTTCACATGTATAAAATGGATACTTGATTAAGAAATCTGAGTCCTTGAAGAAACAAGGGTTGGGTGGGAGGGACAACAAAGACAACTTGGGATGGATGAAACGAACACCGTTGAGAAAGCTGAGATTGAAACTTGCGGATGTTGAAAATGAACGAATCCGTTTGAAGAGATAAACACACCAGTTGAAAAGGATTGATATGACAATCTCGATTATCAAGAAGGTTTAGTATTCACATAGGAGTATGAGTACACCACTTAGGAAAGGTATGGAATCAACTCTTGACTCCGAAGCAACTCGAATACCACAACTGAAAAAAAAACAAAGGATTGGCTTGGAAAATAAGCCGGAACAAACATATGATAGAGATTTCGTCCGAAGTTTTCGTGGTGGGGCCTACACGGGCTCGATCGTACAACACCATCATGTACAAGGCAGTGCACATGACATATGAAGCGTCCCCGAGTCGGCATAGCCAAGAACTCTTTAAGACACAACGAGACCACTGTAAAACCAATCGTGAATAGGCGGACCACTAGACGTCAAACCCCAATTTCATATCATACATCTGACAGAAAGATATCTTAAGAGCTACTTGAATTCCCACTTATAAACTCCCGAAATTTTCCCAGTTATGCAATCAGGTGTTGGGGATAGAGGGGAAGCATAATATCTCACCCAAACTAACAAATCCTACATCCAGCTGTATCCATCCTTCAACACATAACCAAGAAACCTTCGGAAATCATCTACCTCAACCTTTGAAAAGCAACCGTTATACGAGTTATGGCAATACTCCCGAACTCCCGCCCCGGTACTTGGTGGCCTCGAGGTTATCTCACCAACAACTGCATAAAAGAGATTTTCGATGTCGGCGAACTAAACTCAGGTATTCCAGAACTGCAACGATAAAATTGTGACGACAACACCTCGGAGCTCAACTCCCCGGGACACTGCCACAACCCCTAAATGACAGGAGGCACCAAGAACAATGTTCTCGTCACAAATCGATCGGAACGATTCCAAGATACCCGTGTGATCCTAAAAAAATAGTGAAATTTGAGAAGAGAAGAGTCAAAACTCTACGTCAGGATTCCTTACCAGAGCGATGAAGGGACTGGGAGTAAAAAGAATTCCTAAACTCTCCGATATATAATTCCTAAATGACTCAAAACATTTTTCTAGACTCAACTCGTCCGCTAATTCGATCAAGCAATGGGGCTCCTAAGGTCGGGGAAGGCTCTGATTACCAACTTGTAACGCCCTCGATGCAGCTATATCTCCCACGTGTCAAAGCATGACTTAGAGGCATAACCGCATTGAAAGCAATGTCGCAAGTGAGGTAATCTTCACACAACCCATGTAACACATAAGGGAAAGAGATACATAGTTGGCTTACAATCGCCACTTCACACAATACATGAATAAATCATTACATCATCCAGATACACACAAGGTCCGACTACGGAACCAAAATAAAAGAAGACTACCCCAAATGCTACACAGATCCCCGATCGTCCCGACTGGGCTCCACTATTGATCAACTAGAATGAAACAACACAAAGGACAAGATCTTCATTGAGCTCCTCCTTGAGCTCGGTTGCATCATCTGCCCGGTTCAACGGCACCTGCAAGCTGGTTTTGGAAGTATCTGTGTGTCACGGGGACTCAGCAATCTCACACCCTCGCGATCAGGACTATTTAAGCTTATAGGAAGGGTAAAAGGTATGAGGTGGAGCTGCAGCAAGCGACTAGCATATATGGTGGCTAACATACGCAAATGAGAGTGAGAAGAGAAGGCAAAGCACGGTCGATAAAAGTATGATCAAGAAGTGATCCTAGAACAACCTACGTCAAGCATAACTCCAACACCGTGTTCACTTCCCGGACCCCGCCGAGAAGACACCATCATGGTAACACATGCGGTTGATGTATTTTAGTTAAGGTCAACTTCAGGTTTTCTACAACCGGATGTTAACAAATTCTCATCTGCCCATAACCGCGGGCACGGCTTTCGAAAGTTCAAATCCCTGCAGGGGTGTCCCAACTTAGCCCATCACAAGCTCTCACGGTCAATGAAGGATATACCTTCTCCCGAGACATTCCGATCAGACTCGGTATCCCGGTTCTACAAGACAACTTCGACAAGTTAAAACAAATCCAACAACACCGCCCGATTGTGCCGACAAATCCCGATAGGAGCTGCACATATCTCGTTCTCAGGGCACACTCAGATGAGACTAGCTATGAGTAAAACCAAACCTCAAGTTGCCCCGAGGTGGCCCCGCAGGCAGCTCAGTTCGGACCAACACTCAGAGGAGCACTGGTCCGGGGGGTTAAAATAAAGATGACCCTTGAGTCCGCGAAACCCAAGGGAAAAAGAGGCTAGGTGGCGAATGGTAAAACCAATGTTGGGCATTGCTGGAGGAGTTTTATTCAAGACGAACTATCAAGGGGTTCCCATTATAGCCCAACCGCATAAGGAACGCAAAATCCGAGAACATAACATCGATATGACGGAAACTAGGGCGGCAAGAGTGGAACAAAACACCAGGCATAAGGCCGAGCCTTCCACCCTTTACCAAGTATATAGATGCATTAATTAAATAAGATATATTGTGATATCCCAACAAGTAAACATGTTCCAACAAGGAACAACATCTCCATGTTCCAACAAGGAACAAACTTCAATCTTCACCTGCAACTAACAATGCTATAAGAGGGGCTGAGCAAAGCGGTAACATAGCCAATCAACAGTTTGCTAGGACAAGGTGGGTTAGAGGCTTGGTTCAACAGTATAGGAGGCCTGATAAGCAAGTGGTAGGCATCGCAGCATAGGCATAGCAAAAGAGCGAGCATCTAGCAAGCAAAGATAGAAGTGATTTCGAGGGTATGGTCATCTTGCCTGAAATCCCGCAAGGAAGAAGAACGAGTCCATGAAGAAAACAAACAGACGTAGAAGAACGGGTCCTCACAAACGTGACGTTATCGGAACCAACCCTAAGAAGCAACACCAGAAAGAAACACACAACATAGTAAACAACCATCACATAACATGGCATGATGCACAAACAAGTATGATGCATGTCCGGTTTAAATATGCATGGCATGGCAAAGTGCACAAACAATACTACAAATTAAGTGCAGCTCAACATGCAACGAGTTGCATATTGACGGAACACCACATGACTTATTTAGTTCTCTCTCAGTTATGTACCCAACAATATTAAATGTTGTTAAGCATGTCAAGAGGTGAAACATAAAGGAATTATCTATCTAAACAATTTTAAATGGGGCCGGATATAACAAACAACAAATCCGGTAAATCCCCATATGCCTTAGTAATTTATTGCAACAACAATTTAAACATTTTAATTGTTGTTATCATGGTGCGGATGACATGAACAAGTTTATGCAATTTTTATTAAAACTTGACAAGAGCATTATGAAGCATTTGTCACCGTGGTAGAAAGAAAAAGGGGTGCCATGACAACGATAACAATAACGGTGCCACGGCAACATTCCGGTTCTGGTACTTTTGAGATACCGATGCAAAGGGGAAGTGTGCGGATGCGTGCAAAATATGGTGGGGCAATCCCGGGTTCCGGGTGTCCCACGAGGTGGCGACAAGGAAATGAGTGACAATTTGGACATGGTGCAAACATGAGCATCCCAAACATCACAAGCATTCGTTCATGGACGTCGTCTCGGGGTTATACCTTCGAAGCATGCAATCGGGATGGTTCGGGTTCGTCGAGGGAAGTAGAGGAAGTAGTTGTACAATTGGACCACGGCGAGGGTAGTTGTACATGTAGGCGGTAGACGAACTTGACAGTTCCGTTACCCGGTTCTTCGGAGACGGAAGTAGTCGTACACGCACGTAGATGAACTTGGTGGGTCCTCGACGTCCTAGTACTTGGCGTTATTTCCGGTTCGGTGATCGTTTTAGGCGTCGGGCGTCGAGGTCTCCGGCCATAGTGGTACTTGGTGAATCCCGAAATGGTCTTGGTGTCTTCACGCGTAAGGGTACTTGTTTGTTTACTTCACGGTCTTGGCAGATCCACGCGATGGTAGTGGTACTCGCGAAGAGGTACTCGGCGGCCGTCGTGTAGATGTTCACGTGTCTTCGGTGACACGAAGATGCATCTTGGCAGTCTCGTCTCGGTCTTCAATCCAAAACGAAGCAAGGAAAACACTCGGGGCGGTGGTACTTGACTCGGGCAGGGGCAGCGCTGGAGATGACGAGTTGCTACTGAGCAGCGGAAGTCGACGCGGGGCTGCAGCAGAGGGACTCCGGTGAACTTGCCGGGTCAAGGCGAGGTCGCCGGTAGCAGGGGCTGCGACACGAGCGGCGGCCTCCTGCTGGTCGCAGACGGCGGCGTTGCAGATGGGGCAGCGGCAGTAGGGCTCGGGATCCCGCGTCCAGATCGAGTGGGGTGAGGGAGCTGCGGTCGGGAGGCTCGGGCGAAGGGCAGAGTGGCGTGATGAGGTGGGGCAAGGGCCGGCGACGAGGCAAGGCGACAAAGGGAGCCTGCAAGGAAGGAAAGGGAGACGAGCACAGGGAGATGGGCTGCTCTGGCCGGTCGTCCGGGTCGCGGAGGATGGTGGGGAGGCGTCGCAGGCCTGCTGATCGGGAGCTCGAGGTGACCGGGTTGGAGAAAGGAGGGCAGGTAGGGAGGACGAGAGGGAGAGGGAAAGAGGTAGTTGCGCCGTGGACCAGGGAGGACGACGACTGCGGGTGCGGGGCCTCGCTCCTCCCCCTGGCGATGCAAGGAAGAAGGAGGGGATCAAGGGCCATGGCTTCTGGCGGCGGCGATGGGAACGAGGAAAAGAGGGAGCGAGGCTGCGAGGGAGATGGGGGAGTCGGGCTAGGTTTAGATCAGTTAGGTGGGCCGGCTGGATGGGCCTAAGTGGCAGGCTAGGCTGGGCCTCTCTTTCCCTCCGCTACTCTCTTTTAAAAGCAAAAAAGCAAAGAAAGAAAGAAAGGGAGAGAAAAATAAATGAGTGGACAACAATTTGGGCATGGGGATAATTTTCCCAAACTCACAAAAATGATCTCGATCCAAGAAAAATATAAATGGGCATGTGTACAAAGTTTGGATTGGAACTCGTTTGAATTAAATTCAAATGAGTTCGAAAAAGAAGTGGGCGTTAGAAAGGTCCCAAAAATGTTGAGATTTTTGGTAGACCTCCGGAAAAAGATAAAAGAATTTATGGGCGAAGTTTGTGGAGCAAACTCGAAGCAGAAAAGACATGTGATTATTTGCAAGTGTGTTCATGGGTGATTCCGAAAATGGAATATTCAATATAGCTCCCTAATATCGGGAGGATATGTTATAAAGAGAATCATCATGTGCATTTCCCTCGGTTTAAATGGATCAAGGATCCATGCCATTTATTTAGTTGAGTTAAAAAAATGACATGATGGCATGATGACATGATGCAATGACGAATGCAATGAACCAAACAAATCACACGACGAAACCCGGAAATCAAGGAAGGCATCTGAAGCTCCGGTCTTGGGGCGTCACAAGGGGGAAGCCATAAGAAAAAATATCTATTGGTCATGGTGGATAAATTCACCAAATGGATAGAAGCCAGACCAGTTAAAATGGCCGAGTCCGAACCAGTGTATACTTCATATCCGGGGTTGTACACCGTTACAGCGTCCCTCAGAGCATCATCACCGATAATGGCTCGAACTTTACAGCCGACGATGTAAAAACTTGGTGTAGCAACATGGGCATTAAGCTCGATTATGCCTCTGTCTATCACCCGCAAACTAACTGTCAAGTCGAGTGAGCAAATGGTCTTATCATGAGCGGGATTAAACCCATATTAGTGCGATCCTTGAAGGAATCAGATACGCACTGGGTGGAGGAGCTTGACTCCATACTATGGGGGTTGCGGACCACGTCGAATCGCACTGCCGGATACACACCGTTCTTTATGGTGTATGGCGCAGAGGCGGTACTTCCCTGTGACATCATTCATGACTCACCTCGAGTGCGCATGTACGAAGAGAAAGAAGCCGAGCTTGATCGGCAGGATAGTTTGGACGTCCTGGAGGAGGAGCGTGACGTGGCAAAAGCCCGCTCCGCATTCTATCAGCAACAGGCTCGGCGGTATAAAAGCAGAGAAGTACGGGCCAAAACTTATAACGTTGGCAAACTTGTTCTACGCCTACTGGAGAAGAAAAAGGACAAGCTCAAGCCCAAATGGGAAGGTCCCTTCGTTATTGACAAAGTTCTGACCGATGGAGCGTACCGTCTGCGGGATGCATCGGACAATCGACTCGAGCGAAACCTGTGGAACGCAGCTAGACTCCGAAGGTTCTACGCCTAGTGCCGGACTCTGTGTTCATCTCCTTACCTCCGTCAATTGTTTATATATTTGTTATCTATCTTTTATTTCTTTTCTTCTTCCCTGTTTCCTCACGGCCTTAAAAGGTTAAAATGTGTCTTGACTACACAATCTTGACACGCTAGGCATGCTCATTATACCTGGTGGCTTCTTATACAGAAGCTTAATATAACTATGTTCCGGGCTCTATGCCCCTCGCACATGTGTTATTTTTCCACATGTACCTTTTCTTCGCCATTATATGCATCAATATGACTTATGTTTTGGCCAAGCTGGGTTGCCTGGCTCTTGTGTTTATGCCCTACATTCCCGTTAATTCGGCTAGGGCATAAGGGGAGCACCTCTACGATTGTTACTGCCGGGTCAGCCGGATGTGTACCTCAGACTAGGTGAAGCCGAAAGCTAGCGTTCTTAAGGGAATATTCGGTCGGTGAACAAAAGATGACTTTTATTTATTGTAATACATGACCCCAGATGTTTATATCATGTGTCTCTTCTCGCAGTTTGGACATGCACATTAATGCACGCGTACCCAGGGAAAGGAACCCTTAACGGAAATATTCTCCCTGGAAGATGTTTCTTACTATCCATGCAATATAACATAGATAGTTGGGTACTTGTCTATTCAAGCACTTGTGACCCCTACGCCTGGTTTCCACGCGTACCCCGGTTTTTACATAACTGAGCAGGTATTCGGATACACTCTGGACTGTAGGGTCTAGAGGTTGAAGCGAAAAGGTCCGCCATGACAAATGATTTACAATCCGGCTACGGACAATATATGTCACTTGAAGTACACAGTCACTTAGACTGACTAAATTCTTCTTCTATACCATCCAACAGGCTGTCTAGCCTACAATCCTATTGGGAATACTTTGCGGCTAATTTCACCTGGTCATACACCAAACTGACGAGGATCTCTTTCCCATCAGACCCCACAGGTCCAACCTCGGCCATGTGGTTTGGGTCAGCCTTGGTATATCGCGTCTTCACCATGACCCAGGCTTCCCTTGCACCTTGTCACCAGGCTGATATCTTCCATAATTGGAAGCGCCGCCGCGCCCCCTTGAGCATCTCTACAAGCTCCCCTATGCCTCCTGGCAGGGAGGCGGATGGCCACAAGGCTTGGGCAATGCCCTACATCACCTGTCGAACTTGTTCGTGCAGCTGTGAGAGCTCTAGCAGAAGATCATCTGCAAACCCGGGCATCTCCTCTACGGGACGACCCGTAAGCATACCTACAGATATAACTCTGTTAGCCGTTTTCTTTGTCGAACTCTATAAAAGTTCGTTCAAGCACTTACTAAAAATGCCGCGTCACAGCCTCTTATTCTCCTTTACAGAGTCAGCAAGCTGGGCCCGAACATCTTTCAGTTCAACGCCCAGCCGGGTGACATCTTGGAGATCATTTTTCTCCCGCCTAACCTGCGTAAGCACGCGCTCGCCAGCCTTTAACTATCATTGAGCATGTTGCTCATCCCCTCGCGCGACCTCCGGATTCACTCTGGGATCATCTGCAGAATCTATTGTTAGATTTGCATGCATGCCAAATACTAACTGGTACACGTCAATCTTTTAGATAGAAACAAGTTTTACCATATGGGGCCTTCTCGGACTCCTTCATTGCGGCAACTGCGGCCCGTAGCTGGGCTTTGCACTCCTCCATCTCTTGAGAAAACTGGGTATTCTTCTCCGTAAGAACCTACGGAAACAATGATCCTTAAATCAGTTGTACCAACTGTTTCAAGTCTCAGGGGCTACTGATATACATAATTATTAGATTTTCTTACCCGTATATACTTCACATACTGGTCTGTGGCTCGGGCAAGACCATTTTGAGCAGCTCGGATGTACGCGTCTCCTGAGTTGAAGGCATCGAACGCCTCTTGAGAGAAACAAGCGTCGCGGAGTACGGCCCGGTGACGCCTGTGATTCATGGCACTCTCCACTTCGGAATTCGTAGCGGACAGTCTATCAGCATCCTCTGTAGGA
Source organism: Triticum aestivum (assembly GCF_018294505.1). Lineage (NCBI taxonomy): Eukaryota > Viridiplantae > Streptophyta > Magnoliopsida > Poales > Poaceae > Triticum > Triticum aestivum. The sequence continues at coordinate 339,980,109 of NC_057797.1, read as the reverse complement.
GGAACATCTGGTGTTGGCCCCACGTTAGCATCTGCATCTAAGTCTGGCTCTGGAGTCCGGCTGGTGGAGGCTTGGCCAGCAGGCTCTCCGGATATGGTCCGGCGAGTGTTTTTCCTACCAGGAACCATGGACGTTATTATATTTTAAAAGACGACAACCACGGAGCAGGGTTCTTTTTCATACCTCTCCGATGGCGTCTCAGTCCTAACCGCCTTCCTTTTAAGCCTACCCGGCTTCGGTGCCCCTTGTTGGTGAGTCACTGCGGGTTCGGCATGGCGTCCCGAGGGCCTTCCCTGTAAGACACCATATGTGTGCGGTAGGTGAAGTGCGAAAAATAGGGATCCTTCTCGGAAGTTGGTACTCCGATTTTACTTACATGCGATGCAGGGAGCAGTCCAGGATAGTCAGCTATGATGGCCACCAAGGCACCGTCACAGCTTAACTGACTAGAACGTCCTGTCGATGAGCTCCACAAATGTGTCCGGATCCTCTTTGAGTCCGGGGTCGAGGGCCCGGTCAGGGTCCTCTGGTTGTGAAGACAGGCTGTGGACCTCCCTCACAGCTTTTCGAAGTTCCTGCTATGAAATGGAAAGGTAAATACTTATGACGAAGAATGCGGGAAGGTCTGGAGTAGAAAGTAGCAGCTCACCCAGTTTGGGGGGTTGTACATGGAGAATCCATCCCGTGGCTTAATGCGGATGAACTCCTCTTCCTCTCCTTTATATAGATCAGACAGTATTTTCTCTAGAGCAGTGACGGAGTCCGGTCCCTTACGACCGCAGCGGGTGGCATCGTCTTCTCCATTAAAGTGTCACATGGGTTGTCCCCGATATTGAAGTGGCTGCACCCCCCGCATTATACATATTTACATAACCTCGATTATTGTCAATCCTGATTTGGCCAGCGTTTTTATCCGGTGCATCAGGTAAAGGACCTCCTTGTTATCTTCCTCCTGGGGGCTCCGAGGGCACCAGCTGCGGCGTTTCTTCAAAGGGGCGTTATCGAACTCAGGAAGGCCCATCCGAATAGGGTCCGGAAGGGGGACGTCCTCCATATAAAACCACTCCGAAGGCCAGTCTTTGGATGTCTTCTTCGGAGTACTGGACAGGTATCTGGTCCCGGCGATGCGCCATATCTCGGCTCCGCCCACTTGATATATTGACCCCTCCCGTGTACGGGGTACGAGGCAGAATAGCCTCTTCCATAGCTCGAAATGAGCTTCGCAGCCGAAAAACAGCTCGCAAAGGGAAACGTAGCCAGCGATGTGTAATGTGGAGGTGGGAGTAAAGTTATGCAGCTGGAGGCCGTAGAACTCCAGGAGCTTGCGGAGGAACGGATGGATTGGAAATCCAAGCCCCCTCAATAAGTAAGGGACAAGGCATACCCGCTCCCCCATGGATGGGTTGGGAAAGCTCTCTGCTTGCTCTCCGCTGTTGTAAGTGGCAAGTCCGGCTCGAGCAGGACCATATAAGCTGGAGGGAGAAACCCCTAGGTCTGTAACTCTACTAATTGGCTGTGGGGGATGGAACACTTCTTCCAATCTCTAGGCTTAGGGCTACGGGAGCGAGAGGAGGAGCTGCGATGGCCGGCCATGATGGGATGGACTTTTTCCGGGCACGCTTCGATGGATACTCATTGTGGGAGGATGGTGTGATCTGGATCTGAGGATCTCCGTCTCTTTAAATAGATGATTTACTCACATGGTTAGGGTGGCAAGTGTAAAAATGCCCGACTTCTCGCATTCTCTCAACACGTGGAGGATAGCCATTATTAGGCGCAGAAGCCAAGGAGTGCAACATTTCATGGGAAGCCGAACACTACTCGACAGGTGTTCGGAATTTGGAGGAGAACCCGCCTTGTAATGCCGAAGACAATCTGCGCACCGGACTCATTGTCATTGAAGCCTAGTTCAGGGGCTACTGAGGGAGTCCTGGATTAGGGGGTCCTCGGACAGCCGGACTATAACCTTCCGCCGGACTGTTGGGTTATGAAGATACAAGATTGAAGACTTCGTCCCGTGTCCGGGTGGGACTCTCCTTTGAGTGGAAGGCAAGCTTGGTAATTCGGATATCCCTTGTAACCGACTCTGTGTAACCCTAGCCCCCTCCGATGTCTATATAAACCGGAGGGTTTAGTCCGTAGGACAACAACAATCATAATCATAGCCTAGCTTCTAGGGTTTAGCCTCTACGATCTCGTGGTAGATCAACTCTTGTAATACTTATATCCTCAAGATCAATCAAGCAGGAAGTAGGGTATTACCTCCATCGAGAGGGCCCGAACCTGGGTAAACATTGTGTCCCCCGCCTCCTATTACCATCTTCCTTAGATGCACAGTTCGGGACCCCCTACCCGAGATCCGCCGGTTTTGACACCGACACTTGCGCTCCCTTTTGGGAATGTGTGTAGCATATATCATGTTCACCGTTTTGACTGGAGGGGGGAACTTCTTCTGCCCCCTGAGTTCGGTTGCCGGGGCTCTTTGTCATCGTCCTCACTTTGCGATCCCTTTTCCTTGTTCTTAGTGTTTAACTTGTCGGCCTGTTTGAAGACCCAACAATCCATGTTGGTATGATTGGCTGGTTTGTCTGGGGTGCCATGTATCTGGCATGGACGATCGAGTATGCGGTCCAAGCTGGATGGTCCCTGACTGTTCCTTTTATACGGCTTTTTCTACTGAACGGACTTGAAGCCGCTGAATCCGGCGTCAACTGTAGTGTCATTGGTATTATCACCATTGCTTCGGCGCTTGTGTCGGTTATGTCAGAGCTTGCCATTGCTGTTTTTGGCCTCAGAGGGCCCCGCCTCGCTGGCTGTGTTTTTGCTACGAGCTAGCCAACTATCCTCACCTGCGCAAAATCCGGTCATGAGTGCCGTGAGGGCTGCCATAGATTTTGGCTTTTCTTGGCCGAGGTGGCAGGAGAGCCATTCATCGCGGATGATTTGTTTAAAGGACGCTAGGGCTTCGGCATCCGGACAGTCGACGATCTGGTTCTTTTTACTTAGGAACCTAGTCCAAAATTTCTTGGCTGACTCCCCGGACTATTGCACTATGTGGCTTAAGTCATCGGTGTCTGGTGGCCGGACATATGGACCTTGGAAGTTGTCGAGGAAGGCCTCTTCCAAGTCCTTCCAGCTGCCAATAGAATTTTCAGGTAGGCTGTTTAACCAGTGCCGAGCTGGTACTTTAAGCTTGAGCGGGAGGTACTTGATAGCATGGAGGTCATCTCCCCAGGCCATGTGGATGTGGAGGATAAAAGCCTCGATCCATACTGCAGGATCAGTTGTCCCATCGTATGATTCGATATTCACGGGTTTGAACCCTTCGGGGAATTCGTGATCCATTACTTCATCAGTGAAGCAAAGAGGGTGTGCGGCGCCTCT